>NW_027326891.1:0-600000 GCF_047675955.1 Chlorocebus sabaeus | reverse complement strand
ATCACGTTCTAAATTGCACAAGAACAGTCTTAGCGAAAGGCTTCTTGAGAGGAAAGCTGTAACTCTGAGATGAATTAAGAGAACACAAAGCAGTTTTTCAGAAAGCTTATTTTCGGTTTTTATCTTAGGCTATTTCCTTTTTCACCGTAGACCTCTGTAGGCTTCTAAATATCACTTCCCAAATTGGACAAGAACAGTCTTAGGGAAAGGCTTCGTTAGGGGAAAGCTGTAACTTTGTGAGATGAATTAGCAGAACACAACGCTGTGTCTCAGAAAGCTTCTTTCCAGTTTTTAACTGAAGATATTTCCTTTTTCACCATAGCTCTCCATGGCTTTCCAAATGTCACTTTGCAAATTCCACAAGAACAGTCATAGCGAAAGGCTTCCTCAGGGGAAAGCTGTAACTCTGTGGGATGAATTCACAGATCAGAAAGCTGTTTCTCAGAAAGCTTCTTTCTCACTTTTATGGCGGATATTTCCTTTGGCCCTATGGTCTTCAAAGGGAACCGAATTATCCCTTCTCAGATTCCACAGAAATAAGGTTAGCAAACAGCTCTACGACATATAGCTCTCACTCAGTGAGTGGAAGTCACATATCACAAAGCAGTTTCTCAGAAAATTCTTTTCAGTTTTTATCTTAGGATATTTCCTTTTTCACCATGACCCTCTATGGGCTCACAAATACCACTCTGCAAATTCCACAAGAACAGTCTTACCAAAAAGCTTCTTAAGGGGAAAGCTGTAACTCTGTGAGGTGAATTAACAGAACACAAAGCAGTTTCTCAGAAAGCTTCTTTTCAGCTTTTATCTTAGGATATTTCCTTCTTCACCATAGCCCTATAAGGGCTTACAAATATCACTATGAGTATTACACAAGAAGAGTCTTAGCAAAAGTCTTTTTGAGGGTAAAGCTGTAACTCTTTGAGATGAATTAACAGAACACAAAGCAGTTTCTTAGAAAGCTTCTTTCCATTTTTTAACTGAAGATATTTCTTTTTTCACCACAGCCGTCTATGGGCTTCCAAATATCACTTTGCAAATTCAAAAAGAACAGTCCTAGCGATAGGCTTCTTGAGTGGAATGCTGTAACTCTGTGAGATGAATTCACAGATCTCAGAGCAGTTTCTCAGAAAGCTTCTTTCTCACTTTTAGTGGCAGATATTTTCTTTGGCCCTATAGTCTTCAAAGGGATCCAACATAACAGTTCTCCGATTCCATAGAAATAAGGCTATAAAACAGCTCTAGGAAATACAGCTGTAACTCAGTGAGTGGAAGTCACATAATACTAAACCGTTTCTCAGAAAGCCTCTTTCAGTTTTTAACTGAAGCTATATCCTTTTTCACCGTAGCCCTCTATGGGCTTCAAAATATCACTTTGAAAATACAACAAGAACAGTCTTAGCGAAAGGCTTCCAGAGGGGAAAGCTGTAACTCTGTTAGGTGAATTAACAGAACACAAAGCAGTTTCTCAGGAATTTTCTTTACAGTTTTTATCTGAAGATATGTCCTTTTTCACCATAGCCCTCTATGGGCTTCCAAATATCACTTTGCGAATTCTACAAGAACAATCTTAGCGAAAGACTTCTTGAGGGGAAAGCTGTAAGTCTGTGAGATGAATTAAAAGAACACAAAGCAGTTTCTCAGAAAGCTTCTTTCCAGTTTTTATCTGAGGATATTTCGTTTTCACCATAGCCGTCTATTGGCTTCCAAATATCATTTTTCAAATTGCGCAAGAATAATCTTAGCGAAAGTCTTCTTGAGAGGAAAGCTGTAACTCTGTGAAATGAATTCGCAGGTCACGAAGAAGTTTCTCAGAAAGCTTCTTTCTAACTTTTAGCGACGGATATTTCCTTTGGCCCTACAGTCTTCAAAGGGATCCGAAATAACAGTTCTCAGATTCCACAGAAATTAGGCTAGCAAACTGCTCTAAGAAATACAGCTGTAACTCAGTGAGTGGAAGTCATATATCAAAAAGCAGTTCTGAAGCCTTCTTTTCAGTTTTTAACTGAAGATATATCTTTTTTCAGCATAGCCCTCTAAGGGCTTCCAAATATCACTTTGCAAATTCCAGAAGAACACTCTTACCGAAAGGATTCTTGAGGGGAAACCTGTAACTCTTTGAAATGAATTAACAGATCACAAAGCAGTTTCTAAGAAAACCTCTTTCCAATTTTTAACTGAAGATATTTCCTATTTCACCATAACCATCTATGGGCTTACAAATTTGCCTTTGCAAATTAAACAAGAACAGTCTTAGCGAAAGGCTTCTTGAGGGAAAAGCTGTAGCTCTGTGAGATGTATTAACAGAACACAAAGCAGTTTCTCAGAAAGATTCTTTCCAGTTTTTATGTTAGGATATTCCCTTTTTCACCGCAGCCCTATATAGGCTTAAAAATATCACTTTGAAAATTAAACAAGAACAGTCTTAACAAAAGTCTCCTTGAGGGTAAAGCTGTAAGTCGTTGACATGAATTAACAAAACACAGAGCAGTTTCTCAGCAAACGTCTTTTCAGTATTTATCGTAGGATATCTCCTTTTTCACATTAGCCCTCTATGGGCTTACAAATATCATGTTGCAAATTCCACAAGAAACGTCTTAGCGAAAGGCTTGCTGAGGGGAAAGCTGTAACTCTTTGAGATGAATCAACAGAACACAAAGGAGTTTCTCAGAAAGCTTCTTTCCACTTTTTATCTTAGGATATTGCCTTTTTCACCATAGACCTATTTGGGCTTCAAACATCACTTTGAAAATTACACAAAACAATGTTAACAAAAGTCTTCTTGAGGGTAAAGCTCTAACACTTTGAGAGGAATTATCAGAACACAAACCAGTTTCTCAGAAAGCTTCTTTGCAGATTTTAATTGAAGATATTTCCTTTTTCATCGGAGACCTCTATGGGCTTCCAAATATCACTTTGCAAATTCCACAAGAACAGTCTTAGCGAAAGGCTTCTTGACGGGAAAGCTGTAACTTTGTGAGATATTTTAACAGAACACAAAACAGTTTCTCAGAAAGCTGCTTTCCAGTTTTTAGCTGAAGATATTTCCTTTTTCACCGTAGCCATCTGTGGGCTTCCAAATATCACGTTGCAAATTACACAAAAGCATTCTTAGGGAATGGCTTCTTGAGGGGAAAGCTGTCACACAGTGAGATGAATTAATAGAACCCAAAGCAGTTTCTCAGAAAGCTTCTTTTCAGTTTTTATCTTAGGATATTCAATTTTTCACCAAAGCCCTCTATGGGCCTCCAAATATCACTTTGCAAATTCCCCAGGAAAAGTGTTAGCGAAAAACTTCTTGAGGGGAAAGCTGTAACTCTGTGACATGAATTCACAGATCACAAAGAAGTTTCTCAGAAAGCTTCTTTCTCACTTTTAGCAGCGGATATTTCCTTAATCCCAATAGTCTTCAAAGGGATTCGAAATAACAGTCCTCAGATTCCACAGCAATAAGGCTAGCACACAGCTCTACGAAATACAGCTGTAACTCAGTGAGTGGCAGTCACATATCACAAAGCAGTTTCTCAGAAAGGTTCTTTTCAGTTTTTATCGGAAGATACATCCTTTTTCTCCTTAGCTCTCTATGGGCTTCCAAATATCACTTTGCAAATTCCACAAGAACACTCCTAGTGAAAGGCTTTTTGAGGGGATGCTGTAATTCTGTAAGATGAATTAACAGAACACAAAGCAGTTTCTCAAAAGCTTCTTTCTAGTTTTCATGTTAGAATGTTTCCTTTTTCACCATAGCCCAAAATGGGCTTCCAAATATCACTTTGCAAATTCCACAAGAAGTGTCTTAGCGAAAGGCTTCTTGAGGGGAAAGCTGTAACTCTATGAGATGAATTAACAGAACACAAAGCAGTCTCTCAGAAAGCTTCTTTCCAGTTTTTTAACTGAAGATATTTCCTTTTTCATCTTAGCCCTCTAAGGACTTCCAAATATCACTTTGCAAATTCCACAAGAACATTCTTAGTGAACGGCTTCTTGAAGGGAAAGCTGTAACTCTGTGAGATGAATTAACAGAACACAAAGCAGTTTCTCTGAAAGCTTCTTTCCAGTTTTCAACAGACGATATTTCCTTTTTCACCTTAGACCTCTAAGGGCTTCCAAATATCACTTTGCAAATTCCCAAGAACAGTCTTTGCGAAAGGCTTCCTGAGGGGAAAGCTGTAACTGTGTGTGATGAATTAACAGAACACAGAGCAGTTTCTCACAAAGCTTCCTTCCAGTTTTTAACTGAGACATGTTTCCTTTTTCACCATAGACCTCTACTGGCTTTCAAATATCACTTTGCAAATTCCCCAAGAACACTCTTAGTGAACGACTTCTTGAGGGGAAAGCTGTAACTCTGTGGGATGAATTAACAGAACACAAAGCAATTTCTCAGAAAGTTTCTTTCCAATTTCTATCTGAGGACATTTCCTTTTTCACCATAGCCCTCTATGTGCTTCGAAATATCACTTTGAAAATTCCACAAGAACAGTCTTAGTGAAAGGCTTCTTGAGGGGAAAGCTTTAACCATGTGAGATGAATTAACAGAACCCAAAGTAGTTTCTCAGAAAGCTTCTTTTAAGTTTTTATCTGAGGACAGTTCCTTTTTCACCTTAGACCTCTCTGGCTTCCAAATATCACTTTGTCAATTCCACAAGAACGGTCTTAGGAAAGGCTTCTTGAGGGGAAAGCTGTAACTCAGTGAGATGAATTAACAGAACACAAACAGTTTTTCAGAAAGTTTCTTTACAGTTTTTTACAGAAAATATTTCCTTTTTAACCGTAGCCCACTATGGGCTTCCAAATATCACTTTGCAAATTCCTCAAGAACAGTATTAGTGAACGGATTCTTGAGGGTAAAGCTGCCACGCTGTGAGATGAATTAACAGAACACAAAGCAGTTTCTCAGAAACCTTCTTTCCAGTTTTTAACTGAAGATATTTCCTTTTTCACCGTAGCCCTTTAAGGGGTTGCAAATATCACTTTGCATATTCCACAAGAACAGTCTTAGTGAACGACTTCTTTAGGGCAAACTGTAACTCAGTGAGGTGAGTTAACAGTACAAAGCAGTTTCTCACAAAGCTTCTTATCAGTTTTTATGTTAGGATATTTCCTTTTTAACCATAGCCATCTATGGGCTTTCAAATATCATTTTGCAAATTCCACAAAAACAGTCTTAACGAAAGACTTCCTGAGGGGAGAGCTGTAACTCTGTGAGATGAATTAACAGACCATAAAACACTTTCTCAGAAAGTTTCTTTCCAGTTTTCAACTGAAGATATTTCCTTTTCACCACAGCCCTCTATGGGATTCCAAATATCTCTTTGCAAATACCAGAAGAACAGTCTCAGCGAAAGGCTTATTGAAGGGAAAGCTGTAACTCTGTGAGATGAATTCACAGAACACAAAGAAGTTTCTCAGAAAGCTTCTTTCTCATTTTGGCGGTCGATATTTCCTTTGTCCCGATAGTTTTCAAAGGGATACGAAATAACAGTTCTCAGATTCCACAGTAATAAGGCTAGAAAACAGCTCTACGAAACACAGCAGTAACTCAGTGAGTGGAAGTCACATATCACAAACCAGTTTCTCTGAAAGCCTATTTTCCGTTTTTAACTGAAGAAATATCCTTTTTCACCATAGCCATCTATCGGTTTCCAAATATCACTTTGAAAATTCCACAAGAACAGTCATAGCGAAAGGCTTCCTGAGGGGAAAGCTGTAACTCTGTGAGATGAATTAAGAGACCACAGAGCAGTTTCTCAGAAACCTTCTTTCCAGTCTTTAACTGAAGATATTTCCTTTTTCTCCATAGCCCTCTAAGGGCTTCCAAATGTCACTTTGCAAATTCCACAAGAACAGTCTTAGCGAAAGCCTTCTTGAGGGAAAAGCTGTAACTCTGTGAGATGAATTAACACAACACAAAGCAGTTTCTCAGAAAGTTTCTTTCCAGTTTTTAACTGAAGATATTTCGTTTTTCACCATACCCGTCTATGGGCTTCCAAATATAATTTTGCAAATTCCACAAGAACAGTCTTAGCAAAAGGCTTCTGAGGGGACAGCTGTAACTCGGTGAGATGTTTTAACAGAACACATGTCAGTTTCTCAGAAAGCTTCTTTCCAATTTTTAACGTAAGTTATTTCCTTTTTCACCATAGCCCTCTATGGACTTCTAAGATCACTTTGCAAATTCCACAAGAACTGTCTTAGCGAAAGGCTTCTGGGGAACAAAGCTGAAATTCTGTGAGATGAACTAACAGAAAACAAAGCAGTGTCTCACAAAGCTTCTTTTCGGTTTTTAACGGAAGAAATTTCCTTTTTCATCATAGCCCTCAATGGGCTTCCAAATTTCACTTTGCAAATTCCAGAAGAACAGTCTTAGCGAAAGGCTTCTTGAGGAGAAAGCTGAAACTCTGTGATATGAATTAACAGAACACAAAACAGTTTCTCAGAAAGCTTCTTTTCAGTTTTTATCTTAGGAAAATTACTTTTTCACCATAGTCTTCTAAGGTCTTCCAAATATCACTTTGCAAATTCCACAAGAACAGTCTTAGCGAAAGGTTTCTGTAGGGGACAGCTGTAACACTTTCAGATGAATTAACAGAACACAAAGCTGATTCTCAGAAATCTTCTTTCCAGTTTTTAAAGGAAAATATTTCCTTTTTCACCCTAACCCTCTAGAGTCTTCCAAATATCACTTTGCATATTCCACAAGAACAGTCTTTGAGAAAATCATCTTGTGGGAAAATCTGTAACTCTTTGAGATGAATTAACAGAACACAAAGCAGTTTCTCAGAAAACTTCTTTTCAGTTTTTTTCTTGGGATATTTCCTTTTTCAGAATAGATCTGTATGGTCTTCCAAATATCACTTTGCAAATACAACAAGAACAGTCTTAGCGAAAGGCTTCTTGAGGGGAAACTGCAACTCTTCGATATGAATTAACAGAACACAAAGCAGTTTCTCAGAAAGCTTCTTTTCAGTTTTTAGCTGAAGATATTTCCTTTTTCACCATAGCCCGCTAGGGGTTGCAAATATCACTTTGCAAATTCCAAAAAAACAGTCTTAGCGAAAGGATTCTTGAGGGGAAAGCTGTATCACTGTGAGTTGCATTAACAGAACACAAAGCAGTTTCTCAGAAAGCTTCTTTTCAGTTTTTATCTTAGGATATTTCCTTTTTCACCATAGCCCTCTATGGGCTTCCAACTATCTCTTTGCAAATTTCACAAGAACAGTCTTACCGAAAGGCTTCTTGAGAAGAAAGCTGTAACTCTGTGAGATGAACTAACAGAACACAAAGCAGTTTCTCAGAAAGCTTCTTTTCGGTTTTTATCTGAGGATATTTCCATTTTCACAGTAGACCTCTATGGGCTTCCAAATAACATTTTGCAAATTACACAAGAGGAGACTTAGCTGAAGGCTTCTTGAGGGGAAAGTTGTAACTCTTTGAGATGAATTAACAGAACACATAGCAGTTTCTCAGAAAGATTCTTTACAGTTTTTAACTAAAGATATTTCCTTTTCACCATAGCCCTCTATGGGCTTCCAAATATCAATTTGCAAATTCCACAAGAATAGTCTCAGCGAAAGGCTTCTTGAGAGGTAGGCTGTAACTCTGTGAGATGAATTAACAGAACACAAAGCAGTTTCTCAGAAAGCTTCTTTCCAGTTTTTAACTGAAGATATTTCCTTTTTCACCGTAGCCCTCTATGGGCTTCCAAATATCACTTTGCAAATTCCACAAGAACCGCCTTAACGAAAGACCTCTTGAAGGAAAACCTGTAACTCTGTGAGTTGAATTAAACGAACACAAAGCAGTTTCTCAGAAAGCTTCTTTCCAGTTTTTAAAAGAAGATATTGCCTTTTTCACCATATCCCTCTATGGGTTTCAAAATATCACTTTGCAAATACAACAAGAACAGTCTTAGCGAAAGACTTCTTGAGGGGAATGCTGTAACTCTGTGAGTCGAATTAACAGAGCAGCGTGCAGTTCAGAAAGCTTCTTTCCCGTTTTTAACGGAAGATATTTCCTTTTTCACTACAGCCCTCTATGGGCTTAAAAATATCACTTTGCAAATTCTACAAAAACATTCGCAGTGAAAGGCTTCTTGAGGGGAAAGTTGTAACTCTGGGAGATGAATTACCAGAACACAAAGCAGTTTCTCAGATATCTTCCTTCCAGTTTTTAACTTAAGATATTTCCTTTTTCAAAAAAGCCCTCTATGGGCTTCCAAATATCACTTTCCAAATTCCACATGAACAGCCTTAACGAAAGGCTTCTTGAATGGAAAGATGTACCTCTGTGAGATGAATTAACAGAACACAAAGCCCTTTCTCAGAAAGCTTCTTTCCAGTTTTTAACTGAAGATATTTCCTTTTTCACCATTGCCCTCTATCGGCCTCCAAATATCACTTTGTCAATTCCACAAGAACAGCCTTAGCGAAAGGCTAATAGAAGGGAAAGCTGTCACTCTGTGACATGAATTAACAGAACACAAAGCAGTTTCTCAGAATTCTTCTTTTCAGTTTTTAAGTTCGGATATTTCCTTTTTCACCGTAGCCCTCTTAGGGCTTCCAAATATCACTTTGCAAATTCCACAAGAACAGTCTTAACGAAAGACTTCTTGAGGGGAAAGCTGTAAATCTGTGCGATGAATTAAGAGAACACAAAGCAGTTTCTCAGAAAGCTTCTTTCCGGTTTGTAACGGAAAATATTTCCATTTTCACCATCGCCCACTATGGGCTTCCAAATATCACTTTGCAAATTCCACAAGAACAATCTTAGCGAAAGGCTTCGTGAGGGGAAAGCAGTAACTCTGTCAGATGAATTAACAGAACATGAAACAGTTTCTCAGAAAGTTTCTTTCCAGTTTTTAACGGAAGATATTTCCTTTTACACCATGGCGCTCTATGGGCTTCCAAATATCACTTTGCTAAAGTCACAAGAACAGTCTTAGTGAAAGGGTTCTTGATGGTAAAGCAGTAACTGTGTGAGATGAATTAACAGAACACAAAGCAGTTTCTCAGAAAGCTTCTTTCCAGTTTTTAACTGAAGATATTTCCTTTTTCACCATAGCCCTGTACGGTCTTCCAAGTATCACTTTGAAAATTCCAGAAGAACAGTCTTAGCGAAAGGCTTCTTGAGGGGAAAGCAGTAACTCTGTGAGATAAATTAACAGAAAACAAAGCAGTTTCTCAGAAAGCATCTTTCCAGTTTTCAATGGAAGATATTTTCTTTTTCACCATAACCCTCTAATGGCTTCCAAATATCACTTTGCTAAAGTCACAAGAACAGTCTTAGTGAAAGGGTTCTTGATGGTAAAGCAGTAACTGTGTGAGATGAATTAACAGAACACAAAGCAGTTTCTCAGAAAGCTTCTTTCCAGTTTTTAACTGAAGATATTTCCCTTTTCACCATAGCCCTGTACGGGCTTCAAAATATCAGTTTGCAAATTCCACAAGAACAGTCTTAGCAAAAGGCTTCTTGAGGGGAAAGCAGTAACTCTGTGCAATGAATTAACAGAACACAAAATAGTTTCTCAGAAATTTTCTTTCCAGTATTTAACGGAAGATATTTACTTTTACACCGTAGCCCTCTATGGGCTTCCAAATATCACTTTGCCAATTCCACAAGAACAGTCTTAGCGAAAGGCTTCTTGAGGGGAAATCTGTAACTCTGCGAGATGAATTAACAGAACACAGAGTAGTTTCTCAGAAAGCTTCTTTCCGGTTTTGAACGGAAAATATTTCCTTTTTCGCCATAGTCCTCTATGGACTTCCAAATATCTCTTTGCAAATTCCACAAGAACAGTCTTAGCTAAAGGCTTCTTGAGGGGAAAGCTGTAACTCTGTGAGATGAATTAACAGAACACAAAGCAGTTTCTCAGACAGCTTCTTTCCGATTTTTAACTGAAAATATTCCTTTTTCACCATAGACCTCTATCGGCTTCCAAATATCACTTTTCCAATTCCACAAGAACAGTCTTAGCAAAACTCTTCTTGAGGGGAAAGCTGTAACTCTGTGAGATGAATTAAAACAACACAAAGCAGTTTCTCAGACAGCTTCTTTCCAGTTTTTAACTGAAGATATTTCCTTTTTCACCAAAGCCCTCTATGGGCTTCCAAATATCACTTTGCAAATTCCACAAGAACAGCCTTAGAAAAAGGCTTCTTGAAGGGGAAGCTGTAACTCTGTGAGATGAATTAACAGAACACAAAGCAATTTCTCAGAAAGTTTCTTTCCATTTTTTAACGGAAGATTTCTCCTTTTTCACTACAGCCCTCTATGGGGTCCCAAATATCACTTTGCAAATTCTACAAGAACAGTCTTATGGAAAGTCCTCTTGACGAGAAAGCTGTAACACTGTGAGATGAATTAACAGAAAACAAAGCAGTGTCTCAGAAAGCTTCTTGGCAGTTTTTAACGGAAGATATTTCCTTTTTCACCATCGCCCTATAAGGGCTTACAAATATCCCTTTGCAAATTCCACAAGAACAGTCTTAGCGAAAGGCTTCTGGATGGGAAAGCTGTAATTCTGTGAGATGAATTAACAGAACACAAAGCAGTTTCTCAGTAAGCTTCTTTCCAGTTTTCAACTGAAGATAATTCCTTTTTCACCATAGCACTTTAAGGGTTTCCGAATATCACTTTGCAAATTCCACAAGAACAGCCTCAGGGAAAAGCTTCTTGAGGGGAAAGCTGTAACTCTGTGAGATGAATTAACAGAACACAAAGCAGTTTCTCAGACAGCTTCTCTCCTGTTTTTAACTGAAGATATTTTCTTTTTCACCATAGCCCTCTATGGGCTTCCAGGTATCATTTTCCAAATTCCACAAGAACAGCCTTAGCGAAAGGCTTCTTGAAGGGAAAGCTGTAACTCTATGAGATGAATTAAGAGAACACAAAGTAGTTTCTCAGAAAGCTTCTTTAAAGTTTTTAACGGAAGATATTTCTTTTTCACCATAGCCCTCTAGGGGCTTCCACATATCACTTTGCAAGTTTCACAACAAAAGCCTTAGTGAAAGGCTTCTTGAGGGGAAAGCTGTAACTCTGTGAGATGAATTAACAGAGCACAAAGCAGTTTCTCAGAATGCTTCTTTTAAGTTTTTATCTTAGGATATTTCCTTTTTCACCATAGTCCTCTAAGGTCTTCCAAATATCACTTTGCAAATTCCACAAGAACAGTCTTGCCACGTGACTTCATGAGGGGAAAGCTGTAACTCTGTGAGTAGAATTAAGAGAACACAAAACTGTTTCTCAGTAAGCTTCTTTACAGTTTCTAAAGGAAGATATTTCCTTTTTCACCATAGCCCTCTAGGGGCTTCCAAATATCACTTTCCAAATTCCACAAGAACAACCTTAGCAAAAGGTTTCTTGAAGGGAAAGCTGTAACTCTGTGACATGAATTAAGAGAACACAAACAGTTTCTAAGAAAGCTTCTTTCCAGTTTTTAAGAAAGATATTTTCTTTTTCACCATAGCCCTCTATGGGCTTCCAAATATCTCTTTGCAAATTCCACACATACAGTCTTAGCAAAAGGCTACTTGAGGGGAAAGCTGTAACTCTGTGGGTTGAATTAACAGAACACAAAGCAGTTTTTCACAAAGCTTCCTTCCAGTTTTTAACGGAAGATAATTCCTTTTTCACCATAGCCCTCTATGGTCTTCGAAATATCACTTTGCAAATTGCACAAGAAAATTCTTAGCGATAGGATTCTTGAGGGGAAAGCAGTAACTCTGTGAGATGAAATAACAGAACACAAAGTAGTTTCTCAGAATTCTTCTTTCCAGTTTTTAACAGAAGATATTTCCTTTTCGCCATAGCCTTCTGTGGGCTTCAAATATCACTTTGCAAATTCCACAAGAACAGTCTATGCGAAAGGCTTCTAGAAGGGAAAGCTGTAACTCTGTGAGAGGAATTAACAAACACAAAGCAGTTTCTCAGAAAGCTTCTTTCCACTTTTTTACGAAAGATAATTCCTTTTTCTCCATAGCCCTCCATGGGCTTCCAAATATCTCTTTGCAAATTCCAAAAATACAGTCTTAGCAAAAGGCTTCTTGAGGGTAAAGCTGTAACTCTGTGAGATCAATTAACAGAACACAAAGCAGTTTCTCCGAAAGCTTCTTTCCAGTTTTTAAAGGAAGATATTTCCTTTTTCACCACAGCCCTCTATGGGCTTCCAAATATCACTTTGAATATTCCCCAAGAACAGTCTTAGCGAAAGGCTTCTTGACTGGAAAGCTGTAAATCTGTGAGATGAATTAACAGAACACAAAGCAGTTTCTCAGAAAGCTTCTTTCTAGTTTTTAACGGAAGATATTTCCTTCTTCACCATAGCCCTCTATGGGCTTCCAAACATCACTTTGCAAACTCCACAAGAACATTCTTAGCGAAACGCTTCTTGAGGGGAAAGCAGTAACTCTGAGAGGTGAATTAACAGAACACAAACTAGTTTCTCAGAAAGTTTCTTTCCAGATTTTAACGGAAGATATTTCCTTTTTCACCATAGCCCTCTATGGGCTTCCAAATATCCCTTTGCCAATTCCACAAGAACAGTCTTAGCGAAAGGCTTCTTGTGTGGAAAGCTGTAACTCTGTGAGATGAATTAACAGAACACAAAGTAGATTCAAAGAAAGCTTCTTTCCAGTTTTTAACGGAAGATATTTACTTTTTCACCATAACCCTCTATGGGATTCCTAATATCACTTTGCATATTCCACAAGAATAGTCTCAGCGAAAGGCTTCTTGATGGGAACACAAAAACTCTTTGAGATGAATTAACAGAACATAAAGCAGTTTCTCAGAAACCTTCTTTACCGTTTTTAACGGAAGATATTTTCATTTTCACCATAGACCTCTATGGGTTTCCAAATATCACTTTCCAAACACCACAAGAACAGCCTTAGCGAAAGGCTACTTGAAGGAAAAGCTGTAACTCTGTGAGATGAATTAACAGAACACAAAGCAGTTTCTCAGAAAGCTTCTTTCCAGTTTTTAATGGAAGATATTTCCTTTTTCACCAAAGCCCTCTATGGGCTTCCAAATATCACTTTGAAAATTCCACAAGAAAAGTCTTAGCCAATGGCTTCTTGAGGGGAATGCTGTAACTCTGTGAGATGAATTAACAAAACAAAAAGCAGTTTCTCAGACAGCTTCCTTCCAGTTTTTAACAGAAAATATTTCCTTTTTCACCATACCCTCTATGGTCTCCCAAATATCACTTTGCAAATTCCACAAGAACAGTCTTCGCGAACGACTTACTGAGGGCAAAGCTGTAACTTGCTGAGATGAATTAACAGAACACAAAGCAGTTCCTCAGAAAGCTTCTTTCCAGTTTTTAACGGAAGATATTTCCTTTTTCACCGTAGACCTCTATCGGCTTCCAAATATCACTTTGCAAATTCCACAAGAACAGACTTAGCGAAAGGCTTTTTTGAATGCAAAGCTGTAACTCTCTGAAATGAATTGACAGAACACATAGGAGTTTATCAGAAAGATTCTTTCCAGTTTTTAGCTGAAGATATTTCCTTTTTCACCATAGCCTTCTATGGGCATCCAGATATCCCTTTGCAAATTCCACAAGAACAGCCTTAGGGAAAGACTTCTTGAAGGGAACGCTGTAACTCTGTGAGATGAATTAACAGAAAACAAAGCAGTTTCTCAGAAAGCTTCTTTCCAGTTTTTAACGGAAGATATTTCCTTTTTCAATATAGCAGTCTAAGGGCTTCCAAATATCACTTTGCCAATTCCACAAGAACAGCCTTAGCGAAAGGCTTCTTGAAGGTAAAGATGCAACTCTGTGAGATGAATTAACAGAATACAAAGCAGTTTCACAGAAAGCTTCTTTCCAGTTTTTAACTGAAGATATTTCCTCTTTCAGCATAGCCCTCTATGGGCTTCAAAATATCACATTGCAAATTCCACAGGAACCGTCTTAGCGAAAGGCTTCTTGAGGGTAAAGCTGTAACTCTGTGAGATGAAATAACAGAACACAAAGCAGTTTCTCAGAAAGCTTCTTTCCAGTTTTTAACTGAAGATATTTCCTTATTCACCGTAGCCCTAAAAGGGTTTCCAAATATCACTTTGCCAATTCCACAAGAACAGACTTAGCGAAAGGTTTCTAGAGGGGATACTTCTTCCTCGGTGAGATGAATTAAGAGAAAACAAAGCAGTTTCTCAGAAAGCTTCTTTCCAGTTTTTAACGGAAGATATTTCCTTTTTCACCATAGCCCTCTGTGGGTTTCCAAATATCACTTTACAAATTCCACAAGAACAGTTTTAGCGAAAGACTTCTTGAGGGGAAAGCTGTAACTTTGTGAGGTGAATTAACAGAACACAAAGCAGTTTCTCAGAAAGCTTCTTTCCAGTTTTTAACTGAAAATATTTTCTTTTTCACATTAGCCTTCTATGGGCTTCCAAATATCACTTTCCAAATTTCACAAGAACAGTCTTAGCGAAAGGCTTCTTGAGGGGAAAGCTGCAACTCTGTGAGATGAATTAACAGAACACAAAGCAGTTTCTCAGAAAGCTTCTTTCCACTTTTTCACTGAAGGTATTTCCTTTTTCACCATAGCCCTCTATGGGCTTCCAAATAATCTTTAGAAATTTTACAAGAACAGTCTTACCGAAAGGCTTCTTGAGGGGAAAGATGTAACTCTGTGAGATGAATTAACAGAACACAAAGCAGTTTCCCAGAAAGCTTCTTTCCAGTTTTTAACGGAAGATATTTCCTTTTTCACCATAGCCTTCTATGGGCTTCCAAATATCACTTTGCCAACTCCACAAGAGCCTCAGCGAAAGCTTCTTGAATGTAAAGATGCAACTCTGTGAGATGAATTAACAGAACACAAAGCAGTTTCTTAGAAAGCTTCTTTCCGGTTTTTAACGGAAGATATTTCCTTTTTCACCATAGCCCACTATGGGCTTCGAAATATCACTTTGCAAATTCCACAAGAACAGCCTTAGCAAAAGGTTTCTTGAAGGGAAAGATGAAACACTGTGAGATGAATTCACAGAACACAAAGCAGTTTCTCAGAAAGCTTCTTTCCAGTTTTTAACGGAAGATATTTCCTTTTTCACCATAGCCCTCTATGGGCTTCCAAATAAACTTTACAAATTCCACAAGAACAGTGTTAGCGAAAGGCTTCTTGAGGGGAAAGCTGTAACTCTGTGACATGAATTAACAGAAAACAATGCAGTTTCCCAGAAGCTTGTTTCCAGTTTTTAACGGAAGATATTTCCTTTTTCACCATAGGCCTCTATGGGCTTCCAAATATCAATTTGCGAATTCCACAAGTACATCCTTAGCAAAAGGCTTTTTGAAGGGATAGCTGTAACTGTGTGAGATGAATTAGCAGAACACAAAGCAGTTTCTCAGAAAGCTTCTTTCCAGTTTTTAACGGAAGATATTTCCTTTTTCACTCTAGCCCTCTATGGGCTTCCAAATATCACTTTGCCAATTCCACAAGAACAGCCTTAGCGAAAGGCTTCTTGAAGGGAAAGATGTAACTATGTGAGACGAATTTACAGAACAGAAAGCAGTTTCTCAGAAAGCCTCTTTCCAGTTTTGAACGGAAGATATTTCCTTTTTCACCATAGCCCTCTATGGGCTTCCAAATATCACTTTCCATATTCCACAAGAACAGTCTTAGCGAGGGGCTTCTTGAGGGGAAAGCTGTAACTCTGTGAGATGAATTAACAGAACACAAAGCCGTTTCTCAGAAAGCTTCTTTCCGGTTTTAAAGGAAGATATTTCCTTTTTCACGTTAGCCCTCTATGGGCTTCCAGGTATCACTTTGCAATTTCCTCATGAACTATCTTAGCGAAAGGCTTCTTGAGGGGAAAGCTGTAACTCTGTGAGATGAATTAACAGAACACAAAGCAGTTTCTCAGAAAGCTTCTTTCCGGTTTTTAACTGAACATATTTCCTTTTTCACCCTAGCCGACTATGTGTTTCCAAATATCACTTTGCCAATTCCACAAGCACAGTCTTAGCGAAAGGCTTCTTGAAGGGAAAGCTGTAACTCTGTGACATGAATTAACGGAACACAAAGCAGTTTCTCAGATAGCTTCTTTCCAGTTTTTATCGGAAGATATTTCCTTTTTCACCCTAGCCCTCTATGGGCTTACGAATATCACCTTGCAAATTCCACAAGAGCAGCCTCAGCGAAAAACTTCTTGAGGGGAAGCTGTAACTCGGTGAGATGAATTAACATAATACAAAGCAGTTTCCCTGAAAGATTCTTTCCAGTTTTTAACGGAAGATATTTCCTTTTTCACCGTAGCGCTCTATGGGCTTCCGAATATCCCTTTCAAAATTCCACAAGAATATTCTTAGCGAAAAGCTTCTTGAGGGGAAATCTGTAACTTTGTGAGATGAATTAACAGAACACAAAGCAGTTTCTCAGAAAGCTTCTTTCCAGTATTTAACTGAAGATATATCCTTTTCCACCATAGCCCTATATCGGCTTCCAAATATCACTTTGCAAATTACACAAGAACAGTCTTAGCGAAAGGCTTCTTGACAGGAATATTGTAACTCTCTGAGATGAATTAACAGAACACAAAGCCGTTTCTCAGAAAGCTTCCTTCCAATTTTTAACGGAAATTATTTCCTGTTTCACCATAGCCCTCTATGGGCTCCCAAATATCACTTTGCAAATTCCACAAGAACAGTCTTAGCGAAAGGCTTTTTAGGGGAAACCTGTAACTCTGTCATATAAATTAACAGAACACAAAGCAGTTTTCCAGAAAGCTTCTTTCCGGTTTTTAAGGGGAGATATCTCCTTTTTCACCATAGCCCACTATGGCCTTCCAAGTATCACTTTCCAAATTCCGCAAGAACAGTCTTAGCGAAGGGATTGTTGAGAGGAAAACTGAAACTCTCTGACATGAATTAACAGAACACAAAGCAGTTTGCCAGAGAGCTTCTTTCCAGTTTTTACCTGAAGACAATTCCTTTTTCACCACAGCCTTCTCTGGGCTTCCAAATATCACTTTCCAATTTCCACAAGAACACCCTTAGCGAAAGGCTTCTTGAAGGGCAAGCTGTAACTCTCTGAGATGAATTAACAGAACACAAAGCAGTTTTCAGAACCTTCTTTCCAGTTTTTAACGGAAGATAATTCCTTTTTCAATATAGCAGTCTAAGGGCTTCCAAATATCACTTTGCCAATTCCACAAGAACAGCCTTAGCGAAAGGCTTCTTGAAGGTAAAGATGCAACTCTGTGAGATGAATTAACAGAACACAAAGCAGTTTCACAGAAAGCTTCTTTCCAGTTTTTATCGGAAGATATTTCCTTTTTCACCATAGCCCTCTATGGGCTTCAAAATATCACTTTGCAAATTCCACAGGAACCGTCTTAGCGAAAGGCTTCTTGAGGGTAAAGCTGTAACTCTGTGAGATGAAATAACAGAACACAAAGCAGTTTCTCAGAAAGCTTCTTTCCAGTTTTTAACTGAAGATATTTCCTTATTCACCGTAGCCCTAAAAGGGTTTCCAAATATCACTTTGCCAATTCCACAAGAACAGACTTAGCGAAAGGTTTCTAGAGGGGATACCTCTTCCTCGGTGAGATGAATTAAGAGAAAACAAAGCAGTTTCTCAGAAAGCTTCTTTCCAGTTTTTAACGGAAGATATTTCCTTTTTCACCATAGCCCTCCGTGGGTTTCCAAATATCACTTTGCAAATTCCACAAGAACAGTTTTAGCGAAAGACTTCTTGAGGGGAAAGCTGTAACTTTGTGAGGTGAATTAACAGAACACAAAGCAGTTTCTCAGAAAGCTTCTTTACAGTTTTTAACTGAAAATATTTTCTTTTTCACATTAGCCCTCTATGGGCTTCCAAATATCACTTTCCAAATTCCACAAGAACAGTCTTAGCGAAAGGCTTCTTGAGGGGAAAGCTGCAACTCTGTGAGATGAATTAACAGAACACAAAGCAGTTTCTCAGAAAGCTTCTTTCCACTTTTTCACTGAAGGTATTTCCTTTTTCACCATAGCCCTCTATGGGCTTCCAAATAATCTTTAGAAATTTTACAAGAACAGTCTTACCGAAAGGCTTCTTGAGGGGAAAGATGTAACTCTGTGAGATGAATTAACAGAACACAAAGCAGTTTCCCAGAAAGCTTCTTTCCAGTTTTTAACGGAAGATATTTCCTTTTTCACCATAGCCTTCTATGGGCTTCCAAATATCACTTTGCCAACTCCACAAGAGCCTCAGCGAAAGCTTCTTGAATGTAAAGATGCAACTCT
The DNA here is from genome assembly GCF_047675955.1 of Chlorocebus sabaeus. Classification (NCBI taxonomy): domain Eukaryota; kingdom Metazoa; phylum Chordata; class Mammalia; order Primates; family Cercopithecidae; genus Chlorocebus; species Chlorocebus sabaeus. Next base: position 581,759 of record NW_027326891.1, on the reverse strand, counting down.
GTGAGATGAATTAACAGAACACAAAGCAGTTTCTTAGAAAGCTTCTTTCCGGTTTTTAACGGAAGATATTTCCTTTTTCACCATAGCCCACTATGGGCTTCGAAATATCACTTTGCAAATTCCACAAGAACAGCCTTAGCAAAAGGTTTCTTGAAGGGAAAGATGAAACACTGTGAGATGAATTCACAGAACACAAAGCAGTTTCTCAGAAAGCTTCTTTCCAGTTTTTAACGGAAGATATTTCCTTTTTCACCGTAGCCCTCTATGGGCTTCCAAATATCACTTTGAAATTCCACAAGAACAGTCTTAGTGAAAAGTTTCTTGAGGGGAAAACTGTAACTCTGTGAGATGAATTAACAGAACACAAAGCAGTTTCTCAGAAAGCTTCTTTCCAGTTTTTCTTTTTTTTTTTTTTTCTTTTTTTTTTTTTTTTTTTTTTTTTTTTTTTTTCTTGAGATGGAGTCTTGCTCTGTCACCCGGGCTGGAGTGCAGTGGCCGGATCTCAGCTCACTGCAAGCTCCGCCTCCCGGGTTTTACGCCATTCTCTTGCCTCAGCCTCCCGAGTAGCTGGGACTACAGGCGCCCGCCACCTCGCCCGGCTAATTTTTTGTATTTTTAGTAGAGACGGGGTTTCACCGTGTTAGCCAGGATGGTCTCGATCTCCTGACCTTGTGATCCGCCCATCTCGGCCTCCCAAAGTGCTGGGATTACAGGCTTGAGCCACCACGCCCGGCCTCCAGTTTTTCACTGAAGCTATTTCCTTTTTCACCGTAGTCCTCTATGGGCTTCCAAATAAACTTTACAAATTCCACAAGAACAGTGTTAGCGAAAGGCTTCTTGAGGGGAAAGCTGTAACTCTGTGACATGAATTAACAGAAAACAATGCAGTTTCCCAGAAGCTTGTTTCCAGTTTTTAACGGAAGATATTTCCTTTTTCACCATAGGCCTCTATGGGCTTCCAAATATCAATTTGCGAATTCCACAAGTACAGCCTTAGCAAAAGGCTTTTTGAAGGGAAAGCTGTAACTGTGTGAGATGAATTAGCAGAACACAAAGCAGTTTCTCAGAAAGCTTCTTTCCAGTTTTTAACGGAAGATATTTCCTTTTTCACTCTAGCCCTCTATGGGCTTCCAAATATCACTTTGCCAATTCCACAAGAACAGCCTTAGCGAAAGGCTTCTTGAAGGGAAAGATGTAACTATGTGAGACGAATTTACAGAACAGAAAGCAGTTTCTCAGAAAGCCTCTTTCCAGTTTTGAACGGAAGATATTTCCTTTTTCACCATAGCCCTCTATGGGCTTCCAAATATCACTTTCCATATTCCACAAGAACAGTCTTAGCGAGGGGCTTCTTGAGGGGAAAGCTGTAACTCTGTGAGATGAATTAACAGAACACAAAGCCGTTTCTCAGAAAGCTTCTTTCCGGTTTTAAAGGAAGATATTTCCTTTTTCACGTTAGCCCTCTATGGGCTTCCAGGTATCACTTTGCAATTTCCTCATGAACTATCTTAGCGAAAGGCTTCTTGAGGGGAAAGCTGTAACTCTGTGAGATGAATTAACAGAACACAAAGCAGTTTCTCAGAAAGCTTCTTTCCGGTTTTTAACTGAACATATTTCCTTTTTCACCCTAGCCGACTATGTGTTTCCAAATATCACTTTGCCAATTCCACAAGCACAGTCTTAGCGAAAGGCTTCTTGAAGGGAAAGCTGTAACTCTGTGACATGAATTAACGGAACACAAAGCAGTTTCTCAGATAGCTTCTTTCCAGTTTTTATCGGAAGATATTTCCTTTTTCACCCTAGCCCTCTATGGGCTTACGAATATCACCTTGCAAATTCCACAAGAGCAGCCTCAGCGGAAAACTTCTTGAGGGGAAGCTGTAACTCGGTGAGATGAATTAACATAATACAAAGCAGTTTCCCTGAAAGATTCTTTCCAGTTTTTAACGGAAGATATTTCCTTTTTCACCGTAGCGCTCTATGGGCTTCCGAATATCCCTTTCAAAATTCCACAAGAATATTCTTAGCGAAAAGCTTCTTGAGGGGAAATCTGTAACTTTGTGAGATGAATTAACAGAACACAAAGCAGTTTCTCAGAAAGCTTCTTTCCAGTATTTAACTGAAGATATATCCTTTTCCACCATAGCCCTATATCGGCTTCCAAATATCACTTTGCAAATTACACAAGAACAGTCTTAGCGAAAGGCTTCTTGACAGGAATATTGTAACTCTCTGAGATGAATTAACAGAACACAAAGCCGTTTCTCAGAAAGCTTCCTTCCAATTTTTAACGGAAATTATTTCCTGTTTCACCATAGCCCTCTATGGGCTCCCAAATATCACTTTGCAAATTCCACAAGAACAGTCTTAGCGAAAGGCTTTTTAGGGGAAACCTGTAACTCTGTCATATAAATTAACAGAACACAAAGCAGTTTTCCAGAAAGCTTCTTTCCGGTTTTTAAGGGGAGATATCTCCTTTTTCACCATAGCCCACTATGGCCTTCCAAGTATCACTTTCCAAATTCCGCAAGAACAGTCTTAGCGAAGGGATTGTTGAGAGGAAAGCTGAAACTCTCTGACATGAATTAACAGAACACAAAGCAGTTTGCCAGAAAGCTTCTTTCCAGTTTTTACCTGAAGACAATTCCTTTTTCACCACAGCCTTCTCTGGGCTTCCAAATATCACTTTCCAATTTCCACAAGAACACCCTTAGCGAAAGGCTTCTTGAAGGGCAAGCTGTAACTCTCTGAGATGAATTAACAGAACACAAAGCAGTTTTCAGAACCTTCTTTCCAGTTTTTAACGGAAGATAATTCCTTTTTCAATATAGCAGTCTAAGGGCTTCCAAATATCACTTTGCCAATTCCACAAGAACAGCCTTAGTGAAAGGCTTCTTCAAGGTAAAGATGCAACTCTGTGAGAATAATTAACAGAACACAAAGCAGTTTCTCAGAAAGCTTCTTTCCAGTTTTTAATGGAAGATATTTCCTTATTCACCGTAGCCCTCTAAGGGTTTCCAAATATCACTTTGCCAATTCCACAAGAACAGTCTTAGCGAAAGGTTTCTAGAGGGGATACCTCTTACTCTGTGAGATGAACTAAGAGAAAACAAAGCAGTTTCTCAGAAAGCTTCTTTCCAGTTTTTAACGGAAGATATTTCCTTTTTCGCCATAGCCCTCTATGGGATTCCAAATATCACTTTTCAAATTTCAGAAGAACAGCCTTAGCTGAAGGCTTCCTGAAGGGAACGCTGTAACTCTGTGAGATGAATTAACAGAACACAAAGCAGTTTCTAAGTAAGCTTCTTTACAGTTTTTAACTGAAGATATTTCCTTTTTCACCATTGCCCTCTATGTGCTCCCAAATATCACTTTGCAAATTCCAAAAGAACAGTCTTAGTGATAGGCTTTTGGAGGCAAAAGCTGTAACTCTCTGACATGATTTAACAGAACACAAAGCAGTTTTTCAGAAAGCTTCCTTACAGTTTTAAACAGAAGATATTTCCTTTTTCACCACAGCCCTCTATGGGCTTCCAAATATCTCTTTGCAAATTCCACAAGAACAGTCTTAGCGAAAGGCTTCCTGAGGGGGGAAGCTGTAACTCTGTGAGACGAATTAAAAGAACACAAAGCAGTAGATCAGAAAGCTTCTATCCAGTTTTTAACGGAAGATATTTCCTTTTTCACCATAGACCTCTATGGGCTTCCAAATATCACTTTGTAAATTCCACAAGAACATTCTTTGCGAAAAGCTTCTTGAGGGGAATGCAGTAACTCTGTGAGATGAATTAAGAGAACACAAAGCAGTTTCTCAGAGTGATTCATTCCAGTTCTTAACTGGAGATATTTCCTTTTTCACCATAGCCCTGTAAGGGCTTCCAAATATCACTTTGCCAATTCCACAAGAACAGTCTTAGCGAAAGGCTTCTTGAGGGGAAAGCTCTAATTGTGTGAGATGAATTAACAGAACACAAAGCAGTTTCTCAGAAAACTTCCTTCCAGTTATTAACTGAAGATATTTCTTTTTCACCATTGCCCTGCATGGGCTTCCAAAATATCACTTTGCAAATTCCAAAAAACAGTCTTAGAGAAAGGCTTCCTGAGGGTAAAGGTGTAACTCTGTGAGATGAATTAACAGAACAGAAAGCAGTTTCTCAGACAGCTTCCTTCCAGTTTTTAACTGAAGATATTTCCTTTTTCACCATAGCCTTCTCTGGGCTTCGAAAGATCTCTTTGCAAATTCCAGAAGAACAGACTTAGCGAAAGGCTTCTTGAGGGGAAAAATGTAACTGTGTGAGATGAATTAACAGAACCTAAAGCGGTTTCTCAGAAAGCTTCCTTCCAGTTTTTAACTAAAGATATTTCCTTTTTCACTGTAGCCCTCTATGGGCTTCGAAATATCTCTTTGCAAATTCCACAAGAACTGTCTTCGCGAAAGGCTTCTTGAGGGGAAAGGTGTAACTCTGTTGCATGAATTAACAGTACACAAAGCAGTTTCTCAAACGGCTACTTTCCAGGTTTTAACTGAAGATATTTCCTTTTTCCCCATAGGCCTCTATGGACTTCCAAATATCACTTTTCAAATTCCACCAGAACAGACTTAGCGAAAGGCTTCTTGAAAGGAAAGCTGTAAGTCTGTGAGATGAATTAACAGAACACTAAGCAGTTTCTCAGAAAGCTTCTTTCCAGTTTTCAACGGAAGATATTTCCTTTTTCACCATAGCCCCCTATGGGTTTCAAAATATCACTTTGCAAATTCCACGAGAAGAGTCTTAGCGAAAGTCTTCTTGAGGGGAAAGCTGTAACTCTGTCAGATGAATTAACAGAACACAAAGCAGTTTCTCAGAAAGCTTCTTTCCAGTTTTTAACTGAAGATATTTCCTTATTCACCGTAGCCCTAAAAGGGTTTCCAAATATCACTTTGCCAATTCCACAAGAACAGACTTAGCGAAAGGTTTCTAGAGGGGATACCTCTTCCTCGGTGAGATGAATTAAGAGAAAACAAAGCAGTTTCTCAGAAAGCTTCTTTCCAGTTTTTAACGGAAGATATTTCCTTTTTCACCATAGCCCTCCGTGGGTTTCCAAATATCACTTTGCAAATTCCACAAGAACAGTTTTAGCGAAAGACTTCTTGAGGGGAAAGCTGTAACTTTGTGAGGTGAATTAACAGAACACAAAGAAGTTTCTCAGAAAGCTTCTTTACAGTTTTTAACTGAAAATATTTTCTTTTTCACATTAGCCCTCTATGGGCTTCCAAATATCACTTTCCAAATTCCACAAGAACAGTCTTAGCGAAAGGCTTCTTGAGGGGAAAGCTGCAACTCTGTGAGATGAATTAACAGAACACAAAGCAGTTTCTCAGAAAGCTTCTTTCCACTTTTTCACTGAAGGTATTTCCTTTTTCACCATAGCCCTCTATGGGCTTCCAAATAATCTTTAGAAATTTTACAAGAACAGTCTTACCGAAAGGCTTCTTGAGGGGAAAGATGTAACTCTGTGAGATGAATTAACAGAACACAAAGCAGTTTCTCAGAAAGCTTCTTTCCAGTTTTTAACGGAAGATATTTCCTTTTTCACTCTAGCCCTCTATGGGCTTCCAAATATCACTTTGCCAATTCCACAAGAACAGCCTTAGCGAAAGGCTTCTTGAAGGGAAAGATGTAACTATGTGAGACGAATTTACAGAACAGAAAGCAGTTTCTCAGAAAGCCTCTTTCCAGTTTTGAACGGAAGATATTTCCTTTTTCACCATAGCCCTCTATGGGCTTCCAAATATCACTTTCCATATTCCACAAGAACAGTCTTAGCGAGGGGCTTCTTGAGGGGAAAGCTGTAACTCTGTGAGATGAATTAACAGAACACAAAGCCGTTTCTCAGAAAGCTTCTTTCCGGTTTTAAAGGAAGATATTTCCTTTTTCACGTTAGCCCTCTATGGGCTTCCAGGTATCACTTTGCAATTTCCTCATGAACTATCTTAGCGAAAGGCTTCTTGAGGGGAAAGCTGTAACTCTGTGAGATGAATTAACAGAACACAAAGCAGTTTCTCAGAAAGCTTCTTTCCGGTTTTTAACTGAACATATTTCCTTTTTCACCCTAGCCGACTATGTGTTTCCAAATATCACTTTGCCAATTCCACAAGCACAGTCTTAGCGAAAGGCTTCTTGAAGGGAAAGCTGTAACTCTGTGACATGAATTAACGGAACACAAAGCAGTTTCTCAGATAGCTTCTTTCCAGTTTTTATCGGAAGATATTTCCTTTTTCACCCTAGCCCTCTATGGGCTTACGAATATCACCTTGCAAATTCCACAAGAGCAGCCTCAGCGAAAAACTTCTTGAGGGGAAGCTGTAACTCGGTGAGATGAATTAACATAATACAAAGCAGTTTCCCTGAAAGATTCTTTCCAGTTTTTAACGGAAGATATTTCCTTTTTCACCGTAGCGCTCTATGGGCTTCCGAATATCCCTTTCAAAATTCCACAAGAATATTCTTAGCGAAAAGCTTCTTGAGGGGAAATCTGTAACTTTGTGAGATGAATTAACAGAACACAAAGCAGTTTCTCAGAAAGCTTCTTTCCAGTATTTAACTGAAGATATATCCTTTTCCACCATAGCCCTATATCGGCTTCCAAATATCACTTTGCAAATTACACAAGAACAGTCTTAGCGAAAGGCTTCTTGACAGGAATATTGTAACTCTCTGAGATGAATTAACAGAACACAAAGCCGTTTCTCAGAAAGCTTCCTTCCAATTTTTAACGGAAATTATTTCCTGTTTCACCATAGCCCTCTATGGGCTCCCAAATATCACTTTGCAAATTCCACAAGAACAGTCTTAGCGAAAGGCTTTTTAGGGGAAACCTGTAACTCTGTCATATAAATTAACAGAACACAAAGCAGTTTTCCAGAAAGCTTCTTTCCGGTTTTTAAGGGGAGATATCTCCTTTTTCACCATAGCCCACTATGGCCTTCCAAGTATCACTTTCCAAATTCCGCAAGAACAGTCTTAGCGAAGGGATTGTTGAGAGGAAAGCTGAAACTCTCTGACATGAATTAACAGAACACAAAGCAGTTTGCCAGAAAGCTTCTTTCCAGTTTTTACCTGAAGACAATTCCTTTTTCACCACAGCCTTCTCTGGGCTTCCAAATATCACTTTCCAATTTCCACAAGAACACCCTTAGCGAAAGGCTTCTTGAAGGGCAAGCTGTAACTCTCTGAGATGAATTAACAGAACACAAAGCAGTTTTCAGAACCTTCTTTCCAGTTTTTAACGGAAGATAATTCCTTTTTCAATATAGCAGTCTAAGGGCTTCCAAATATCACTTTGCCAATTCCACAAGAACAGCCTTAGTGAAAGGCTTCTTCAAGGTAAAGATGCAACTCTGTGAGAATAATTAACAGAACACAAAGCAGATTCTCAGAAAGCTTCTTTCCAGTTTTTAATGGAAGATATTTCCTTATTCACCGTAGCCCTCTAAGGGTTTCCAAATATCACTTTGCCAATTCCACAAGAACAGTCTTAGCGAAAGGTTTCTAGAGGGGATACCTCTTACTCTGTGAGATGAACTAAGAGAAAACAAAGCAGTTTCTCAGAAAGCTTCTTTCCAGTTTTTAACGGAAGATATTTCCTTTTTCGCCATAGCCCTCTATGGGATTCCAAATATCACTTTTCAAATTTCAGAAGAACAGCCTTAGCTGAAGGCTTCCTGAAGGGAACGCTGTAACTCTGTGAGATGAATTAACAGAACACAAAGCAGTTTCTAAGTAAGCTTCTTTACAGTTTTTAACTGAAGATATTTCCTTTTTCACCATTGCCCTCTATGTGCTCCCAAATATCACTTTGCAAATTCCAAAAGAACAGTCTTAGTGATAGGCTTTTGGAGGCAAAAGCTGTAACTCTCTGACATGATTTAACAGAACACAAAGCAGTTTTTCAGAAAGCTTCCTTACAGTTTTAAACAGAAGATATTTCCTTTTTCACCACAGCCCTCTATGGGCTTCCAAATATCTCTTTGCAAATTCCACAAGAACAGTCTTAGCGAAAGGCTTCCTGAGGGGGGAAGCTGTAACTCTGTAAGACGAATTAAAAGAACACAAAGCAGTAGATCAGAAAGCTTCTATCCAGTTTTTAACGGAAGATATTTCCTTTTTCACCATAGACCTCTATGGGCTTCCAAATATCACTTTGTAAATTCCACAAGAACATTCTTTGCGAAAAGCTTCTTGAGGGGAATGCAGTAACTCTGTGAGATGAATTAAGAGAACACAAAGCAGTTTCTCAGAGTGATTCATTCCAGTTCTTAACTGGAGATATTTCCTTTTTCACCATAGCCCTGTAAGGGCTTCCAAATATCACTTTGCCAATTCCACAAGAACAGTCTTAGCGAAAGGCTTCTTGAGGGGAAAGCTCTAATTGTGTGAGATGAATTAACAGAACACAAAGCAGTTTCTCAGAAAACTTCCTTCCAGTTATTAACTGAAGATATTTCTTTTTCACCATTGCCCTGCATGGGCTTCCAAAATATCACTTTGCAAATTCCAAAAAACAGTCTTAGAGAAAGGCTTCCTGAGGGTAAAGGTGTAACTCTGTGAGATGAATTAACAGAACAGAAAGCAGTTTCTCAGACAGCTTCCTTCCAGTTTTTAACTGAAGATATTTCCTTTTTCACCATAGCCTTCTCTGGGCTTCGAAAGATCTCTTTGCAAATTCCAGAAGAACAGACTTAGCGAAAGGCTTCTTGAGGGGAAAAATGTAACTGTGTGAGATGAATTAACAGAACCTAAAGCGGTTTCTCAGAAAGCTTCCTTCCAGTTTTTAACTAAAGATATTTCCTTTTTCACTGTAGCCCTCTATGGGCTTCGAAATATCTCTTTGCAAATTCCACAAGAACTGTCTTCGCGAAAGGCTTCTTGAGGGGAAAGGTGTAACTCTGTTGCATGAATTAACAGTACACAAAGCAGTTTCTCAAACGGCTACTTTCCAGGTTTTAACTGAAGATATTTCCTTTTTCCCCATAGGCCTCTATGGACTTCCAAATATCACTTTTCAAATTCCACCAGAACAGACTTAGCGAAAGGCTTCTTGAAAGGAAAGCTGTAAGTCTGTGAGATGAATTAACAGAACACTAAGCAGTTTCTCAGAAAGCTTCTTTCCAGTTTTCAACGGAAGATATTTCCTTTTTCACCATAGCCCCCTATGGGTTTCAAAATATCACTTTGCAAATTCCACGAGAAGAGTCTTAGCGAAAGTCTTCTTGAGGGGAAAGCTGTAACTCTGTCAGATGAATTAACAGAACACAAAGCAGTTTCTCAGAAAGCTTCTTTCCAGTTTTTAACTGAAGATATTTCCTTATTCACCGTAGCCCTAAAAGGGTTTCCAAATATCACTTTGCCAATTCCACAAGAACAGACTTAGCGAAAGGTTTCTAGAGGGGATACCTCTTCCTCGGTGAGATGAATTAAGAGAAAACAAAGCAGTTTCTCAGAAAGCTTCTTTCCAGTTTTTAACGGAAGATATTTCCTTTTTCACCATAGCCCTCCGTGGGTTTCCAAATATCACTTTGCAAATTCCACAAGAACAGTTTTAGCGAAAGACTTCTTGAGGGGAAAGCTGTAACTTTGTGAGGTGAATTAACAGAACACAAAGCAGTTTCTCAGAAAGCTTCTTTACAGTTTTTAACTGAAAATATTTTCTTTTTCACATTAGCCCTCTATGGGCTTCCAAATATCACTTTCCAAATTCCACAAGAACAGTCTTAGCGAAAGGCTTCTTGAGGGGAAAGCTGCAACTCTGTGAGATGAATTAACAGAACACAAAGCAGTTTCTCAGAAAGCTTCTTTCCACTTTTTCACTGAAGGTATTTCCTTTTTCACCATAGCCCTCTATGGGCTTCCAAATAATCTTTAGAAATTTTACAAGAACAGTCTTACCGAAAGGCTTCTTGAGGGGAAAGATGTAACTCTGTGAGATGAATTAACAGAACACAAAGCAGTTTCCCAGAAAGCTTCTTTCCAGTTTTTAACGGAAGATATTTCCTTTTTCACCATAGCCTTCTATGGGCTTCCAAATATCACTTTGCCAACTCCACAAGAGCCTCAGCGAAAGCTTCTTGAATGTAAAGATGCAACTCTGTGAGATGAATTAACAGAACACAAAGCAGTTTCTTAGAAAGCTTCTTTCCGGTTTTTAACGGAAGATATTTCCTTTTTCACCATAGCCCACTATGGGCTTCGAAATATCACTTTGCAAATTCCACAAGAACAGCCTTAGCAAAAGGTTTCTTGAAGGGAAAGATGAAACACTGTGAGATGAATTCACAGAACACAAAGCAGTTTCTCAGAAAGCTTCTTTCCAGTTTTTAACGGAAGATATTTCCTTTTTCACCGTAGCCCTCTATGGGCTTCCAAATATCACTTTGAAATTCCACAAGAACAGTCTTAGTGAAAAGTTTCTTGAGGGGAAAACTGTAACTCTGTGAGATGAATTAACAGAACACAAAGCAGTTTCTCAGAAAGCTTCTTTCCAGTTTTTCTTTTTTTTTTTTTTTCTTTTTTTTTTTTTTTTTTTTTTTTTTTTTTTTCTTGAGATGGAGTCTTGCTCTGTCACCCGGGCTGGAGTGCAGTGGCCGGATCTCAGCTCACTGCAAGCTCCGCCTCCCGGGTTTTACGCCATTCTCTTGCCTCAGCCTCCCGAGTAGCTGGGACTACAGGCGCCCGCCACCTCGCCCGGCTAATTTTTTGTATTTTTAGTAGAGACGGGGTTTCACCGTGTTAGCCAGGATGGTCTCGATCTCCTGACCTTGTGATCCGCCCATCTCGGCCTCCCAAAGTGCTGGGATTACAGGCTTGAGCCACCACGCCCGGCCTCCAGTTTTTCACTGAAGCTATTTCCTTTTTCACCGTAGTCCTCTATGGGCTTCCAAATAAACTTTACAAATTCCACAAGAACAGTGTTAGCGAAAGGCTTCTTGAGGGGAAAGCTGTAACTCTGTGACATGAATTAACAGAAAACAATGCAGTTTCCCAGAAGCTTGTTTCCAGTTTTTAACGGAAGATATTTCCTTTTTCACCATAGGCCTCTATGGGCTTCCAAATATCAATTTGCGAATTCCACAAGTACAGCCTTAGCAAAAGGCTTTTTGAAGGGAAAGCTGTAACTGTGTGAGATGAATTAGCAGAACACAAAGCAGTTTCTCAGAAAGCTTCTTTCCAGTTTTTAACGGAAGATATTTCCTTTTTCACTCTAGCCCTCTATGGGCTTCCAAATATCACTTTGCCAATTCCACAAGAACAGCCTTAGCGAAAGGCTTCTTGAAGGGAAAGATGTAACTATGTGAGACGAATTTACAGAACAGAAAGCAGTTTCTCAGAAAGCCTCTTTCCAGTTTTGAACGGAAGATATTTCCTTTTTCACCATAGCCCTCTATGGGCTTCCAAATATCACTTTCCATATTCCACAAGAACAGTCTTAGCGAGGGGCTTCTTGAGGGGAAAGCTGTAACTCTGTGAGATGAATTAACAGAACACAAAGCCGTTTCTCAGAAAGCTTCTTTCCGGTTTTAAAGGAAGATATTTCCTTTTTCACGTTAGCCCTCTATGGGCTTCCAGGTATCACTTTGCAATTTCCTCATGAACTATCTTAGCGAAAGGCTTCTTGAGGGGAAAGCTGTAACTCTGTGAGATGAATTAACAGAACACAAAGCAGTTTCTCAGAAAGCTTCTTTCCGGTTTTTAACTGAACATATTTCCTTTTTCACCCTAGCCGACTATGTGTTTCCAAATATCACTTTGCCAATTCCACAAGCACAGTCTTAGCGAAAGGCTTCTTGAAGGGAAAGCTGTAACTCTGTGACATGAATTAACGGAACACAAAGCAGTTTCTCAGATAGCTTCTTTCCAGTTTTTATCGGAAGATATTTCCTTTTTCACCCTAGCCCTCTATGGGCTTACGAATATCACCTTGCAAATTCCACAAGAGCAGCCTCAGCGAAAAACTTCTTGAGGGGAAGCTGTAACTCGGTGAGATGAATTAACATAATACAAAGCAGTTTCCCTGAAAGATTCTTTCCAGTTTTTAACGGAAGATATTTCCTTTTTCACCGTAGCGCTCTATGGGCTTCCGAATATCCCTTTCAAAATTCCACAAGAATATTCTTAGCGAAAAGCTTCTTGAGGGGAAATCTGTAACTTTGTGAGATGAATTAACAGAACACAAAGCAGTTTCTCAGAAAGCTTCTTTCCAGTATTTAACTGAAGATATATCCTTTTCCACCATAGCCCTATATCGGCTTCCAAATATCACTTTGCAAATTACACAAGAACAGTCTTAGCGAAAGGCTTCTTGACAGGAATATTGTAACTCTCTGAGATGAATTAACAGAACACAAAGCCGTTTCTCAGAAAGCTTCCTTCCAATTTTTAACGGAAATTATTTCCTGTTTCACCATAGCCCTCTATGGGCTCCCAAATATCACTTTGCAAATTCCACAAGAACAGTCTTAGCGAAAGGCTTTTTAGGGGAAACCTGTAACTCTGTCATATAAATTAACAGAACACAAAGCAGTTTTCCAGAAAGCTTCTTTCCGGTTTTTAAGGGGAGATATCTCCTTTTTCACCATAGCCCACTATGGCCTTCCAAGTATCACTTTCCAAATTCCGCAAGAACAGTCTTAGCGAAGGGATTGTTGAGAGGAAAGCTGAAACTCTCTGACATGAATTAACAGAACACAAAGCAGTTTGCCAGAAAGCTTCTTTCCAGTTTTTACCTGAAGACAATTCCTTTTTCACCACAGCCTTCTCTGGGCTTCCAAATATCACTTTCCAATTTCCACAAGAACACCCTTAGCGAAAGGCTTCTTGAAGGGCAAGCTGTAACTCTCTGAGATGAATTAACAGAACACAAAGCAGTTTTCAGAACCTTCTTTCCAGTTTTTAACGGAAGATAATTCCTTTTTCAATATAGCAGTCTAAGGGCTTCCAAATATCACTTTGCCAATTCCACAAGAACAGCCTTAGTGAAAGGCTTCTTCAAGGTAAAGATGCAACTCTGTGAGAATAATTAACAGAACACAAAGCAGTTTCTCAGAAAGCTTCTTTCCAGTTTTTAATGGAAGATATTTCCTTATTCACCGTAGCCCTCTAAGGGTTTCCAAATATCACTTTGCCAATTCCACAAGAACAGTCTTAGCGAAAGGTTTCTAGAGGGGATACCTCTTACTCTGTGAGATGAACTAAGAGAAAACAAAGCAGTTTCTCAGAAAGCTTCTTTCCAGTTTTTAACGGAAGATATTTCCTTTTTCGCCATAGCCCTCTATGGGATTCCAAATATCACTTTTCAAATTTCAGAAGAACAGCCTTAGCTGAAGGCTTCCTGAAGGGAACGCTGTAACTCTGTGAGATGAATTAACAGAACACAAAGCAGTTTCTAAGTAAGCTTCTTTACAGTTTTTAACTGAAGATATTTCCTTTTTCACCATTGCCCTCTATGTGCTCCCAAATATCACTTTGCAAATTCCAAAAGAACAGTCTTAGTGATAGGCTTTTGGAGGCAAAAGCTGTAACTCTCTGACATGATTTAACAGAACACAAAGCAGTTTTTCAGAAAGCTTCCTTACAGTTTTAAACAGAAGATATTTCCTTTTTCACCACAGCCCTCTATGGGCTTCCAAATATCTCTTTGCAAATTCCACAAGAACAGTCTTAGCGAAAGGCTTCCTGAGGGGGGAAGCTGTAACTCTGTGAGACGAATTAAAAGAACACAAAGCAGTAGATCAGAAAGCTTCTATCCAGTTTTTAACGGAAGATATTTCCTTTTTCACCATAGACCTCTATGGGCTTCCAAATATCACTTTGTAAATTCCACAAGAACATTCTTTGCGAAAAGCTTCTTGAGGGGAATGCAGTAACTCTGTGAGATGAATTAAGAGAACACAAAGCAGTTTCTCAGAGTGATTCATTCCAGTTCTTAACTGGAGATATTTCCTTTTTCACCATAGCCCTGTAAGGGCTTCCAAATATCACTTTGCCAATTCCACAAGAACAGTCTTAGCGAAAGGCTTCTTGAGGGGAAAGCTCTAATTGTGTGAGATGAATTAACAGAACACAAAGCAGTTTCTCAGAAAACTTCCTTCCAGTTATTAACTGAAGATATTTCTTTTTCACCATTGCCCTGCATGGGCTTCCAAAATATCACTTTGCAAATTCCAAAAAACAGTCTTAGAGAAAGGCTTCCTGAGGGTAAAGGTGTAACTCTGTGAGATGAATTAACAGAACAGAAAGCAGTTTCTCAGACAGCTTCCTTCCAGTTTTTAACTGAAGATATTTCCTTTTTCACCATAGCCTTCTCTGGGCTTCGAAAGATCTCTTTGCAAATTCCAGAAGAACAGACTTAGCGAAAGGCTTCTTGAGGGGAAAAATGTAACTGTGTGAGATGAATTAACAGAACCTAAAGCGGTTTCTCAGAAAGCTTCCTTCCAGTTTTTAACTAAAGATATTTCCTTTTTCACTGTAGCCCTCTATGGGCTTCGAAATATCTCTTTGCAAATTCCACAAGAACTGTCTTCGCGAAAGGCTTCTTGAGGGGAAAGGTGTAACTCTGTTGCATGAATTAACAGTACACAAAGCAGTTTCTCAAACGGCTACTTTCCAGGTTTTAACTGAAGATATTTCCTTTTTCCCCATAGGCCTCTATGGACTTCCAAATATCACTTTTCAAATTCCACCAGAACAGACTTAGCGAAAGGCTTCTTGAAAGGAAAGCTGTAAGTCTGTGAGATGAATTAACAGAACACTAAGCAGTTTCTCAGAAAGCTTCTTTCCAGTTTTCAACGGAAGATATTTCCTTTTTCACCATAGCCCCCTATGGGTTTCAAAATATCACTTTGCAAATTCCACGAGAAGAGTCTTAGCGAAAGTCTTCTTGAGGGGAAAGCTGTAACTCTGTCAGATGAATTAACAGAACACAAAGCAGTTTCTCAGAAAGCTTCTTTCCAGTTTTTAACTGAAGATATTTCCTTATTCACCGTAGCCCTAAAAGGGTTTCCAAATATCACTTTGCCAATTCCACAAGAACAGACTTAGCGAAAGGTTTCTAGAGGGGATACCTCTTCCTCGGTGAGATGAATTAAGAGAAAACAAAGCAGTTTCTCAGAAAGCTTCTTTCCAGTTTTTAACGGAAGATATTTCCTTTTTCACCATAGCCCTCCGTGGGTTTCCAAATATCACTTTGCAAATTCCACAAGAACAGTTTTAGCGAAAGACTTCTTGAGGGGAAAGCTGTAACTTTGTGAGGTGAATTAACAGAACACAAAGCAGTTTCTCAGAAAGCTTCTTTACAGTTTTTAACTGAAAATATTTTCTTTTTCACATTAGCCCTCTATGGGCTTCCAAATATCACTTTCCAAATTCCACAAGAACAGTCTTAGCGAAAGGCTTCTTGAGGGGAAAGCTGCAACTCTGTGAGATGAAATAACAGAACACAAAGCAGTTTCTCAGAAAGCTTCTTTCCACTTTTTCACTGAAGGTATTTCCTTTTTCACCATAGCCCTCTATGGGCTTCCAAATAATCTTTAGAAATTTTACAAGAACAGTCTTACCGAAAGGCTTCTTGAGGGGAAAGATGTAACTCTGTGAGATGAATTAACAGAACACAAAGCAGTTTCCCAGAAAGCTTCTTTCCAATTTTTAACGGAAGATATTTCCTTTTTCACCATAGCCTTCTATGGGCTTCCAAATATCACTTTGCCAACTCCACAAGAGCCTCAGCGAAAGCTTCTTGAATGTAAAGATGCAACTCTGTGAGATGAATTAACAGAACACAAAGCAGTTTCTTAGAAAGCTTCTTTCCGGTTTTTAACGGAAGATATTTCCTTTTTCACCATAGCCCACTATGGGCTTCGAAATATCACCTTGCAAATTCCACAAGAACAGCCTTAGCAAAAGGTTTCTTGAAGGGAAAGATGAAACACTGTGAGATGAATTCACAGAACACAAAGCAGTTTCTCAGAAAGCTTCTTTCCAGTTTTTAACGGAAGATATTTCCTTTTTCACCGTAGCCCTCTATGGGCTTCCAAATATCACTTTGAAATTCCACAAGAACAGTCTTAGTGAAAAGTTTCTTGAGGGGAAAACTGTAACTCTGTGAGATGAATTAACAGAACACAAAGCAGTTTCTCAGAAAGCTTCTTTCCAGTTTTTCTTTTTTTTTTTTTTTTTTTTGAGACGGAGTCTTGCTCTGTCACCCGGGCTGGAGTGCAGTGGCCGGATCTCAGCTCACTGCAAGCTCCGCCTCCCGGGTTTTACGCCATTCTCTTGCCTCAGCCTCCCGAGTAGCTGGGACTACAGGCGCCCGCCACCTCGCCCGGCTAATTTTTTGTATTTTTAGTAGAGACGGGGTTTCACCGTGTTAGCCAGGATGGTCTCGATCTCCTGACCTTGTGATCCGCCCATCTCGGCCTCCCAAAGTGCTGGGATTACAGGCTTGAGCCACCACGCCCGGCCTCCAGTTTTTCACTGAAGCTATTTCCTTTTTCACCGTAGTCCTCTATGGGCTTCCAAATAAACTTTACAAATTCCACAAGAACAGTGTTAGCGAAAGGCTTCTTGAGGGGAAAGCTGTAACTCTGTGACATGAATTAACAGAAAACAATGCAGTTTCCCAGAAGCTTGTTTCCAGTTTTTAACGGAAGATATTTCCTTTTTCACCATAGGCCTCTATGGGCTTCCAAATATCAATTTGCGAATTCCACAAGTACAGCCTTAGCAAAAGGCTTTTTGAAGGGAAAGCTGTAACTGTGTGAGATGAATTAGCAGAACACAAAGCAGTTTCTCAGAAAGCTTCTTTCCAGTTTTTAACGGAAGATATTTCCTTTTTCACTCTAGCCCTCTATGGGCTTCCAAATATCACTTTGCCAATTCCACAAGAACAGCCTTAGCGAAAGGCTTCTTGAAGGGAAAGATGTAACTATGTGAGACGAATTTACAGAACAGAAAGCAGTTTCTCAGAAAGCCTCTTTCCAGTTTTGAACGGAAGATATTTCCTTTTTCACCATAGCCCTCTATGGGCTTCCAAATATCACTTTCCATATTCCACAAGAACAGTCTTAGCGAGGGGCTTCTTGAGGGGAAAGCTGTAACTCTGTGAGATGAATTAACAGAACACAAAGCCGTTTCTCAGAAAGCTTCTTTCCGGTTTTAAAGGAAGATATTTCCTTTTTCACGTTAGCCCTCTATGGGCTTCCAGGTATCACTTTGCAATTTCCTCATGAACTATCTTAGCGAAAGGCTTCTTGAGGGGAAAGCTGTAACTCTGTGAGATGAATTAACAGAACACAAAGCAGTTTCTCAGAAAGCTTCTTTCCGGTTTTTAACTGAACATATTTCCTTTTTCACCCTAGCCGACTATGTGTTTCCAAATATCACTTTGCCAATTCCACAAGCACAGTCTTAGCGAAAGGCTTCTTGAAGGGAAAGCTGTAACTCTGTGACATGAATTAACGGAACACAGAGCAGTTTCTCAGATAGCTTCTTTCCAGTTTTTATCGGAAGATATTTCCTTTTTCACCCTAGCCCTCTATGGGCTTACGAATATCACCTTGCAAATTCCACAAGAGCAGCCTCAGCGGAAAACTTCTTGAGGGGAAGCTGTAACTCGGTGAGATGAATTAACATAATACAAAGCAGTTTCCCTGAAAGATTCTTTCCAGTTTTTAACGGAAGATATTTCCTTTTTCACCGTAGCGCTCTATGGGCTTCCGAATATCCCTTTCAAAATTCCACAAGAATATTCTTAGCGAAAAGCTTCTTGAGGGGAAATCTGTAACTTTGTGAGATGAATTAACAGAACACAAAGCAGTTTCTCAGAAAGCTTCTTTCCAGTATTTAACTGAAGATATATCCTTTTCCACCATAGCCCTATATCGGCTTCCAAATATCACTTTACAAATTACACAAGAACAGTCTTAGCGAAAGGCTTCTTGACAGGAATATTGTAACTCTCTGAGATGAATTAACAGAACACAAAGCCGTTTCTCAGAAAGCTTCCTTCCAATTTTTAACGGAAATTATTTCCTTTTTCACCATAGCCCTCTATGGGCTCCCAAATATCACTTTGCAAATTCCACAAGAACAGTCTTAGCGAAAGGCTTTTTAGGGGAAACCTGTAACTCTGTCATATAAATTAACAGAACACAAAGCAGTTTTCCAGAAAGCTTCTTTCCGGTTTTTAAGGGGAGATATCTCCTTTTTCACCATAGCCCACTATGGCCTTCCAAGTATCACTTTCCAAATTCCGCAAGAACAGTCTTAGCGAAGGGATTGTTGAGAGGAAAGCTGAAACTCTCTGACATGAATTAACAGAACACAAAGCAGTTTGCCAGAAAGCTTCTTTCCAGTTTTTACCTGAAGACAATTCCTTTTTCACCACAGCCTTCTCTGGGCTTCCAAATATCACTTTCCAATTTCCACAAGAACACCCTTAGCGAAAGGCTTCTTGAAGGGCAAGCTGTAACTCTCTGAGATGAATTAACAGAACACAAAGCAGTTTTCAGAACCTTCTTTCCAGTTTTAAACGGAAGATAATTCCTTTTTCAATATAGCAGTCTAAGGGCTTCCAAATATCACTTTGCCAATTCCACAAGAACAGCCTTAGTGAAAGGCTTCTTCAAGGTAAAGATGCAACTCTGTGAGAATAATTAACAGAACACAAAGCAGTTTCTCAGAAAGCTTCTTTCCAGTTTTTAATGGAAGATATTTCCTTATTCACCGTAGCCCTCTAAGGGTTTCCAAATATCACTTTGCCAATTCCACAAGAACAGTCTTAGCGAAAGGTTTCTAGAGGGGATACCTCTTACTCTGTGAGATGAACTAAGAGAAAACAAAGCAGTTTCTCAGAAAGCTTCTTTCCAGTTTTTAACGGAAGATATTTCCTTTTTCGCCATAGCCCTCTATGGGATTCCAAATATCACTTTTCAAATTTCAGAAGAACAGCCTTAGCTGAAGGCTTCCTGAAGGGAACGCTGTAACTCTGTGAGATGAATTAACAGAACACAAAGCAGTTTCTAAGTAAGCTTCTTTACAGTTTTTAACTGAAGATATTTCCTTTTTCACCATTGCCCTCTATGTGCTCCCAAATATCACTTTGCAAATTCCAAAAGAACAGTCTTAGTGATAGGCTTTTGGAGGCAAAAGCTGTAACTCTCTGACATGATTTAACAGAACACAAAGCAGTTTTTCAGAAAGCTTCCTTACAGTTTTAAACAGAAGATATTTCCTTTTTCACCACAGCCCTCTATGGGCTTCCAAATATCTCTTTGCAAATTCCACAAGAACAGTCTTAGCGAAAGGCTTCCTGAGGGGGGAAGCTGTAACTCTGTGAGACGAATTAAAAGAACACAAAGCAGTAGATCAGAAAGCTTCTATCCAGTTTTTAACGGAAGATATTTCCTTTTTCACCATAGACCTCTATGGGCTTCCAAATATCACTTTGTAAATTCCACAAGAACATTCTTTGCGAAAAGCTTCTTGAGGGGAATGCAGTAACTCTGTGAGATGAATTAAGAGAACACAAAGCAGTTTCTCAGAGTGATTCATTCCAGTTCTTAACTGGAGATATTTCCTTTCTCACCATAGCCCTGTATGGGCTTCCAAATATCACTTTGCCAATTCCACAAGAACAGTCTTAGCGAAAGGCTTCTTGAGGGGAAAGCTCTAATTGTGTGAGATGAATTAACAGAACACAAAGCAGTTTCTCAGAAAACTTCCTTCCAGTTATTAACTGAAGATATTTCTTTTTCACCATTGCCCTGCATGGGCTTCCAAAATATCACTTTGCAAATTCCAAAAAACAGTCTTAGAGAAAGGCTTCCTGAGGGTAAAGGTGTAACTCTGTGAGATGAATTAACAGAACAGAAAGCAGTTTCTCAGACAGCTTCCTTCCAGTTTTTAACTGAAGATATTTCCTTTTTCACCATAGCCTTCTCTGGGCTTCGAAAGATCTCTTTGCAAATTCCAGAAGAACAGACTTAGCGAAAGGCTTCTTGAGGGGAAAAATGTAACTGTGTGAGATGAATTAACAGAACCTAAAGCGGTTTCTCAGAAAGCTTCCTTCCAGTTTTTAACTAAAGATATTTCCTTTTTCACTGTAGCCCTCTATGGGCTTCGAAATATCTCTTTGCAAATTCCACAAGAACTGTCTTCGCGAAAGGCTTCTTGAGGGGAAAGGTGTAACTCTGTTGCATGAATTAACAGTACACAAAGCAGTTTCTCAAACGGCTACTTTCCAGGTTTTAACTGAAGATATTTCCTTTTTCCCCATAGGCCTCTATGGACTTCCAAATATCACTTTTCAAATTCCACCAGAACAGACTTAGCGAAAGGCTTCTTGAAAGGAAAGCTGTAAGTCTGTGAGATGAATTAACAGAACACTAAGCAGTTTCTCAGAAAGCTTCTTTCCAGTTTTCAACGGAAGATATTTCCTTTTTCACCATAGCCCCCTATGGGTTTCAAAATATCACTTTGCAAATTCCACGAGAAGAGTCTTAGCGAAAGTCTTCTTGAGGGGAAAGCTGTAACTCTGTCAGATGAATTAACAGAACACAAAGCAGTTTCTCAGAAAGCTTCTTTCCAGTTTTTAACTGAAGATATTTCCTTATTCACCGTAGCCCTAAAAGGGTTTCCAAATATCACTTTGCCAATTCCACAAGAACAGACTTAGCGAAAGGTTTCTAGAGGGGATACCTCTTCCTCGGTGAGATGAATTAAGAGAAAACAAAGCAGTTTCTCAGAAAGCTTCTTTCCAGTTTTTCTTTTTTTTTTTTTTTTTTTTTTTTTTTTTTTTTTGAGACGGAGTCTTGCTCTGTCACCCGGGCTGGAGTGCAGTGGCCGGATCTCAGCTCACTGCAAGCTCCGCCTCCCGGGTTTTACGCTATTCTCTTGCCTCAGCCTCCCGAGTAGCTGGGACTACAGGCGCCCGCCACCTCGCCCGGCTAATTTTTTGTATTTTTAGTAGAGACGGGGTTTCACCGTGTTAGCCAGGATGGTCTCGATCTCCTGACCTTGTGATCCGCCCATCTCGGCCTCCCAAAGTGCTGGGATTACAGGCTTGAGCCACCACGCCCGGCCTCCAGTTTTTCACTGAAGCTATTTCCTTTTTCACCGTAGTCCTCTATGGGCTTCCAAATAAACTTTACAAATTCCACAAGAACAGTGTTAGCGAAAGGCTTCTTGAGGGGAAAGCTGTAACTCTGTGACATGAATTAACAGAAAACAATGCAGTTTCCCAGAAGCTTGTTTCCAGTTTTTAACGGAAGATATTTCCTTTTTCACCATAGGCCTCTATGGGCTTCCAAATATCAATTTGCGAATTCCACAAGTACAGCCTTAGCAAAAGGCTTTTTGAAGGGAAAGCTGTAACTGTGTGAGATGAATTAGCAGAACACAAAGCAGTTTCTCAGAAAGCTTCTTTCCAGTTTTTAACAGAAGATATTTCCTTTTTCACTCTAGCCCTCTATGGGCTTCCAAATATCACTTTGCCAATTCCACAAGAACAGCCTTAGCGAAAGGCTTCTTGAAGGGAAAGATGTAACTATGTGAGACGAATTTACAGAACAGAAAGCAGTTTCTCAGAAATCCTCTTTCCAGTTTTGAATGGAAGATACTTCCTTTTTCACCATAGCCCTCTATGGGCTTCCAAATATCACTTTCCATATTCCACAAGAACAGTCTTAGCGAGGGGCTTCTTGAGGGGAAAGCTGTAACTCTGTGAGATGAATTAACAGAACACAAAGCCGTTTCTCAGAAAGCTTCTTTCCGGTTTTAAAGGAAGATATTTCCTTTTTCACGTTAGCCCTCTATGGGCTTCCAGGTATCACTTTGCAATTTCCTCATGAACTATCTTAGCGAAAGGCTTCTTGAGGGGAAAGCTGTAACTCTGTGAGATGAATTAACAGAACACAAAGCAGTTTCTCAGAAAGCTTCTTTCCGGTTTTTAACTGAACATATTTCCTTTTTCACCCTAGCCGACTATGTGTTTCCAAATATCACTTTGCCAATTCCACAAGCACAGTCTTAGCGAAAGGCTTCTTGAAGGGAAAGCTGTAACTCTGTGACATGAATTAACGGAACACAAAGCAGTTTCTCAGATAGCTTCTTTCCAGTTTTTATCGGAAGATATTTCCTTTTTCACCCTAGCCCTCTATGGGCTTACGAATATCACCTTGCAAATTCCACAAGAGCAGCCTCAGCGAAAAACTTCTTGAGGGGAAGCTGTAACTCGGTGAGATGAATTAACATAATACAAAGCAGTTTCCCTGAAAGATTCTTTCCAGTTTTTAACGGAAGATATTTCCTTTTTCACCGTAGCGCTCTATGGGCTTCCGAATATCCCTTTCAAAATTCCACAAGAATATTCTTAGCGAAAAGCTTCTTGAGGGGAAATCTGTAACTTTGTGAGATGAATTAACAGAACACAAAGCAGTTTCTCAGAAAGCTTCTTTCCAGTATTTAACTGAAGATATATCCTTTTCCACCATAGCCCTATATCGGCTTCCAAATATCACTTTACAAATTACACAAGAACAGTCTTAGCGAAAGGCTTCTTGACAGGAATATTGTAACTCTCTGAGATGAATTAACAGAACACAAAGCCGTTTCTCAGAAAGCTTCCTTCCAATTTTTAACGGAAATTATTTCCTGTTTCACCATAGCCCTCCATGGGCTCCCAAATATCACTTTGCAAATTCCACAAGAACAGTCTTAGCGAAAGGCTTTTTAGGGGAAACCTGTAACTCTGTCATATAAATTAACAGAACACAAAGCAGTTTTCCAGAAAGCTTCTTTCCGGTTTTTAAGGGGAGATATCTCCTTTTTCACCATAGCCCACTATGGCCTTCCAAGTATCACTTTCCAAATTCCGCAAGAACAGTCTTAGCGAAGGGATTGTTGAGAGGAAAGCTGAAACTCTCTGACATGAATTAACAGAACACAAAGCAGTTTGCCAGAAAGCTTCTTTCCAGTTTTTACCTGAAGACAATTCCTTTTTCACCACAGCCTTCTCTGGGCTTCCAAATATCACTTTCCAATTTCCACAAGAACACCCTTAGCGAAAGGCTTCTTGAAGGGCAAGCTGTAACTCTCTGAGATGAATTAACAGAACACAAAGCAGTTTTCAGAACCTTCTTTCCAGTTTTTAACGGAAGATAATTCCTTTTTCAATATAGCAGTCTAAGGGCTTCCAAATATCACTTTGCCAATTCCACAAGAACAGCCTTAGTGAAAGGCTTCTTCAAGGTAAAGATGCAACTCTGTGAGAATAATTAACAGAACACAAAGCAGTTTCTCAGAAAGCTTCTTTCCAGTTTTTAATGGAAGATATTTCCTTATTCACCGTAGCCCTCTAAGGGTTTCCAAATATCACTTTGCCAATTCCACAAGAACAGTCTTAGCGAAAGGTTTCTAGAGGGGCTACCTCTTACTCTGTGAGATGAACTAAGAGAAAACAAAGCAGTTTCTCAGAAAGCTTCTTTCCAGTTTTTAACGGAAGATATTTCCTTTTTCGCCATAGCCCTCTATGGGATTCCAAATATCACTTTTCAAATTTCAGAAGAACAGCCTTAGCTGAAGGCTTCCTGAAGGGAACGCTGTAACTCTGTGAGATGAATTAACAGAACACAAAGCAGTTTCTAAGTAAGCTTCTTTACAGTTTTTAACTGAAGATATTTCCTTTTTCACCATTGCCCTCTATGTGCTCCCAAATATCACTTTGCAAATTCCAAAAGAACAGTCTTAGTGATAGGCTTTTGGAGGCAAAAGCTGTAACTCTCTGACATGATTTAACAGAACACAAAGCAGTTTTTCAGAAAGCTTCCTTACAGTTTTAAACAGAAGATATTTCCTTTTTCACCACAGCCCTCTATGGGCTTCCAAATATCTCTTTGCAAATTCCACAAGAACAGTCTTAGCGAAAGGCTTCCTGAGGGGGGAAGCTGTAACTCTGTGAGACGAATTAAAAGAACACAAAGCAGTAGATCAGAAAGCTTCTATCCAGTTTTTAACGGAAGATATTTCCTTTTTCACCATAGACCTCTATGGGCTTCCAAATATCACTTTGTAAATTCCACAAGAACATTCTTTGCGAAAAGCTTCTTGAGGGGAATGCAGTAACTCTGTGAGATGAATTAAGAGAACACAAAGCAGTTTCTCAGAGTGATTCATTCCAGTTCTTAACTGGAGATATTTCCTTTTTCACCATAGCCCTGTATGGGCTTCCAAATATCACTTTGCCAATTCCACAAGAACAGTCTTAGCGAAAGGCTTCTTGAGGGGAAAGCTCTAATTGTGTGAGATGAATTAACAGAACACAAAGCAGTTTCTCAGAAAACTTCCTTCCAGTTATTAACTGAAGATATTTCTTTTTCACCATTGCCCTGCATGGGCTTCCAAAATATCACTTTGCAAATTCCAAAAAACAGTCTTAGAGAAAGGCTTCCTGAGGGTAAAGGTGTAACTCTGTGAGATGAATTAACAGAACAGAAAGCAGTTTCTCAGAAAGCTTCCTTCCAGTTTTTAACTAAAGATATTTCCTTTTTCACTGTAGCCCTCCATGGGCTTCGAAATATCTCTTTGCAAATTCCACAAGAACTGTCTTCGCGAAAGGCTTCTTGAGGGGAAAGGTGTAACTCTGTTGCATGAATTAACAGTACACAAAGCAGTTTCTCAAACGGCTACTTTCCAGGTTTTAACTGAAGATATTTCCTTTTTCCCCATAGGCCTCTATGGACTTCCAAATATCACTTTTCAAATTCCACCAGAACAGACTTAGCGAAAGGCTTCTTGAAAGGAAAGCTGTAAGTCTGTGAGATGAATTAACAGAACACTAAGCAGTTTCTCAGAAAGCTTCTTTCCAGTTTTCAACGGAAGATATTTCCTTTTTCACCATAGCCCCCTATGGGTTTCAAAATATCACTTTGCAAATTCCACGAGAAGAGTCTTAGCGAAAGGCTTCTTGAGGGGAAAGCTGTAACTCTGTCAGATGAATTAACAGAACACAAAGCAGTTTCTCAGAAAGATTCTTTCCCGTTTTTAACGGAAGATATTTCCTTTTTCACCGTAGCCCTATATGGGCTTCCAAATATCACTTTGCAAATTCCACAAGAAGAGTCTTACCGAAACATTCCTTCATGGAGAAGCTGTATCTCTGTGAGAAGAATTAACAGAACACATAGCAGTTTCTCAGAAAGCTTCTTTCCAGTTTTTAACGGAAGATATTTCCTTTTTCACCGAAGCCCTCTATGGGCTTCCAAATATCACTTTGCAAATTCCACATGAACAGTCTTACCGAAAGGCTTCTTCAGGGGAAAGCTGTAACTCGGTGAGATGAATTAACAGAACACAAAGCAGTTTCTCAGAGAGCTTCTTTCCTGTTTTTAACTGAAGATATTTCCTTTCTCATCATAGCCCCCTATGGGCTTCCAAATATCACTTTCCAAACTCCACAAGAACAGCCGTAGCGAAAGGCTTGCTGAGGTAAATCTGAAACTCTGTGAGATGCATTAACAGAACACAAAGCAGTTTCTCAGAAAGTTTCTTTCCAGTTTTTATCAGAAGATATTGCCTTTTTCACCATAGCCCTCTAAAGGCTTCCAAATATCACTTTGCCAATTCCACAGTAACAGTCTTAGCGAAAGACTTCTTGAAGGGAAAGCTGTAACTCTGTGAGATGAATTAACAGAACAAAAAGTAGTTTCTCAGAAATCTTTTTTTCCAGTTTTTAGCTGAAGATATTTCCTTTTTCCCCATAGCCCTCTAAGGGCTTCCAAATATCACTGTGCAAATTCCACAAGAACAGCCTTAGCGAACGGCTTCTTGAAGGGAAAGCTGTAACTCTGTTAGATGAATCAACAGAACACAAAGCAGTTTCTCAGACAGCTTCTTTCCAGTTTTTAAAGGAAGATATTTCCTTTTTCACCATAGCCCTCTAAGGACTTCCAAATATCACTTTGCAAATTCCACAAGAACAGTCTTACCGAAAGGCTTCTTGAGGGGAAAGCAGTATCGCTGTGAGATGAATTAACAGAACACAAAGCAGATTCTCAGAAGTTTCTTTCCAGTTTTAACTGAAGATATTTCCTTTTTCACCATAGCCCTCTAGGGGCTTCCAAATATCACTTTGCAAATTCAACAAGAACAGTCTTAGAGAAAGGCTTCTTGAGGGGAAAGTTCTAACTCTGTGAGATGTACTAACAGAACACAATGCAGTTTCTCAGAAAGCTTCTTTACAGTTTTCTACGGAAGATATTCCCTTTTTCACCTTTGCCCTCTAAATTCTTCCAAATATCACTTTTCACATTCCACAAGAACAGTCTTAGCGAAAGACTACTTGAGGGGAAAGATGTAACTCTGTGAGATGAAATAACGGAACACAAAGAAATTTCTCAGATAGCATCTTTCCTGTTTTTAACGGAAGATACTTCCTTTTTCAGCATAGCCCTCTATGGGCTTTCAAATATCACTTTCCAAATTCCACAAGAACAGTCTTAGTGAAAGGCTTCTTGAGGGTAATGCTGTAACTCTGTGAGATGAATTAACAGAACACATAGCAGTTTCTTCGACAGCTTCTTTCCAGGTTTAACTGATGATGTTTCCTTTTTCACAATTGCCCTCTAAGGGTTTCCAAATATCACTCTTCAAATTCCACAAGAACAGTCTTAGCGAAAGGCTTCTTGAGGGGAAAGCTGTAACTCTGTGACATCAATTCACAGAACACAAAGTGGTTTCTCAGAAAGCTTCTTTCCAGTTTTTAACTGAAGATATTTCCTTTTTCGCCATTGCCCTCTAAGGGCTACCAAATATCACTCTTCAAATTCCAAAAGAACAGTCTTAGCGAAAGGCTTCTTGAGGGGAAAGCTGTATCTCTGTGAGACGAATTAACAGAACAGAGTGCAGTTTCTCAGAAACCTTCTTTGCAGTTTTTAACTAAAGATATTTCCATTTTCACCATAGCCCTCTTTGGGCTTCCAAATATCACTTTTCCAATTCCACAGGAACAGCCTTATCGAAAGGCTTCTTGAGGGGAAAGCTGTAACTCTGTGAGATGAATTAAGAGAACACAAAGCTCTTTCTCAGAATGCTTCTTTTCAGTTTTTTCCTTAGGATATTTCCTTTTTCAGCATAGCCCTCTATGGTCTTCCAAATATCACATTGCAAATTCCATAAGAACAGTCTTAGCGAAATGATTCTTGAGGGGAAAGCTGTAACTCTGTGAGATGAATAAACAGAACACAAAGCAATTTCTCAGAAAGCTTCTTTACACTTTTTAACGGAAGATATTTCCTTTTTCTCCGTAGCCCTCTATGGGCTTCCAAATATTACTTTGCAAATTCCACAAGAGCAGCCTTTGCGAAAGGCTTCTTGAAGGGAAAGTTGTAACTCTGTGAGATGAATTAACCGAACACAAAGCAGTTTCTCAAAAAGCTTCTTTACAGTTTTAAGCAGAAGATCTTTCCTTTTTCACCACAGCCCTCTATGAGCTTCCAAATATCACTTTGCAAATTCCCCAAGAACAGTCATAACGAAAGGCTTCTTGAGGAGAAAGCTGTAACTCTGTGAGATGAATTAACAGAACAGAGTGCAGTTTGTCAGAGAGCTTCTTTCCAGATCTTAAAGGAAGATATTTCCTTTTTCACCATAGCCCTCTATGGGATTCCAAATATCACTTTTCAAATTCCAAAAGAACAGTCTTAGCGACAGGCTTCTTGAAGGGAAAGCTGTAACTCTGTGAGACGAATTAACAGAACAGAATGCAGTTTCTCAGAAAGCTTCTTTCCAGTTTTTAACTGAAGGTATTCCTTTTTCACCACAGCCCTCTATGGGTTTCCAAATATCGCTTTGCAAATTCCACAAGAACAGTCTTAGTGAACGGCTTCTTGAGTGGAAAGATGTAACTCTGTAAGATGAAATAACAGAACAGAGTGCAGTTTCTCAGAAAGCTTCTTTCCAGTTTTAAACTGTAGATGTTTCCTTTTTCACCATTGCCCTCTATTGGCTTCCAAATATAACCCTTCAAATTCCAAAAGAACTGTCTTAGCAAAAGGCTTCTTGATGCAAAAGATGTAACTCTGTGACATGAATTAACAGAACACAGAGCAGTTTCACCGAAAGCTTCTATCCAGTTTTTAACTGAAAATATTTCCTTTTTCACCGTTGCCCTGTATGGGCTTCCAAATATCACTTTTCAAATTCCACAAGAACAGTCTTATCGAAAGGGTTCTTGAAGGGAAAGCTGTAACTCTGTGAGATGAATTAACAGAACAGAGTACAGTTTTTCAGAAGTCTTCTTTTCAGTTTTTAACTGAAGACATTTCCTTTTTCACCATTGCCCTCTATGGGATTGCAAATATCTCTTTTCAAATTCCAAAAGAACAGTCTTAGCGAAAGGCTTCTTGAGGGGAAAGCTGAAACTCTGTGGGACGAATTAACAGAACAGAGTGCAGTTTCTCAGAAAGCTTCTTTCCAGATTTTAACTGAAGATATTTCCTTTTTCACCATAGCCCTCTATGGGCTTCCAAATATCGCTTTGCAAATTCCACAAGAACCGTCTTAGTGAACGGCTTCTTGAGGGGAAAGATGTAACTCTGTGATATGAATTAACAGAACAGAGTGCAGTTTCTCAGAAAGCTTCTTTCCAGTTTTAAACTGAAGACGTTTCTTTTTCACCATTGCCCTGTACGGGCTTCCAAATATCAGCATTCAAATTACACAAGAACAGTCTTAGCGAAAGGCTTCTTGAGTGGAAAGCTGTAACTCTGTGAGATGAATTCACAGAACACAAAGCAGTTTCTCAGAAAGCTTCTTTCCAGTTTTTAACTGAAGATATTTCCTTTTTCACCATTGCCCTGTATGGGCTTCCAAATATCACTCTTCAAATTCCACAAGAACAGTCTTAGCGAAAGGCTTCTTGAGGGGAAAGCTGTAACTCTGTGACATGAATTCACAGAGCACAGAGCAGTTTCCCCAAAAGCTTCTTTCCAGTTTTTAACTGAAGATATTTCTTTTTTCACCTTTGCCCTCTATGGGCTTCCAAATATAACTATTCAAATTCCACAAGAACAGTCTTAGCGAAAGGCTTCTTCAGGGGAAAGCTGTAACTCTGTGAGATGAATTCACAGAACACAAAGCAGTTTCTCAGAAAGATTCCTCCCATTTTTTAACAGAAGATATTTCCTTTTTCACCGAAGCCCTCTATTGGCTTACAAATATCACTTTTCCAATTCCACAAGAACAGCCTTATCAAAAGGCTTCTTGAGGGGAAAGCTGTAACTCTGTGAGATGAATTAAGAGAACAGAAAGCTGTTTCTCAGAATGCTTCTTTTCAGTTTTTACAAAGCAGTTTCTCAGAAAGCTTCTATCCAGTTTTTATCTGAAGATATTTCCTTTTTCCCCATAGCCCTCTATGAACTTTCAAATATCACTTTGCAAACTCCACAAGAAGAGTCATAGTGATCGACTTCTTGAGGGGAAAGCTATAACTCCATGAGATGTGTTAGGAGAAAACAATGCAGTTTCACAGAAAGCTTCTTTCCAGTTTTTAACGGAAGATATTTCCTTTTTCAACAAAGCCCTCTATGGGCTTCCAAATATCACTTTGAAAATTCCACAAGAACAGTCTTAGCGAATGGCTTCTTGAGGGGAAAAACTGTAAGTATGTGAAATGAATTAACAGAACACAAAGCAGTTTCTCAGAAAGCTTCTTTACAGTTTTTAACAGAAGAGAATTCCTTTTTCACCGTAGCCCTCTGTGGGCTTCCAAATATCACTTTGCAAATCCCACAAGAACAGTCTTAGCGAAAAGCTTCTTGAGGGGAAAGCTGTAACTCTGTGAGCTGAATTAACAGAACAAAAAGCAGTTTCTCAGAAAGCTTCTTTCCAGTTTTTAACGGAGGGTATTTCCTTTTTAACCATAGCCCTCTAAGGGCTTCTAAATATCACGTTCTAAATTCCACAAGAACAGTCTTAGCGAAAGGCTTCTTGAGGGGAAAGCTATAGCTCTGTGAGATGAATTAACAGAACACAAAGCAGTTTCTCAGAAAGTTTCTTTTCAGTTTTTATCTTCGGATATTTCCTTTTTCACCGTAGCCTTCTATGGGCTTCCAAATATCACCTTGCAAATTCCACAAGCACAGTCTTAGCGAAAGGCTTCTTCAGGAGAAAGCTGTAACTCTGTGAGATGAAGTAACAGAGCACAAAGCAATTTCTCAGAAAGCTTATTTCCAGTTTTTTACCGGAGATATTTCCTTTTTCATCATAGCCTTCTATGGGCTTCCAAATATCCCTTTGTAAATTCCACAAGAACAGACTTAGCGAAAGGCTTCTTGAAGGGCAAGCTGTAACTCTGTGAGATCATTAACAGAACACAAAGCAGTTTCTCAGATACCCTCTTTTCTGTTTTTATCTTAGCATATTTTCTTTTTCAACATAGCCCTCCATGGGCTTCCAAATATCACTTTGCAAATTCCACAAGAACAGACTTAGTGAACGGTTTCTTGCGGAGAAAGCTGTAACTCTGTGAGATGAATTAACAGAACACAACGCAGTTTCTCAGGAAGCTTATTTTCAGTTTTTATCCTAGGATATTTCCTTTTTCATCATAGCCCTCTATGGGCTTCCAAATATCACTATGCTAATTTCACAAAAAGAGTCTTAGTGAACAGATTCTTCAGTGGAAAGCTGTAACTCTGTGAGTTGACCTAACAGAACACAAAGCAGTTTCTCAGAAATCTTCTTTCAAGTCTTTAACGAGTTATTTCCTTTTTCACCTTAGCCCTCTATGGGATTCCAAACATCACTTTGCAAATTTCACAAGAACAGTCTTAGGGAAAGGCTTCTTGAGGAGAAAGCTCTAACTCTCTGAGATGAATTAACAGAACACAAAGCAGTTTCTCAGAAAGCTTTCTTTCGGTTTTTATCATAGGATATTTCCATTTTCACCATAGCTCCCTATGGCCTTCCAAATATCACTTTGCAAATTCCACAAGAACAGTCTTAGCGAAAGGCTTCTTGAGGGGAAAGCTGTAACTCTGTGAGATGAATTAACAGAACACAAAGCAGTTTCTCAGAAAGCCTCTTTTCAGTTTTTATCTTAGGATATTTCCTTTGTCAGCGTAGCCCTGTATGGGCTTACACATGTCACTTTTCAAATTCATCAAGAACATTCTTAGCGAAAGGCTTCTTGAGGGGAAAGCTGTAGCTCTGTGAGATGAATTAACAAACCACAAAGCAGTTACTCAGAAAGCTGCTTTCCAGTTTTTAACGGAAGATATTTCCTTTTTCACCATATCCCTCAATGTTATTCCAAATATCACTTTGCAACTTCCACAAGAACAGTCTTAGCGAAAGGCTTCTTTAGAGGAAATCTGAAGCTTTGTTAGGTGAAATAACAGACCACAAAGCAGTTAATCAGAAAGTTTCTTTCCAATTTTTAATGGAAGATACTTTCTTTTCACCATATCCCTCTAAGGGCTTCCAAATATCACTTTGCAAATTCCACAAGAACAGTCTTAGTGAACGGCTTCTTGAGGGGAAAGCTGTAACTCTGTGAGATGAATTAAGAGAACACAGCGCAGTTTCTCAAACAGCTTCCTTTCGGTTTTTATCTTAGGATATTTTCTTTTTCGCCAGAGCCCACTGTGGGCTTCCAAATATCACTTTGCAAATTCCACAAGAACAGTCTTAGGTAAAGACTTCTTGAGGGGAAAGCTGTAAATCTCTGAGATCAATTAACAAAAAAAAGAGCAGTTTCTCAGAAATCTTCTTTCAAGTTTTTAACGGAAGATATTTCCTTTTTCACCATAGCCCTCTATGGGTTTCCAAATATCACATTTCCAGTTCCACAAGAACAGTCTTAGAGAAAGGCTTTTGGAAGAGAAAGCTTAAATCTGTAAGATGAATTAACAGACACAAAACTGTTTTTCAGAAAGATTCTTTCCAATTTTTAACGAAAGATATTTCCTTTTTCACCATAGCCCTCTATGGGCTTCCAAATATCACTTTAAAAATTTCACAAGAACAGTCTTACTGAACGACTTCTTGAGAGGAAAGCTGTAACTCTGTGAGATGAATTAATAGAACACAAAGCAGTTTCTCAGAAAGCTTCTTTCCAGTTTATATCGGAAGATATTTCCTTTTTCACCATATCCCTCTACGGGCTTCCAAATATCACCTTGCAAATTCCACAAGAACAGTCTTAGCGAAGGGCTTCTTGAGAAAGACTATTTAGGGGAAAGCTGTAACCCTGTGAGTTGAATTAACAGAACTCAAAGCAGTTTATCACAAAGCTTGTTTCCAGTTTTTAACGGGAGATATTTCCTTTTTCACCATAGCCCTCTATGGGTTTCCAAATATCACATTTCAAGTTCCACAAGAACAGTCTTAGCGAAAGGCTTTTGGAAGAGAAAGCTTAAATCTGTAAGATGAATTAACAGACACAAAACTGTTTTTCAGAAAGATTCTTTCCACTTTTTAACGAAAGATATTTCCTTTTTCACCATAGCCCTCTATGGGCTTCCAAATATCACTTTAAAAATTTCACAAGAACAGTCTTACTGAACGGCTTCTTGAGAGGAAAGCTGTAACTCTGTGAGATGAATTAATAGAACACAAAGCAGTTTCTCAGAAAGCTTCTTTCCAGTTTATATCGGAAGGTATTTCCTTTTTCACCATATCCCTCTACGGGCTTCCAAATATCACCTTGCAAATTCCACAAGAACAGTCTTAGCGAAGGGCTTCTTGAGAAAGGCTTTTTAGGGGAAAGCTGTAACCCTGTGAGTTGAATTAACAGAACCCAAAGCAGTTTATCAGAAAGCTTGTTTCCAGTTTTAAACGGAAGATATTTCCTTTTTCACTGTATCACTCTCTGGGCTTCCAAATATCACTTTGCAACTTCCACAAGAACAGTCTTAGCGAAAGGCTTGTTGAGGGGAAAGCTGTAGCTCTGTGAGATTAATTAACAGACAACAAAGCAGTTACTCAGAAAGCTTCTTTCCAGTTTTTAACGGAAGAGATTTCCTTTTTCACCATATCCCTCTATGGGTTTCCAAATATCACTTTGTAAATTCCACAAGAACAGTCTTAGTGAAAGGCTTCTTGAGCGGAAAGCTATAACTCTGTGAGATGAATTAAGAGAATACAGTGAAGTTTTTCAGAAAGCATCTTTTCGGTTTTTATATTACGATATTTTATTTTCCTTCATAGATCTCTAAGGGCTTCCAAATATCACTTTGCAAATTCCACAAGAACAGACTTAGGGGAAGGCTTCTTGAAGAAAAGCTGTAACACTGTGAGATGAATTAACAGAACACAAAGTAGTTTCTCAGAAAGCTTCTTTCCAGTTTTTAACGGAAGTCATTTCCTTTATTACCATACCTTCTATGGGCTTCCATAGATCAGTTTGCAATTTCACAAGAACAGTCTTAGCGAAGGGCTTCTTGAGGAGACAGATGTAACTCTCTGAGATGATTTAACAGAACACAAAGCAGTTTCTCAGAAAGCTTCTATCCAGTTTTTAACTGAAGACATTTCCTATTTCACCATAGACCTCTCTAGACTTCCAAATATCACTTTGCAAAATTAACAAGAACAGCCTTCGCGAAATACTTCTTGAGAGGAAAGCTGTAACTCTGTGAGATGAATTAACAGAACACAAAGCAGTTTCTCAGAGAGATTCTTCCCAGTTTTTACGGAGGATATTTCCTGTTTCACCATAGCCCTCTATGGGATTCCAAATATCACTTTTCAAATTCCACAATAACAGTCTTAGGGAAAGTCTTCTTGACGAAAAAAGTGTAACTCCATGAGATGAATTAAAAGAACCCAAAGCAATTTCTCAGAAATCTTCTTTTCATTTTTTAACGGAAAATATTTAATTTTTCACCTTAGCCCTCTATGGGCTTCCAAATATCACTTTGTAAGTTCTACAAAAAGAGTCTTAGCGAAAGGCTTCTTGAGGAGAAAGCTGTAACTCTGTGTGATGAATTAACAGAACACAAAACAGTTTCCACAAAGCTTCTTTCCAGTTTTTAACGTAAGATAATTCCTTTTTCACCATAACCCTCTATGGGCTTCCAAATATCACTTTGCAAATTCCACAAGAACAGTCTTAGCGAAAGGCTTCTTGAGGTGAAAGCTGTAACCCTGTGAAAAGAAATAACAGAATAAAAAGCAGTTCCTCAGAAAGCTTCTTTTCAGTTTTTATCTGAGGATATTTCCTTTTTCACCATAGCTCTCTATGGGCTTCCAAATATCACTGTGCAAATTCCACAAGAACAGTCTCAGCGAAAGGCTTCTTGAGGGAAAGCTGTAACTCTTCGAGATGAATTAACAGAACACAAACCAATTTCTCAGAAAGCTTCTTTCCAGTTTTTATCTGTAGATATTTCCTTTTTCACCATAGCACTCTATGGGCTTCCAAATATCACTTTGCAAATCCCACAAGAACAGTCAGCCAAAGACTTCTTGAGGGGAAAGCTCTAACTCTCTGAGATGAATTAATAGAACACAAAGCAGTTTCTCAGAAAGTTTCTTTCCAGGTTTTAACTGAAGATATTTAGTTTTTCACCACAGCCCTCTACGGGCTTAAAAATATCACTTTGCAAATTTCACAAGAACAGTATTAATGAACGGCTTCTTGAGGGGAAAGCTGTAACTCTGTGAGATGAACTAACAGAACACCAAGCAGTTTCTCAGAAAGCTTCTTCTCAGTTTTTAACTGACGATATTTCCTTTTTCACCAAAGCCCTCCATGAGCTTCCAAATATCACTTTAGAAATTCCACAAGAACAGTGTTAGCGAAAGGCTTCTTCAGGCAAAAGCTGCAACTCTGTGAGATGAATTAACAGAACACAAAACAGTTTCTCAGAAATCTTCCTTCCAGTTTTTAACGGAAAATATTTCCTATTCCACCACAGTCCTCCATGGGCTTCCAAATATCACTTTGCAAATTCCACAAGAACATTCTTAGCGAAAGGCTTCATGAAGGGAAAGCTGTAACTCGATGAGATGTATTACACGAACACACGGCAGTTTCTCCGAGAGCTTCTTTCCAGTTTTTAACTGAAGATATTTCGTTTTTCACCATAGCCCTCTATGGGTTTCCAAATATCATTTTGCAAATTTCCCAAGAACAGACTTAGCGAAAGGCTTCTGCAGGATAAAGCTGTAACTCTGTGAGATGAAATAACAGAACACAAAGCAGTTTCTCAAAGCTTCACTCCAATTTTTAACGGAAGATATTTCCTTTTTACCGTAGCCTTCTATGGGCTTCCAAATACCACTTTGCAAATCCCACAAGAACAGTCAGCAAAAGACTTCTTGAGAGGAAAGCTGTTACTCGGTGAGATGTATTAAAGGAACACACGGCAGTTTCTCAGAAAACTTCTTTCCAGTTTTTAAAGGAAGATATTACCTTTTTCACCATAGCCCTCTATGGGTTTCGAAATATCACTTTGTAAATTTCAGAAGAATAGTGTTAGTGTATGGCTTCTTGAGGGGAAAGCTGAAACTCTTCGAGATGAACTAACAGAACAGAAAGCTGTTTCTCAGAGAGCTTCTTTTCGGTTTTTAACGGAAGATATTTCCTTTTTCACCATAGCTCTCTATGAGTTTCCAAATTTCACTTTGCAAATACCACAAGAACAGTCTTAGTGAACGGCTTCTTGCGGGGAAATCTGTAACTCTGTGAGATGAATTAACAGAACACAAATCAGTTTCTCAGAAAGCTTCTTTCCAGTTTTTAACTGAAGATATTTCATT
The DNA here is from genome assembly GCF_047675955.1 of Chlorocebus sabaeus. Taxonomy (NCBI): domain Eukaryota; kingdom Metazoa; phylum Chordata; class Mammalia; order Primates; family Cercopithecidae; genus Chlorocebus; species Chlorocebus sabaeus. The sequence continues at coordinate 545,964 of NW_027326891.1, read as the reverse complement.
TTTTACCAAAGCCCTCTACGGGCTTCCAATGTTAACTTTGCAAATTCCACAAGAAAAGTTTTAGCAAAAGGCTTCTTGAGGGGAAAGCTGTAACTCTGTCAGATGAATTAACAGAACACAAAGCAGATTCTCAGAAAGCTTCCTTCCAGTTTTTAACGGAAGATATTTCCTTTTTCACCATAGCACTCTATGGGCTTCCAAATATCACTTTTCAAATTCTCCAAGAACAGTCTTAGTGAGCGGCTTCTGGAGGGGAAAGTTGTAACCCCGTGAGATGAGTTAACAGAACACAAAGCAGTTTCTCAGAAAGCTTCTTTCCAGTTTTTAACGGAAGATATTTCCTTTTTCACCAAAGCCCTCTATGGGCTTCCAAATACCAGTTTGTACATTCCACAACAACTGTAGTAGCGAAAGGCTTCCTGAGGCAAGATCTGTAACTCTGTGAGATGTATTAACAGCACATACGGCAATTTCTCAAAATGCTTCTTTCCAGTTTCTAACGGAAGATATTTCCTTTTTCACCATAGCCCTCTATGGGCTTCCAAATATCACTTTGCAGATTCCACAAGAACAGTCTTAGCTTCAGGCTTCTTGAGGGAAAGCTGTTACTCGTTTAGATGTATTAACAGAACACACGGCAATTTCTCAGAATGCTTCTTTCCAGTTTATAACGGATGATATTTACTTTTTCACCCTAGCCTTCTAGGGGCTTGCAAACATCACTTTTCAAATTTCACAAGAGCAGTCTTAGCGAAAGGCTTCTTGAGGGGAAAGCTGTAACTCTGTGAGTTGAATTAACAGAACACAAAGCAGTTTCTCAGAAATCTTCTTTCCAGTTTTTATCTTAGAATATTTCCTTTTTCTCCATAGTCCTCTATGGGCTTCCAAATATCACTTTGCAAATTCCACAAGAAGAGTCTTAGTGAAAAGCATCTTGAGGGGAAGCTGTAAATCTCTGAGATGAATTAATAGAACACACAGCAGTTTCTCACAAAACTTCTTTCCAGTTTTGAACTGAAGATATATCCTTTTTCACCATAGCCCTCTATGGGCTTCCAAATATGACTTTGAATATCCCACAAGAACATTCTTAGCGAAGGCTTCTTGTGGGGAAAGCTGTAACTCGGTCAGATGTATAATTAACAGAACACGGCAGTTTCTCAGAAAGCTTCTTTTCAGTTTTTAACTGAAGATATTTCCTTTTTCACCACAGCCCTATATGGGCTACCAAATATCTTTTGGAAAATTCACAAGAACAGTATAGTGAACGACATCTTGAGGGGAAAGCTGTAACTCTGTGAGATGAATTAACGGAACACAAAGCAGCTTCTCAGAAAGGTACTTTCCAGTTTTTAACTGAAGATATTTCCTTTTTCACCAAAGCCCTCTATGGGCTTCCAAATATCACTTTGCAAGTTACACAAGAACACTCTTAGCGAAAAGGTTCTTGTGGGGAAAGCAGTAACCCTGTGAGATGAATTAACAGAACACAAAGCAATTTCTAAGACAGCTTCTTTTTAGTTTTTATCATAGGATATTTCCTTTTACACCATAGCTCTGTATGGGCTTCCAAATATCACTTTGCAAATTCCACAAGAACAGTCTTAGCGAAAGACTTCTTAAGGGGAATCCTGTAACTCTGTGAGATGAATTACCAGAACAGAAAGCAGTTGCTCAGAAAGCTTCTTTCCAGTTTTTAACGGAAGATATTTCCTTTTTCACCATTGCACTCTATGGGCTTCCAAATACCACTTTGCAAATTGCACAAGAACTGTCTTAGTGAACGGGTTCTTGAGGGGAAAGCTGCAACTCTGTGAGACGAATTAACAGAACACAAAGCAGTTTCTGAGAAAGCTTCTTTTCTGTTGTTTTCTTAGGATATTTTCTTTTTCTCCGTAGCCCTCTTTGGGCTTACAAATATGACTTTGCAAATTCCACAAGAGCAGTCTTAGCGAAAGGCTCCTTGAGTGGAAAGCTGTAACTCTGTGGGAAGAATTAACAGAACACAAAGCGGTTTCGCAGAAAGCTTCTTTACAGTTTTTAACGGAAGATATTTCCTTTTTCACCATAGCCCGCTATGGTCTTCCAATTATTACTTTCCAAATACCACCAGAACTACCTTAGCGAAAGACTTATTGAAGGGAAAGCTGTAACCCTGTGAGATGAATTAACAGAACACAAAGCAGTTTCTCAGAAAGCTTCTTTCCAGTTTTTAACGGAAGATCTTTCCTATTTCACCTTAGCCCTCTATGGGCTTCCTAATATCACTTTGCAAATTCCAAAAGAACAGTCTTAGCGAAAGGCTTCTTGAGAGTAAAGGTGTAACTCTGTTAGTTGAATTAACAGAACACAAAGGAGTTTCTCTGAAAGCTTCTTTCCAGTTTTCAACGGAAGATATTTCCTTTTCAACCATAGCCCTCTAGGGGCTTCCAAATATCACTTTGCAAATTCCACAAGCAAAGACTTAGCGAAAGGATTCTAAAAGGGAAAGCTGTAACTCTGTGAGATGAATTAACAGAATACAAAGCAATTCCTCAGAAAGCTTATTTTATGTTTTTAATAAGATATTTCCTTTTAAACCATAGCCCTTTATGGGCTTCCAAGTATCAATTTCCAAATTCCAGCCGAACAATCTTAGCGAAAGTCTTCTTGAGGGGAAAGCTGTAACCCTGCGAGATGAATTAACAGAACACAAAGCAGTTTCTCAGAAAGCTTCTTTCCGGTTTTTAATGGAAGATATTTCCTTTTTCACCGTAGCCCTTTAGGGGATACCAAATATCATTTTGAAAATTCCACAAGAACAGTCTTACCGAAAGGCTTCTTGAGGGGAAAGCAGTAACTCTCTGATATGAATTAACAGAACACAAAGCAGTTTCTCACAAAGCTTCTTTCCAGTTTTTAACGGAAGATATTTCCTTTTTCACCATAGCCCGCTATGGTCTTCCAAATATCACTTTCCAAATTCCACCAGAAGTGCCTTAGCGAAAGGCTTCTTGAAGGGAAAGCTGTAACTCTGTGAGATGAATTAACAGAACACAAAGCAGTTTCTCAGAAAGCTTCTTTCCAGTTTTTAAGGGAAGATATATCCTTGTTCACCATAGTCCTCTATGGGCTTCCAAATATCACTTTGCAAATTCCACCAGAAGAGTCTTAGCGAAAGGCTTATTGAAGGGAAAGCTGTAAATCTGTGAGATGAATTAACAGAACATAAAGCAGTTTCTCAGAAAGCTTCTTTCCTTTTTTTAACGGAAGATATTTATTTTTCCACCATAGCCTTCTACTGGCTTCCAAATATCACTTTGCAAATTCCATAAAAACAGTCTTAGAGAAAATCTTCTTCACGAGGTAGCTGTAACTCTATGGGAAGAATTAACAGAACACAAAGCAGTTTATCAGAAAGCTTCTTTCCAGTTTTTAACGGAAGATATATCCTTTTTCACCATAGCCCTCTAAGGGCTTCCAAATATCACTTTGCAAATTCTACAAGAACAATCTTAGCGAAAGGCTTCTTGAGGGGAAAACTGTAACTATGTGAGAAGAATTAACAGTACACAAAGCAGTTCCTCAGAAAGCTTCTTTCCAGTTTTTAACGGAAGATATTTCCTTGTTCACCATAGCCCTCTAGGGGCTTCCAAATATCACTTTGCAAATTCCGCAAGAACAGACTTAGCGAAAGGCTTCTTGAAAGGAAAGCTGTAACTCTGTGAGATGAATTAAGAGAACACAAATAAGTTTCTCAGAATGCTTCTTTCTAGTTTTTAACGGAAGATATTTCCTTTTTCAATATAGCCCTCTATGGGCTTCCAAATATCACTTTGCAAATTCCACAAGAACAGTCTTAGCGAAAGGCTTCTTGAGGAGGAAGCTGTAACTCTGTGAGATGAATTGACAGAACACAAAGCAGTTTCTCAGAAAGCTTCTTTCCAGTTTTTAACGGAAGATATTTCCTTTTTCACCATAGACCTCTATGGGCTTCCAACTATCTCTTTGCAAATTCGACAAGAACAGTATTAGCGAGAGGCTTCTTGAGGTGAAAGCTGTAACTCTGAGAGATGAATTAACAGAACACAAAGTAGTTTCTCAGAAAGCTTCTTTCCAGTTTTTAACGGAAGATATTTCCTTTTTCACCATTGCCCTCAATGGGTTTCCAAATATCACTCTGCAAATCCACAAGAACAGTCTTAGTGAAGGGCTTCTTGATGGGAAAGTAGCAACTCTGTGAGATGAATTAACAGAACACAGAACAGATTCTCAGAAAGCTTCCTTCCAGTTTTTAAAGGAAGATATTTCCTTTTTCACCGTAGACCTCTATGGGCTTCCAAATATCACTTTGCAAATCCCACAAGAAGAGTCTTAGCGAAAGGCTTCTTGAAGGGAAAGCTGTAACTCTGTGAGATGAATTAACAGAACACAAAGCAGTTTCTCAGAAAGCTTCTTTCCAGTTTTTAACGGAAGATATTTCCTTTTTCACCATAGCACTCTATGGGCTTCCAATATCACTTTGCAAAATCCACAAGAAGAATCCTAGAGAATGGCTTCTTGCTGGGAAGCAGTAACTCTGTGAGATGAATTAACAGAAGACAGAGCAGTTAATCAGAAAGCTTCTTTCCAGTTTTTAACTGAAGATATTTCCTTTTTCACCATAGCCCTCTATGGGCTTCCAAATATCACTTTGAAAATTTCACAAGAAGAGTCTTCGTGAAAGGCTTCTTGAGGGGAAAGCTGTAACTCTGTGAGATGAATTAACGGAACATAAAGTAGTTTCTCAGAATGCTTCTTTTCAGTTTTTATCTTAGGATATTTCCTTTTTCACCTTAGCCCTCTATGGGCTTGAAAATATCACTATGAAAATTCCACAAGAACAGTCTTAGCGAAAGGCTTCTTGAGGTTAAAGCAGTGATTCTGTGAGATGAATTAACAGAACACAAAGAAGTTTCTCAGAAAGCTTCTTTTCAGTTTTTAACGGAAGATATTTCCTTTTTCACCTTAACCCTCTATGGGCTTCCAAATATCACTTTGCAAATTCCACGAGAAGAGTCTTAGCGAAAGGCTTCTTGAGTGGAAAGCAGTAACTGTGAGATGAATTAACCGAACACAAAGCAGTTTCTCAGAAAGCTTCTTTCCAGTTTTTAAGGGAAGATTTTCCTTTTTCACCTTAACCCTTTATGGGCTTCCAAATATCACTTTGCAAATTCCACAAGAACAGTCTTAGAGAAAGGCTTCTTGAGGGGAAAGCTGTAACTCTGTTAGATGAAGTGACAGAACACAAAGCAGTTTCTCAGAAAGCTTCTTTCCATTTCTTAAAGGAAGACATATCCTTTTTCCCATAGCCCTCTATGAACTTCCAAATATCACCTTGCAAATTCCACAAGAACAATCTTCGCGAAGGCTTCTTGAGGAGAAAGCTGTAACTCTGTGAGATGAAGTGACAGAACACAAAGCAGTTTCTCATAAAGCTTCTTTCCAGTGTTTACCGGAAGATATATTCTTTTTTACCATAACCCTCTATTGGCTTCCAAATATCACTTTGCAAATTCCACAAGAAGAGTCTTAGCGAAAGGCTTCTTGAGGGGAACGCAGTAACACTGTGAGATGAATTAACAGAACACAAATCAGTTTCTCAGAAAGCTTCTTTCCAGATCTTAAAGGAAGATATTTCCTTTTTCACCATAGCCCTCTATGGGCTTCCAAATATCACTTTGCAAATTCCTCAAGAACAGTCCTAGCGACAGTCTTCTTGAGGGGAAAACTGTAACTGTGTGAGGTGAATTAACAGAACACAAAGTAGTTTCTCAGAAAGCTTCTTTCCATTTTTTAACGGAAGATATTTCTTTTTTCAACATAGCCCTCTTTAGGCTTCATAATATCACTTTGGAAAATCCACAGGAACAGTCTTAGTGATAGGTTTCTTGATGGGAAAGCAGTAACTCTGAGATGAATTAACAGAACACACAGCAGTTTCTCAGAAAGCTTCTTTCTAGTTTTTCTCGGAAGATATTCCTTTTTTCACCATAGCCCTCTATGGGCTTCCAAATATCAGTTTGGAAATTCCACAAAAGGAGTGTTAGTGTTCGGCTTCATGATAGGAAAGCCGTAACTCTGTGAGATGAATTAACAGAATACAAAGCAGTTTCTCAGAAAGCTTCTTTCCAGTTTTTAACGGAAGATATTTCCTTTTCCACCATAGCCCTTTATGGGCTTCCAAATATCACCTAGCAAATTCCTCAAGAACAGTCTTAGCGAAAGGGTTTTTCAGGGGAAAGCTGTAACTCTGTGGGAAGAATTAACTGAACACAAAGCAGTTTCTGTGAAAGCTTCTTTCCAGTTTTTAACGGAAGATATTTCCTTTTTCACCATAGCCCTCTAAGGATTTCCAAATATCACTTTGCAAATTCCACAAGAACAGTCTTAGCGAAAGGCTTCTTGAGGGGATAGCTGTAATTCTGTGAGATGAATTAACAGAACACAAAGCAGTTTCTCAGAAAGGTTCTTTCCAGTATTTAACTGAAGAAATTATCTTTTTCAGCATAGCCCTCTATGGGCTTCCAAATACCACTTTGCAAATCCCACAAGAACACCCTTAGCGAAAAGCTTCTTGAGGGGAAGGCTGTAACTCGGTGAGATGAATTAATAGAACAGAAAGCAGTTTCTCAGAATGTTTCTATCCACAGTTTAACTGAAGATATTTCCTTTTTCACCGTAGCCCTCTATGGGCTTCCAAATATCACTTTGCAAATCCCACAAGAGCAGTCTTAGTGAAAGGCTTCTTGAGGGGAACGCTGTAACTCGGTGAGTTGTATTAACAGAACACATTGCAGTTTCTCAGAATGCTTCTTTCCAGTTTTTAACGGAAGACATTGCCTTTTTCACCATAGCCTCCTATGAGTTTCCAAATATCACTTTGCAAATTTCACAAGAGCAGTCTTAGTGAACGATTTCTTGAGGGGAAAGCTAACTCTGTGATATGAAGTAAGAGAACCCAAAGCCGTTTCTCAGAAAGCTTCTTTTCAATCTTTATCTTAGGATATTTCCTTTTTCACCATAGGCCTCTATGGGCTTCCAAATATCACATTGCAAATTCCACAAGAACAGTCTTAGTGAAAGGCTGCTTGAGGGGAAAGCTGTAACTCGGTGAGATATACTGCAGCAACACAGGGCAGTTTCTCAGAAAGCTTCTTTCCAGTTTTTAACTGAAGATATTTTCTTTTTCACCATAGCCCTCTGTGTGCTTCCAAGTATCACTTTGCTATTCTCTGGTTTCTCTTCAGATCGTATAAATCTTACGCCTTTTACCAAATATCACTTTGCAAATTCCACAAGTACAGTCTTAGGGAAAGGCTTCTGCAGGGGAAAGCTGTAACTCATAAAGGTAAATTGACAGAACACAAAGCAGTTTCTCATACAGCTTCTTTCCAGTTTTTAACTGAAGATATTTCCTTTTTCACCATAGCCCTCTATGGGCTTCCAAATATCACCTTGCAAATTCCAAAAGAACAGTGTTAGGGAGAGGTTTCTGAAGAGGAAATCTGTAACTCTGTGAGATGAATTAACAGAACACATAGCAGTTTCTCAGAAAACTTCTTTCCAATTTTTAACTGAAGAAATTTCCTTTTTCACCATAGCCCTCTATGGGCTTCCAAATATCACTGTGCAAATCCCACAAAAACAGTATTAGCGAAAGGCTTCTTGAGGGGAAAGCTGTAACTCGGTGAGGTGTATTAACAGAAAACAAAGCAGTTTCTCAGAAATCTTCTTTCCAGTTTTTAACGGAAGATATTTCCTTTTTCACCATAACCCTCTGTGGGCTTCCAAATATCACTTTGCAAATTCCACTAGAACAGTCTTAGCCAACAGTTCCTTGAAGGGAAAGCTGTAACGCGGTGAGATGTATTAAGAGAACACAAGGCAGTTTCTCTGAAAGCTTCCTTTCAGTTTTTATCTTAGGTAATTTCCTTTTTCACCATAGCCCTCTACGGGCTTCAAATATCACTTTCCAAATTCCAGAAGAAGAGTCTTAGGGAAATGTTTCTGGAGGGGAAAGCTGTAATTCTGTGGGATGAATTAACAGAACAAAAAGCAGTTTCTCACAAATCTTCTTTCCAGTTTTTAACGGAAGATATTTCCTTTTTCACCATAGCCCTCTAGGGGCTTCCAAATACCACTTTGCAAATCCCACAAGAACCCTCTTAACGAAAGGCTTCTTGAGGGGAAAGCTGTAACTCCGTGAGATGAATTAACAGAACAGGAAGCAGTTTCTCAGAATGCTTCTATCCACAGTATAACTGACGATATTTCCTTTTTCACCGTAGCCCTCTATGGGCTTTCAAATTTCACTTTGCAAATCCCACAAGAGCAGTCTTAGCGAAAAGCTTCTTGAGGAGAAAGCTGTAACTCGGTGAGTTGTATTAACAGAACACATGGCAGTTTCTCAGAAAGCTTTTTTACACTTTTATTTAGGATATTTCCTTTTCTACCTTAGCCCTCTATGGGCTTACAAATATCACCTTGAAAATTCCACAAGAACATACTTAGCGAAAGGCTTCTTGAGGTGAAATCTGTTACTCTGTGAGATTAATTAACAGAACACAAAGTAGATTCTCAGAAAGCTTCTTTTCAGTTTTTATCTTAGGATATTTCCTTTTTCACCATAGGCCTCTATGGGCTGCCAAATATCACATTGCAAATTCCACAAGAACAGTCTTAGTGAAAGGCTTCTTGAGGAGAATGCTGTACCTCTGTGACTTGAATTAACAGAACCAAAGCAGTTTCTCAGGAAGCTTCTTTTCAGTGTTTATCTTAAGATATTTCGTTTTTCACCATAGCCCTCTATGGGCTTCCAAATATCATTTTGCAAATTCCACAAGAAGAGTCTTAGTGAACGGCTTCTTGAGGTGAAAGCTGAAACTCTGTAAGATGAATTAGCAGAACACAACGCAGTTTCTCAGAAAGCTTCTTTCCAGTTTTTAACGGAAGATATTTACTTTTTCACCATAGCCCTCTATGGGCTTCCAAATATCACTGTGCAAATTCCACAAGAACAGTCTAAGCGAAAGGCTTCTTGAGGGGAAAGCTGTAACTCTTTGAGATTAATTAACAGAACACAAACCAATTTCTCAGAAATCTTCTTTCCAGTTTTTATCTGAAGATATTTCCTTTTTCACCATAACACTCTATTGTTTTCCAAATATCACTGTGCAAACCCACAAGAACAGTCTTAGCGAAAGGCTTTTTGAGGGAAAAGCTGTAACTCTGTGAGATGAATTAACAGAACACAAAGCAGTTTCTCAGAAAGCTTCTTTTCTATTTTAACCTAAGGATATTTCCTTTTTCTTCATAGCCCTCTATGGACTTCCAAATATCACTTTGCAAATTCCACAAGAGCAGTCTTAGCGAAAGGTTTCTTGAGGGGAAAGCTGTAACTTTCTGAGATGAATTAACAGAACACAAAGCAGTTTCTCAGAAAGATTCTTAACAGTTTTTAACTGAAGATATTTCGTTTTTCACCATAGCGCTCTATGGGCTCCCAAATATCACTTTGCAAATTCCACAAGAACAGTTCTAGTGAACGGCTTCTTGAGGGGAAAGCTGTAACTCTGTGAGATGAACTAACAGAACACAAAGCAGTTTCTCAGAAAACTTCTTTTCAGTTTTCAACTGAAGATATTTCCTTTTTCACCATAGCCCTCTATGGGCTTCCAAATACCACTTTACAAATTCCACAAGAACAGTCTTAGCGAAAGGCTTCTTCAGGCGAAAACTGTAACTCTGTGAGATGAACTAACAGAACACAAAGCAGTTTCTCAGAAAGCTTCTTTCCAGTTTTTAACGGAAAATATTTCCTATTTCACCATAGCCCTTCATGGGCTTCCAAATTACACTTTGCATATTCCACAAGAACCGTCTTAGCGACAGGCTTCTGGAGGGATAAGGTTTAATTCTGTGAGATGAATTAACAGAACACAAAGCAGTTTCTCAGAAAGCTTCTTTTCAGTTTTTATCTTAGGATATTTCCTTTTTAACCAAGACCCTCAATGGGCTTCCAAATATCACTTTGCAAATTCCACAAAAACAGTCTTATCGAAAGGCTTCTTGAGGGAAAAGCTGTAACTCTGTGAGATGATTTAACAGAACTCAAAGCAACTTCTCAGAAATCTTCTTTCCAGTTTTTAACGGAATATATTTACTTTTTCACCGTAGCCCTCTATGGGCCTCCAAATATCACTTTGCAAATTCCACAAGAACAGTCTTAGCGAAAAGCTTTTTGAGGGAAAAGTTGTAATTCTGTGAGATGAATGAACAGAACACAAATCAGTTTCTCAGAAAGCTTCTTTTCCGTTTTTTTCTTAGTATATTTCCTTTTTCACCATAGGCCTCATAGGGCTTCCAAATATCACTTTGCAAATTTCACAAGAACAGTCTTAGTGAACGACTTCTTGAGGGGAAAGCTGTAACTCTGTGAGATTAATTAACACAACACAAAGCAGTTCCTCAGAAAGCTTCTTTTCAGTTTTTATCTTAGGATTTTCCTTTTTCACCATAGCCCTCTATGGGCTTCCAAATATCACTTTGAAAATTCCACAAGAACAGTCTTAGCGAAAGGTTTCGGGAGGGGAAAGCTGTATCTCTGTGAGTTGGATTAACAGAATACAAATCAGTGTGTCAGAAATCTTCTTTGCAGTTTTTAACGTAACATAGTTCCTTTTTCACCATAGCCCTCTATGGGATTACAAATATCAGTTTGCAAATTTCACAAGAACAGTCTTAGTGAAGGGCTTCCTGAGGGGAAGCTGTAACACTGTGAGATGAACTAACACAACACAAAGCAGTTTCTCAGACAGCTTTTTTCGGTTTTTATCTTACGATATTTCCATTATCAAAATAGCCCTCTATGGGCTTCCAGGTATGAGTTTGCAAATTCCACAAGAACAGTCTTATAGAAAGGCTTCTTGAGGGGAAAGCTGTAACTCGGTGAGATGTATTAACAGAACACACGGCAGATTCTCAGAAAGCTTCTTTCCAGTTTATAACGGAAGTTATTTCCCTTTTCACCATAGCCCTCCATGGGCTTCCAAATATCACTTTGCAAATTCCACAAGAACAGTCTTAGCGAAAGGCTTCTGGACGGGAAATCTGTAACTCTGTGAGATGAATTAACAGAACACAAAGCAGTTTCTCAAAAAGATTCTTTCCCGTTTTTAACAGAAGATATTTCCTTTTTCAGCATAGCCCTCTATGGGCTTCCAAATATCACTTTGCAAATTCCACAAGAACAGTCTTAGCGAAAGACTTCTTGAGAAAGGCTTATTTAGGTGAAATTGTAACTCTGTGAGTTGAATTAACAGAACACAAAGCAGTTTCTCAGAAAGCTTATTTTCAGTTTTTATCCTAGAATATTTCCTTTTTCACCATAGCCCTCTATGGGCTTCCAAATATCACTTTGTTAATTTCACAACAACAGTCTTAGTGAGCAGCTTCTTGAAGGGAAAGCTGTAACACTGTGAGTTGAACTTCAGAACACAAAGCAGTTTCTCAGAAATCTTCTTTCCAGTTTTTAACGAATGTTATTTCCTTTTTCACCTAAGCCCTCTATGGGATTCCAAACATCACTTTGCAAATTTTACAAGAACAGTGTTAGCGAAAGGCTTCTTGAGCACAAAGCTGTAACTCTCTGAGATGAATTAACGGAACACAAAGCAATTTCTCAGAAACCTTCTTTTAGGTTTTTATCTTAGGATATTTCCATTTTCACCATAGCCACCTATGGCCTTCCATATATCACTTTGCAAATTCCACAAGAATAGTCTTAGCGAAAAGCTTCTTGAGGGGAAAGCTGTAACTCTGTCAGATGAATTAACAGAACACAAAGCAGTTTCTCATAAAGCTTCTTTTCAGTTTTTACCTTAGGATATTTTCTTTGTCAGCATAGCACTGTATGGGCTTACAAATGTCACTTTGCAAATTCATCAAGAACAGTCTTAGCGAAAGGCTTCTTGAGGGGAAAGCTGTAGCTCTGTGAGATGAATTAACTGACCACAAAGCAGTTACTCAGAAAGCTGCTTTCCAGTTTTTAAGAGAAGATATTTCCTTTTTCACCATATACCTCTATGGGATTCCAAATATCACTTTGCAACTTCCACAAGAACAGTCTTAGCGAAAGACTTCCTGAGGAAGACGCTGTAACTCTGTGAGTTGAACTAACAGTACACTAAGCAGTTTCTCAGAAAGCTTCTTTTCGGTTTTTATCTTAGGATATCTCCATTTTCACCATAGCCCTCTATGGGCCTCGGAATATCACTTTGCCAATTCCACAAGAAAAGTCTTAGCGAAAGGATTCTTGAGGAGAAAGCTGTAACTCTGTGAGATGAATTAATAGAACACAAAGCAGTTTCTCAGAAAGCTTCTTTCAAGTAGTTAACTGAAGATATTTCCTTTTTGACCATAGTCCTCTACGGGCTTCCAAATATCACTTACCAAATTCCACCAGAACAACCTTAGTGAAAGGCTTCTTGAGGTGAACGCTGTAACTCTGTGAGATGAATTAACAGAACACAAAGCAGTTTCTCAGAAAGCTTCTTTCCAGTTTTTATCTGAAGATGTTTCCTTTTTCACCGTAGCCCTCTATGGGCTTCCAAATATCACTTTGAAAATTTCACAAGAACAGTCTTCATGAAAGGTTTCTTGAGGGGAAAACTTTAACTCTGGAGATGAATTAACAGATCACAAAGCAGTTTCTCAGACAGCTTCTTTTCGGTTTTTATCTTAGGATATTTCCAGTTTCACCATAGCCCTCTATGGGCTTCTAAATATCACTTTGCAAATTCCACAAGAATAGTCTTACCGAAACGCTTCTTGAGGAGAAAGCTTTAACACTGTGAGTTGAATTAACAGAACACAAAGCGGTTTCTCAGAAAGCTTCTTTTCAGTTTTTATCCTAGGATCTTTTGTTTTTCACCATAGCCCTCTATGGGCTTCCATATATCACTTTGAAAATTCCACAGGAACAGTCTTAGTGAACGGCTTCTTGAGGGGAAAGCTGAAACTCTGTGAGATGAATTATCATAGCATCAAGCAGTTTCTCAGAAAGATTCTTTCCAGTTTTTAACGGAAGACATTTCCTTTTTCAAAATAGCCCTATAAGGGCTTCGAAATATCACCTTGCAAATTCCACAGGAACAGTCTTAGTGAATGACTTCTTGAGGAGAAAGCTATAACTCTGTGAGATGAATTAAGAGAACACAATGCAGTTTCTCAGAAAGCTTCTTTTGGGTTTTTATCTTAGGATATTTCCCTTTTAGCCACAACCCTCTATCGGCTTGCAATATCACTTTGCAAACTCCACAAGAACAGTCTCACTGAATGGCTTCTTGACGGGAAAGCTGTAACTGTGTGAGATGAATTAACAGAACACAAATCAGTTCCTCAGAATGCTTCTTTTCAGTTTTTATCTTAGGACATTTCCTTTTTCACCATAGCCTTCTTTGGGCTTCCAAATATCACTTTGCAAATTCCACAAGAACAGACTTAGCGAAAGGCTTCTTCAGGGGAAAGCTGTAACTCTGTGAAATGAATTAACAGAACACAAAGCAGCTTCTCAGAAAGATTCTTTACAGTTTTTTACAGAAGATATTTCAGTTTTCACCATAGTCCTCTAAGGGCTTTCAAATATCACTTTGCAAATTCCAAAACAACAGTCTTAGCGAAAGGCTTCTTGAGGGTACAGCTGTGACCCTGTGAGATGAATGAGCAGAACACAAAGCAGTTTCTCAGAAAGATTCTTTCCAGTTTTAAACTGAAGGTATTTCCTTTCTCACCATAGCCCTCTATAGGCTTCCAAATATCACTTTGCAAATATCACAAGAACAGCCTTAGCGGAAGGCTTCTTGAGGGGAAAGCTGTAGCTCTGAGAGATCAATTAACAGAACGCAAAGCAGTTTCTCAGAAAGCTTCTTTTCAGTTTTTATCTTAGCATATTTCCTTTTTCACCATTGCCCTCTACGGGCATCCAAATATCACTTAGCAAATTCCACAAGAAGAGCCTTAGCGAAAGGCTTCTTCAGGAGAACGCTGTAACTCTGTGAGATGAATTAACAGAACACAAAGCAGTTTCGCAGAAAGCTTCTTTCCACTATTTAACTGAAGTTGTTTGCTTTTTCACCATAGACCCCTATGGGCTCCCAAATATCACTTTGCAAATACCACAAGAACAGTCTTAGCGAAAGGCCTCTTGAGGGGAAAGCTGTAACTCTGTGAGATGAATTAACAGAACACAAAGCAGTTTCTCAGAATGCTTCTTTTCAGTTTTTATCTTAGGATATTTGCTTTTTTCATAGCCCTCTAAGGGCTTCTAAATATCACTTTGCAAATTTCACAAGAGCAGTCTTAGCGAAAGTCTTTTCCAGGGGAAATCTGTAACTCTGAGAGATGAATTAACAGAACGCAAAGGAGTTTCTCAGAAAGCTCTTTTCCAGTTTTTAACTGAAGATATTTCCTTCTTTACCATAGCCCTCTATAGGCTTCCAAATATCACTTTGAAAATTCCACAAGAACAGCCTTAGCGAAAGGCTTCTTGAAGGGAAAGATGTAACTCTGTGAGATGAATTAACAGAACACAGAGCAGATTCTCAGAAAGCTTCTTTCCAGTTTTGAACGGAAGATACTTTCTTTTTCACCATAGCCCTCTATGGGCTTCCAAATATCCCTTTGCCAATTCCACAAGAACAGCCTTAGCGAAAGGCTTCTTGAAGGGAAAGATGTAACTCTGTGAGATGAATTAACAGAACACAGAGCAGTTTCTCAGAAAGCTTCTTTCCAGTTCTGAACGGAAGATATTTTCTTTTTCACCATAGCCCTCTATGGGCTTCCAAATATCCCTTTGCCATTTCCACAAGAACAGCCTTAGCGAAAGGCTTCTTGAGGGGAAAGCTGTAACACTGTGTGATCAATTAATGGAAAACAAAGCAGTCTCTCAGAACGTTTCTTTCCAGTTTTTAACGGAAGATATTTCGTTTTTCACCATAGACCTCTAAGGACATCCAAATATCACTTTGCAAATCCCACAAGAAAAGTCTTAGCGAAAGGCTTCATGAAGGGAAACTGTAACTCTGTAGGATGATTTAACACAGCAGAAAGCAGTTTCTCAGAAAGCTTCTTTCCAGTTTGTAACCCAAGATATTTCGTTTTTCACCATAGCCCCCTATGGGCTTCCAAATATCACTTTGAATATTCCACCAAAACTGTCTTAGCGAAAGGCTTCTTGAGGGGAAAGCTCTAACTCTGTGAAATGAATTAACAGAACAAAAAGCAGTTTCTCATAAAGCTTCTTTCCGGTTTTTAACGGAAGAGATTTCCTTTTTCACCATAGCCCTCTGTGGGCTTCCAAATATCACTTTGCCAATCCCACAAGAACAGTCTTAGCGACAGGCTTCATGAGGGGAAAACTGTAACTCTGTAAGATGATTTAACGGAACACAAAGCAGTTTCTCAGAAAGCTTCTTTTCGGTTTTTATCTTAGGATATTTCCCTTTTCGCCATAATCCTCTATCTGCTTCCAATATCACTTTGCAAATTCCACAAGAACAGTCTCAGTGAATGGCTTCTTGACGGGAAAGCTGTATCTGTGTGAGATGAATTAACAGACAAAGCAGTTTCTCAGAAAGCTTCTTTTCAGTTTTTATCTTAGGACAATTTCTTTTTCACCATAGCCTTATATGGGCTTCCAAATATCACTTTTCAAATTCCACAAGAACAAAGTTAGCGAAAGGCTTCTTCAGGGGAAAGCTGTAACTCTGTGAGATGAATTAATAGAACACAAAGCAGTTTCTCAGAAATCTTCTATCCAGTTTTTAACGGAAGATATTTCCTTTTTCTGCATAGACTTCTAACGGCTTCCAAATATCACCTTGCAAATTCCACAGGAACAGTCTTAATGAACGGCTTGTTGTGGCGAAAGCTATAACACTGTGAGATGAATTAAGAGAATACAATGAAGTTTCTCAGAAAGCTCCTTCTCGGTTTTTATCTTAGGAAATTACCTTTTTCGCGATAATCCTCTATGGGTTTCCAATATCACTTTGCAAATTCCACAAGAACAGTCTCAGTGAACGGCTTGTTTAGAGGAAAGCTGTAACTCTGTGAGATGAATTAAGAGAACACAGCGCAGTTTCTCATAAAGCTTCCTTTCGGTTTTTATCTTAGGATATTTTCTTTTTCGCCAAAGCCTCCTATGGTCTTCCAAATATCACTTTGCAAATTCCACAAGAATAGTCTTAGGGAAAGACTTCTTGAGGGGAAAACTGTAACTCTCTGAGATTAATTAACAAAAAAAAAGCAGTTTCTCAGAAATCATCTTTAAAATTTTTAACGGAAGATATTTCATTTTTCACCATAGCCCTCTATTTGTTTCCAAATATCACATTTCAAGTTCCACAAGAACAGTCTTAGCGAAAGGCTTTTGGAGGAGAAAGCTTAAATCTGTAATATGAATTAACAGACACAAAACTGTTTTTCAGAAAGCTTCTTTCCACTTTTTAACGGAAGATATTTCCTTTTTTCACCATGGCCCTCAATGGGCTTCCAAATATCACTTTGCAAATATCACAAGAACAGTCTTAGCGAAAGGCTTCTTGAAGGGAAAACTGTAACTCTGTGAGATGAATTAAAAGAACCCACAGCAGTTTCTCAGAAAGCTTCTTTCCAGTTTTTAACGGAAGATATTTCCTTTTCCACCATAGCCCTCTATGGGCTTCCGAATATCACTTTGCAAATTCCACAAGAACAGTCTTAGGAAAAGGCTTCTTGAGGTGAAAGCTGTAGCTGTGTGAGATGAATTAATACAACACAAAGCAGTTTCTCAGAAAACTTCTTTCCAGTTTATATCGGAAGATATTTCCTTTTTCACAATATCCCTCAATGGGCTTCCAAATATCACTTTGCAAATTTCACAAGAACAGCATTAGCGAAGGGCTTCTTGAGACAGGCTTTTTAGGGGAAAGCTGTAACTCTGTGAGTTGAACTAACAGAACACAAAGCAGGTTATCAGAAAACTTGTTTACATTTTTTAACGGAAGATATTTCCTTTTTCACCGTATCCCTCTATGGGCTTCCAAATATCACTTTGCAACATCCACAAGAACAGTCTTACCGAAAGGCTTCCTGAGGGGAAAGCTGTAGCTCTGTGAGATTAATTAACAGACAACAAAGCAGTTACTCAGAAAGTTTCTTTCCAGTTTATAACGGAAAAGATTTCCTTTTTCACCATATCCCTCTATGGGCTTCGAAATATCACTTTGCAAATTCCACAAGAACAGTCTTAGTGAACGGCTTCTTGAGGGGAAAGCTATAACTCTGTGAGATGAATTAAGAGAACACAGTGCAGTTTTTCAGAAAGCATCTTTTCAGTTTTTATGTTACATATTTTCTTTTTCACCATAGCTCTCTAAGGGCTTCTAAATATCACTTTTCAAATTCCACAAGAACAGTCTTAGGGGAAGGCTTCTTGAAGGGAAAGCTGTAACACTGTGAGATGAATTAACAGAACACAAAGTAGTTTCTCAGAAAGCTTCTTTCCAGTTTTTAACGGAAGTTATTTCCTTTATTAACATAGCCTTCTATGGGTTTCCATATATCAGTTTGCAAATTTCACAAGAACAGTCTTAGGGAAGGGCTTCTTGAGGAGAAAACTGTAACTCTCTGAGATTAATTAACAGACAACAAAGCAGTTACTCAGAATTCTTCTTTCAAGTTTTTAACCGAAGATATTTCCTTTTTCACCATAGCCCTCTAAGGGTTTCCAAATACCACAATTCAAGTTCCACAAGAACAGTCTTAGCGAAAGGCTATTTGAGGAGAAAGCTGTAAATCTGTAAGATGAATTAACAAGCACAAAACTGTTTCTCAGAAAGCTTCTTTCCAGTTTTTATCTTAGGATATTTCCTTTTTCACCGTAGCCCTCTATGGGCTTCCAATTATCACTTTGCAAATTCCACAAGAACCGTCTTAGAGAAAGGCTTCTTGAGGGGAAAGCTGAAACTCTGTGCGATGAATTAACCGAACACAAAACAGTTTCTCAGAAAGCCTCTTTTCAGTTTTTATCTTAGGATATTTCCTTTTTCACCATAGACCTCTATGGGCTTCCAAAAATCACTTTCAAATTCCACAAAAACAGTATTGGGGAAAGGCTTCTTGTCGGGAAAGCTGTAACTCTGTGAGATGAATTAACAAACACACAGCAGTTTCTCAGAAATCTTCTTTTCAGTTTTTAACGGAAGATATTTTCATTTTTTGCCACAGCTCTCTATGGGCTTCCAAATATCACTTTGCAAATTCCACAAGAACAGTCTTAGGGAAAGGCTTCTTGAGTGTAAAACTGTAACTCTGTGAGATCATTTAAGAAAATACAAAGCAGATTCTCAGAAATCTTCTCTCAAGTTTTTAACGGAAGATATTTTCTTTTTCACCAGAGTCCTCTAAGGGCTTCCAAATATCACATTTGAAATTCCACAAGAACAGTCTTAGCGAAAGGCTTTTTGAGGAGAAAGATGTAAATCTGTAAGATGATTTAACAGACACAAAACAGTTTCTCAGAAATCTTCTTTTCAGTTTTTAATGGAAGATATTTTCTTTTTCACGATAGCCCTCTATGGGCTTTCAAATATCACTGGGCAAATTCCACAAGAACAGCCTTAGCGAAAATCTTCATTGGGAGAAAGCTGTAACTCTGTGAGATGAATTAACAGAACACAAAACAGTTTCTCTGAAATTTTTTTTCCAGTTTTTAATGGAAGATATTTCCTTTTCTACCATAGAACTCTATGGGCTTCCAAATATCACTTTGCAAATTCCACAAGAACAGTCTTAGCGAAAGGCTTCTTGAAAGGAAAGCTGTAACTCTGTGAGATGAATTAACAGAACCCACAGCAGTTTCTCAGAAATGTTCTTTCCAGTTTTTAACGGAAGATATTTCCTTTTTCACCATAGCCCTCTATGGGCATCCAAATATCACATTGCAAATTCCACAAGAACAGTCTTAGGGAAAGCCTTCTTGAGGGAAAAGCTGTGACTCCGTGAGATGAACTAACAGAACACAAAGCAGTTTCTCAGAACGCTTCTTTTCAGTTTTTATCTTAGGATATTTCCATTTTCACCATAGCCCTGTAAGGGTTTCCAAATAAGACTTTGCAAATTCCACAACAACTGCGTTATTGAAAGGCTTCTTGAGGGGACAGCTCTAATTCTCTGAAATGAATTCACAGAACACAAAGAAGTTTCTCAGAAAGATTCCTTTGGGTTTTTATCTTAGGATATTTGCTTTTTCAAAATAGCTCTCTATGGGCTTCTAAATATCACCTTGCAAATTTCACAAGAGCAGTCTTCGGGAAAGGTTTCTTGAGGGAAAAGCTGTAACTCTGTGAGGTGAATTAACAGAACCCAAATCAGTTTCTCAGATATCTTATTTCCAGTTTTTAACGGAAGATATTTCCTTTTTCACCTTAACCCTCTGTGGGCTTCCAAATATCACTTTGCAAATTCCACAAGAAAAGTCTTAGCGAAAGGCTTCTTGAGGAGAAATCTGTAACTCTGTGAGATGAATTAACCGAACACAAAAGAGTTTCTCAGAAAGCTTCTTTCCCGTTTTTAAAGTAAAATATTTCCTTTTTCACCATAGCCCTCTATGGGCTTCCAAATATCACTTTGCAAATTCCACAAGAACAGCCTTAGCGAAAGGCTTCTTGAGGGGAAAGCTGTAACTCTGTGAGATGAATTAACAGAACACAAAGCAGTTTCACAGAAAGCTACTTTTCAGTTTATATCTTGGGATATTTCCTTTTTCACCATAGCCCTTTATAGGCTTCCAAATATCAGTTTGCAAATTTCACAAAAACTGTCTTAGTGAACGGCTTCTTGAGGGGAAAGCTGTAACTCTGTGACATGAACTAACAGAACACAAAGCAATTTCCCAGAAAGCTTCTTTTCAGTTTTTATCTTAGCATAATTCCATTTTCAGCTTAGACCTCTATGGGCTTCCAAATATCACTTTGCATATTCCACAAGAACAGTCTTAGAGAAAGGCTTCTTGAGGGGAAAGCTGTAACTCTGCGAGATGAATTAACAGACGACAAAGCAGTTTCTCAGAAAGCTTCTTTTCGGTTTTTATCTTAGGATATTTTCATTTGCACCATAGCTCTCTATGGGCTTCCAAATATCACTTTGCCAATTCCAAAAGAACAGTCTTTGCGAAAGGCTTCTTGAACGGAAAGCTGTAAATGTCTGAGATGAGTTAACAGAACAGAAAGCAGTTCCTCAGAAAGCTTCTTTTCAGTTTTTATCTTAGGATATTTCCTTTTTCTCCATAGTGCTCCAAGGGCTTCCAAATATCACTTTGCAAATTCCACAAGAACAGTGGTAGCGAAAGGTTTCATGAGGGGAAAGCTGTAACTCTATGAGATGAATTAACAGAACACAAAGCGTTTTCTCAGAAGACTTCTTTCCATTTTTTAACTGAAGATATTTCCTTTTTCACTATAGACCTCTTTGGGCTTTCAAATATCACATTGCAAATTCCACAAGAACAGTCTTAGCGAAAGGCTTCTTGTGGAGAAAGCTGTAATTCTGTGAGATGAATTAACAGAACAGAAAAAAGTTTCTCAGAAAGCCTCTTTTCTGTTTTTATCTTAGCATAATTCCATTTTCACCATAGCCCTCTATGGACTTCGAAATATCACTTTGCAAATTCCACAAGAACACTCTTAGCGAACGGCTTCTTGAGGGGAAAGATGTAACTATGTGAGATCAATTAACAGAACCCAAATCAGTTTCTCAGAAAGCTTCATTCAGTTTTTACCTTAGGATATTTCCTTTTTCACCATAGCCCTCTATGGGCTTCCAAATATTACTTTCCAAATTTCACAAGAACAATCTTAGTGAACGGCTTCCAGAGGGGAAAGCTGTAACTCTGTGAGATGAACTAACAGAACACTAAGCAGTTTCTCAGAAAGTTTCTTTTCGGTTTTTATCTTAGTATATTTCTTTTTTCACCATAGCCCCTATGAGCTTCCAAACATCTCTTTGCAATTTCCACAGGCACAGTCTTAGAGAAAGACTTCTTGAGGGGAAAGCTGTACCTCTCTGAGATGAATTAACAGAACACAAAGCAGTTTCTCAGAAAGCTTCTTTTTAGTTTTTATCTTAGGATATTTCCTTTTTCACCATAGCCTTCTAAGGTCTTCCAAATATTCCAAATATCCCTTTGCAAATTCCACAAGAACACTCTTACCGAAAGGCTTCTTGAGGGGAATGCTGTAACTCTGTGAGATGAATTAACAGAACACAAAGCAGTTTCTCAGAAAGCTTCTTTCCAGTTTTTAACTGAAGCTATTTCCTTTTTCACCAAAGCCCTCCATGGGCTTCCCCATGTCACTTTGCAAATTCCACAAGAACCGCCATCGCGATAGTCTTCTTGAGGAGAAAGCTGTAACCCTGTGAGATAAATTGACAGAACACAAAGCAGTTTCTCAGAAAGCTTCTTTTCAGTTTTTATCTTAGGATATCTCCTTTTTCACCATAGCCCTCGGTGGGCTTCCAAATATCACTTTGCAAATTCCACAAGAACAGTCTTAGGGAAAGGCTTCATGAGGGGAAAGCTGTAAATCTCTGAGATGAATTAACAGAACACAAAGTAGTTTCTCAGAAATCTTCTTTCCAGATTTTAATGGCAGATTCTTCCTTTTTCACCATAGCCCCCTATGGGGTTCCAAATATCACTTTTCAAACTCCACAAGATAAGACTTAGCTAAAGGTTTCTTGAGAAGAAATTTGTAACACTGTGAGATGAATTAACAGAACACAAAGCAGTTTCTCAGAAAGCTTCTTTTCAGTTTTTATCTTAGGATATTTCCATTTTCACCATAGCCCTCTATGGTTTTCGAAATATCACATTGCAAATTCCACAAGAGCAGTCTTAGCAAAAGTCTTCTTGAGGGGAAAGATGTAACTCTGTGAGATGAATTAACAGAATACAAAGCAGTTTCTCAGAAATCTTCTTTCCAGTTTTTAAAAGAAGATATTTCCTTTTTCACCATAGTCCTCTATGGGCTTCCAAATATCACTCTGCAAATTCCACAAGAGAAGCCTTAGCGAATGGCTTATTGAGGGGAAAGCTGTAATTGTGTGAGATGAATTAAGAGAATACAAAGCAGTCTCTCAGAAAGCTTCTTTCCAGTTTTTAACTGAAGATATTTCCTTTTTCACCATGGCCCTTTATGGGCTTCCAAATATCACTTTGCAAATTCCACAAGAACAGTCTTAGCGAAAGGCTTCTTGAGGGGAAAGCCGTAACTCTGTGAGATTAATTAATGGAATACAAAGCTGTCTCTCAGAAAGCTTCTTTCCAGCTTTTTAAGGAAGATATTTCCTTTTTCACCATAGCTCTCTATGTGCTTCCAAATATCTCTTTGCAAATTCCACAAGAACAGTCTTAGGGAAAGGCTTCTTGAGGGGAAAGATGTAACTCTGTGTCATGAATTAACAGAACACAAGGCAGTTTCTCAGAAAGATTCTTTACAGTTTTTAATGGAAGATATTTTCTTTTTCACCATAGCCCTCTATGGGCTTCCAAATATTACTTTCCAAATTTCACAAGAACAGTCTTAGTGAACGGCTTCCTGAGGGGAAAGCTGTAACTCTGTGAGATGAACTACCAGAACACTAAGCAGTTTCTCAGAAAGTTTCTTTTCGGTTTTTATCTTAGTATATTTCCTTTTTCACCATAGCCCCTATGAGCTTCCAAACATCACTTTGCAATTTTCACAAGATCAGTCTTAGAGAAAGACTTCTTGAGGGGAAAGCTGTACCTCTCTGAGATGAATTAACAGAACACAAAGCAGTTTCTCAGACAGCTTCTTTTCAGTTTTTATCTTAGGATATTTCCTTTTTCACCGTAGCCTTCTAAGGTCTTCCAAATATCCCTTTGCAAATTCCACAAGAACACTCTTACCGAAAGGCTTCTTGAGGGGAAAGCTGTAACTCTGTGAGATGAATTAACAGAACACAAAGCAGTTTCTCAGAAAGCTTCTTTTCACTTTTTTTTAATATTACATGCTTAATTTCTTTTTTATTTATATAATTTTGTGTAACAATCACTCATGAAATATCAGAATTCTTATTACTTAGTACATAAAGAATATTCAACAAATATTGTTGCAGTAGAAAGCTAGTCAAGTATGAGCAGGGCAGTAGAGGGCTGCCCTCTTCCACACACCAAATGTGTTGGGGGACCCTCAGGTGATGGTCAAGGGGTTGTTAACTCTTTCTCTAAAGTAGTAATTGGTCATACCTGGTGTCAAGGAAAGGCAGGCTTCTAATAGAAAACACCTGAAACTGATCAGCAACTTCCCAATGAGATCTCAGGAGTGAGGAGAAGTAAGGCAAGATCGCGGAAGTATGCCAATGTATAAAACCCCAAATCAAGAAGTCAAGCTGTGCACTTGGCTTCTCAAGTCTCCCACTTGGCCCTCTTCCAGGTTGTACTTCCCTTCTTTTCCTTTCTGTTTTAAAGCCTTTTAATAAACCTTCACTCCTGCTCTGAGAATTACCTCTGTCTCACTTTCTGCCTTATGCCCCTTAGTGGAATTCCTTCTGAGGAAGCAAGAATGGAGGGTGCTGCAAACCTATACAGATTCGCCGCCAATGTCTCCAGAACTCGGATGTCTTCCACAGGTAATAACATTGCTTTCAATATTTTTCATAATTATATCATGCTAAAAAACTAAGTATAACAGTGTCAAATACAAATACAATTAAAGCTTTTTGAATTCTATTTTACTTTACAAGTTTTTTTAAATCAAGTATGATTGTTCCTGGTGCCATTAAATTATAATTCTTTTCATATTTATATTTAATCATTTTATATAGAATTATTTTATATTTCTAGTACTTATTATTCTAGTATATCTCTTTTAGGCTTACTTTATGTCTCACTTTTATAAAAATAAGAAAAATATATATTTGATACATTACAATAACCTAGCAAAATGCTCAGGTATAATGCTCTTTAAAAATTAATATGCCATATTTATATAATAATGCTATAATTTTCTCATAAAATAATAAATCTTTTTAATGTTTGAAATTATAGGATAAGTGGTCTTTAATTTATTCCCCTTATTTGAATTTTCAGTAGTGAATATGTTCTTTCAAAAATATTTTTATGATAAATTCCAAATGCATAAAATAGTGGATTACCTCTAGGTACTCATCATTCATTTCACCAACATCAACACTTGTCCAATTCCTTTTATCTTCACTCACTTCTCCCCATTTCCCCCAACCGCATTCCTGCCACAACTGCTGACTCAAACCGTTCAAAGGATTGTTTGGTCAATCCTTTTGTAACAATTTAGTTATGTGCTTTTCCTAAAAAATAAGTGGAAGATTATTTTTTATTTTTTATTTTTTAAAATTTTTTATTACAATTTTGTGGGTATATAGTAGATGTATGTATTTATGGGGTGCATGAGATGTTCTGATTCAGGCATGCAATGAATAATAATCACATCATGTAAAATGGGGTATCCATTCTCTCAAGCATTTATCCTTTGTCTTACAAGCAATCCAATTAGACTCTTTTAGTTATTTTAAAATGCACAGTTAAATTATTCCTGACTATAGTCGCCTTGTTGTGCTATCAAATACTAGATCTTATTTATTCTTTCTGTTTTTTTGTACCCATTAACCATCTCCAGCTTTGCCTCAAACCCCCACTACCCTTCCCAGCCTCTGGTAACCATGCTTCTACTCTCTATCTCCATGAGTTCAATTCTTTTGATTTTTAGATCTCACAAATAAGTGAGAACATGAAATTAGAATTATTATTAAACAGATCTCAAAATGTGACTTAGTTGCGTATCTTCTCCTCCTCTCCCTGTATCAACCTGTTTCAGCCTGGAAGCCTCTACTGGGAAGGAGGGATGTGGTTGGTTGCTTCTTTTTTTATATATATATATTTTAAGTTCTAGGGTACATGTGCATAACGTGCAGGTTTTTTACATATGTATACTTGTGCCCTGTTGCTGTGCTGCACCCATCAACTCGTCAGCACCCATCAACTCGTCATTTACATCAAGTATAACTCCCAGTGCAATCCCTCTCCCCTCCCCCCTCCCCATGATAGGCCCCGGTGTGTGATGTTCCCTTCCCGAGTCCAAGTGATCTCATTGTTCAGTTCCCACCTATGAGTGAGAACATGCGGTGTTTGGTTTTCTGTTCTTGTGATAGTTTGCTAAGAATGATGGTTTCCAGCTGCATCCATGTCCCTACAAAGGACACAAACTCATCCTTTTTTATGGCTGCATAGTATTCCATGCTGTATATGTGCCACATTTTCTTAATCCAGTCTGTCACTGATGGACATTTGGGTTGATTCAGAGTCTTTGCTATTGTGAATAGTGCCGCAATAAACATACGTGTGCATGTGTCTTTATAGCAGCATGATTTATAATCCTTTGGGTATATACCCAGTAATGGGATGGCTGGGTCATATGGTACGTCTAGTTCTAGATCCTTGAGGAATCGCCATACTGTTTTCCATAATGATTGAACTAGTTTACAATCCCACCAACAGTGTAAAAGTGTTCCTATTTCTCCACATCCTCTCCAGCACCTGTTGTTTCCTGACTTCTTAATGATCACCATTCTAACTGGTGTGAGATGGTATCTCATTGTGGTTTTGATTTGCATTTCTCTGATGGCCAGTGATGATGAGCATTTTTTCATGTGTCTGTTGGCTGTATGAATGTCTTCTTTTGAGAAATGTCTGTTCATATCCTTTGCCCACTTTTTGATGGGGTTGTTTGTTTTTTTTCTTGTAAATTTGTTTGAGGTCTTTGTAGGTTCTGGATATTAGCCTTTGTCAGATGAGTAGATTGCAAAAATTTTCTCCCATTCTGTAGGTTGCCTTTTCACTCTGATGGTAGTTTCTTTTGCTGTGCAGAAGCTCTTTAGTTTAATGAGATCCCATTTGTCAATTTTGGCTTTTGCTGTCGTTGCTTTTGGTGTTTTAGACATGAAGTCTTTGCCCATGCCTATGTCCTGAATGGTACTACCTAGGTTTTCCTCTAGGGTTTTTATGGTATTAGGTCTAACCTTTAAGTCTCTAATCCATCTTGAATTAATTTTCGTATAAGGAGTAAGGAAAGGATCCAGTTTCAGCTTTCTGCTTATGGCTAGCCAATTTTCCCAGCACCATTTATTAAATAGGGAATCCTTTCCCCATTTCTTGTTTCTCTCAGGTTTGTCAAAGATCAGATGGCTGTAGATGTGTGGTATTGTTTCTGAGGACTCTGTTCTGTTCCATTGGTCTATATCTCTGTTTTGGTACCAGTACCATGCTGTTTTGGTGACTGTAGCCTTGTAGTATAGTTTGAAGTCAGGTAGCGTGATGCCTCCAGCTTTGTTCTTTTGACACAGGATTGTCTTGGAAATGCGGGCTCTTTTTTGGTTCCATATGAACTTTAAAGCAGTTTTTTCCAATTCTGTGAAGAAACTCATTGGTAGCTTGATGGGGATGGCATTGAATCTATAAATAACCTTGGGCAGTATGGCCATTTTCACAATATTGATTCTTCCTATCCATGAGCATGGAATGTTCTTCCATTTGTTTGTGTCCTCTTTTATTTCATTGAGCAGTGGTTTGTAGTTCTCCTTGAAGAGGTCCTTTACATCCCTTGTAAGTTGGATTCCTAGGTGTTTTATTCTCTTTGAAACAATTGTGAATGGAAGTTCATTCATGATTTGGCTCTCTGTTTGTCTGTTACTGGTGTATACGAATACTTGGGATTTTTGCACATTAATTTTGTATCCTGAGACTTTGCTGAAGTTGCTTATCAGCTTAAGGAGATTTCGGGCTGAGACAATGGGATTTTCTAAATATACAATCATGTCATCTGCAAAGAGGGACAATTTGACTTCTTTTCCTAACTGAATCCCCTTGATTTCTTTCTCTTGCCTGATTGCCCTAGCCAGGACTTCCAACTCTATGTTGAATAGGAGTGGTGAGAGAGGGCATCCCTGTCTTGTGCCAGTTTTCAAAGGGAATTTTTCCAGGTTTTGCCCATTCAGTATGATATTGGCTGTGGGTTTGTCATAAATAGCTCTTATGATTTTGAGGTACATTCCATCAATACCGAATTTATTGAGCGTTTTTAGCATGAAGGGCTGTTGAATTTTGTCAAAAGCCTTTTCTGCATCGATTGAGATAATCATGTGGTTCTTGTCTTTGGTTCTGTTTATATGCTGGATTATGTTTATTGATTTGCGAATGTTGAACCAGCCTTGCATCCCAGGGATGAAGCCCACTTGATCATGGTGGATAAGCTTTTTGATGTGCTGTTCAATCCGGTTTACCCGTATTTTATTGAGGATTTTTGCATCGATGTTCATCAGGGATATTGGTCTAAAATTCTCTTTTTTTGTTGTGTCTCTGCCAGGCTTTGGTATCAGGATGATGTTGGCCTCATAAGATGAGTTAGGGAGGATTCCCTGTTTTTCTACTGATTGGAATAGTTTCAGAAGGAATGGTACCAGCTCCTCCTTGTACCTCTGGTAGAATTCAGCTGTGAATCCATCTGATCCTGGACATTTTTTCGTTGGTAGGCTATTAATTATTGCCTCAATTTCAGAGCCTGCTATTGGTCTATTCAGGGATTCAACTTCTTCCTGATTTAGTCTTGGAAGAGTGTAAGTGTCCAGGAAATTATCCATTTCTTCTAGATTTTCTAGTTTATTTGCGTAGAAGTGTTTATAGTATTCTCTAATGGTAGTTTGTATTTCTGTGGGGTCGGTGGTGAAAACCCCTTTATCATTTTTTATAGCGTCCATTTGATTCTTCTCCCTTTTCTTCTTTATTAGTGTTGCTAGCGGTCTGTCAATTTTGTTGATCTTCTCAAAAAACCAACTCCTGTATTCATTGATTTTTTGGAGGGATTTTTGTGTCTCTATCTCCTTCAGTTCTGCTCTGATCTTAGTTATTTCTTGCCTTCTGCTAGCTTTTGAATGAGTTTGCTCTTGCTTCTCTAGTTCTTTTAATTGTGATGTTAGAGTGTCAATTTTAGATCTTTCCTGCTTTCTCTTGTGGGCATTTAGTGATATAAATTTCCCTCTACACACTGCTTTAAATGTGTCCCAGAGATTCTGGTATGTTGTATCTTTGTTCTCATTGGTTTCAAAGAACATCTTTATTTCTGCCTTCATTTCGTCATGTACCCAGTAGTCATTCAGGAGCAGGTTGTTCAGTTTCCATGTAGTTGAGCGGTTTGGATTGAGTTTCTTAGTCCTGAGTTCTAGTTTGATTGCAGTGTGGTCTGAGAGACAGTTTGTTACCATTTCTGTTCTTGTACATTTACTGAGGAGTGCTTTACTTCCAACTATGTGGTCAATTTTGGAATAAGTGCGATGTGGTGCTGAGAAGAATGTATATTCTGTTGATTTGGGGTGGAGAGTTCTATAGATGTCTATTAGGTCTGCTTGCTGCAGAGATGAGTTCAATTCCTGGATATCCTTGTTAATTTTCTGTCTCGTTGATCTGTCTAATGTTGACAGTGGACTGTTGAAGTCTCCCATTATTATTGTATGAGAGTCTAAGTCTCTTTGTAAGGCTCTAAGGACTTGCTTTATGAATCTGGGTGCTCCTGTATTGGGTGCATATATATTTAGGATAGTTAGCTCTTCCTGTTGAATTGATCCCTTTACCATTATGTAATGGCCTTCTTTGTCTCTTTTGATCTTTGATGGTTTAAAGTCTGTTCTCTATTTGCTTGGTAAATCTTTCTCCATCCCTTTATTTTGAGCCTATGTATGTCTCTGTGTGTGAGATGGGTCTCCTGAATACAGCAGACTGATGGGTCTTGACTCTTTATCCAGTTTGCCAGTCTGTGTCTTTTAATTGGAGCATTTAGTCCATTTACATTTAAGGTTAAGATTGTTATGTGTGAACTTGATCCTACCATTATGATATTAACTGGTTATTTTGCTCGTTAGTTGATGCAGTTTCTTCCTAGCCTTGATGGTCTTTACATTTTGGCATGTTTTTGCAATGGCTGGTACCGGTTGTTCCTTTCCATGTTTAGTGCTTCCTTCAGGGTCTCTTGTAAGGCAGGCCTAGTGGTGACAAAATCTCTAAGCATTTGCTTATCTGTAAAGGATTTTATTTCTCCTTCACTTATGAAACTTAGTTTGGATGGATATGAAATTCTGGGTTGAAAATCCTTTTCTATAAGAATGTTGAATATTGGCCCCCACTCTCTTCTGGCTTGTAGAGTTTCTGCCGAGAGATCTGCTGTTAGTCTGATGGGCTTCCCTTTGTGGGTAACCCGACCTTTCTCTCTGGCTGCCCTTAAGATTTTTTTCTTCATTTCAACTTTGGTGAATCTGGCAATTATGTGTCCTGGAGTTGCTCTTCTCGAGGAGTATCTTTGTGTTGTTCTCTGTATTTCCTGGATTTGAATGTTGGCCTGCCCTACTAGGTTGGGGAAGTTCTCCTGGATGATATACTGAAGACTGTTTTCCAACTTGGTTCCATTTTCCCCCTCACTTTCAGGCACCCCAATCAGACGTAGATTTGGTATTTTTACATAATCCCATACTTCTTGCAGGCTTTGTTCATTTCTTTTTTTCTTTTTTCTTTTGATTTCTCTTCTCACTTCATTTCGTTCATTTGTTCCTTAATCACTGATACTCTTTCTTCCAGTTGATCGAGTCGGTTACTGAAGCTTGTGCATTTGTCACGTATTTCTCCTGTCATGGTTTTCATCTCTTTCATTTCGTTTATGACCTTCTCTGCATTAATTATTCTAGCCATCAATTCTTCCACTTTTTTTTTCAAGACTTTTAGTTTCTTTGCGCTGGGTACGTAATTCCTCCTTTAGCTCTGAGAAGTTTGATGGACTGAAGACTTCTTCTATCATCTCGTCAAAGTCATTCTCCGTCCAGCTTTGATCCGTCGCTGGCGAAGAGCTGCGCTCCTTTGCCGGAGGAGATGCGCTCTTATTTTTTGAATTTCCAGGTTTTCTGTCCTGCTATTTCCCCATTTTGTGGCTTTATCTGCCTCTGGTTTTTAAAGGAAGATATTTCCTTTTTCACCACAGCCCTCTATGGGCTTCCAAATATCACTTTGCAAATTTCACAAGAACAATCTTAGTGAATGGCTTCTTGAGGGGAAAGCTGTAACTCTGTGAGATGAATTAACAGAACACAAAGCAGTTTCTCAGAAATCTTGTTTCCAGTTTTTAATGAAAGATATTTCCTTTTTCACCATAGCCCCCATGGGCTTCGAAATACCACTTTTCAAATTCCACAAGAACAGTCTTAGCGAAAGGCTTCTTGAGGAGAAAGGTGTAACTCTGTGAGATGAATTACCAGAACACAAAGCAGTTTCTCAGAAAGCTTCTTTTCGGTTTTTATCTTAGGATATTTCCATTTTCACCGTAGCCCTCTATGGGCTTCCAAATATCACTTTGCAAATTCCACAAGAACAGTCTTAGCGAAAGGCATCTTGAGGGGAAAGCTGTAAATCTGTGAGATGAATTAACAGAACACAAAGCAGTTTCTAAAAAACATTCTTTCCAGTTCTTAATGGAAGATATTTCCTTTTTCATCATAGCCCTCTAGGGGCTTCCAAATATCACCTTGAAAATTCCACAGGAACAATCTTAGTGAACGGCTTCTTGAGGAGAAAGCTATACATCTGTGAGATGAATTAAGAGAACATAATGCAGTTTCTCAGAAAGCTTCTTTTCGGTTTTTATCTTAAAATATTTCCTTTTTGCCATAACCCTCAATGGGCTTCTAAAATCACTTTGCAAATTCCACAAGAAGAGTCTTAGCGAAAGGCTTCTTGAGGGAAAAGCAGTAATCAGAAAGCTTCTTTCGAGTTTTTAACTGAAGATATTTCCTTTTACACCATAGCCCTCTAAGGACTTCCAAATACCACTTTGCAAATTGCAAAAGAACAGTCTTAGCGAAAGGTTTCTTGAGGAGAAAGCTGTAACTCTGTGAGATGAATTAACAGAACACAAAGCAGTTTCTCAGAAAGCCTCTTTCCAGTTTTTAACTGAAGATATTTCCTTTTCCACCATAGCCCTCGATGGGCTTCGAAATACCACTTTGCAAAATCCACAAGAACAGCCTTAGCAAAGGGCTTCTTGAGGGGAAAGCTGTAACTCTGTGAAATGAATTAGCAGAACGCAAAGCAGTTTCTCAGAAAGCTTCTTTTCAGTTTTTATGTTATGATATTTCCTTTTTCACCATAGACCTCTATGGGCTTCCAAATATCACTTTGCAAATTACACAAGAACAGTCTTAGCGAAAGGCTTCTTGAGGGGAAAGCTGTAACTCTGTGAGATGAATTAACAGAACACAAAGCAGTTTCTCCGAAAGCTTATTTTCAGTTTTTATCTTAGGCTATTTCATTTTTCACCATAGATCTCTACGGGTTTCTAAATATCACTTTCCAAATTCCACAAGAACAGTCTTAGGGAATGGCTTCTTAAAGGGAAAGCTGTAACTCTGTGAGATGAATTAACAGAACACAAAGCAGTTTCTCAGAAAGCTTCTATCCAGTTTTTAACTGAAGATATTTCCTTTTTCCCCATAGCCCTCTATGAACTTCCAAATATCACTTTGCATACTCCACAAGAACAGTCTTAGTGATCGACTTCTTGAGGGGAAAGCTATAACTCCGTGAGATGAGTTAAGAGGACACAATGCAGTTTCTCAGAAGGTTTCTTTTCGGTTTTTGTCGTAGGATATTTGCTTTTTCAACATAGCCCTCTAAGTTCTTCCAAATACCACTTTGCAAATTCCACAAGAACATTCTTAATGAATGGATTCTCGAAGGGAAAGCTGTAACTCTGTGAGATGAAATAACAGAACACAAAGCAGTTTCCCAGAAAGCTTCTTTCCGATTTTTAATGGAAGATATTTCCTTTTTCACCATAGCCTTCTAAGGTTTCTAAATATCACTTTCCAAATTCCACAAGAAGAGTCTTAGCGAAAGGATTCTTGAGGGCAAAGATGTAAATCTGTGAGATAAATTAATAATACACAAAGCAGTTTCTCAGAAAGCTTATTTCCAGTTTTTAACTGAAGATATTTCTTTTTATAACACAGCCCTCTATGAGCTTCCAAATATCACTTTGTAAATTCCACAAGAACAGTCTTAGCGAAAGTCTTCTTGAGGAGAAAGCTGTAACTCTGTGAGAGGAATTAACAGGACACAAAGCACTTTCTCAGAAAGCTTCTTTCCAAATTTATAACGGAAGATATTTCCTTATTCACCATAGCCCTCTATGACTATCTAAATACCACTTTACAAATGACACAAGAAGAGTCCTAGCGAAAGACTTCTTGAGGGAAAAGCTGTAACTCTGTGAGATGAATTAACAGAACAAAATGCAGTTTCTCAGAAAGCTTCTTTCCAGTTTTCAACTGAAGATGTTTCCTTTTTAACCATAGCCCTATAGGGGCTTCTAAATATCACTTTCCAAATTCCACAAGAACATACTTAGTAAAGTTCTCCTTGATGGGAAAGCTGTAACTCTGTGAGATGAATTAACAGAACACAAAGCAGTTTCTCAGAAAGCTTCTTTCCAGTTTTTAACGGAAGATATTTCCTTTTTCACCAAAGCCCGCTATGGGCTTCCTTATATCACTTTTAAAATTCCACAAGAACAGTCTTAGCGAAAGGCTTCTTGAGGAGAAAGGTGTAACTCTGTGAGATGAATTAACAGAACAAAAAGCATTTTTTCAGAAAGCTTCTTTCCAGTTTTTAACGGAGAATATTTCCTTTTTTACCATAGCCCTCTATGGGCTTCTAAATATCACGTTCTAAATTCCACAAGAACAGTCTTAGCGAAAGGCTTCTTGAGGGGAAAGCTATGGCTCTGTGAGATGAATTAACAGAACACAAAGCAGTTTCTCAGAAAGCTTATTTTCAGTTTTTATCTTAGGCTATTTCCTTTTTCATCGTAGACCACTGTAGGCTTCTAAATATCACTTTCCAAATTCCACAAGAACAGTCTAAGGGTAAGGCTTCTTGACGGGAAAGCTGTAACTCTGTGAGACGAATTAACAGAACACAAGGCAGTTTCTCAGAAATCTTCGTTCTAGTTTTTAACGGCAGTTATTTCCTTTTTCACTATAGTCGTCTAAGGTCTTCAAATATCACTTTGCAAATTTCACAAGAACAGTCTTAGCGAAAGGCTTCTTGGGGGAATGCTGTAACTCTGTGTGATGAATTAACAGAACACAATGCAGTTTCCCAGAAAGCTTCTTTCCACTTTTAAATGGAAGATATTTCCTTTTTCACCATAGCCCTCTATGGGCTTCCAATTATCACTTTGCAAATTCCACAAGAACAGTCTTAGCAAAAGGCTTCTTGAGGCGAAAGCTGTAACTCTGTGAGATGAATTAATAGAACACAAAGCAGTTCCTCAGAAAGCTTCTTTCCAGTTTTTAACGGAAGATATTTCCTTTTTCACCAAAGCCCTCTATGGGCTTCCAAATATCACTTTGCAAATTCCACAAGATCTGTCTTCGCGAAAGGCTTCTTGAGGGAAAAGTGTAAGTCTGTGAAATGAATTAACAGAACACACGGCAGTTTCTCAGAAGGATTCTTTCTAGTTTTTTACTGAAGATATTTCCTTTTTCACCATAGTCCTCTCTGGGCTTCCAAATATCACTTTGCAAATTCCACAAGAACAGCCTTAGCGAAAGACTTCTCGAGGGGAAAGCTGTAACTCTGTGAGATGAATTAACAAAACACAAAGAAGTTTCTCAGAAAGCTTCTTTCCAGTTTTTAACTGAAGATATTTCCTTTTTCACCATAGCCCTCTACGGGCTTCCAAATATCACTTTGCAAATTGCACAAGAACAGTCTTAGTGAAAGGCTTCTTGAGGGGAAAGCTGTAACTCTGTGAGATGAATTAACAGAACACAAAGCAGTTTCTCAGAAAGCTTCTTTCCAGTTTTTAACGGAGGATATTTCCTTTTTCACCATAGCCCTCTATGGGCTTCTAAATATCACGTTCTAAATTGCACAAGAACAGTCTTAGTGAAAGGCTTCTTGAGAGGAAAGCTGTGACTCTGTGAGATGAATTAAGAGAACACAAAGCAGTTTTTCAGAAAGCTTATTTTCAGTTTTTATCTTAGGCTATTTCCTTTTTCACCGTAGACCTCTGTAGGCTTCTAAATATCACTTTCCAAATTCGAAAAGAACAGTCTTAGGGAAAGGCTTCGTTAGGGGAAAGCTGTAACTTTGTGAGATGAATTAACAGAACACAACGCAGTGTCTCAGAAAGCTTCTTTCCCGTTTTAAACCGAAGATATTTCCTTTTCACCATAGCTCTCTATGGCCTTCGAAATGTCACTTTGCAAATTCCAGAAGAACAGTCATAGCAAAATGCTTCCTCAGGGGAATGCTGTAACTCTGTGGGATGAATTCACAGATCAGAAAGCTGTTTCTCAGAAAGCTTCTTTCTCACATTTATGGCGGATATTTCTTTTGGCCCTATAGTCTTCAAAGGGAACCGAATTATCCCTTCTCAGATTCCACAGAAATAAGGTTAGCAAACAGCTCTACGACATGTAGCTCTCACTCAGTGAGTGGAAGTCACATATCACAAAGCACTTTCACAAAAATTTCTTTTCAGTTTTTATCTTAGGATATTTCCTTTTTCACCATAACCCACTATGGGCTTACAAATACCACTATGCAAATTCCACAAGAACAGTCTTACCGAAAGGCTTCTTAAGGGGAAAGCTGTAACTCTGTGAGGTGAATTAACAGAACACAAAGCAGTTTCTCAGAAAGCTTTTTTTCAGCTTTCATCTTAGGATATTTCCTTTTTCACCATAGCCGTGTAAGGGCTTAAAAATATCACTATGATTATTACACAAGAAGAGTCTTAGCAAAAGTATTTTTGAGGGTAAAGCTGTAACTCTTTGAGATGAATTAACAGAACACAAAGCAGTTTCTTAAAAAGCTTCTTTCCATTTTTTAACTGAAGATATTTCCCTTTTCACCACAGCCGTCTATGGGCTTCCAAATATCACTTTGCAAATTCAAAAAGAACAGTCCTAGCGAAAGGCTTCTGGAGTGGAATGCTGTAACTCTGTGAGATGAATTCACAGATCTCAGAGAAGTTTCTCAAAAAGCTTCTTTCTCACTTTTAGCGGCAGATATTTCCTTTGGCCCTATAGTCTTCAAAGGGAACCAAAATAACAGTTCTCCGATTCCATAGAAATAAGGCTATCAAACAGCTCTAGGAAATACAGCTGTAACTCAGTGAGTGGAAGTCACATAATACTAAACCGTTTCTCAGAGAGCCTCTTTCAGTTTTTAACTGAAGCTATATCCTTTTTCACCGTAGCCCTCTATGGGCTTCAAAATATCACTTTTTAAATACAACAAGAACAGTCTTAGCAAAAGGCTTCTAGAGGGGAAAGCTGTAACTCTGTTAGGTGAATTAACAGAACACAAAGCAGTTTCTCAGGAATGTTCTTTACAGTTTTTATCTGAAGATATTTCATTTTCACCATAGCGCTCTATGGGCTTCCAAATATCACATTTCAAATTCTACAAGAACAATCTTAGCAAAAGACTACTTGAGGGGAAAGCTGTAAGTCTGTGAGATGAATTCGCAGATCACAAAGAAGTTTCTCAGAAAGCTTCTTTCTAACTTTTAGCGGCGGATATTTCCTTTGGCCCTACAGTCTTCAAAGGGATCCGAAATAACAGTTCTCAGATTCCACAGAAATAAGGCTGCCAAACAGCTCTACGAAATACAGCTTTAACTCAGTGAGTGGAAGTCATATATCACAAAGAAGTTTCTCAGAAAGCTTCTTTTCAGTTTTTAACTCAAGATATATCCTTTTTCACTATAGGTCACAATGAGCTTCCAAATATCACTTTGCATATTCCACAAGAACTGTCGTAGTGAAAGGCTTCTTGAGGGGAAACCTGTAACTCTGTGAGATGAATTAACAAAACACAAAGCAGATTCTCAGAAAGGTTCTTTTCAGTTTTTATTTTAGGATATTTACTTTTTCACCATCGACTTCTATACGCTTACAAATATCACTTTGCAAATTCCACAAAAACATTCTTAGCGAAAGGCTTCTAGAGGGGAAAGCTGAAACTCTGTGAGGTGAATTAACAGAATACAAAGCAGTTTCTCAGAAAGCTTCTTTCCAGTTTTTAACTGAAGGTAGTTCCTTTTTCACCATAGCCCTCTACGGGCTTTCAAATATCACTTTGCAAATTCCACAAGAACAGTCTTAGCGAACGGCTTCTTGAGGGGAAAGCTGAAACTCTGTCAGATGAATTAACAGAACACAAAACAGTTTCTTCAAAAGCTTCTTTCCAGTTTTTATCCGAGGACATTTCCTTTTACACCATAGCCCTCTCACGGCTTCCAAATATCACTTTGCAAATTCCACAAGAACCATCTTAGCGAAAGACTTCTGGAGGGGAAAGCTGTAACTCTGCGAGATGAATTAACAGAACACAAAGCAGTTTCTTAGAAAGCTTCTTTCCAGTTTTTAATTGAAGATATTTCCTTCTTCACCATATCCCTCCATGGGCTTACAAATATCACAATGCAAATTCCACAAGAACAGACTTAGCGAAATGCTTCTTGAGGGGAAAGCTGTAACTCTGTGAGATGAATTAACAGAACACAAAGCAGTTTCTCAGAAAGCTTCTTTCCAGTTTTTATGTGAGGAAATTTCCTTTTTAAACATACCCCTCCATGGGCTTCCAAATATCACTTTGTAAACTCCACAAGAACAGTCTTAGCGAAAGGATTCTTGATAGGAAAGCTGTAACTCTGTGTATGAATTAACAGAACACAAAGCAGTTTCTCAGAAAGCTTCTCTCCAGTTTTTAACTGAAGATATTTCCTTTTTCACCATAGCGCTCTATGGGCTTCCAAATATCTCTTTGGAAATTCCACAAGAACAGTCTTAGTGAAGGGCTTCTTGAGGGTAGAGCTGTAACTGCCTGAGATGAATTAACAGAACACAAAGCAGTTTCTCAGCAAACGTCTTTTCAGTTTTTATCGTAGGATATCTCGTTTGTCACATTAGCTCTCTATGGGCTTACAAATATCACGTTGCAAATTCCACAAGAACCGTCTTAACGAAAGGCTTGCTGAGGGGAAAGCTGTAACTCTTTGAGATGAATCAACAGAACACAAAGGAGTTTCTCAGAAAGCTTCTTTCCACCTCTTATCTTAGGATATTGCCTTTTTCACCATAGCCCTATTTGGGCTTAAAATATCACTTTGAAAATTACACAAAACAATGTTAGCAAAAGTCTTCTTGAGGGTAAAGCTGTAACACTTTGAGAGGAATTATCAGAGCACAAACCACTTTCTCAGAAAGCTTCTTTGCAGTTTTTAATTGAAGATATTTCCTTTTTCATCGTAGACCTCTATGGGCTTCCAAATATCACTTTGCAAATTCCACAAGAACAGTCTGAGGGGAAAGCTGTAACTTTGTGAGATGTATTAACAGAACACAAAACAGTTTCTCAGAAAGCTACTTTCCAGTTTTTAGCTGAAGATATTTCCTTTATCAACGTAGCCCTCTGTGGGCTTCCAAATATCACGTTGCAAATTACACAAGAACTGTCTTAGGGAATGGATTCTTGAGGGGAAAGCTGTCACACAGTGAGATGAATTAATAGAAAACAAAGCAGTTTCTCAGAAAGCTTCTTTCCAGTTTTTATCTGAGGACATTTCTTTTTCACCATAGCCCTCTATGGGCTTCCAAATATCACTTTGCAAATTCCACAAGAACAGTCTTAGAGAACGGCTTCTTGAGGGGAGAGTTGTAACTCTGTGAGATGAATTAACAGAACACAAAGCAGTTTCTCAGAGAGCCTTTTTTCAGTTTTTATCTTAGGATATTCAATTTTTCACCAAAGCCCTCTGTGGACTTCCAAATATCACTTTGCAAATTCCCCAAGAAAAGTGTTAGCGAAAAACTTCTTGAGGGGAAAGCTGTAACTCTGTGAAATGAATTCACAGATCACAAAGAAGATCCTCAGAAAGCTTCTTTCTCACTTTTAGCAGCAGATATTTCCTTTATCCCTATAGTCTTCAAAGGGATTCGAAATAACAGTCCTCAGATTCCACAGAAATAAGGCTAGCACACAGCTCTACGAAATACAGCTGTAACTCAGTGAGTGGAAGTCACATATCACAAAGCAGTTTCTCAGAAAGGTTCTTTTCAGTTTTTATCGGAAGATATATCCTTTTTCTCCTTAGCTCTCTAATAGCTTCCAAATATCACTTTGCAAATTCCACAAGAACAGTCTTAGCGAAAGGCTTTTTGAGGGGAATGCTGTAATTCTGTAAGATGAATTAACAGAACACAAAGCAGTTTCTCAAAAGTTTCTTTCTAGTTTTTATGTTAGAATGTTTCCTTTTTCACCAAAGCCCACAATGGGCTTCCATATATCACTTTGCAAATTCCACAAGAAGAGTCTTAGTGAAAGGCTTCTTGAGGGGAAAGCTGTAACTCTATGAAATGAATTAACGGAACACAAAGCAGTTTCTCAGAAAGCTTCTTTCCAGTTTTTTAACTGAAGATATTTCCTTTTTCTCCTTAGCCCACTAAGGACTTCCAAATATCACTTTCCAAATTCCACAAGAACAGTCTTAGCGAAAGGCTTCTTGAAGGGAAAGCTGTAAATCTGTGAGATGAATTAACAAAACACATAAGCAGTTTCTCTGAAAGTTTCTTTCCAGTTTTTATCTGAAGATATTCCCTTT
This sequence comes from Chlorocebus sabaeus, assembly GCF_047675955.1. Classification (NCBI taxonomy): domain Eukaryota; kingdom Metazoa; phylum Chordata; class Mammalia; order Primates; family Cercopithecidae; genus Chlorocebus; species Chlorocebus sabaeus. The sequence goes on along the minus strand of NW_027326891.1, from coordinate 507,139 downwards.
TCACAATCGCCCTCTATGGGCTTCAAATATCACTTTGCAAACTCCACAAGAGCAGTCTTAGTGATCGATTTCTTGAGGGGAAACCTGTAACTCTGTGAGATGAATTAACAGAACACAAAGTAGTTTCTCAGAAAGCTTCTTTTCAATTTTTATCTTAGGATATTTCCTATTTCACCATAGCCCTCTACGGGCTTTCATATATCACTTTGCAAATTCCACAAGAACCGTCTTAGGGAATGGCTTCTTGAGGGGAAAGCTGTAACTCTATGAGATGAATTAACAGAACACAAATCAGTTTCTCAGGAACCTTCTTTTCAGTTTTTAACTGAAGATATTTCTTTTTCACCATAGCCCTCTAAGGGCTTCCAAATATCACTTTCCAAATTCCACAAGAACAGTCTTAGCGAAAGTCTTCCTGAGGGGGAAGCTGTAACACTCTGAGATGAATTAACAGAACACAAAGCACTTTTTCAGAAAGCTTCTTTCCAGTTTTTAACTGAAGCTATTTCCTTTTTCACCATAGCCCTCTATGGGCCTCTAAATATCACTTTGTAAATACCACAAGAACAGTATTAGCAAAAGGCTTCTTCAGGGGAAAGCTGTAACCCTGTGAGATGATTTAACAGAACACAAAGCAGTTTCTCAGAAAGCTTCTTTTCAGTTTTTATCTTAGGATATTTCGTTTTTCACCATAGCCCTCTATGGGCTTCCAAATATCACTTTGCAAATTCCACAAGAACAGTCTTAGCGAATGGCTTCTTGAGGGGAAAGCTGTAACCGTATGAGATGAATTAACAGAAAACAAAGCAGTTTCTCAGAAAGTTTCTTTTCAGTTTTTAACTACAGATATTTCCGTTTTCACCATAGCTCTCTATGGGCTTCCAAATATCACTTTGCAAATTCCCCAAGAACAGACTTAGCCAAAGGCTTCTTGAGGGGAAAGCTGTAACTCTGTGAAATGAATTAACAGAACACAAAGCAGTTACTCAGAAAACTTCTTTCCAGTTTTTATCTTAGGATATTTCCTTTTTCACCACAGCCCTCTAAGGGCTTGCAAATATCACTTTGCAAATTCCAAAAGAGCAGTCTTATCAAAAGGCTTCTTTAGGGAAAAGCTGTAACTCTGTGAGATGAATTAACAGAACACAATGCAGTTTCTCAGAAAGCTTCTTTCCAGTTTGTAACGGAAGATATTTCATTTTCACGAGAGCCCTCTATGGGCTTTTAAATATCACAATGCAAATTCCACAAGAACAGACTTAGCGAAAGGCTTCTTCAGGGAAAAGCTGTAACTCTGTGAGGTGAATTAACAGAAAACAAACCCGTTTTTCAGAAAGTTTCTTTACAGTTTTTTACTGAAGATATTTCCTTTTTATACGTAGCCCACTATGGGTTTCCAAATATCACTTTGCAGATTCCACAAGAACAGTCTTAGTGAACGACTTCCTGAGGGGAAAGCTGTAACTCTGTGAGAAGAATTAACAGAACACAAAGCCATTTCTCAGAAAGATTCCTTTCAATTTTTATCTTGGGATATTTCCGTTTTCACCATAGTTCTCTAAGCGCTTCCAAATATCACTTTGCAAATTCCACAAGAGCAGACTTAGCGAAAGTCTTCTAGAGAGGAAAGCTGTAACTCTGTGAGTAGAAATAACAGAACACAAAGCAGTTTCTCAGAAATCTTCTTTCCAGTTTTTAAATGAAGTTATTTCCTTTTCCACCATAGCCCTCGATGGGCATCCAAATATCACATTTCAAATTCCACACGAACAGTCTTAGTTGAAGGGCTCCTTGAGGGGAAAGCTGTATCACTGTGAGATGAATTAACAGAACACAAAGCGGTTTCTCAGAAAGCTTCTTTCCAGTTTTTAACTGAAGATATCTCCTTTTTCACTCTAGCCCTCTGTGTATTTCCAAATATCACTTTGCAAATTCCACAAGAACAGTCTTAGTGAACCACTTCTTGCGGAGAAAGGAGTAAATAGGTGAGATGAATTAACAGAACACAAAGCCGTTTTTCAGAAAGCTTGTTTCCATTTTTTAACTGGAGATATTTTCTTTTTCACCCTTAGCCCCCTTTGGGCTGCGAAATATCATTTTGCAAATTCCGCAAGAACAGTCTTAGTGAACGGCTTCTTGAGGGGCAAGCTGTAACTTTGTGAGATGAATTAACAGAACACAAAGCAGTTTCTCAAAAAGCTTCTTTCCTGTTTTTATCTGAAGATATTTCCTTTTCACCGTAGGCCTCTATAGGCTTCCAAATATCACTTTGTAAAGTCTCCAAGAACAGTCTTACCGAAAGCTTTCTTGAGGGGAAAGCTGAAACTCGGAGAGATGAATTCACAGATCACAAATAAGTTTCTCAGAAAGCTTCTTTCTCACATTTAGCGGTGGATATTTTCTATAATCTTATAGTCTTCAAAGGGATACGAAATAACAGTTCTCATATAACACAGAAATAAGGCTAGCAAACAGCTCTACGAAATACAACTGTAGCTCAGTGAGTGGAAGCCACATATCACAAAGCAGTTCCTCTGAAACCTTTTTTTTCAGTTTTTAACAGAAGATATATCCTTTTTCACCATAGCCCACTATGGGCTTCCAAATATCACTTTGCAAATTCCACAAGAGCAGTCGTAGCGGAAGGCATCTGGAGGGGAAAGCTGTACCTCTGTGAGATGAATTGACAGAACACAAAGCAGTTTCTCAGAAAGCTTCTTTCCAGTTTTTAACTGAAGATATCTCCTTTTTCACTCTAGCCCTCTGTGTATTTCCAAATATCACTTTGCAAATTCCACAAGAACAGTCTTAGTGAACCACTTCTTGCGGAGAAAGGAGTAAATCTGTGAGATGAATTAACAGAACACAAAGCCGTTTTTCAGAAAGCTTGTTTCCATTTTTTAACTGAAGATATTTTCTTTTTCACCCTTAGCCCTCTTTGGGCTGCGAAATATCATTTTGCAAATTCCGCAAGAACAGTCTTAGTGAACGGATTCTTGTGGGGAAAGCTGTAACTCTGTGAGATGAATTAACAGAACACAAAGCAGTTTCTCAAAAAGCTTCTTTCCTGTTTTTATCTGAAGATATTTGCTTTTCACCGTAGCCCTCTATGGGCTTCCAAATATCACTTTGTAAAGTCCCCAAGAACAGTCTTACCGAAAGCCTTCTTGAGGGGAAAGCTGAAACTCGAAGAGATGAATTCACAGATCACAAATAAGTTTCTCAGAAAGCTTCTTTCTCACATTTAGCAGTGGATATTTTCTTTAATCTTATAGTCTTCAAATTGATACGAAATAACATTTCTCATATAACACAGAAATAAGGTTAGCAAACAGCTCTACGAAATACAGCTGTAGCTCAGTGAGTGGAAGCCACATATCACAAAGCAGTTCCTCTGAAACCTTTTTTTTCAGTTTTTAACAGAAGATATATCCTTTTTCACCATAGCCTACTATGGGCTTCCAAATATCACTTTGCAAATTCCACAAGAGCAGTCTTAGCGGAAGGCATCTGGAGGGGAAAGCTGTACCTCTGTGAGATGAATTGACAGAACACAAAGCAGTTTCTCAGAAAGCTTCTTTCCAGTTTTTAACTGAAGGTATTACTTTTTCACTGTAGCCCTCTATGGGCTTCCAAATATCACTTAGCAAATTCCACAAGAACAGTCTTAGCGAACGGCTTCTTTAGGGAAAAGCTGTAACGCTGTGAGATGAATTTACAGAACACAAAGCAGTTTCTCAGAAAGCTTCTTTCCAGTTTTTAACTGAAGTTATTTCCTTTTCCACCATAGCCCTCTATGGGCATCCAAATATCACATTTCAAATTCCACAGGAACAGTCTTAGTTGAAGGGCTCCTGGAGGGGAAAGCTGTATCACTGTGAGATGAATTAACAGAACACAAAGCGGTTTCTCAGAAAGCTTCTTTCCAGTTTTTAACTGAAGATATCTCCTTTTTCACTCTAGCCCTCTGTGTATTTCCAAATATCACTTTGCAAATTCCACAAGAACAGTCTTAGTGAACCACTTCTTGCGGAGAAAGGAGTAAATCTGTGAGATGAATTAACAGAACACAAAGCCGTTTTTCAGAAAGCTTGTTTCCATTTTTTAACTGAAGATATTTTCTTTTTCATCCTTAGCCCTCTTTGGGCTGCGAAATATCATTTTGCAAATTCCGCAAGAACAGTCTTAGTGAACGGATTCTTGTGGGGAAAGCTGTAACACTGTGAGATGAATTAACAGAACACAAAGCAGTTTCTCAAAAAGCTTCTTTCCTGTTTTTATCTGAAGATATTTCCTTTTCACCGTAGCCCTTTATGGGCTTCCAAATATCACTTTGTAATGTCCCCAAGAACAGTCTTACCGAAAGCCTTCTTGAGGGGATAGCTGAAACTCTGAGAGATGAATTCACAGATCACAAATAAGTTTCTCAAAAAGCTTCTTTCTCACATTTAGTGGTGGATATTTTCTTTAATCTTATAGTCTTCAAAGGGATACGAAATAACAGTTCTGATATTACACAGAAATAAGGCTAGCAAACAGCTCTACGAAATACAGCTGTAGCTCAGTGAGTGCAAGTAACATATCACAAAGCAGTTCCTCTGAAACCTTTTTTTCAGTCTTTAACAGAAGATATATCCTTTTTCCCCATAGCCCACTATGGGCTTCCAAGTATCACTTTGCAAATTCCACAAGAACAGTCTTAGCGGAAGTCATCTGGAGGGGAAAGCTGTACCTCTGTGAGATGAATTGACAAAACACAAAGCAGTTTCTCAGAAATCTTCTTTCCTGTTTTTAACTGAAGATATTCCTTTTTCACTGTAGCCCACCATGGGCTTCCAAATATCACTTGGTAAATTCCACAAGAACAGTCTTAGCGAATGGCTTCTTTAGGGAAAAGCTGTAACACTGTGAGATGAATTTACAGAACACAAAGGAGTTTCTCAGAAAGCTTCTTTCCAGCTTTTAACTGAACATATTTCCTTTTTCACCGTAGCCCTCTATGCGCTTCCAAATATCACTTTGCAAATTCCACAAGAACAGTCTTAGCAAAAGGCTTCTTGAGGGAAAAGCTGTAACTCTGTGAGATGAATTAACAGAACAGGTTTCTCAGAAAGCTTCTTTCTAGTTTTTAAGTGAATATATTTCCATTTTCACCATAGCCCTCTATGAGCTTCCAAATATCATTTTGCAAATTTCACAACAACAGTCTTAATGAACGGCTTCTTGAGGGGAAAGCTATAACTCTGTGAGATGAATTAACGGAACTCAAAGCAGTTTCTCAAAAACCTTCTTTTCAGTTTTTATCTTAGGATATTCCCTTTTTCACCATAGCCCTCTATTGTTTTCCAAATATCACTTTGCAAATTCCACGAGAACAGTGTTAGCGAAAGGCTTCTTGAAGGGAAGCTGTAGCTCTGTGAGATCAATTCACAGATCACAAAGAAGTTTCTCAGAAAGCTTCTTTCACACTTTTAGCGGTGGATATTTCCTTGGGACCTATAGTCTTCAAAGAGATCCGAAGTAACATTTCTCAGATTCCACAGAAATAAGACTAGCCAACAGTTCTACGAAATACAGCTGTATCGCAGTGACAGGAAATCACATATCACAAAGCAGTTTCTCAGAAATTTTCTTTTCACTTTTTAACTGAAGCTATATCCTTTTGCACCATAGCGATCTAGGGACTTCCAAAGACCACTTTGCAAATTCCACAAGAACAGTCTTGATGAAACGCTTCTTGAGGAGAAAGCTGTAACTCTGTGAGATGAACTAAGAGAACACAAAACCGTTTCTCAGAAAGCTTCTTTCCAGTTTTTAACTGAAGATATTTCCCTTTTCACCATAGCCCTCTATGGGCTTCCAAATATCAATTTGAAAATAACACAAGATAAGTCTTAGTGAACGGCTTTTTGTTCAGAAAGCTGTAACTCTCTGAGATGAATTAACAAAACACAAAGCAGACTCTCAGAAAGCTTCTTTTCAGTTTTTATCTTACGATATTTCGTTTTTCACCATAGTTCTCTAAGCACTTCCAAATATCACTTTGCAAATGTCACAAGAACAGTCTTAGTGAACGACTTCTTGAGGGGAATGTTGTAACTCTGTGAGATGGATTAACAGAACACAAAGCAGTGTCTCAGAAATTTTCTCTTCAGTTTTTATCTTAGTATATTTTGTTTTTATCCATAGATCTCTATGGTTTTCCAAATATCTTTTTCCAAATTCCACAAAAACAGCTTTAGCAAAAGTTTTCTTGAGGGGAAAGCCGTAATTCTGTGAGATGAATTAACAGAACGCAAAGCAATTTCTCAGAAACCTTCTTTCCAGTTTTTATCTGAAGATATTTCCTTTACACCATAGTCCTCTATGGGCTTCCAAATATCACTTTGCAAATTCCACAAGAACAGTCTTAGTCAACGACTTCTTGAGGGGAAAGCTGTAATTCTATAAGATGAATTAACAGAACACAAAGTTGTTTCTCAGAAAGCTTCTTTTCAGTTCTTATCTTAGGAAATTTCTTTTTCACCACAGCCCTCTATGGGCTTCCAAATATCACTTTACAAATTCCACAAGAACAGTCTTAGCAGAATGCTTCTTGAGGGGAAAGCTGTAACACTGTCACATGAATTAACAAAACACAAAGCAGTTTCTCAGAAAACTTCTTTCCAGTTTATAACTGAAGATATTTCCTTTTTCACCATAGCCCCCTATGGGTTTCCAAATATCACTTTGAAAATTCCACAAGAACTGTCTTAGTGAACGGTTTCTGGAGGGCAAAGCTGTAACTCTGTGAGATGAATTAACGGGACACAAAGCAGTTTCTCAAGAAGCTTCTTTCCAGTTTTCATCTGAGGACATTTCCTTTTTCACCATAGCCCTCTATGGGCTTCCAAATATCACTTTGCAAATTCCACAAAAAAAGTCTTAGCGAAAGACTTCTTGAGGGGAAACCTGTAACTCTGTGAGATGAATTAACAGAAAACAAAGCAATTTCTCAGAAAGCTTCTATACAGTTTCTCACTGAAGATATTCCTTTTTTCACCATAACCCTATATGGGCTTCCAAATATCACTTTGCGAATTACACAAGAACAGTCTTAGCGAAAGGCTTCTATAGGGGAAAGCTGTAACTCTGTGAGATAAATTAACAGAACACAAAGCAGTTTCTCAGAAAGCTTCTTTCCAGTTTTTATCTAAGGACATTTCCTTTTTCACCGTAGCCCTCTATGGGCTTCCAAATATCACTTTGGAAATTCCACAAGAACAGTCTTAGCGAAAGACTTCTTGAGGGGAAAGCTGTAGCTCTTTCAGATGAAATAAGAGAACACAAAGCAGTTTCTCAGAAAGCTTCTTTCAGGTTTTTAACTGGAGATATTTACTTTTTCACAATAGGAGTCTCAGGGGTAACAAATATCACTTTGGAAATTCCACAAGAACAGTCTTAGTGTACGACTTTTTGAGGGGAAAGCTGTAACTCTGTGACATGAATTAACAGAACAGAAAGCAGTTTCTAAGAAAGCTTCTTTTCAGTTTTTATCTTAGGATTTTCCTTTCTAACCATAGCCCACTATGGGCTTCCAAATATCACTTTGCAAATTCCGCAAGAACAGTCTTAGCGAAAGGTTTCTTGAGGGGAAATCTGTTACTTTGAAAGATATATTACCAGAATATAAAGCAGTTTTTCAGAAAACTTCTTTCCAGTTTTTAATGAAGATATTTTCTTTTTCACCATCGCCCTCTACGGTCTTCCAGATATCACTTTGAATATTAAACAAGAACAGTCTTAGTCAACGACTTCTTGAGGGGAAACCAGTAACACTGTGAGATGAATTAAAAGAACACAAAGCAGTTTCACAGAAAGCTTCTATCCGATTTTTATCTGAGGACATTTACTTTTTCACCATATCCCTCTAGGGTCTTCCAAATATCACTTTGCAAATTCCACAAGAACAATCTTTGCGAAAGGCTTCATGAGGGGAAAGCTGAAACACTGTGAGATGAATTAACACACCACAAAGCAGTTTCTCAGATAGATTCTTTCCAGTTTTCAGCTGAAGATATTTTATTTTTCACCATAACCCTCCATGGGCTTCCAAATATCACTTTGCAAATTCCAAAAGAAGAGGCTTAGTGAACGGCCCCTTGAGGGGAAAGCTGTAACTCTGTGAGAGGAACTAGAAGAACACAAAGAAGTTTCTCAGAACGCTTCTTTCCAGTTTTTAACTGAAGATATTTCCTTTTTTTTCCGTAGCCCTCTATGGTCTTCCAAATATCACTTTGCAAATTTCACAATAACAGCCTTAGCGAAAGGCTTCTTGAGGGGAAAGCTATAACTCTCTGAGATGAATTAACAGTACACAAAATAGTTTCTTAGAAAGCTTCTTTCCAGTTTTTAACTTAAGATATTACCTTTTTCACCATAGCCCTCTACAGGCTTCCAAATATCACTTTCCAAATTCAACAAGAACAGTCTTAGTGAAAGCCTTCTTCAGGGGAAAGCTGTTACTCTATGAGATGAATTAACAGAACACAAAGCCGTTTATCAGAATGCTTTTTTCCAGTTTTTAACGGAAGAGATTTCCTTTTTCACAATTGCCCTCTAAGGGCATCGAAATATCACTTTGCAAATTCCACAAGAACAGTCTTAGCGAAAGGCTTCTTGAGGGGAAAGCTGTAACTCTGTGAGATGTATTAACAGAACACAACGTAGTTTCTCAGAAAGCTTCTTTCCAGTTTTTCAAAGAAGATATTTCCTTTTTCACCCTAGCCCTCTATGGGCTTCCAAATATCACTTTGGAAATTCCACAAGAACAGTCTTAGCGAAAGGCTTCTTGAGGGGAAAGCTGTAACTCTGTGAGATGAATGCACAGAACACAAAGTAGTTTCTCAGAAAGCTTCTTTGCAGTTTTTAACTGAAGATATTTCTTTTTTTAAAATTTTTTTATTTTTTTATTTTTTATTTTTTATTTTTTATTTTTTATTATTTTTTTAAATTTATTTATTATTATTAAACTTCAAGTTGTAGGGTACATGTGCACAACGTGCAGGTTTGCTACATATGTATACTTGTGCCATGTTGGTGTGCTGCACCCATCAACTCGTCATTTACATCAGGTATAACTCCCAATGCAATCCCTCTCCCCTCCCCCCTCCCCATGATAGGCCCCGGTGTGTGATGTTCCCCTTCCCGAGTCCAAGTGATCTCATTGTTCAGTTCCCACCTACGAGTGAGAACATGCGGTGTTTGGTTTTCTGTTCTTGTGATAGTTTGCTAAGAATGATGGTTTCCAGCTGCATCCATGTCCCTACAAAGGACACAAACTCATCCTTTTTTATGGCTGCATAGTACTCCATGGTGTATATGTGCCACATTTTCTTAATCCAATCTGTCACTGATGGACATTTGGGTTGATTCCAAGTCTTTGCTATTGTGAATAGTGCTGCAATAAACATACGTGTGCATGTGTCCTTATAGCAGCATAATTTATAATCCTTTGGGTATATACCCAGTAATGGGATGGCTGGGTCATATGGTACATCTAGTTCTAGATCCTTGAGGAATCGCCATACTGTTTTCCATAATGGTTGAACTAGTTTACACTCCCACCAACAGTGTAAAAGTGTTCCTATTTCTCCACATCCTCTCCAGCACCTGTTGTTTCCTGACTTTTTAATGATCGCCGTTCTAACTGGTGTGAGATGGTATCTCATTGTGGTTTTGATTTGCATTTCTCTGATGGCCAGTGATGATGAGCATTTTTCATGTGTCTGTTGGCTGTATGAATGTCTTCTTTTGAGAAATGTCTGTTCATATCCTTTGCCCACTTTTTGATGGGGTTGTTTGTTTTTTTCTTGTAAATTTGTTGGAGTTCTTTGTAGGTTCTGGATATTAGCCCTTTCTCAGATGAGTAGATTGCAAAAATTTTCTCCCATTCTATAGGTTGCCTGCTCACTCTGATGGTAGTTTCTTTTGCTGTGCAGAAGCTCTTTAGTTTGATGAGATCCCATTTGTCAATTTTGGCTTTTGCTGCCGTTGCTTTTGGTGTTTTAGACATGAAGTCTTTGCCCATGCCTATGTCCTGAATGGTACTACCTAGGTTTTCCTCTAGGATTTTTATGGTATTAGGTATTTCTTATTTACCCTAGCCTTCTAGGGGCTTCCAAATATCACTTTGCAAATTCCACAAGAACAGTCTTACCGAGAGGCTTCTTCTGTGAATTAACAGAACACAAAGCAGTTTCTCAGAACGCTTCTTTCCAGTTTTAAAATGAAGATATTTACTTTTTCACCATAGTCCTCCAAGGGCTTCCAAATATCACTTTTCATATTCCACAAGAACACTCATAGCGAAAGGTTACTCCAGGGGAAAGCTGTAAAACTTTGAGATGAATTAACAGAACACAAAACTGTTTCTCAGAGATCTTCTTTTCATTTCTTACCTGAAGACATTACCTTTTTCACCATAGCCATCTATAGGCTTCCAAATATCATTTTGAAAATTCCACAAGAACATACTTAGCGAAAGGGTACTTGAGGGGAAAGCTTTAACTCTGTGAGGTGAATTAACAGAACACAAAGCCGTTTCTCAGAAAGCTTCTTTCCAGTTTTTAACTTAAGAAATTTCCTTTTTCAGCATAGCCCTCTAGGGGCTTCCAAATACCACTTTGCAAATCCCACAAGAACACTCTTAGCGAAAGGCTTCTTGAGGGGAAGGCTGTAACTCTGTGAGATGAATTAACAGAACAGAAAGCAGTTTCTCAGAATGTTTCTATCCACAGTTTAACTGAAGAATTTTCCTTTTTCACCGTAGCCCTCTATGGGCTTCCAAATATCACTTTGCAAATCCCACAAGAGCAGTCTTAGTGAAAGGCTTCTTGAGGGGAAAGCTGTAACTCGGTGAGGTGTATTAACAGAACACATGGAAGTTTCTCAGAAAGCTTCTTTCCAGTTTTTAACGGAAGACATTGCCTTTTTCACCATAGCCTCCTATGAGTTTCCAAATATCACTTTGCAAATTTCACAAGAGCAGTCTTAGTGAACGACTTCTTGAGGGGAAAGCTCTAATTCTGTGAGATGAATTAAGAGAACCCAAAGCCGTTTCTCAGAAAGCTTCTTTTCAATTTTTATCTTAGGATATTTCCTTTTTCACCATAGGCCTCTATGGGCTTCCAAATATCACATTGCAAATTCCACAAGAACAGTCTTAGTGAAAGGCTTCTTGAGGGGAAACTTTAACTCGGTGAGATGTATTACACCAACACACGGCAGTTTCTCAGAAAGCTTCTTTCCAGTTTTTAAATGAAGATATTTCTTTATTCACCATAGCCCTCTGTGGGCTTCCAAGTATCACTTTGCAATTCTCTGGTTTCTCTTCAGATCGTATAAATCTTTCGCCTTTTACCAAATATGACTTTTCAATTTCCACAAGAACAGTCTTAGGGAAAGGCTTCTGGATGGGAAAGCTGTAACTCTGAAAGGTAAATTAACAGAACACAAAGCAGTTTCTCATACAGCTTCTTTCCAGTTTTTAACTGAAGATATTTTCTTTTTCACCTTAGCCCTCTATGGGCTTCCACATATCACAGTGGAAATCCCACAAGAACAGTCTTAGCGAAAGGCTTCTTGAAGGTAAAGCTGTAATCAGTGAGGTGTATTAACAGAACACACGGCAGTTTCTCAGAAAGCATCTTTCCAGTTTTTAACGGAAAATGTTTCCTTTTTCACCATAGCCCTCTATGGGCTTCCAAATATCACCTTGCAAATTCCAAAAGAACAGTCTTAGGGAAAGGTTTCTGTAGGGGAAAGCTGTAACTCTGTGAGATGAATTAACAGAACACAAAGCAGTTTCTCAGAAAATTTCTTTCCAGTTTTTAACTGAAGAAATTTTCTTTTTCACCATAGCCCTCTATGGGCTTCCAAATATCACTGTGCAAATCCCACAAGAGCAGTCTTAGCGAAAGGCCTCTTGAGGGGAAAGCTGTAACTCGGTGAGGTGTATTAACAGAGCACACGGCAGTTTCTCAGAAATCTTCTTTCCAGTTTTTAACGGAAGATATTTCCTTTTTCACCATAGCCCTCTATGGGCTTCCAAATATCACATTGCAAATTCCACTAGAACAGTCTTAACCAACAGCTTCTTGAGAGGAAAGCTGTAACGCACTGAGATGTATTAAGAGAACACACGGCAGTTTCTGTGAAAGCTTCTTTCCAGTATTTAATGGAAGATATTTCCTTTTTCACCATAGCCATCTATGGGTTTCCTAATATCACTTTGCACATTTCACAAGAACAGTCTTACTGAACTGCTTCTTGTGGAGAAAGCTGAAACTCTGTGAGATGACCTAACAGAACACAAAACAGTTTCTCAGAGAGCTTCTTTTCGGCTTTTAGCGGAAGATATTTCCTTTTTCACCTTAGCCCTCTATGGGGTTCCAAATATCACTTTGCAAATTCCACAAGAACAGTCCTAACGAAGGGCTTCTGTAGGGGAAAGTTGTAACTCTGTGAAATAAATTAACAGAACACAAAGCAGTTTCTCAGAAACCTTCTTTCCAGTTTTTAACTGAAGATACTTCCTTTTTCACCATAGAACTCTAGGGGTTCCAAATATCAGTTTGCAAATTCCACAAGAATAGTCTTAGGGAAAGGCTTCTGGAGGGGAAAGCTGTAACTCTGTGAGATGAATTAACAGAACACAAAAAAGTTTCTCAGAAACCTTCTTTCCAGTTTTTAACTGAAGAAATTTTCTTTTTCACCATAGCGCTCTATGGGCTTCCAAATATCACTTTGCAAATCGCAAAAAAACAGTCTTAGCGAAAGGCTTCTTGAGGGGAAAGCTGTAAATCTGTGAGATGAATTAACAGAAAACAAAGCAGTTTCTCAGAAAGCTTCCTTTCAGTTTTTACCTTAGGTAAATTCCTTTTTCACCATAGCCCTCTATGGGCTTTCAAATATCACTTTGCAAGTTCCCCTAGAACAGCCTTAGTGAACGGCTTCTTGAGGGGAAAGCTGTAACTCGGTGGATGAATTCACAGAACACACGGCAGTTCCTCTGAAAGCTTCTTTCCCGTTTTTTACGGAAGATATTTCCCTTTTCACGGTAGCACTCTATGGGTTTGGAAATATCAATTTGCAAATTTCACAAGAATATACTAGGTGGGGCACCTTCAGGGCAAAACTGAAACTCTGTGAGATGAACTAACAGAACACAAATCAGTTTGGCAGAAAGCTTCCTTTTGATTTTATCTTAGGATATTTCCATTTTCACCATAGCCCTCTTTGGGCATCCATATATCACCTTGCAAATTCCACAAGAACAGTCTTAACAGAAGGCTTCTTGAGGGGAAAGCTGTAACACTGTGAGATGAAGTAGCAGAACACAAAGTAGTTTCTAAGAAAGCTTCTTTCCAGTTTTTAACGGAAGATATTTCCTTTTTCACCATAGCCCTCTATGGGCTTCCAAATATCACTTTGCAAATTCCACAAGAACAGTCTTAGCGAAAGGCTTCTTGAGGGGAAACCTGTAACTCTGTGAGAAGAATTAACAGAACACAAAGCAGTTTCTCAGAAAGCTTCTTTCCAGTGTTTAACGGAAAATATTTCCTTTTTCACCAGAGCCCTCTATGGGCTTCCAAATATCACTTTTCAAATTCCACAAAAACAGTCTTAGCAAAAGGCTTCTTGAGGGGAAAGATGTAACCCTGTGAGATGAATTAACAGAACTATAGAAGTTTCTCAGAAATCTTCTTTCCAGTTTTTAACGGAAGATATTTCTTTTTTCTCCATAGCCATCTATGGGCTTCCTAATATCACTTTGCAAATTCCACAAGAACAGCTTTAGCGAAAGGCTTCTACAACGGAAAGGTGTAACTCTGTCAGATGAATTAGCAGAACACAAAGCAGTTTCTCAGACAGCTTCTTTTCAGTTTTTAACGGAAGTTATTTCCTTTTTCACCATAGCCTTCTAAGGACTTCCAAATATGGTTTTTCAAATTCCACAAGAACACCATAGCGCAAGGCTTCTTGAAGGGAAAGCTGTAACTCTGTGAGATGATTTAACAGGACACAAAACAGTTCCTCAGAAAGCTACTTTCCAGTTTTTAACGGAAGATATTTCCTTTTTCATCGTAGCCCTCTATGGGCCTCAAAATATCACTTTGAAAATTCCATAAGAACAGTCTTAGCAAAACGCTTTTTGAGGGGAAAGCTGTAACTCTGTGAGAAGAATTAACAGAACACAAAGAAGTTTCTCAGAAAGCTTCTTTCCAATTTTTAACGGAAGATATTTCGTTTTTCTCCATAGCCCTATATGGGCTTCCAAATTTCACTTTGCAAATCCCACAAGAAGAGTCTTAGTGAAAGGCTTCTTGAGGAGAAAGTTGTAACTCTGTGCGATGATTTAACAGAACACAAAGTAGTTTGTCAGAAAGCTTCTTTCCAGTTTTTAACGGAAAATATTTCCTTTATCACCATAGCCCCCTATGGGATTCCACATATCAGTTTGCAAATTTCACAAGAACAGTCTTAGCCAAAGTCTTCTTAAGGAGAAACCTGTATCTCAGTGAGACAAATTAACGGAACACAAAGCAGTTTCACAGAAAGCTTCTTTTCAGTTTTTATCTTAGGATATTTCCTTTTTCAACATAGCCCTCTAGGGCCCTCCAAATATCACTTTGCAAATTCCACAAGAAAAGCCTTAGCAAAAGGCTTCTTGAGGAGAAAGCTGTAACTCTGTGAGATGAATCAACAGAAAATAAAGCAGTTTCTCAGAAAGCTTCTTTCCAGTTTTTAACTGAAGATATTTCCTTTGTCACCATAGAACACTATGGGCTTCCAAATGTCACTTTGCGAATTCCACAAGAACAGCCTTAGCGAAAGGCTTCTTGAAGGGAAAGCTGTAACACTGTGAGATGAATCAACACAACACAAAGCAGTTTCTCAGAATGCTTCTTTGCAGTTTTTATCTTAGGATATTTCCTTTTTCACCGTAGACCTCTATGGCTTCCAAATATCACTTTGCAAATTCCAGAAGAACAGTCTTAACAAAAGGCTTCTTGAGGGGAAAGCTGTAATTCTGTGAGAAAAATAACCAGAACACAAAGCAGTTTCTCAGAAAGCTTCTTTCCAGTTTTTAAGGGAAGCTATTCACTTTTTCACATTAGCCCTCATTGGGCTTCCAAACATCACTTTCCAAATTCCACAAGAACAGACTTAGTGAAAGACTTCTTGAGGGGAAAGCAGTAACTCTGTGAGGTGAATTAAGAGAACACAAAGCAGTTTCTCAGAAAGCTTCTTTACAGTTTTTAACTGAAGATATTTCCTTTTTCACCATAGCCCTCTATGCTCTTCCAAATAACAATTTCCAAATTCCACAAGAACAGCCTTTGCAAAAGACTTCTTGAAGGGAAAGCTGTAACTCTGTGAGATGAATTAGCAGAACACAAAGCAGATTCTCAGGACGCTTCTTTCCAGTTTTTAACGGAAGTTATTTCCTTTCTCACCACAGCCCGCTATGGCCTTCCAAATATCACTTTCCATATTCCACAAGAACAGTCTTAACGACAGGCTTCATGAGGGGAAAGATGTAACTCTGTGAGATAAATTAACAAAACACAAAGCAGTTGCTCAGAAAGTTTCTTTCCAGTTTTTAACGGAAGATATTTCCTTTTTCACCGTAGACCTCTATGGGCTTCCAAATATCACTTTGCAAATTCCACAAGAACAGTCTTAGCGAAAGGCTTCTTGAGGGGAAAGCTGTAACTCTGTGAGATGAATTAACAGAACACAAAGCAGTTTCTCAGAAAGCTTCTTTCCAGTTTTTAACTGAAGATATTTAATTTTTCACCCTAGACCTCTATGGGCTTCCAAATATCTCTTTGCCAATTCCACAAGAAGAGCCTTTGCGAAAGGCTTCTTAAAGGGAAAGCGGTAACTCTGTGAGATGAATTAACAAATGACAAAACAGTTTCTCAGAATGCTTCCTTTCATTTTTTATCTTAGGATATTTCCTTTTTCACTATAGCCCGCTATGAGCTTCCAAATATCACTTTGCAAATTCCACAAAAACAGTCTTAGCGAAAGGCTTCTTGAGGGGAAAGCTGTAACTCTGTGAGAAGAATTAAGAGAACACAAAGCAGTTTCTCAGAAAGCTTCTTTCCAGTTTATCACGGAAGATTCTTCCTTTTTCAGCATAGCTCTCTATGGGCTTACAAATATCACTTTCCAGATTCCACAAGACAGCCTTGGCGAAAGTCTTCTTGAAGGGAAAACTGTAATTCTGTGAGATGAATTAAGAGAAGACAAAGCAGTTTCTGAGAAAACTTCTTTCCAGTTTTTAACTGAAGATATTTCCTTTTTCACCTTACACTCTATGGGCTTCCAAATGTCACTTTCCAAATTCCACAAGAACAGTCTTAGCGAAAGGCTTCTTAAAGGGAAAACTGTAACTCTGTGAGATGAATTAACATAACACAAAGCAGTTTCACAGAAAGCTTCTTTCCAGTTTTTAACGGAAGATATTTCCTTTTTCACCATAGCACTGCATGGGCTTCCAAATATCACTTTGCAAATTCCACAACAACTGCCTTAGCGTAAGGCTTCTTGAGGGAAAAGCTGTAATTCAGTGAGATGAATTAACAGAACACAAAGCAGTTTCCGAGAATGCTTCTTTACACTTTTTTTCTTAGGTAATTTCCTTTTTCACCATAGCCCTCTATGGGCTTCCAAATATCACTTTGCAATTTCCAGAAGAACAGTCTTTGCGGTGGGCTTCTGGAGGGGAAGGTTTTAGCTCTGGGAGATGAATTAAGAGAACACAAAGCAAAAGGCTTCTTGAGGGGAAATCTGTAATTCTCTGAGATGAATTAAGAGAACACAAAGCAGTTTCTAAGAAAGCTTCTTTCCAGTTTTTAACGGAAGACATTTCCTTTTTCAACATAGCCCTCTATGGGCTTCCAAATATCACTTTGAAAATTTCACAAGAACAGTCTTAGTGAACGGCTTCTTGAGGAGAAAGCTGAAACTCTGAGAGATGAACTAACAGAACACAAAGCATTTTCTCAGAGAGCTTCTTTTCGGTTTTTAGCGAAAGATATTTCCTTTTTCACCATAGCCCTCTATGGGCTTCCAAATATCACTTTGCAAATTCCACAAGAACAGTCTTAGCGAAAGGCTTCTTGAGGAGAAAGCTGTAATCCTGTGAGATGAATTAACAGAACACAAAGCAGTTTCTTATAATGCTTCTTTCCAGTTTTTAACTTAAGAAATTTCCTTTTTCAGCATAGCCCTCCAGGGGTTTCCAAATACCACTTTGCAAATCCCACAAGAACACTCTTAGCGAAAGGCTTCTTGAGGGGAAGGCTGTAACTCTGTGAGATGAATTAACAGAACAGAAAGCAGTTTCTCAGAATGTTTCTATCCACAGATTAACTGAAGAATTTTCCTTTTTCACCGTAGCCCTCTATGGGCTTCCAAATATCACTTTGCAAACCCACAAGAGCAGTCTTAGCGAAAGGCTTCTTGAGGGGAAAGCTGTAACTCGGTGAGGTGTATTAACAGAACACATGGAAGTTTCTCAGAAAGCTTCTTTCCAGGTTTTATCGGAAGACATTGCCTTTTTCACCATAGCCTCCTATGGGTTTCCAAATATCACTTTGCAAATTTCACAATAGCAGTCTTAGTGAACGACGTCTTGAGGGGAAAGCTCTAACTCTGTGAGATGAATTAAGAGAACCCAAAGCCGTTTCTCAGAAAGCTTCTTTTCAATTTTTATCTTGGGATATTTCCTTTTTCACCATAGGCCTCTATGGGCTTCCAAATATCACATTGCAAATTCCTCAAGAACAGTCTTAGTGAAAGGCTTCTTGAGGGGAAAGCTGTAACTCGGTGAGATGTATTACACCAACACACGGCAGTTTCTCAGAAAGCTTCTTTCCAGTTTTTAACTAAAGATATTTCCTTTTTCACCATAGCCCTCTGTGGGCTTCCAAGTATCACTTTGCAATTCTCTGGTTTCTCTTCAGATCGTATAAATTTTTCGCCTTTTACCAAATATCACTTTACAATTTCCACAATAACAGCCTTAGGGAAAGGCTTCTGGAGGGGAAAGCTGTAACTCTGAAAGGTAAATTAACAGAACACAAAGCAGTTTCTCATACAGCTTCTTTCCAGTTTCTAACTGAAGATATTTCCTTTTTCACCATAGCCCTCTATGGGCTTCCAAATATCACAGTGGAAATCCCACAAGAACAGTCTTAGCGAAAGGCTTCTTGTGGGTAAAGCTGTAATCAGTGAGGTGTATTAACAGAACACACGGCAGTTGCTCAGAAAGCTTCTTTTCGGTTTTTATCTTAGGATATTTCCATTTTCACCATAGCCCTGTAAGGGTTTCCAAATGAGACTTTGCAAATTCCACAACAACTGCGTTATTGAAAGGCTTCTTAAGGGGAAAGCTGTAATTCTCTGAAATGAATTAACAGAACACAAAGAAGTTTCTCAGAAAGATTCCTTTGGGTTTTTATCTTAGGATATTTGCTTTTTTACCATAGCTCTCTCTGGGCTTCTAAATATCACCTTGCAAATTTCACAAGAGCAGTCTTCGGGAAAGGTTTCTTGAGGGAAAAGCTGTAACTCTGTGAGGTGAATTAACAGAACCCAAATAAGTTTCTCAGATATCTTATTTGCAGTTTTTAACGGAAGATATTTCCTTTTTCACCTTAACCCTCTGTGGGCTTCCAAATATCACTTTGCAAATTCCACAAGAAAAGTCTTAGCGAAAGGCTTCTTGAGGAGAAAGCTGTAACTCTGTGAGATGAATTAGCCGAACACAAAAGAGTTTCTCAGAAAGCTTCTTTCCCGTTTTTAAAGTAAAATATTTCCTTTTTTACCATAGCCCTCTATGGGCTTCCAAATATCACTTTGCAAATTCCACAAGAACAGTCTTAGCGAAAGGCTTCTTGAGGGGAAAGCTGTAACTCTGTGAGATGAATTAACAGAACACAAAGCAGTTTCTCAGAAATCTACTTTTCAGTTTATATCTTAGGATATTTCCTTTTTCACCAGAGCCCTCTATGGGCTTCCAAATATCAGTTTGCAAATTTCACAAAAACTGTCTTAGTGAACGTCTTCTTGAGGGGAAAGCTGTAACTCTGTGAGATGAACTAACAGAACACAAAGCAATTTCCCAGAAAGTTTCTTTTCAGTTTTTATCTTAGCATAATTCCATTTTCAGCTTAGACCTCTATGGGCTTCCAAATATCACTTTGAATATTCCACAAGAACAGTCTTAGAGAAAGGCTTCTTGAGGGGAAAGCTGTAACTCTGCGAGATGAATTAACAGACGACAAAGCAGTTTCTCAGAAAGCTTCTTTTCGGTTTTTATCTTAGGATATTTTCATTTGCACCATAGCTCTCTATGGGCTTCCAAATATCACTTTGCCAATTCCAAAAGAACAGTCTTTGCGAAAGGCTTCTTGAACGGAAAGCTGTAAATGTCTGAGATGAGTTAACAGAACAGAAAGCAGTTCCTCAGAAAGCTTCTTTTCATTTTTTATCTTAGGATATTTCCTTTTTCTCCATAGTGCTCCAAGGGCTTCCAAATATCACTTTGCAAATTCCACAAGAACAGTGTTAGCGAAAGGTTTCATGAGGGGAAAGCTGTAACTCTATGAGATGAATTAACAGAACACAAAGCGTTTTCTCAGAAGACTTCTTTCCATTTTTTAACTGAAGATATTTCCTTTTTCACCATAGACCTCTTTGGGCTTTCAAATATCACATTGCAAATTCCACAAGAACAGTCCTAGCGAAAGGCTTCTTGAGGAGAAAGCTGTAACCCTCTGAGATGAATTAACAGAACAAAAAGGAGTTTCTCAGAAGGCTTCTTTTAGTTTTAAACTGAAGATATTTCGTTTTTCACCATAGCCCTCTACGGGCTTGCAAATATCACTTTGCAAGTTAAACAAGAACAGCCTTCGCGAAAGAATTCTTGAGGGGAAAGCTGTAACTCTCTGAGATGAATTAACAGAACACAAAGCAGTCTCTCAGAAATCTTCTTTCCAGTTTTTAACTGAAGATATTTCCTTTTTCAACATGGCCGTTTATGGGCTTCCAAATATCACTTTGCAAATTCCACACAACAGTCTTAGCGAAAGGCTTCTTGAGGAAAAGCTGTAACTCTCTGAGATGAATTTAAAAAAACACATAGCAGTTTCTTAGAAAGATTCTTTCGAGTTTTTAACGGAAGATATATCCTTTTTCACCATCGCCCTCTATGGGCTTCAAAATACCACTTTGCAAATTCCACAAGAACAGTCTTAGAGAAAAGTTTCTTAAGGGAAAAGCTGTAACTCTGTGAGATGAATTAACAGAACACAAAGCAGTTTCTCAGTAAGATTCCTTTGGGTTTTTATTTTAGTATATTTCCTTTTTCACCATAGCTCTCTATGGGCTTCCAAATATCACCTTGCAAATTCCACAAGAACAGTCTTAGGGAAAGGCTTCTTGAGGGGAAATCTGTAACTCTGTGAGATGAATTAACAGAACCCAAAGCAGTCTCTGAGAAATCTTCTTTCGACTTTTTAACGGAAGATATTTCCTTTTTCACCTTAGCCCTCTGTGGGCTTCCAAATATCACTTTGCAAATTCCCCCACAAAACAGTTTCTCAGAAAGCTTCTTTCCAGTTTTTAAAGGAAGATATTTCCTTTTTCACCGTATCCCTCTATGGGCTTCCAAATATCACGTTGCAAATTCCACAAGAACAACCTCAGCGAAAGGCTTCTTGAGGGGAAAGCTGTAACTCTCTGAGATGAATTAACAGAACACAAAAACAGTTTCCCAGAAAGCTTCTTTGCAGTTTTCATCTTAGGATATTTCCATTTTCACCTTAGACCTCGATGGGCTTCCAAATATCACTTTACAAATTCCACAAGAACAGTCTTAGCAAAAGGCTTCTTGGGGGGAAAGCTGTAACACTGTGAGATGAATTAACACAACATGAAGCAGTTTCTCAGAAAATTTCTTTTCGGTTTTTATCTTAGGATATTTCCATTTGTACCATAGCTCTCTATGGGCTTCCAAATATCACTTTGCCAATTCCAAAAGAAGAGTCTTTGCGAAAGGCTTCTTAAACGGAAAGCTGTAAATCTCTGAGATGAATTAACAGAACAGAAAGCAGTTCCACAGAAAGCTTCTTTTCAGTTTTTATCTTAGGATATTTCCTTTTTCTCCATAGCCCCCTAAGGGCTTCCAAATATCGCTTTGCAAATTCCACGAGAACAGTCTTAGCAAAAGGCTTCTTGAGGAGAAAGCTGTAACTCTGTGAGATGAATTAACAGAACACAAAGGGTTTTCTCAGAAGACTTCTTTCCAGTTTTTAACTGAAGATATTTCCTTTTTCACCATAGACCTCTTTGGGCTTTCAAATATCACATTGCAAATTCCACAAGAACAGTCTTAGCGAAAGGCTTCTTGTGGAGAAAGCTGCAATTCTGTGAGATGAATTAACAGAACCCAAAAAAGTTTCTCAGAAAGCCTCTTTTCTGTTTTTATCTTAGCATAATTCCATTTTCACCATAGCCCTCTATGGACTTCGAAATATCACTTTGCAAATTCCACAAGAACACTCTTAGCGAACGGCTTCTTGAGGGGAAAGATGTAACTATGTGAGATCAATTAACAGAACCCAAATCAGTTTCTCAGAAAGCTTCATTCAGTTTTTACCTTAGGATATTTCCTTTTTCACCATAGCCCTCTATGGGCTTCCAAATATTACTTTCCAAATTTCACAAGAACAGTCTTAGTGAACGGCTTCCAGAGGGGAAAGCTGTAACTCTGTGAGATGAACTAACAGAACACTAAGCAGTTTCTCAGAAAGTTTCTTTTCGGTTTTTATCTTAGTATATTTCTTTCTTCACCATAGCCCCTATGAGCTTCCAAACATCTCTTTGCAATTTCCACAGGCACAGTCTTAGAGAAAGACTTCTTGAGGGGAAAGCTGTACCTCTCTGAGATGAATTAACAGAACACAAAGCAGTTTCTCAGAAAGCTTCTTTTTAGTTTTTATCTTAGGATATTTCCTTTTTCACCATAGCCTTCTAAGGTCTTCCAAATATCCCTTTGCAAATTCCACAAGAACACTCTAACCGAAAGGCTTCTTGAGGGGAATGCTGTAACTCTGTGAGATGAATTAACAGAACACAAAGCAGTTTCTCAGAAAGCTTCTTTCCAGTTTTTAACTGAAGCTATTTCCTTTTTCACCAAAGCCCTCCATGGGCTTCCCCATGTCACTTTGCAAATTCCACAAGAACCGCCATCGCGATAGTCTTCTTGAGGAGAAAGCTGTAACCCTGTGAGATAAATTGACAGAACACAAAGCAGTTTCTCAGAAAGCTTCTTTTCAGTTTTTATCTTAGGATATCTCCTTTTTCACCGTAGCCATCTGTGGGCTTCCAAATATCAGTTTGCAAATTCCACAAGAACAGTCTTAGGGAAAGGCTTCATGAGGGGAAAGCTGTAAATCTCTGAGATGAATTAACAGAACACAAAGTAGTTTCTCAGAAATCTTCTTTCCAGATTTTAATGGCAGATTCTTCCTTTTTCACCATAGCCCCCTATGGGGTTCCAAATATCACTTTTCAAACTCCACAAGATAAGACTTAGCTAAAGGTTTCTTGAGGAGAAATTTGTAACACTGTGAGATGAATTAACAGAACACAAAGCAGTTTCTCAGAAAGCTTCTTTTCAGTTTTTATCTTAGGATATTTCCATTTTCACCATAGCCCTCTACGGTTTTCGAAATATCACATTGCAAATTCCACAAGAGCAGTCTTAGCAAAAGTCTTCTTGAGGGGAAAGATGTAACTCTGTGAGATGAATTAACAGAATACAAAGCAGTTTCTCAGAAAGCTTCTTTCCAGTTTTTAAAAGAAGGTATTTCCTTTTTCACCATAGTCCTCTATGGGCTTCCAAATATCACTCTGCAAATTCCACAAGAGAAGCCTTAGCGAATGGCTTCTTGAGGGGAAAGCTGTAATTGTGTGAGATGAATTAAGAGAATACAAAGCAGTCTCTCAGAAAGCTTCTTTCCAGTTTTTAACTGAAGATATTTCCTTTTTCACCATGGCCCTTTATGGGCTTCCAAATATCACTTTGCAAATTCCACAAGAACAGTCTTAGCGAAAGGCTTCTTGAGGGGAAAGCCGTAACTCTGTGAGATTAATTAATGGAACACAAAGCTGTCTCTCAGAAAGCTTCTTTCCAGCTTTTTAAGGAAGACATTTCCTTTTTCACCATAGCTCTCTATGTGCTTCCAAATATCTCTTTGCAAATTCCACAAGAACAGTCTTAGGGAAAGGCTTCTTGAGGGGAAAGCTGTAACTCTGTGACATGAATTAACAGAACACAAGGCTGTTTCTCAGAAAGATTCTTTACAGTTTTTAATGGAAGATATTTTCTTTTTCACCATAGCCCTCTATGGGCTTCCAAATATTACTTTCCAAATTTCACAAGAACAGTCTTAGTGAACGGCTTCCTGAGGGGAAAGCTGTAACTCTGTGAGATGAACTACCAGAACACTAAGCAGTTTCTCAGAAAGTTTCTTTTCGGTTTTTATCTTAGTATATTTCCTTTTTCACCATAGCCCCTATGAGCTTCCAAACATCACTTTGCAATTTTCACAAGATCAGTCTTAGAGAACGACTTCTTGAGGGGAAAGCTGTACCTCTCTGAGATGAATTAACAGAACACAAAGCCGTTTCTCAGAAAGCTTCTTTTCAGTTTTTATCTTAGGATATTTCCTTTTTCACCGTAGCCTTCTAAGGTCTTCCAAATATCCCTTTGCAAATTCCACAAGAACACTCTTACCGAAAGGCTTCTTGAGGGGAAAGCTGTAACTCTGTGAGATGAATTAACAGAACACAAAGCAGTTTCTCAGAAAGCTTCTTTTCACTTTTTTTTAATATTACATGCTTAATTTCTTTTTTATTTATATAATTTTGTGTAACAATCACTCATGAAATATCAGAATTCTTATTACTTATTACATAAAGAATATTCAACAAATATTGTTGCAGTAGAAAGCTAGTCAAGTATGAGCAGGGCAGTAGAGGGCTGCCCTCTTCCACACACCAAATATGTTGGGGGACCCTCAGGTGATGGTCAAGGGGTTGTTAACTCTTTCTCTAAAGTAGTAATTGGTCATACCTGGTGTCAAGGAAAGGCAGGCTTCTAATAGAAAACACCTGAAACTGATCAGCAACTTCCCAATGAGATCTCAGGAGTGAGGAGAAGTAAGGCAAGATCCCGGAAGTATGCCAATGTATAAAACCCCAAATCAAGAAGTCAAGCTGTGCACTTGGCTTCTCAAGTCTCCCACTTGGCCCTCTTCCAGGTTGTACTTCCCTTCTTTTCCTTTCTGTTTTAAAGCCTTTTAATAAACCTTCACTCCTGCTCTGAGAATTACCTCTGTCTCACTTTCTGCCTTATGCCCCTTAGTGGAATTCCTTCTGAGGAAGCAAGAATGGAGGGTGCTGCAAACCTATACAGATTCGCTGCCAATGTCTCCAGAACTCGGATGTCTTCCACAGGTAATAACATTGCTTTCAATATTTTTCATAATTATATCATGCTAAAAACTAAGTATAACAGTGTCAAATACAAATACAATTAAAGCTTTTTGAATTCTATTTTACTTTACAAGTTTTTTTAAATCAAGTATGATTGTTCCTGGTGCCATTAAATTATAATTCTTTTCATATTTATATTTAATCATTTTATATAGAATTATTTTATATTTCTAGTACTTATTATTCTAGTATATCTCTTTTAGGCTTACCTTATGTCTCACTTTTATAAAAATAAGAAAAATATATATTTGATACATTACAATAACTTAGCAAAATGCTCAGGTATAATGCTATTTAAAAATTAATATACCATATTTATATAATGCTATAATTTTCTCATAAAATAATAAATCTTTTTAATGTTTGAAATTATAGGATGATAAGTGGTCTTTAATTTATTCCCCTTGTTTGAATTTTCAGTAGTGAATATGTTCTTTCAAAAATATTTTTATGATAAATTCCAAATGCATACAATAGTGGATTACCTCTAGGTACTCATCATTCATTTCACCAACATCAACACTTGTCCAATTCCTTTTATCTTCACTCACTTCTCCCCATTTCCCCCAACCGCATACCTGCCACAACTGCTGACTCAAACCGTTCAAAGGATTGTTTGGTCAATCCTTTTGTAACAATTTAGTTATGTGCTTTTCCTAAAAAATAAGTGGAAGATTATTTTTTATTTTTTATTGTTTATTTTTTAAAATTATTTCAATTTTGTGGGTATATAGTAGATGTATGTATTTATGGGGTGCATGAGATGTTCTGATTCAGGCATGCAATGAATAATAATCACATCATGTAAAATGGGGTATCCATTCTCTCAAGCATTTATCCTTTGTCTTACAAGCAATCCAATTAGACTCTTTTAGTTATTTTAAAATGCACAGTTAAATTATTCCTGACTATAGTCGCCTTGTTGTGCTATCAAATACTAGATCTTATTTATTCTTTCTGTTTTTTTCTACCCATTAACTATCTCCAGCTTTGCCTCAAACCCCCACTACCCTTCCCAGCCTCTGGTAACCATGCTTCTACTCTCTTTCTCCATGAGTTCAATTGTTTTGATTTTTATATCTCACAAATAAGTGAGAACATGAAATTAGAATTATTATTAAACAGATCTCAAAATGTGACTTAGTTGTGTATCTTCTCCTCCTCTCTCTGTATCAACCTGTTTCAGCCTGGAAGCCTCTAGTGGGAAGGAGGGATGTGGTTGGTTGCTTCTTTTTTTTTTTTTTTTTAATATTTTAAGTTCTAGGGTACATGTGCATAACGTGCAGGTTGGTTACATATGTATACTTGTGCCCTGTTGCTGTGCTGCACCCATCAACTCATCAGCACCCATCAACTCGTCATTTACATCAGGTATAACTCCCAATGCAATCCCTCCCCCCTTCCCCCTCCCCATGATAAGCCCCGGTGTGTGATGTTTCCCTTCCCGAGTCCAAGTGATCTCATTGTTCAGTTCCCACCTATGAGTGAGAACATGCGGTGTTTGGTTTTCTGTTCTTGTGATAGTTTGCTAAGAATGATGGTTTCCAGCTGCATCCATGTCCCTACAAAGGACACAAACTCATCTTTTCTATGGCTGCATAGTATTCCATGGTGTTTATGTGCCACATTTTCTTAATCCAGTCTGTCACTGATGGACATTTGGGTTGATTCAGAGTCTTTGCTATTGTGAATAGTGCCGCAATAAACATACGTGTGCATGTGTCTTTATAGCAGCATGATTTATAATCCTTTGGGTATATACCCCGTAATGGGATGGCTGGGTCATATGGTACGTCTAGTTCTAGATCCTTGAGGAATCGCCAAACTGTTTTCCATAATGATTGAACTAGTTTACAATCCCACCAACAGTGTAAAAGTGTTCCTATTTCTCCACATCCTCTCCAGCACCTGTGGTTTCCTGACTTTTTAATGATCACCATTCTAACTGGTGTGAGATGGTATCTCAGTGTGGTTTTGATTTGCATTTCTCTGATGGCCAGTGATGATGAGCATTTTTTCATGTGTCTGTTGGCTGTATGAATGTCTTCTTTTGAGAAATGCCTGTTCATATCCTTTGCCCACTTTTTGATGGGGTTGTTTGTTTTTTTCTTGTAAATTTGTTTGAGGTCTTTGTAGGTTCTGGATATTAGCCTTTGTCAGATGAGTAGATTGCAAAAATTTTCTCCCATTCTGTAGGTTGCCTGTTCACTCTGATGGTAGTTTCTTTTTTTTTTTTTTTTTTTTTTTTGAGACGGAGTCTTGCTCTGTAGCCCGGGCTGGAGTGCAGTGGCCGGATCTCAGCTCACTGCAAGCTCCGCCTCCCAGGTTCACGACATTCTCCTGCCTCAGCCTCCAGAGTAGCTGGGACTACAGGTGCCCGCCACCGCACCCAGCTAGTTTTTTGTATTTTTAGTAGAGATGGGGTTTCACCGTGTTAGCCAGGATGGTCTCGATCTCCTGACCTCGTGATCCGCCTGTCTCGGCCTCCCTAAGTGCTGGGATTACAGGCTTGAGCCACCGCGTCCGGCCTCTGATGGTAGTTTCTTTTGCTGTGCAGAAGCTCTTTAGTTTAATGAGATCCCATTTGTCAATTTTGGCTTTTGCTGCCATTGCTTTTGGTGTTTTAGACATGAAGTCTTTGCCCATGCCTATGTCCTGAATGGTACTACCTAGGTTTTCCTCTAGGGTTTTTATGGTATTAGGTCTAACCTTTAAGTCTCTAATCCATCTTGAATTAATTTTCGTATAAGGAGTAAGGAAAGGATCCAGTTTCAGCTTTCTGCTTATGGCTAGCCAATTTTCCCAGCACCATTTATTAAATAGGGAATCCTTTCCCCATTTCTTGTTTCTCTCAGTTTTGTCAAAGATCAGATGGCTCTAGATGTGTGGTATTATTTCTGAGGACTCTGTTCTTTTCCATTGGTCTATATCTCTGTTTTGGTACCAGTACCATGCTGTTTTGGTGACTGTAGCCTTGTAGTATAGTTTGAAGTCAGGTAGCGTGATGCCTCCAGCTTTGTTCTTTTGACATAGGATTGTCTTGGAAATGCGGGCTCTTTTTTGGTTCCATATGAACTTTAAAGCAGTTTTTTCCAATTCTGTGAAGAAACTCATTGGTAGCTTGATGGGGATGGCATTGAATCTATAAATAACCTTGGGCAGTATGGCCATTTTCACAATATTGATTCTTCCTATCCATGAGCATGGTATGTTCTTCCATTTTTTTGTGTCCTCTTTTATTTCATTGAGCAGTGGTTTGTAGTTCTCCTTGAAGAGGTCCTTTACATCCCTTGTAAGTTGCATTCCTAGGTGTTTTATTCTCTTTGAAGCAATTGTGAATGGAAGTTCATTCATGATTTGGCTCTCTGTTTGTCTGTTACTGGTGTATACGAATGCTTGGGATTTTTGCACATTAATTTTGTATCCTGAGACTTTGCTGAAGTTGCTTATCAGCTTAAGGAGATTTTGGGCTGAGACAATGGGATTTTTTAAATATACAATCATGTCATCTGCAAAGAGGGACAATTTGACTTCTTCTTTTCCTAACTGAATCCCCTTGATTTCTTTCTCTTGCCTGATTGCCCTAGCCAGGACTTCCAACACTATGTTGAATAGGAGTGGTGAGAGAGGGCATCCCTGTCTTGTGCCAGTTTTCAAAGGGAATTTTTCCAGGTTTTGCCCATTCAGTATGATATTGGCTGTGGGTTTGTCATAAATAGCTCTTATTATTTTGAGGTACGTTCCATCAATACCGAATTTATTGAGCGTTTTTAGCATGAAGGGCTGTTGAATTTTGTCAAAAGCCTTTTCTGCATCGATTGAGATAATCATGTGGTTCTTGTCTTTGGTTCTATATATATGCTGGATTATGTTTATTGATTTGCGAATGTTGAACCAGCCTTGCATCCCAGGGATGAAGCCCACTTGATCATGGCGGAGAAGCTTTTTGATGTGCTGTTGAATACGGTTTGCCAGTATTTTATTGAGGATATTTGCATCGATGTTCATCAGGGATATTGGTCTAAAATTCTCTTTTTTTGTTGTGTCTCTGCCAGGCTTTGGTATCAGGATGATGTTGGCCTCATAACATGAGTTAGGGAGGATTCCCTGTTTTTCTATTGATTGGAATAGTTTCAGAAGGAATGGTACCAGCTCCTCCTTGTACCTCTGGTAGAATTCAGCTGTGAATCCATCTGGTCCTGGACTTTTTTTGATTGGTAGGCTATTAATTATTGCCTCAATTTCAGAGCCTGCTATTGGTCTATTCAGGGATTCAACTTCTTCCTGGTTTAGTCTTGGAAGAGTGTAAGTGTCCAGGAAATTATCCATTTCTTCTAGATTTTCTAGTTTATTTGCGTAGAGGTGTTTATAGTATTCGCTGATGGTAGTTTGTATTTCTGTGGGGTCGGTGGTGATATCCCCTTCATCATTTTTTATTGCGTCTATTTGATTCTTCTCCCTTTTCTTCTTTATTAGTCTTGCTAGCGGTCTGTCAATTTTGTTGATCTTTTCAAAAAACCAACTCCTGGATTCATTGATTTTTTGGAGGGATTTTTGTGTCTCTATCTCCTTCAGTTCTGCTCTGATCTTAGTTATTTCTTGCCTTCTGCTAGCTTTTGAATGAGTTTGCTCTTGCTTCTCTAGTTCTTCTAATTGCGATGTTAGAGTGTCAATTTTAGATCTTTCCTGCTTTCTCTTGTGGGCATTTAGTGCTATAAATTTCCCTCTACACACTGCTTTAAATGTGTCCCAGAGATTCTGGTATGTTGTATCTTTGTTCTCATTGGTTTCAAAGAACATCTTTATTTCTACCTTCATTTCGTCATGTACCCAGTAGTCATTCAGGAGCAGGTTTTTCAGTTTCCATGTAGTTGAGCGGTTTTGATTGAGTTTCTTAGTCCTGAGTTCTAGTTTGATTGCAGTGTGGTCTGAGAGACAGTTTGTTACCATTTCTGTTCTTGTACATTTACTGAGGAGTGCTTTACTTCCAACTATGTGGTCAATTTTGGAATAAGTGCGATGTGGTGCTGAGAAGAATGTATATTCTGTTGATTTGGGGTGGAGAGTTCTATAGATGTCTATTAGGTCTGATTGCTGCAGAGATGAGTTCAATTCCTGGATATCCTTGTTAATTTTCTGTCTTGTTGTTCTGTCTAATGTTGACAGTGGAGTGTTGAAGTCTCCCATTATTATTGTATGGGAGTCTAAGTCTCTTTGTAAGGCTCTAAGGACTTGCTTTATGAATCTGGGTGCTCCTGTATTGGGTGCATATATATTTAGGATAGTTAGCTCTTCCTGTTGAATTGATCCCTTTACCATTATGTAATGGCCTTCTTTGTCTCTTTTGATCTTTGATGGTTTAAAGTCTGTTTTATCAGAGACTAGTATTGCAACCCCTGCTTTTTTTTGTTCTCCATTTGCTTGGTAAATCTTCCTCCATCCCTTTATTTTGAGCCTATGTATGTCTCTGCGTGTGAGATGGGTCTCCTGAATACAGCAGACTGATGGTTCTTGACTCTTTATCCAGTTTGCCAGTCTGTGTCTTTTAATTGGAGCATTTAGTTCATTTACATTTAAGGTTAAGATTGTTATGTGTGAACTTGATCCTACCATTATGATATTAACTGGTTATTTTGCTCGTTACTTGATGCAGTTTCTTCCTAGCCTTGATGGTCTTTACATTTTGGCATGTTTTTGCAGTGGCTGGTACCGGTTGTTCCTTTCCATGTTTAGTGCTTCCTTCAGGGTCTCTTGTAAGGCAGGCCTACTGGTGACAAAATCTCTAAGCATTTGCTTATCTCTAAAGGATTTTATTTCTCCTTCACTTATGAAACTTAGTTTGGCTGGATATGAAATTCTGGGTTGAAAATTCTTTTCTTTAAGAATGTTGAATATTGCCCCCATTCTCTTCTGGCTTGTAGAGTTTCTGCCAAGAGATCTGCTGTTAGTCTGATGGGCTTCCCTTTGTGGGTAACCCGACCTTTCTCTCTGGCTGCCCTTAAGATTTTTTCTTCATTTCAACTTTGGTGAATCTGGCAATTATGTGTCTTGGAGTTGCTATTCTCGAGGAGTATCTTTGTGGTGTTCTCTGTATTTCCTGGATTTGAATGTTGGCCTGCCCTACTAGGTTGGGGAAGTTCTCCTGGATGATATACTGAAGAGTGTTTTCCAACTTGGTTCCATTTTCCCCCTCACTTTCAGGCACCCCAAACAGACGTAGATTTGGTCTTTTTACATAATCCCATACTTCTTGCAGGCTTTGTTCATTTCTTTTTCTTCTTTTTTCTTTTGATTTCTCTTCTTGCTTCATTTCGTTCATTTGATCCTTAATCACTGATACTCTTTTCCAGTTGATCGAGTCGGTTACTGAAGCTTTTGCATTTGTCACGTATTTCTCGTGTCATGATTTTCATCTCTTTCATTTCGTTTATGAAGTTCTCTGCATTAATTATTCTAGCCATCAATACTTACACTTTTTTTTCAAGACTTTTAGTTTCTTTGCGCTGGGTAGGTAATTCCTCCTTTAGCTCTGAGAAGTTTGATGGACTGAAGCCTTCTTCTATCATCTCGTCAACGTCATTCTCCGTCCAGCTTTGATTCGTTGCTGGCGATGAGCAGCGCTCCTTTGCCGGACGAGATGCGATCTTATTTTTTGAAATTCCAGCTTCTCTGCCCTGCTATTTCCCCATCTTTGTGGCTTTATCTGCCTCTGGTTTTTAACAGAAGATATTTCCTTTTTCACCATAGCCCTCCATGGGCTTCCAAATATCACTTTGCACTTTTCACAAGAACTGCCTTAGTGAACGGATTCTTGAGGGGGAAGCTGTAATTCTGTGTGATGAATTAACAGAACACAAAGCAGTTTCTCAGAAATCTTGTTTCCAGTTTTTAACGAAAGATATTTCCTTTTTCACCATAGCCCCCATGGGCTTCAAAATATCACTTTTCAAATTCCACAAGAACAGTCTTAGCGAAAGTCTTCTTGAGGAGAAAAGTGTAACTCTGTGAGATGAATTACCAGAACACAAAGCAGTTTCTCAGAAAGCTTCTTTTCGGTTTTTATCTTAGGATATTTTCACTTTCACCGTAGCCCTCTATGGGATTCCAAATATCACTTTGCAAATTCCACAAGAACAGTCTTAGCGAAAGGCATCTTGAGGGGAAAGCTGTAAAACTGTGAGATGAATTAACAAAACACAAAGCAGTTTCTAAAAAACATTCTTTCCAGTTTTTAACGGAAAATATTTCCTTTTTCATCATATCCCTCTATGGGCTTCCAAATATCACCTTGAAAATTCCACAGGAACAATCTTAGTGAACGGCTTCTTGAGGGGAAAGCTATAACTCTGTGAGAGGAATTAAGAGAACATAATGCAGTTTCTCAGAAAGCTTCTTTTCGGTTTTTATCTTAGAATATTTCCTTTTTGCCATAACCCTCTATGGGCTTCTAAAATGACTTTGCAAATTCCAGAAGAAAAGTGTTAGCGAAATTCTTCTTGAGGAGAAAGCTGTAATTCTGTGAGATGAATTAACAGGACAAAAAGCACTTTCTCAGAAATCTTCTTTCCAGTTTATTACGGAAAATATTTCCTTATTCACCATAGCCCTCTATGGCCTTCTAAATACCACTTCAGAAATGACACAAGAACAGTCCTAGCGAAAGACTTCTTGAGGGGAAAGCTGTAACTCTGTGAGATGAATTAACAGAACACAAACCAGTTTCTCAGAAAGCTTCTTTCCAGTTTTCAACTGAAGATATTTCCTTTTTAACCATAGCCCTATATGGGCTTCCAAATATCACTTTGCAAATTCCACAAGAACAGATTAGTAAAGGTCTTCTTGAGGGGAAAGCTGTAACTCTGTGAGATGAATTAACAGAACACAAAGCAGTTTCTCAGAAAGCTTCTTTCCAGTTTTTAACTGAAGATATTTCCTTTTTCACCGTAGCCCTCTATGGGCTTCCAAATATCACTTTGCAAATTCCACAAGAACAGTCTTACCGAAAGGCTTCTTGAGGGGAAAGCTGTAACTCTGTGCGATGAATTAACAGAACACAAATCAGTTTGTCAGAAAGCTTCTTTTCAGTTTTTATCTTAGGATGTTTCCTTTTTCACCTTTGGCCTCTAGGGGCTTCCAAATATCACTTTGCGAATTCCACAAAAACAGTCTTAGGGCAAGGCTTCATGAGGGGACAGCTGTAAGTCTCTGAGATGAATTAACAGAACACAAAGTAGTTTCTCAGAAATCTTCTTTCCAGATTTTAACGGAAGATACTTCCTTTTTCACCATAGCCCCCTATGGGCTTCCAAATATCCCTTTTCAAATTCCACAAGATCAGCCTTAGCTAAAATTTTCTTGAGTAGAAATTTGTAACAGTGTGAGATGAATTAACAGAACAGAAAGCAGTTCCTCAGAAAGATTCTTTCCACTTTTTAAAGGAAGATATTTCCTTTTTCACCATAGCCCTCTATGGGCTTCCAAATATCATTTTACAAATTCCACAAGAACAGTCTTAGCGAAAAGCTTCTTGAGGAGAAAGCTGTATGTCTGTGAGATGAATTAACAGAACACAATGCAGTTTCTTAGAAGGCTTCTTTTCAGATTTTATCTTAGCATATTTCCTATTTCACCAGAGCCCTCTATGGGCTTCCAAATATCACTTTGCAAATTCCACATGAACAGCTTTAGCAAAAGGCTTCCTGAGGGGAAAGCTGTGACTCTGTGAGATGAATTAACAGAACACAAAGCAGTTTGTCAGAAAGCTTCTTTCCAGTTTTTAACTGAAGATGTTTCCTTTTTCACCGTAACCCTCCATGGGCTTCCAAATGTGACATTGCAAATTCCACAAGAACCGCCATAACGAAAGTGTTCTTGAGGGGAAAGCTGTAACTCTGTGAGATAAATTGACAGAACACAAAGCAGTTTCTCAGAAAGCTTCTTTTCAGTTTTTGTCTTAGGATACCTCCTTTTTCATCATAGCCCTCTGTGGGCTTCCAAATATCACTTTGCAAATTCCACAAGAACAGTCTTAGGGAAAGGCTTCATGAGGGGAAAGCTGTAAGTCTCTTAGATGAATTAACAGAACACAAAGTAGTTTCTCAGAAATCTTCTTTCCAGATTTTAACGGAAGATACTTCCTTTTTCACCATAGCCCCCTATGGGCTTCCAAATATCCCTTTTCAAATTCCACAAGATCAGCCTTAGCTAAAATTTTCTTGTGTAGAAATTTGTAACATTGTGAGATGAATTAACAGAACAGAAAGCAGTTCCTCAGAAAGCTTCTTTCCACTTTTTAACGGAAGATATTTCCTTTTTCACCATAGCCCTCTATGGGCTTCCAAATATCATTTTACAAATTCCACAAGAACATTCTTATCGAAAGGCTTCTTGAGGGGAAAGCTGTAACTCTGTGAGATGAATTAACAGAACACAAAGCAGTTTCTCAGAACGCTTCTTTCCTGTTTTTAACGGAAGTTATTTCCTTTTTCTACGTAACCCTCTATGGGCTTCCAAATATCACTTTGCAAATTCCAGAAGAACAGTCTTAGCGAAAAGCTTCTTGAGGAGAAAGCTGTATCTCTGTGAGATGAATTAACAGAACACAATGCAGTTTCTAAGAAGGCTTCTTTTCAGTTTTTATCTTAGCATATTTCCTATTTCACCAGAGCCCTCTATGGGCTTCCAAATATCACTTTGCAAATTCCACATGAACAGCTTTAGCAAAAGGCTTCCTGAGGGGAAAGCTGTGACTCTGTGAGATGAATTAACAGAACACAAAGCAGTTTCTCAGAAAGCTTCTTTCCATTTTTTAACAGAAGTTATTTCCTTTTTCACCATATCCTTCTATGGCTTTCCAAATATCACTTTGAAATTCCACAAGAACAGTCTTAGCGAAAGGCTTCTTGAGGAGAAAGCTGTAAATCTGTGAGATGAATTAACAGAACACAAGGCAGTTTCTCAGAAAGCTTCTTTTCAGTTTTTATCTTAGGATATTTCCTTTTTTACCCTAGTCCTCTATGGGCTTCCATATATCACTTTGCAAATTTCACCAGAACACTCTTAGGGAAAGGCTTCCTGAGGGGAATGCTGTAACTCTGTGAGATGAATTAACAGAACACAAAGCAGGTTCTCAGAAAGCTTCTTTCCAGTTTTTACCGGAAGCTATTTCCTTTTTCACCGAAGCCATCTATGGGCTTCCAAAGTACACTTTGCAAATTCCGCAAGAAGAGTCTTAGGCAAAGGCTTCTTGAGGGGAAAGCTGTGACTCTGTGAGATGAATTAACAGAACACAAATCAGTTTCTCAGAAAGCTACTTTTCAGTTTTTATCCTAGGATATTTCCTTTTTCACCATAGCCTGCTATGGGCTTCCAAATATCACTTTGCAAATTCCACAAGAACAGTCTTAGTGAAAGGCTACCTGAGGGGAAAGCTGTAACTCTTTGAGATGAATTAACAGAACACAAAGCAGTTTCTCAGAAAGTTTCTTTCCACTTTTTAACGGAAGATATTTCCTTTTTCACCATAGCCCTCTATTTGCCTCCAAATATCACTTTGCAAATTCCACAACAACAGTTTTAGCGAAAGGCTTCTTGAGGGGAAAGCTGCAACTCTGTGAGATGAATTAACAGAACACAAAGTAGTTTCTCAGAAAGCTTCTTTTCAGTATTTATCTTATGATACTTCCTTTTCCACCATAGACCTCTATGGGCTTCCAATATCACTTTGAAAATTCCACAACAACAGTTTTAGCGAAAGTCTTCTTGAAGTGAAAGCTGTAACTCTGTGAGATGAATTAAAAGAACACATAGCAGTTTCTCAGAAAGCTTCTTTCCAGTTTTTAACTGAAGATATTTCCTTTTTCACCATAGCCCTCTATGGGCTTCCAAATATCACTTTGCAATTTCCACAAGGACAGTCTTACCGAAAGGCTTCTTGAGGGGAAAGCTGTAACTCTGTGCGATGAATTAACAGAACAGAAATCAGTTTCTCAGAAAGCTTCTTTTCAGTTTTTTTCTGAGGATATTTGCTTTTTCATCATAGCCCGCTGTGGGTTTCCAAATTTCACTTTGCAAATTCCACAAGAACACTCTTAGCGAAAGGCTTCTTGAGGGCAAAGCTGTAACTCTGTGAGATGAATTAACAGAACACAAAGCAGTTTCTCAGAAAGCTTCTTTCCAGTTCTTAAGGAAAGTTATTTCCATTTTCACCATAGCCCTCTATGGGCTTCCAAATATTACTTTCAAAATTTCCCAAGAACAGTCTTAGTGAACGGATTCTTGAGGGGAAAGCTGTAACTCTGTGAGATGAATTAACAGAACACAAAGCAGTTTCTCAGAAAGCTCCTTTCCAGTTTTTAACTGAAGATATTTTCTTTTCCACCGTAGCCCTCTATGGGCTTCCAAATATCACATTGCAAATTGCAGAAGAACAGTCTTAGCGAAAGGCTTTTTGAGGGGAATGCTGTAATTCTGTAAGATGAATTAAGAGAACACAAAGCAGTTTCACCAAAGCTTCTTTCTAGTTTCTATGTTAGAATGTTTCCTTTTTCACCATAGCCCACAATGGGCTTCCAAATATCACTTTGCAAATTCCACAAGAAGAGTCTTAGTGAAAGGCTTCTTGAGGGGAAATCTGTAACTCTATGAGATGAATTAACAGAACACAAAGCAGTTTCTCAGAAAGCTTCTTTCCAGTTTTTTAACTGAAGATACTTCCTTTTTCACCTTAGCCCTCTAAGGACTTCCAAATATCACTTTGCAAATTCCACAAGAACATTCTTTGCGAAAGGCTTCTTGAAGGGAAAGCTGTAACCCTGTGAGATGAATTAACAGAACACAAAGCAGTTTCTAAGAAAGCTTCTTTCCAGTTTTCAACAGACGCTATTTCCTTTTTCACCTTAGCCCTCTAAGGGCTTCCAAATATCACTTTGCAAATTCCACAAGAACAGTCTTTGCGAAAGGCTTCTTGAGGGGAAAGCTGTAACTGTGTGTGATGAATTAACAGAACACAGAGCAGTTTCTCACAAAGCTCCTTTCCAGTTTTTAACTGAGACACATTTCCTTTTTCACCACAGACCTCTACTGGCTTTCAAATATCACTTTGCAAATTCCACAAGAACATTCTTAGTGAACGACTTCTTGAGGGGAAAGCTGTAACTCTGTGGGATGAATTAACAGAACACAAAGCAATTTCTCAGAAAGCTTCCTTCCAATTTCTATCTG
The DNA here is from genome assembly GCF_047675955.1 of Chlorocebus sabaeus. Taxonomy (NCBI): domain Eukaryota; kingdom Metazoa; phylum Chordata; class Mammalia; order Primates; family Cercopithecidae; genus Chlorocebus; species Chlorocebus sabaeus. Next base: position 470,296 of record NW_027326891.1, on the reverse strand, counting down.
AGGACATTTCCTTTTTCACCATAGCCCTCTATGTGCTTCGAAACATCACTTTGAAAATTCCACAAGAACAGTCTTAGCGAAAGGCTTCTTGAGGGGAACGCTTTAACACTGTGAGATGAATTAACAGAACCCAAAGTAGTTTCTCAGAAAGCTTCTTTTAAGTTTTTATCTGAGGACAGTTCCTTTTTCACCTTAGACGTCTCTGGCTTCCAAATATCACTTTGTAAATTCCACAAGAACGGTCTTAGGAAAGGCTTCTTGAGGGGAAATCTGTAACTCTGTGAGGTGAATTAACAGAACACAAGCAGTTTTTCAGAAAGTTTCTTTACAGTTTTTTACTGAAGATATTTCCTTTTTAACCGTAGCCCACTATGGGCTTCCAAATATCACTTTTCAAATTCCTCAAGAACAGTATTACTGAACGGATTCTTGAAGGTAAAGCTGCCACTCTGCGAGATGAATTAACAGAACACAAAGCAGTTTCTCAGAAAGCTTCTTTTTAGTTTTTATCTTAGGATATTTCCTTTTTCACCATAGCCCTCTTTGGGCTTCCAAATATCACTTTGCACATTCTCCAAGTACAGTCTTCGTGAACGGCTTCTTGAGGGGAAAGCTGTAACACGGTAGATGAATTAACAGAACAAAAAGAAGTTTCTCAGAATGCTTCTATTCAGTTTTTATCTTAGGATACTTCACTTTTCACCATAGCCCTCTATGGGCTTCTAAGTATCACATTTCAAATTCCACAAGAACTGTCTTAGTAAACGGCTTCATTAGGGGAAAGCTGTAAATCTGTGAGATGAATTCACAGAACACAAAGCAATTTCTCAGAAAGCTTCTTTTCAGTTTTTATCATAAGATATTTCCTTTTTCACCATAGCCCTCAATGGGCTTCCAAATCACACTTTGCAAATTCCACAAGAACAGTCTTCGTGAACGGCTTCTTTAGAGGAAAGCTGTAACACTGTGAGATGAATTAAAAGAACACAAAGCAGTTTCTCAGACAGCTTCTTGCCAGTTTTAAATGAAGATATTTCCTTTTTTACCGTAGCCCTTTAAGGGGTTGCAAATATCACTTTGCATATTCCACAAGAACAGTCTTAGTGAACGACTTCTTTAGGGCAAAGCTGTAACTCAGTGAGGTGAATTAACAGAACACAAAGCAGTTTCTCACAAAGCTTCTTATCAGTTTTTATGTTAGGATATTTCCTTTTTAACCATAGCCCTCTATGGGCTTTCAAATATCACTTTGCAAATTCCACAAAAACAGTCTTAACGAAAGGCTTCCTGAGAGGAAATCTGTAACTCTGTGAGATGAATTAACAGACCATAAAACAGTTTCTCAGAAAGCTTCTTTCCAGTTTTCAACTGAAGATATTTCCTTTTCACCATAGCCCTCTATGGGCTTCCAAATATCACTTTGCAAATACCAGAAGAACAGTCTCAGCGAAGGGCTTATTGAAGGGAAAGCTGTAACTCTGTGAGATGAATTCACAGAACACAAAGAAGTTTCTCAGAAAGCTTCTTTCTCACTTTTAGCGGTCGATATTTCCTTTGTCCCGATAGTTTTCAAAGGGATCCGAAATAACAGTTCTCAGATTCCACAGTAATAAGGCTAGAAAACAGCTCTACGAAACACAGCTGTAACTCAGTGAGTGGAATTCACATATCACAAACCAGTTTCTCTGAAAGCCTATTTTCCGTTTTTAACTGAAGAAATATCCTTTTTCACCATAGCCATCTATCGGTTTCCAAATATCACTTTGAAAATTCCACAAGAACAGTCTTAGCGAAAGGCTTCTTGAGGGGAAAGCGGTAACTCTGTGAGATGAATTAACAGACCACAAAGCAGTTTCTCAGAAAGCTTCTTTCCAGTCTTTAACTGAAGATATTTCCTTTTTCCCCATAGCCCTCTATGGGCTTCCAAATGTCACTTTGCAAATTCCACAAGAACAGTCTTAGCGAAAGCCTTCTTGAGGGAAAAGCTGTAACTCTGTGAGATGAATTAACAGAAAACAAAGCAGTTTCTCAGAACGCTTCTTTCCAGTTTTAAACTGAAGGTATTTCCTTTTTCACCATAGCCCTCTATGGGCTTCCAAATACCACTTTGCAAAATACACAAGAAGAGTCTTAGTGAACGGCTTCTTCAGGGGAAAGCTGTAAATCTGTGAGATGAATTAACATATCACAAAGCAGTTTCTCAGAAAGCTTCTTTGCAGTTTTTATCTTAGGATATTTCCTTTTTCACCATAGCTCTCTATGGGCTTCCAAATATCACATTGCAAATTCCACAAGAACAATCTTAGCGAAAGGCTTCTTGAGGGGAAAGCTGTAAGTTTGTGAGATGAATTAACAGAACTCAAAGCAGTTTCTCAGAAAGTTTCTTTCCAGTTTTTATCTGAAGATATTTCCTTTTCACAATCGCCCTCTATGGGCTTCAAATATCACTTTGCAAACTCCACAAGAGCAGTCTTAGTGGTCGATTTCTTGAGGGGAAAACTGTAACTCTGTGAGATGAATTAACAGAACACAATGTAGTTTCTCAGAAAGCTTCTTTGCGGTTTTTATCTGAGGACACTTCCTTTTTCACCATAGCCCTCTATGGGCATTCCAATATCACTTTGCAGATTCCACAAGAACAGTCTTAGTGAAGGACTTCCTGAGGGGAAAGCTGTAACTCTGTGAGAAGAATTAACAGAACACAAAGCCGTTTCTCAGAAAGCTTCCTTTCAATTTTTATCTTAGGATATTTCCGTTTTCACCATAGTTCTCTAAGCGCTTCCAAATATCACTTTGCAAATTCCACAAAAGCATACTTAGCGAAAGGCTTCTAGAGGGGAAAGCTGTAACTCTGTGAGTTGAAATAACAGAACACAAAGCAGTTTCTCAGAAATCTTCTTTCCAGTTTTTAACTGAAGTTATTTCCTTTTCCACCATAGCCCTCTATGGGCATCCAAATATCACATTTCAAATTCCACACGAACAGTCTTAGTTGAAGGGCTCCTTGAGGGGAAAGCTGTATCACTGTGAGATGAATTAACAGAACACAAAGCGGTTTCTCAGAAAGCTTCTTTCCAGTTTTTAACTGTAGATATCTCCTTTTAACTCTAGCCCTCTGTGTATTTCCAAATATCACTTTGCAAATTCCACAAGAACAGTCTTAGTGAACCACTTCTTGCGGGGAAAGGAGTCAATCTGTGAGATGAATTAACAGAACACAAAGCCGTTTTTCAGAAAGCTTGTTTCTGTTTTTTAACTGAAGATATTTTCTTTTTCACCCTTAGCCCTCTTTGGGCTGCGAAATATCATTTTGCAAATTCCGCAAGAACAGTCTTCGTGAATGGCTTCTTGAGGGGCAAGTCTGTGAGATGAATTAACAGAACACAAAGCAGTTTCTCAAAAAGCTTCTTTCCTGTTTTTATCTGAAAATATTTCCTTTTCACCGTAGCCCTAAAGTCCCCAAGAACAGTCTTACCGAAAGCCTTCTTGAGGGGAAAGCTGAAACTCGGAGAGATGAATTCACAGATCACAAATAAGTTTCTCAGAAAGCTTCTTTCTCACAGTTAACGGTGGATATTTTCTTTAATCTTATAGTCTTCAAAGGGATACGAAATAACAGTTCTCATATTACACAGAAATAAGGCTAGCAAACAGCTCTATGAAGTACAGCTGTAGCTCAGTGAGTGGAAGTCACATATCACAAAGCAGTTCCTCTGAAACCTTTTTTTCAGTTTTTAACAGAAGATATATCCTTTTTCACCATAGCCCACTATGGGCTTCCAAATATCACTTTGAAAATTCCACAAGAACAGTCTTAGCGGAAGGCATCTGGAGGGGAAAGCTGTACCTCTGTGAGATGAATTAACAGAACACAAAGCAGTTTCTCAGAAAGCTTCTTTCCAGTTTTTAACTGAAGATATTCCTTTTTCACCGTAGCCCACTATGGGCTGCCAAATATCACTTAGCAAATTCCACAAGAACAGTCTTAGCGAACGGCTTCTTTAGGGAAAAGCTGTAACGCTGTGTGATGAATTTACAGAACACAAAGCAGTTTCTCAGAAAGCTTCTTTCCAGCTTTTAACTGAACATATTTCCTTTTTCACCGTAGCCCTCTATAGGCTTCCAAATATAACTTTGAAAATTCCACAAGAAGAGTCTTAGCGAAAGGCTTCTTGAGGGGAAAGCTGTAACTCTGTGAGATGAATTAACAGAACAGGTTTCTCAGAAAGCTTCTTTCCAGTTTTTAAGTGAAGATATTTCCATTTTCACCATAGCCCTCTATGAGCTTCCAAATATCATTTTGCAAATTTCACAACAACAGTCTTAATGAACGACTTCTTGAGGGGAAAGCTATAACTCTGTGAGATGAATTAACGGAACGCAAAGCAGTTTCTCAAAAACCTTCTTTTCAGTTTTTATCTTAGGATATATCCTTTTTCACCATAGCCCTCTATTGTTTTCCAAATATCACTTTGCAAATTCCACGAGAACAGTCTTAGCGAAAGGCTTCTTGAGGGGAAACTGTAGCTCTGTGAGATCAATTCACAGATCACAAAGAAGTTTCTCAGAAAGCTACTTGCACACATTTAGTGGCGGATATTTCCTTTGGACCTATAGTCTTCAAAGAGATCCGAAGTAACATTTCTCAGATTCCACAGAAATAAGGCTAGCCAACAGTTCTACGAAATACAGCTGTATCTCAGTGACAGGAAATCGTATATCACAAAGCAGTTCCTCAGAAAGCTTCTTTTCACTTTTTAACTGAAGCTATATCCTTTTTCACCATAGCGATCTTTGGACTTCCAAAGACCACTTTGCAAATTCCACAAGAACAGTCTTGGTGAAAGGCTTCTTGAGGGGAAAGCTGTAACTCTGTGAGATGAACTAAGAGAACACAAAACCGTTTCTCAGAAAGCTTCTTTCCAGTTTTTAACTGAAGATATTTCCTTTTTCACCATAGCCCTCTATGGGCTTCCAAATATCACTTTGCAATTTCCACAAGGACAGTCTTACCGAAAGGCTTCTTGAGGGGAAAGCTGTAACTCTGTGAGTTGAATTGACAGAACACAAAGCAGTTTCTCAGAAAACTTATTTTCAGTTTCTATCTTAGGATAATTCCTTTTTCAAAATGGCCTTCTATGGGCTTCCAAATATCACTTTGCAAATTCCACAAGAACAGTCTTAGCGAAAGGCCTCTGGAGGTGAAGCTGTAACACTGTGAGATGAATTAACAGAACAAATAGCAATTTCTCAGAAATATTCTTTCCAGTTTTTAACGGAAGGAATTTCCTTTTTCACCATAGGCCTCTATGGACTTCCAAATATCACTTTGCAAATCCCACAAGAACAGTCCTAGCGAAAGTCTTCTTGAGGGGAAAGCTGAAACTCGGTGAGGTGCATTAAGAGAACACATGGCAGTTTCTCAGAAAGCTTATTTCCAGTTTTTAAGGGAAGATATTTCCTTTTTCACCATAGCCCTCTATGGGCTTCCAAATATCACTTTGCAAATTCCACAAGAACAGTCTTAGTGATCGGTTTCTTGAGGGGAAAGCTGTAACTCTTTGAGATGTATTAGCAGAACACAAAGGAGTTTCTCAGAAATCTTCTTTCCAGTTTTTAACGGAAGATATTTCCTTTTTCACCATAGCCCACTACGGGCTTCCAAATATCATCTTGCAAATTCCACAAGAACAGTCTTAGCGAAAGGCTTTTGGAGGGGAAATCTATAACTCCGTGAGATCAATTAAGAAAACACAATGCAGTTTCTCAGAAAGCTTCTTTTCAGTTTTTATCTTAGGATACTTCCTTTTTCACCATAGCCCTCTAGGAGCTTCCAAATATCACTTTGCAAATTCCACAAGATCAGTCTCAACGAAAGGCTTCTTGAGGTGAAAGCTGTAACACTGTGAGATGAATTAACAGAACACAAAGCAGTTTCTCAGATAGCTTCTTTCAGTTTTTATCTTAGGATATTTCCTTTTTCACCATAGCTCTCTCTGGGCTTCCAAATATCACTTTGCAAATTCCCCAAAAACAGTGTTTGCGAAAGGTTTCTGGATGGGAGAGCTGTAACACTGTGAGATGCATTAACAGAATACAAAGCAGTTTCTCAGAAATCTTCTTTCCAGTTTTTATTGGAAGATATTTCTTTTATCACCTTAGCCCTCTATGGGATTCCAAATATCACTTTGCAAATTCCACAAGAACAGTTTTAGAAAAAGGCTTCTTGAGGGCAAAACTCTAATTCTGTGAGATGAATTAACAGAACACAAAGCATTTTCTCACAAATCTTCTTTCCAGTTTTTAACGGAAGATATTTCCTTTCTCACCAGGGTCCTCTATGGGCTTCCAAGTATCACTTTGCAAATCCCACAAGAACAGTCTCAGCGAAAGGCTTTTTGAGAGGAAAGCTGTAACTCAGTGAGAAGTATTAACAGAAAACACGGCATTTTCTCAAAATGCTTCTTTCCAGTTTTTAACGGAAGATATTTCCTTTTTCACCATAGTCCTCTATGGGTTTCCAAATATCACTTTCCAAATTTCACAAAACAGTCTTAGTAAACGGCTTCTTGAGGGGAAAGCTGTAGCTCTGTGAGATGAACTAACAGAACACAAAGCAGTTTTTCAGACAGCTTCTTTTCGGTTAGTATCTTAGGATATTTCCATTTTCACCATAGCCCTCTATGGGCTTCCACATATCACTTTGGAAATTCCTCAAAAACAGTCTTAGCGGAAGGCTTCTTGAGGGGCAAGCTGTAACTCTGTGAGATGAATTAACAGAACACAAAGCAGGTTCTCAGAAAGCTACTTTTCAGTTTTTATCCTAGGATATTTCCTTTTTCACCATAGCCTGCTATGGGCTTCCAAATATCACTTTGCAAATTCCACAAGAACAGTCTTAGTGAAAGGCTACCTGAGGGGAAAGCTGTAACTCTTTGAGATGAATTAACAGAACACAAAGCAGTTTCTCAGAAAGTTTCTTTCCACTTTTTAACGGAAGATATTTCCTTTTTCACCATAGCCCTCTATTGGCCTCCAAATATCACTTTGCAAATTCCACAACAACAGTTTTAGCGAAAGGCTTCTTGAGGGGAAAGCTGCAACTCTGTGAGATGAATTAACAGAACACAAAGTAGTTTCTCAGAAAGCTTCTTTTCAGTATTTATCTTATGATACTTCCTTTTCCACCATAGACCTCTATGGGCTTCCAATATCACTTTGAAAATTCCACAACAACAGTTTTAGCGAAAGTCTTCTTGAAGTGAAAGCTGTAACTCTGTGAGATGAATTAAAAGAACACATAGCAGTTTCTCAGAAAGCTTCTTTCCAGTTTTTAACTGAAGATATTTCCTTTTTCACCATAGCCCTCTATGGGCTTCCAAATATCACTTTGCAATTTCCACAAGGACAGTCTTACCGAAAGGCTTCTTGAGGGGAAAGCTGTAACTCTGTGCGATGAATTAACAGAACAGAAATCAGTTTCTCAGAAAGCTTCTTTTCAGTTTTTTTCTGAGGATATTTGCTTTTTCATCATAGCCCGCTGTGGGTTTCCAAATTTCACTTTGCAAATTCCACAAGAACACTCTTAGCGAAAGGCTTCTTGAGGGCAAAGCTGTAACTCTGTGAGATGAATTAACAGAACACAAAGCAGTTTCTCAGAAAGCTTCTTTCCAGTTCTTAAGGAAAGTTATTTCCATTTTCACCATAGCCCTCTATGGGCTTCCAAATATTACTTTCAAAATTTCCCAAGAACAGTCTTAGTGAACGGATTCTTGAGGGGAAAGCTGTAACTCTGTGAGATGAATTAACAGAACACAAAGCAGTTTCTCAGAAAGCTCCTTTCCAGTTTTTAACTGAAGATATTTTCTTTTCCACCGTAGCCCTCTATGGGCTTCCAAATATCACATTGCAAATTGCCGAAGAACAGTCTTAGCGAAAGGCTTTTTGAGGGGAATGCTGTAATTCTGTAAGATGAATTAAGAGAACACAAAGCAGTTTCACCAAAGCTTCTTTCTAGTTTCTATGTTAGAATGTTTCCTTTTTCACCATAGCCCACAATGGGCTTCCAAATATCACTTTGCAAATTCCACAAGAAGAGTCTTAGTGAAAGGCTTCTTGAGGGGAAATCTGTAACTCTATGAGATGAATTAACAGAACACAAAGCAGTTTCTCAGAAAGCTTCTTTCCAGTTTTTTAACTGAAGATACTTCCTTTTTCACCTTAGCCCTCTAAGGACTTCCAAATATCACTTTGCAAATTCCACAAGAACATTCTTTGCGAAAGGCTTCTTGAAGGGAAAGCTGTAACCTTGTGAGATGAATTAACAGAACACAAAGCAGTTTCTAAGAAAGCTTCTTTCCAGTTTTCAACAGACGCTATTTCCTTTTTCACCTTAGCCCTCTAAGGGCTTCCAAATATCACTTTGCAAATTCCACAAGAACAGTCTTTGCGAAAGGCTTCTTGAGGGGAAAGCTGTAACTGTGTGTGATGAATTAACAGAACACAGAGCAGTTTCTCACAAAGCTCCTTTCCAGTTTTTAACTGAGACACATTTCCTTTTTCACCACAGACCTCTACTGGCTTTCAAATATCACTTTGCAAATTCCACAAGAACATTCTTAGTGAACGACTTCTTGAGGGGAAAGCTGTAACTCTGTGGGATGAATTAACAGAACACAAAGCAATTTCTCAGAAAGCTTCCTTCCAATTTCTATCTGAGGACATTTCCTTTTTCACCATAGCCCTCTATGTGCTTCGAAACATCACTTTGAAAATTCCACAAGAACAGTCTTAGCGAAAGGCTTCTTGAGGGGAACGCTTTAACACTGTGAGATGAATTAACAGAACCCAAAGTAGTTTCTCAGAAAGCTTCTTTTAAGTTTTTATCTGAGGACAGTTCCTTTTTCACCTTAGACGTCTCTGGCTTCCAAATATCACTTTGTAAATTCCACAAGAACGGTCTTAGGAAAGGCTTCTTGAGGGGAAATCTGTAACTCTGTGAGGTGAATTAACAGAACACAAGCAGTTTTTCAGAAAGTTTCTTTACAGTTTTTTACTGAAGATATTTCCTTTTTAACCGTAGCCCACTATGGGCTTCCAAATATCACTTTTCAAATTCCTCAAGAACAGTATTACTGAACGGATTCTTGAAGGTAAAGCTGCCACTCTGCGAGATGAATTAACAGAACACAAAGCAGTTTCTCAGAAAGCTTCTTTTTAGTTTTTATCTTAGGATATTTCCTTTTTCACCATAGCCCTCTTTGGGCTTCCAAATATCACTTTGCACATTCTCCAAGTACAGTCTTCGTGAACGGCTTCTTGAGGGGAAAGCTGTAACACGGTAGATGAATTAACAGAACAAAAAGAAGTTTCTCAGAATGCTTCTATTCAGTTTTTATCTTAGGATACTTCACTTTTCACCATAGCCCTCTATGGGCTTCTAAGTATCACATTTCAAATTCCACAAGAACTGTCTTAGTAAACGGCTTCATTAGGGGAAAGCTGTAAATCTGTGAGATGAATTCACAGAACACAAAGCAATTTCTCAGAAAGCTTCTTTTCAGTTTTTATCATAAGATATTTCCTTTTTCACCATAGCCCTCAATGGGCTTCCAAATCACACTTTGCAAATTCCACAAGAACAGTCTTCGTGAACGGCTTCTTTAGAGGAAAGCTGTAACACTGTGAGATGAATTAAAAGAACACAAAGCAGTTTCTCAGACAGCTTCTTGCCAGTTTTAAATGAAGATATTTCCTTTTTTACCGTAGCCCTTTAAGGGGTTGCAAATATCACTTTGCATATTCCACAAGAACAGTCTTAGTGAACGACTTCTTTAGGGCAAAGCTGTAACTCAGTGAGGTGAATTAACAGAACACAAAGCAGTTTCTCACAAAGCTTCTTATCAGTTTTTATGTTAGGATATTTCCTTTTTAACCATAGCCCTCTATGGGCTTTCAAATATCACTTTGCAAATTCCACAAAAACAGTCTTAACGAAAGGCTTCCTGAGAGGAAATCTGTAACTCTGTGAGATGAATTAACAGACCATAAAACAGTTTCTCAGAAAGCTTCTTTCCAGTTTTCAACTGAAGATATTTCCTTTTCACCATAGCCCTCTATGGGCTTCCAAATATCACTTTGCAAATACCAGAAGAACAGTCTCAGCGAAGGGCTTATTGAAGGGAAAGCTGTAACTCTGTGAGATGAATTCACAGAACACAAAGAAGTTTCTCAGAAAGCTTCTTTCTCACTTTTAGCGGTCGATATTTCCTTTGTCCCGATAGTTTTCAAAGGGATCCGAAATAACAGTTCTCAGATTCCACAGTAATAAGGCTAGAAAACAGCTCTACGAAACACAGCTGTAACTCAGTGAGTGGAATTCACATATCACAAACCAGTTTCTCTGAAAGCCTATTTTCCGTTTTTAACTGAAGAAATATCCTTTTTCACCATAGCCATCTATCGGTTTCCAAATATCACTTTGAAAATTCCACAAGAACAGTCTTAGCGAAAGGCTTCTTGAGGGGAAAGCGGTAACTCTGTGAGATGAATTAACAGACCACAAAGCAGTTTCTCAGAAAGCTTCTTTCCAGTCTTTAACTGAAGATATTTCCTTTTTCCCCATAGCCCTCTATGGGCTTCCAAATGTCACTTTGCAAATTCCACAAGAACAGTCTTAGCGAAAGCCTTCTTGAGGGAAAAGCTGTAACTCTGTGAGATGAATTAACAGAAAACAAAGCAGTTTCTCAGAACGCTTCTTTCCAGTTTTAAACTGAAGGTATTTCCTTTTTCACCATAGCCCTCTATGGGCTTCCAAATACCACTTTGCAAAATACACAAGAAGAGTCTTAGTGAACGGCTTCTTCAGGGGAAAGCTGTAAATCTGTGAGATGAATTAACATATCACAAAGCAGTTTCTCAGAAAGCTTCTTTGCAGTTTTTATCTTAGGATATTTCCTTTTTCACCATAGCTCTCTATGGGCTTCCAAATATCACATTGCAAATTCCACAAGAACAATCTTAGCGAAAGGCTTCTTGAGGGGAAAGCTGTAAGTTTGTGAGATGAATTAACAGAACTCAAAGCAGTTTCTCAGAAAGTTTCTTTCCAGTTTTTATCTGAAGATATTTCCTTTTCACAATCGCCCTCTATGGGCTTCAAATATCACTTTGCAAACTCCACAAGAGCAGTCTTAGTGGTCGATTTCTTGAGGGGAAAACTGTAACTCTGTGAGATGAATTAACAGAACACAATGTAGTTTCTCAGAAAGCTTCTTTGCGGTTTTTATCTGAGGACACTTCCTTTTTCACCATAGCCCTCTATGGGCATTCCAATATCACTTTGCAGATTCCACAAGAACAGTCTTAGTGAAGGACTTCCTGAGGGGAAAGCTGTAACTCTGTGAGAAGAATTAACAGAACACAAAGCCGTTTCTCAGAAAGCTTCCTTTCAATTTTTATCTTAGGATATTTCCGTTTTCACCATAGTTCTCTAAGCGCTTCCAAATATCACTTTGCAAATTCCACAAAAGCATACTTAGCGAAAGGCTTCTAGAGGGGAAAGCTGTAACTCTGTGAGTTGAAATAACAGAACACAAAGCAGTTTCTCAGAAATCTTCTTTCCAGTTTTTAACTGAAGTTATTTCCTTTTCCACCATAGCCCTCTATGGGCATCCAAATATCACATTTCAAATTCCACACGAACAGTCTTAGTTGAAGGGCTCCTTGAGGGGAAAGCTGTATCACTGTGAGATGAATTAACAGAACACAAAGCGGTTTCTCAGAAAGCTTCTTTCCAGTTTTTAACTGTAGATATCTCCTTTTAACTCTAGCCCTCTGTGTATTTCCAAATATCACTTTGCAAATTCCACAAGAACAGTCTTAGTGAACCACTTCTTGCGGGGAAAGGAGTCAATCTGTGAGATGAATTAACAGAACACAAAGCCGTTTTTCAGAAAGCTTGTTTCTGTTTTTTAACTGAAGATATTTTCTTTTTCACCCTTAGCCCTCTTTGGGCTGCGAAATATCATTTTGCAAATTCCGCAAGAACAGTCTTCGTGAATGGCTTCTTGAGGGGCAAGTCTGTGAGATGAATTAACAGAACACAAAGCAGTTTCTCAAAAAGCTTCTTTCCTGTTTTTATCTGAAAATATTTCCTTTTCACCATAGCCCTAAAGTCCCCAAGAACAGTCTTACCGAAAGCCTTCTTGAGGGGAAAGCTGAAACTCGGAGAGATGAATTCACAGATCACAAATAAGTTTCTCAGAAAGCTTCTTTCTCACAGTTAACGGTGGATATTTTCTTTAATCTTATAGTCTTCAAAGGGATACGAAATAACAGTTCTCATATTACACAGAAATAAGGCTAGCAAACAGCTCTATGAAGTACAGCTGTAGCTCAGTGAGTGGAAGTCACATATCACAAAGCAGTTCCTCTGAAACCTTTTTTTCAGTTTTTAACAGAAGATATATCCTTTTTCACCATAGCCCACTATGGGCTTCCAAATATCACTTTGAAAATTCCACAAGAACAGTCTTAGCGGAAGGCATCTGGAGGGGAAAGCTGTACCTCTGTGAGATGAATTAACAGAACACAAAGCAGTTTCTCAGAAAGCTTCTTTCCAGTTTTTAACTGAAGATATTCCTTTTTCACCGTAGCCCACTATGGGCTGCCAAATATCACTTAGCAAATTCCACAAGAACAGTCTTAGCGAACGGCTTCTTTAGGGAAAAGCTGTAACGCTGTGTGATGAATTTACAGAACACAAAGCAGTTTCTCAGAAAGCTTCTTTCCAGCTTTTAACTGAACATATTTCCTTTTTCACCGTAGCCCTCTATAGGCTTCCAAATATAACTTTGAAAATTCCACAAGAAGAGTCTTAGCGAAAGGCTTCTTGAGGGGAAAGCTGTAACTCTGTGAGATGAATTAACAGAACAGGTTTCTCAGAAAGCTTCTTTCCAGTTTTTAAGTGAAGATATTTCCATTTTCACCATAGCCCTCTATGAGCTTCCAAATATCATTTTGCAAATTTCACAACAACAGTCTTAATGAACGACTTCTTGAGGGGAAAGCTATAACTCTGTGAGATGAATTAACGGAACGCAAAGCAGTTTCTCAAAAACCTTCTTTTCAGTTTTTATCTTAGGATATATCCTTTTTCACCATAGCCCTCTATTGTTTTCCAAATATCACTTTGCAAATTCCACGAGAACAGTCTTAGCGAAAGGCTTCTTGAGGGGAAACTGTAGCTCTGTGAGATCAATTCACAGATCACAAAGAAGTTTCTCAGAAAGCTACTTGCACACATTTAGTGGCGGATATTTCCTTTGGACCTATAGTCTTCAAAGAGATCCGAAGTAACATTTCTCAGATTCCACAGAAATAAGGCTAGCCAACAGTTCTACGAAATACAGCTGTATCTCAGTGACAGGAAATCGTATATCACAAAGCAGTTCCTCAGAAAGCTTCTTTTCACTTTTTAACTGAAGCTATATCCTTTTTCACCATAGCGATCTTTGGACTTCCAAAGACCACTTTGCAAATTCCACAAGAACAGTCTTGGTGAAAGGCTTCTTGAGGGGAAAGCTGTAACTCTGTGAGATGAACTAAGAGAACACAAAACCGTTTCTCAGAAAGCTTCTTTCCAGTTTTTAACTGAAGATATTTCCTTTTTCACCATAGCCCTCTATGGGCTTCCAAATATCACTTTGCAATTTCCACAAGGACAGTCTTACCGAAAGGCTTCTTGAGGGGAAAGCTGTAACTCTGTGAGTTGAATTGACAGAACACAAAGCAGTTTCTCAGAAAACTTATTTTCAGTTTCTATCTTAGGATAATTCCTTTTTCAAAATGGCCTTCTATGGGCTTCCAAATATCACTTTGCAAATTCCACAAGAACAGTCTTAGCGAAAGGCCTCTGGAGGTGAAGCTGTAACACTGTGAGATGAATTAACAGAACAAATAGCAATTTCTCAGAAATATTCTTTCCAGTTTTTAACGGAAGGAATTTCCTTTTTCACCATAGGCCTCTATGGACTTCCAAATATCACTTTGCAAATCCCACAAGAACAGTCCTAGCGAAAGTCTTCTTGAGGGGAAAGCTGAAACTCGGTGAGGTGCATTAAGAGAACACATGGCAGTTTCTCAGAAAGCTTATTTCCAGTTTTTAAGGGAAGATATTTCCTTTTTCACCATAGCCCTCTATGGGCTTCCAAATATCACTTTGCAAATTCCACAAGAACAGTCTTAGTGATCGGTTTCTTGAGGGGAAAGCTGTAACTCTTTGAGATGTATTAGCAGAACACAAAGGAGTTTCTCAGAAATCTTCTTTCCAGTTTTTAACGGAAGATATTTCCTTTTTCACCATAGCCCACTACGGGCTTCCAAATATCATCTTGCAAATTCCACAAGAACAGTCTTAGCGAAAGGCTTTTGGAGGGGAAATCTATAACTCCGTGAGATCAATTAAGAAAACACAATGCAGTTTCTCAGAAAGCTTCTTTTCAGTTTTTATCTTAGGATACTTCCTTTTTCACCATAGCCCTCTAGGAGCTTCCAAATATCACTTTGCAAATTCCACAAGATCAGTCTCAACGAAAGGCTTCTTGAGGTGAAAGCTGTAACACTGTGAGATGAATTAACAGAACACAAAGCAGTTTCTCAGATAGCTTCTTTCAGTTTTTATCTTAGGATATTTCCTTTTTCACCATAGCTCTCTCTGGGCTTCCAAATATCACTTTGCAAATTCCCCAAAAACAGTGTTTGCGAAAGGTTTCTGGATGGGAGAGCTGTAACACTGTGAGATGCATTAACAGAATACAAAGCAGTTTCTCAGAAATCTTCTTTCCAGTTTTTATTGGAAGATATTTCTTTTATCACCTTAGCCCTCTATGGGATTCCAAATATCACTTTGCAAATTCCACAAGAACAGTTTTAGAAAAAGGCTTCTTGAGGGCAAAACTCTAATTCTGTGAGATGAATTAACAGAACACAAAGCATTTTCTCACAAATCTTCTTTCCAGTTTTTAACGGAAGATATTTCCTTTCTCACCAGGGTCCTCTATGGGCTTCCAAGTATCACTTTGCAAATCCCACAAGAACAGTCTCAGCGAAAGGCTTTTTGAGAGGAAAGCTGTAACTCAGTGAGAAGTATTAACAGAAAACACGGCATTTTCTCAAAATGCTTCTTTCCAGTTTTTAACGGAAGATATTTCCTTTTTCACCATAGTCCTCTATGGGTTTCCAAATATCACTTTCCAAATTTCACAAAACAGTCTTAGTAAACGGCTTCTTGAGGGGAAAGCTGTAGCTCTGTGAGATGAACTAACAGAACACAAAGCAGTTTTTCAGACAGCTTCTTTTCGGTTAGTATCTTAGGATATTTCCATTTTCACCATAGCCCTCTATGGGCTTCCACATATCACTTTGGAAATTCCTCAAAAACAGTCTTAGCGGAAGGCTTCTTGAGGGGCAAGCTGTAACTCTGTGAGATGAATTAACAGAACACAAAGCAGGTTCTCAGAAAGCTACTTTTCAGTTTTTATCCTAGGATATTTCCTTTTTCACCATAGCCTGCTATGGGCTTCCAAATATCACTTTGCAAATTCCACAAGAACAGTCTTAGTGAAAGGCTACCTGAGGGGAAAGCTGTAACTCTTTGAGATGAATTAACAGAACACAAAGCAGTTTCTCAGAAAGTTTCTTTCCACTTTTTAACGGAAGATATTTCCTTTTTCACCATAGCCCTCTATTTGCCTCCAAATATCACTTTGCAAATTCCACAACAACAGTTTTAGCGAAAGGCTTCTTGAGGGGAAAGCTGCAACTCTGTGAGATGAATTAACAGAACACAAAGTAGTTTCTCAGAAAGCTTCTTTTCAGTATTTATCTTATGATACTTCCTTTTCCACCATAGACCTCTATGGGCTTCCAATATCACTTTGAAAATTCCACAACAACAGTTTTAGCGAAAGTCTTCTTGAAGTGAAAGCTGTAACTCTGTGAGATGAATTAAAAGAACACATAGCAGTTTCTCAGAAAGCTTCTTTCCAGTTTTTAACTGAAGATATTTCCTTTTTCACCATAGCCCTCTATGGGCTTCCAAATATCACTTTGCAATTTCCACAAGGACAGTCTTACCGAAAGGCTTCTTGAGGGGAAAGCTGTAACTCTGTGCGATGAATTAACAGAACAGAAATCAGTTTCTCAGAAAGCTTCTTTTCAGTTTTTTTCTGAGGATATTTGCTTTTTCATCATAGCCCGCTGTGGGTTTCCAAATTTCACTTTGCAAATTCCACAAGAACACTCTTAGCGAAAGGCTTCTTGAGGGCAAAGCTGTAACTCTGTGAGATGAATTAACAGAACACAAAGCAGTTTCTCAGAAAGCTTCTTTCCAGTTCTTAAGGAAAGTTATTTCCATTTTCACCATAGCCCTCTATGGGCTTCCAAATATTACTTTCAAAATTTCCCAAGAACAGTCTTAGTGAACGGATTCTTGAGGGGAAAGCTGTAACTCTGTGAGATGAATTAACAGAACACAAAGCAGTTTCTCAGAAAGCTCCTTTCCAGTTTTTAACTGAAGATATTTTCTTTTCCACCGTAGCCCTCTATGGGCTTCCAAATATCACATTGCAAATTGCAGAAGAACAGTCTTAGCGAAAGGCTTTTTGAGGGGAATGCTGTAATTCTGTAAGATGAATTAAGAGAACACAAAGCAGTTTCACCAAAGCTTCTTTCTAGTTTCTATGTTAGAATGTTTCCTTTTTCACCATAGCCCACAATGGGCTTCCAAATATCACTTTGCAAATTCCACAAGAAGAGTCTTAGTGAAAGGCTTCTTGAGGGGAAATCTGTAACTCTATGAGATGAATTAACAGAACACAAAGCAGTTTCTCAGAAAGCTTCTTTCCAGTTTTTTAACTGAAGATACTTCCTTTTTCACCTTAGCCCTCTAAGGACTTCCAAATATCACTTTGCAAATTCCACAAGAACATTCTTTGCGAAAGGCTTCTTGAAGGGAAAGCTGTAACCCTGTGAGATGAATTAACAGAACACAAAGCAGTTTCTAAGAAAGCTTCTTTCCAGTTTTCAACAGACGCTATTTCCTTTTTCACCTTAGCCCTCTAAGGGCTTCCAAATATCACTTTGCAAATTCCACAAGAACAGTCTTTGCGAAAGGCTTCTTGAGGGGAAAGCTGTAACTGTGTGTGATGAATTAACAGAACACAGAGCAGTTTCTCACAAAGCTCCTTTCCAGTTTTTAACTGAGACACATTTCCTTTTTCACCACAGACCTCTACTGGCTTTCAAATATCACTTTGCAAATTCCACAAGAACATTCTTAGTGAACGACTTCTTGAGGGGAAAGCTGTAACTCTGTGGGATGAATTAACAGAACACAAAGCAATTTCTCAGAAAGCTTCCTTCCAATTTCTATCTGAGGACATTTCCTTTTTCACCATAGCCCTCTATGTGCTTCGAAACATCACTTTGAAAATTCCACAAGAACAGTCTTAGCGAAAGGCTTCTTGAGGGGAACGCTTTAACACTGTGAGATGAATTAACAGAACCCAAAGTAGTTTCTCAGAAAGCTTCTTTTAAGTTTTTATCTGAGGACAGTTCCTTTTTCACCTTAGACGTCTCTGGCTTCCAAATATCACTTTGTAAATTCCACAAGAACGGTCTTAGGAAAGGCTTCTTGAGGGGAAATCTGTAACTCTGTGAGGTGAATTAACAGAACACAAGCAGTTTTTCAGAAAGTTTCTTTACAGTTTTTTACTGAAGATATTTCCTTTTTAACCGTAGCCCACTATGGGCTTCCAAATATCACTTTTCAAATTCCTCAAGAACAGTATTACTGAACGGATTCTTGAAGGTAAAGCTGCCACTCTGCGAGATGAATTAACAGAACACAAAGCAGTTTCTCAGAAAGCTTCTTTTTAGTTTTTATCTTAGGATATTTCCTTTTTCACCATAGCCCTCTTTGGGCTTCCAAATATCACTTTGCACATTCTCCAAGTACAGTCTTCGTGAACGGCTTCTTGAGGGGAAAGCTGTAACACGGTAGATGAATTAACAGAACAAAAAGAAGTTTCTCAGAATGCTTCTATTCAGTTTTTATCTTAGGATACTTCACTTTTCACCATAGCCCTCTATGGGCTTCTAAGTATCACATTTCAAATTCCACAAGAACTGTCTTAGTAAACGGCTTCATTAGGGGAAAGCTGTAAATCTGTGAGATGAATTCACAGAACACAAAGCAATTTCTCAGAAAGCTTCTTTTCAGTTTTTATCATAAGATATTTCCTTTTTCACCATAGCCCTCAATGGGCTTCCAAATCACACTTTGCAAATTCCACAAGAACAGTCTTCGTGAACGGCTTCTTTAGAGGAAAGCTGTAACACTGTGAGATGAATTAAAAGAACACAAAGCAGTTTCTCAGACAGCTTCTTGCCAGTTTTAAATGAAGATATTTCCTTTTTTACCGTAGCCCTTTAAGGGGTTGCAAATATCACTTTGCATATTCCACAAGAACAGTCTTAGTGAACGACTTCTTTAGGGCAAAGCTGTAACTCAGTGAGGTGAATTAACAGAACACAAAGCAGTTTCTCACAAAGCTTCTTATCAGTTTTTATGTTAGGATATTTCCTTTTTAACCATAGCCCTCTATGGGCTTTCAAATATCACTTTGCAAATTCCACAAAAACAGTCTTAACGAAAGGCTTCCTGAGAGGAAATCTGTAACTCTGTGAGATGAATTAACAGACCATAAAACAGTTTCTCAGAAAGCTTCTTTCCAGTTTTCAACTGAAGATATTTCCTTTTCACCATAGCCCTCTATGGGCTTCCAAATATCACTTTGCAAATACCAGAAGAACAGTCTCAGCGAAGGGCTTATTGAAGGGAAAGCTGTAACTCTGTGAGATGAATTCACAGAACACAAAGAAGTTTCTCAGAAAGCTTCTTTCTCACTTTTAGCGGTCGATATTTCCTTTGTCCCGATAGTTTTCAAAGGGATCCGAAATAACAGTTCTCAGATTCCACAGTAATAAGGCTAGAAAACAGCTCTACGAAACACAGCTGTAACTCAGTGAGTGGAATTCACATATCACAAACCAGTTTCTCTGAAAGCCTATTTTCCGTTTTTAACTGAAGAAATATCCTTTTTCACCATAGCCATCTATCGGTTTCCAAATATCACTTTGAAAATTCCACAAGAACAGTCTTAGCGAAAGGCTTCTTGAGGGGAAAGCGGTAACTCTGTGAGATGAATTAACAGACCACAAAGCAGTTTCTCAGAAAGCTTCTTTCCAGTCTTTAACTGAAGATATTTCCTTTTTCCCCATAGCCCTCTATGGGCTTCCAAATGTCACTTTGCAAATTCCACAAGAACAGTCTTAGCGAAAGCCTTCTTGAGGGAAAAGCTGTAACTCTGTGAGATGAATTAACAGAAAACAAAGCAGTTTCTCAGAACGCTTCTTTCCAGTTTTAAACTGAAGGTATTTCCTTTTTCACCATAGCCCTCTATGGGCTTCCAAATACCACTTTGCAAAATACACAAGAAGAGTCTTAGTGAACGGCTTCTTCAGGGGAAAGCTGTAAATCTGTGAGATGAATTAACATATCACAAAGCAGTTTCTCAGAAAGCTTCTTTGCAGTTTTTATCTTAGGATATTTCCTTTTTCACCATAGCTCTCTATGGGCTTCCAAATATCACATTGCAAATTCCACAAGAACAATCTTAGCGAAAGGCTTCTTGAGGGGAAAGCTGTAAGTTTGTGAGATGAATTAACAGAACTCAAAGCATTTCTCAGAAAGTTTCTTTCCAGTTTTTATCTGAAGATATTTCCTTTTCACAATCGCCCTCTATGGGCTTCAAATATCACTTTGCAAACTCCACAAGAGCAGTCTTAGTGGTCGATTTCTTGAGGGGAAAACTGTAACTCTGTGAGATGAATTAACAGAACACAATGTAGTTTCTCAGAAAGCTTCTTTGCGGTTTTTATCTGAGGACACTTCCTTTTTCACCATAGCCCTCTATGGGCATTCCAATATCACTTTGCAGATTCCACAAGAACAGTCTTAGTGAAGGACTTCCTGAGGGGAAAGCTGTAACTCTGTGAGAAGAATTAACAGAACACAAAGCCGTTTCTCAGAAAGCTTCCTTTCAATTTTTATCTTAGGATATTTCCGTTTTCACCATAGTTCTCTAAGCGCTTCCAAATATCACTTTGCAAATTCCACAAAAGCATACTTAGCGAAAGGCTTCTAGAGGGGAAAGCTGTAACTCTGTGAGTTGAAATAACAGAACACAAAGCAGTTTCTCAGAAATCTTCTTTCCAGTTTTTAACTGAAGTTATTTCCTTTTCCACCATAGCCCTCTATGGGCATCCAAATATCACATTTCAAATTCCACACGAACAGTCTTAGTTGAAGGGCTCCTTGAGGGGAAAGCTGTATCACTGTGAGATGAATTAACAGAACACAAAGCGGTTTCTCAGAAAGCTTCTTTCCAGTTTTTAACTGTAGATATCTCCTTTTAACTCTAGCCCTCTGTGTATTTCCAAATATCACTTTGCAAATTCCACAAGAACAGTCTTAGTGAACCACTTCTTGCGGGGAAAGGAGTCAATCTGTGAGATGAATTAACAGAACACAAAGCCGTTTTTCAGAAAGCTTGTTTCTGTTTTTTAACTGAAGATATTTTCTTTTTCACCCTTAGCCCTCTTTGGGCTGCGAAATATCATTTTGCAAATTCCGCAAGAACAGTCTTCGTGAATGGCTTCTTGAGGGGCAAGTCTGTGAGATGAATTAACAGAACACAAAGCAGTTTCTCAAAAAGCTTCTTTCCTGTTTTTATCTGAAAATATTTCCTTTTCACCGTAGCCCTAAAGTCCCCAAGAACAGTCTTACCGAAAGCCTTCTTGAGGGGAAAGCTGAAACTCGGAGAGATGAATTCACAGATCACAAATAAGTTTCTCAGAAAGCTTCTTTCTCACAGTTAACGGTGGATATTTTCTTTAATCTTATAGTCTTCAAAGGGATACGAAATAACAGTTCTCATATTACACAGAAATAAGGCTAGCAAACAGCTCTATGAAGTACAGCTGTAGCTCAGTGAGTGGAAGTCACATATCACAAAGCAGTTCCTCTGAAACCTTTTTTTCAGTTTTTAACAGAAGATATATCCTTTTTCACCATAGCCCACTATGGGCTTCCAAATATCACTTTGAAAATTCCACAAGAACAGTCTTAGCGGAAGGCATCTGGAGGGGAAAGCTGTACCTCTGTGAGATGAATTAACAGAACACAAAGCAGTTTCTCAGAAAGCTTCTTTCCAGTTTTTAACTGAAGATATTCCTTTTTCACCGTAGCCCACTATGGGCTGCCAAATATCACTTAGCAAATTCCACAAGAACAGTCTTAGCGAACGGCTTCTTTAGGGAAAAGCTGTAACGCTGTGTGATGAATTTACAGAACACAAAGCAGTTTCTCAGAAAGCTTCTTTCCAGCTTTTAACTGAACATATTTCCTTTTTCACCGTAGCCCTCTATAGGCTTCCAAATATAACTTTGAAAATTCCACAAGAAGAGTCTTAGCGAAAGGCTTCTTGAGGGGAAAGCTGTAACTCTGTGAGATGAATTAACAGAACAGGTTTCTCAGAAAGCTTCTTTCCAGTTTTTAAGTGAAGATATTTCCATTTTCACCATAGCCCTCTATGAGCTTCCAAATATCATTTTGCAAATTTCACAACAACAGTCTTAATGAACGACTTCTTGAGGGGAAAGCTATAACTCTGTGAGATGAATTAACGGAACGCAAAGCAGTTTCTCAAAAACCTTCTTTTCAGTTTTTATCTTAGGATATATCCTTTTTCACCATAGCCCTCTATTGTTTTCCAAATATCACTTTGCAAATTCCACGAGAACAGTCTTAGCGAAAGGCTTCTTGAGGGGAAACTGTAGCTCTGTGAGATCAATTCACAGATCACAAAGAAGTTTCTCAGAAAGCTACTTGCACACATTTAGTGGCGGATATTTCCTTTGGACCTATAGTCTTCAAAGAGATCCGAAGTAACATTTCTCAGATTCCACAGAAATAAGGCTAGCCAACAGTTCTACGAAATACAGCTGTATCTCAGTGACAGGAAATCGTATATCACAAAGCAGTTCCTCAGAAAGCTTCTTTTCACTTTTTAACTGAAGCTATATCCTTTTTCACCATAGCGATCTTTGGACTTCCAAAGACCACTTTGCAAATTCCACAAGAACAGTCTTGGTGAAAGGCTTCTTGAGGGGAAAGCTGTAACTCTGTGAGATGAACTAAGAGAACACAAAACCGTTTCTCAGAAAGCTTCTTTCCAGTTTTTAACTGAAGATATTTCCTTTTTCACCATAGCCCTCTATGGGCTTCCAAATATCACTTTGCAATTTCCACAAGGACAGTCTTACCGAAAGGCTTCTTGAGGGGAAAGCTGTAACTCTGTGAGTTGAATTGACAGAACACAAAGCAGTTTCTCAGAAAACTTATTTTCAGTTTCTATCTTAGGATAATTCCTTTTTCAAAATGGCCTTCTATGGGCTTCCAAATATCACTTTGCAAATTCCACAAGAACAGTCTTAGCGAAAGGCCTCTGGAGGTGAAGCTGTAACACTGTGAGATGAATTAACAGAACAAATAGCAATTTCTCAGAAATATTCTTTCCAGTTTTTAACGGAAGGAATTTCCTTTTTCACCATAGGCCTCTATGGACTTCCAAATATCACTTTGCAAATCCCACAAGAACAGTCCTAGCGAAAGTCTTCTTGAGGGGAAAGCTGAAACTCGGTGAGGTGCATTAAGAGAACACATGGCAGTTTCTCAGAAAGCTTATTTCCAGTTTTTAAGGGAAGATATTTCCTTTTTCACCATAGCCCTCTATGGGCTTCCAAATATCACTTTGCAAATTCCACAAGAACAGTCTTAGTGATCGGTTTCTTGAGGGGAAAGCTGTAACTCTTTGAGATGTATTAGCAGAACACAAAGGAGTTTCTCAGAAATCTTCTTTCCAGTTTTTAACGGAAGATATTTCCTTTTTCACCATAGCCCACTACGGGCTTCCAAATATCATCTTGCAAATTCCACAAGAACAGTCTTAGCGAAAGGCTTTTGGAGGGGAAATCTATAACTCCGTGAGATCAATTAAGAAAACACAATGCAGTTTCTCAGAAAGCTTCTTTTCAGTTTTTATCTTAGGATACTTCCTTTTTCACCATAGCCCTCTAGGAGCTTCCAAATATCACTTTGCAAATTCCACAAGATCAGTCTCAACGAAAGGCTTCTTGAGGTGAAAGCTGTAACACTGTGAGATGAATTAACAGAACACAAAGCAGTTTCTCAGATAGCTTCTTTCAGTTTTTATCTTAGGATATTTCCTTTTTCACCATAGCTCTCTCTGGGCTTCCAAATATCACTTTGCAAATTCCCCAAAAACAGTGTTTGCGAAAGGTTTCTGGATGGGAGAGCTGTAACACTGTGAGATGCATTAACAGAATACAAAGCAGTTTCTCAGAAATCTTCTTTCCAGTTTTTATTGGAAGATATTTCTTTTATCACCTTAGCCCTCTATGGGATTCCAAATATCACTTTGCAAATTCCACAAGAACAGTTTTAGAAAAAGGCTTCTTGAGGGCAAAACTCTAATTCTGTGAGATGAATTAACAGAACACAAAGCATTTTCTCACAAATCTTCTTTCCAGTTTTTAACGGAAGATATTTCCTTTCTCACCAGGGTCCTCTATGGGCTTCCAAGTATCACTTTGCAAATCCCACAAGAACAGTCTCAGCGAAAGGCTTTTTGAGAGGAAAGCTGTAACTCAGTGAGAAGTATTAACAGAAAACACGGCATTTTCTCAAAATGCTTCTTTCCAGTTTTTAACGGAAGATATTTCCTTTTTCACCATAGTCCTCTATGGGTTTCCAAATATCACTTTCCAAATTTCACAAAACAGTCTTAGTAAACGGCTTCTTGAGGGGAAAGCTGTAGCTCTGTGAGATGAACTAACAGAACACAAAGCAGTTTTTCAGACAGCTTCTTTTCGGTTAGTATCTTAGGATATTTCCATTTTCACCATAGCCCTCTATGGGCTTCCACATATCACTTTGGAAATTCCTCAAAAACAGTCTTAGCGGAAGGCTTCTTGAGGGGCAAGCTGTAACTCTGTGAGATGAATTAACAGAACACAAAGCAGGTTCTCAGAAAGCTACTTTTCAGTTTTTATCCTAGGATATTTCCTTTTTCACCATAGCCTGCTATGGGCTTCCAAATATCACTTTGCAAATTCCACAAGAACAGTCTTAGTGAAAGGCTACCTGAGGGGAAAGCTGTAACTCTTTGAGATGAATTAACAGAACACAAAGCAGTTTCTCAGAAAGTTTCTTTCCACTTTTTAACGGAAGATATTTCCTTTTTCACCATAGCCCTCTATTGGCCTCCAAATATCACTTTGCAAATTCCACAACAACAGTTTTAGCGAAAGGCTTCTTGAGGGGAAAGCTGCAACTCTGTGAGATGAATTAACAGAACACAAAGTAGTTTCTCAGAAAGCTTCTTTTCAGTATTTATCTTATGATACTTCCTTTTCCACCATAGACCTCTATGGGCTTCCAATATCACTTTGAAAATTCCACAACAACAGTTTTAGCGAAAGTCTTCTTGAAGTGAAAGCTGTAACTCTGTGAGATGAATTAAAAGAACACATAGCAGTTTCTCAGAAAGCTTCTTTCCAGTTTTTAACTGAAGATATTTCCTTTTTCACCATAGCCCTCTATGGGCTTCCAAATATCACTTTGCAATTTCCACAAGGACAGTCTTACCGAAAGGCTTCTTGAGGGGAAAGCTGTAACTCTGTGCGATGAATTAACAGAACAGAAATCAGTTTCTCAGAAAGCTTCTTTTCAGTTTTTTTCTGAGGATATTTGCTTTTTCATCATAGCCCGCTGTGGGTTTCCAAATTTCACTTTGCAAATTCCACAAGAACACTCTTAGCGAAAGGCTTCTTGAGGGCAAAGCTGTAACTCTGTGAGATGAATTAACAGAACACAAAGCAGTTTCTCAGAAAGCTTCTTTCCAGTTCTTAAGGAAAGTTATTTCCATTTTCACCATAGCCATCTATGGGCTTCCAAATACTACTTTCAAAATTTCCCAAGAACAGTCTTAGTGAACGGATTCTTGAGGGGAAAGCTGTAACTCTGTGAGATGAATTAACAGAACACAAAGCAGTTTCTCAGAAAGCTCCTTTCCAGTTTTTAACTGAAGATATTTTCTTTTCCACCGTAGCCCTCTATGGGCTTCCAAATATCACATTGCAAATTGCAGAAGAACAGTCTTAGCGAAAGGCTTTTTGAGGGGAATGCTGTAATTCTGTAAGATGAATTAAGAGAACACAAAGCAGTTTCACCAAAGCTTCTTTCTAGTTTCTATGTTAGAATGTTTCCTTTTTCACCATAGCCCACAATGGGCTTCCAAATATCACTTTGCAAATTCCACAAGAAGAGTCTTAGTGAAAGGCTTCTTGAGGGGAAATCTGTAACTCTATGAAAGCTTCTTTCCAGTTTTTTAACTGAAGATACTTCCTTTTTCACCTTAGCCCTCTAAGGACTTCCAAATATCACTTTGCAAATTCCACAAGAACATTCTTTGCGAAAGGCTTCTTGAAGGGAAAGCTGTAACCCTGTGAGATGAATTAACAGAACACAAAGCAGTTTCTAAGAAAGCTTCTTTCCAGTTTTCAACAGACGCTATTTCCTTTTTCACCTTAGCCCTCTAAGGGCTTCCAAATATCACTTTGCAAATTCCACAAGAACAGTCTTTGCGAAAGGCTTCTTGAGGGGAAAGCTGTAACTGTGTGTGATGAATTAACAGAACACAGAGCAGTTTCTCACAAAGCTCCTTTCCAGTTTTTAACTGAGACACATTTCCTTTTTCACCACAGACCTCTACTGGCTTTCAAATATCACTTTGCAAATTCCACAAGAACATTCTTAGTGAACGACTTCTTGAGGGGAAAGCTGTAACTCTGTGGGATGAATTAACAGAACACAAAGCAATTTCTCAGAAAGCTTCCTTCCAATTTCTATCTGAGGACATTTCCTTTTTCACCATAGCCCTCTATGTGCTTCGAAACATCACTTTGAAAATTCCACAAGAACAGTCTTAGCGAAAGGCTTCTTGAGGGGAACGCTTTAACACTGTGAGATGAATTAACAGAACCCAAAGTAGTTTCTCAGAAAGCTTCTTTTAAGTTTTTATCTGAGGACAGTTCCTTTTTCACCTTAGACGTCTCTGGCTTCCAAATATCACTTTGTAAATTCCACAAGAACGGTCTTAGGAAAGGCTTCTTGAGGGGAAATCTGTAACTCTGTGAGGTGAATTAACAGAACACAAGCAGTTTTTCAGAAAGTTTCTTTACAGTTTTTTACTGAAGATATTTCCTTTTTAACCGTAGCCCACTATGGGCTTCCAAATATCACTTTTCAAATTCCTCAAGAACAGTATTACTGAACGGATTCTTGAAGGTAAAGCTGCCACTCTGCGAGATGAATTAACAGAACACAAAGCAGTTTCTCAGAAAGCTTCTTTTTAGTTTTTATCTTAGGATATTTCCTTTTTCACCATAGCCCTCTTTGGGCTTCCAAATATCACTTTGCACATTCTCCAAGTACAGTCTTCGTGAACGGCTTCTTGAGGGGAAAGCTGTAACACGGTAGATGAATTAACAGAACAAAAAGAAGTTTCTCAGAATGCTTCTATTCAGTTTTTATCTTAGGATACTTCACTTTTCACCATAGCCCTCTATGGGCTTCTAAGTATCACATTTCAAATTCCACAAGAACTGTCTTAGTAAACGGCTTCATTAGGGGAAAGCTGTAAATCTGTGAGATGAATTCACAGAACACAAAGCAATTTCTCAGAAAGCTTCTTTTCAGTTTTTATCATAAGATATTTCCTTTTTCACCATAGCCCTCAATGGGCTTCCAAATCACACTTTGCAAATTCCACAAGAACAGTCTTCGTGAACGGCTTCTTTAGAGGAAAGCTGT
Source organism: Chlorocebus sabaeus (assembly GCF_047675955.1). Taxonomy (NCBI): domain Eukaryota; kingdom Metazoa; phylum Chordata; class Mammalia; order Primates; family Cercopithecidae; genus Chlorocebus; species Chlorocebus sabaeus. The sequence continues at coordinate 443,220 of NW_027326891.1, read as the reverse complement.
AACACTGTGAGATGAATTAAAAGAACACAAAGCAGTTTCTCAGACAGCTTCTTGCCAGTTTTAAATGAAGATATTTCCTTTTTTACCGTAGCCCTTTAAGGGGTTGCAAATATCACTTTGCATATTCCACAAGAACAGTCTTAGTGAACGACTTCTTTAGGGCAAAGCTGTAACTCAGTGAGGTGAATTAACAGAACACAAAGCAGTTTCTCACAAAGCTTCTTATCAGTTTTTATGTTAGGATATTTCCTTTTTAACCATAGCCCTCTATGGGCTTTCAAATATCACTTTGCAAATTCCACAAAAACAGTCTTAACGAAAGGCTTCCTGAGAGGAAATCTGTAACTCTGTGAGATGAATTAACAGACCATAAAACAGTTTCTCAGAAAGCTTCTTTCCAGTTTTCAACTGAAGATATTTCCTTTTCACCATAGCCCTCTATGGGCTTCCAAATATCACTTTGCAAATACCAGAAGAACAGTCTCAGCGAAGGGCTTATTGAAGGGAAAGCTGTAACTCTGTGAGATGAATTCACAGAACACAAAGAAGTTTCTCAGAAAGCTTCTTTCTCACTTTTAGCGGTCGATATTTCCTTTGTCCCGATAGTTTTCAAAGGGATCCGAAATAACAGTTCTCAGATTCCACAGTAATAAGGCTAGAAAACAGCTCTACGAAACACAGCTGTAACTCAGTGAGTGGAATTCACATATCACAAACCAGTTTCTCTGAAAGCCTATTTTCCGTTTTTAACTGAAGAAATATCCTTTTTCACCATAGCCATCTATCGGTTTCCAAATATCACTTTGAAAATTCCACAAGAACAGTCTTAGCGAAAGGCTTCTTGAGGGGAAAGCGGTAACTCTGTGAGATGAATTAACAGACCACAAAGCAGTTTCTCAGAAAGCTTCTTTCCAGTCTTTAACTGAAGATATTTCCTTTTTCCCCATAGCCCTCTATGGGCTTCCAAATGTCACTTTGCAAATTCCACAAGAACAGTCTTAGCGAAAGCCTTCTTGAGGGAAAAGCTGTAACTCTGTGAGATGAATTAACAGAAAACAAAGCAGTTTCTCAGAACGCTTCTTTCCAGTTTTAAACTGAAGGTATTTCCTTTTTCACCATAGCCCTCTATGGGCTTCCAAATACCACTTTGCAAAATACACAAGAAGAGTCTTAGTGAACGGCTTCTTCAGGGGAAAGCTGTAAATCTGTGAGATGAATTAACATATCACAAAGCAGTTTCTCAGAAAGCTTCTTTGCAGTTTTTATCTTAGGATATTTCCTTTTTCACCATAGCTCTCTATGGGCTTCCAAATATCACATTGCAAATTCCACAAGAACAATCTTAGCGAAAGGCTTCTTGAGGGGAAAGCTGTAAGTTTGTGAGATGAATTAACAGAACTCAAAGCAGTTTCTCAGAAAGTTTCTTTCCAGTTTTTATCTGAAGATATTTCCTTTTCACAATCGCCCTCTATGGGCTTCAAATATCACTTTGCAAACTCCACAAGAGCAGTCTTAGTGGTCGATTTCTTGAGGGGAAAACTGTAACTCTGTGAGATGAATTAACAGAACACAATGTAGTTTCTCAGAAAGCTTCTTTGCGGTTTTTATCTGAGGACACTTCCTTTTTCACCATAGCCCTCTATGGGCATTCCAATATCACTTTGCAGATTCCACAAGAACAGTCTTAGTGAAGGACTTCCTGAGGGGAAAGCTGTAACTCTGTGAGAAGAATTAACAGAACACAAAGCCGTTTCTCAGAAAGCTTCCTTTCAATTTTTATCTTAGGATATTTCCGTTTTCACCATAGTTCTCTAAGCGCTTCCAAATATCACTTTGCAAATTCCACAAAAGCATACTTAGCGAAAGGCTTCTAGAGGGGAAAGCTGTAACTCTGTGAGTTGAAATAACAGAACACAAAGCAGTTTCTCAGAAATCTTCTTTCCAGTTTTTAACTGAAGTTATTTCCTTTTCCACCATAGCCCTCTATGGGCATCCAAATATCACATTTCAAATTCCACACGAACAGTCTTAGTTGAAGGGCTCCTTGAGGGGAAAGCTGTATCACTGTGAGATGAATTAACAGAACACAAAGCGGTTTCTCAGAAAGCTTCTTTCCAGTTTTTAACTGTAGATATCTCCTTTTAACTCTAGCCCTCTGTGTATTTCCAAATATCACTTTGCAAATTCCACAAGAACAGTCTTAGTGAACCACTTCTTGCGGGGAAAGGAGTCAATCTGTGAGATGAATTAACAGAACACAAAGCCGTTTTTCAGAAAGCTTGTTTCTGTTTTTTAACTGAAGATATTTTCTTTTTCACCCTTAGCCCTCTTTGGGCTGCGAAATATCATTTTGCAAATTCCGCAAGAACAGTCTTCGTGAATGGCTTCTTGAGGGGCAAGTCTGTGAGATGAATTAACAGAACACAAAGCAGTTTCTCAAAAAGCTTCTTTCCTGTTTTTATCTGAAAATATTTCCTTTTCACCATAGCCCTAAAGTCCCCAAGAACAGTCTTACCGAAAGCCTTCTTGAGGGGAAAGCTGAAACTCGGAGAGATGAATTCACAGATCACAAATAAGTTTCTCAGAAAGCTTCTTTCTCACAGTTAACGGTGGATATTTTCTTTAATCTTATAGTCTTCAAAGGGATACGAAATAACAGTTCTCATATTACACAGAAATAAGGCTAGCAAACAGCTCTATGAAGTACAGCTGTAGCTCAGTGAGTGGAAGTCACATATCACAAAGCAGTTCCTCTGAAACCTTTTTTTCAGTTTTTAACAGAAGATATATCCTTTTTCACCATAGCCCACTATGGGCTTCCAAATATCACTTTGAAAATTCCACAAGAACAGTCTTAGCGGAAGGCATCTGGAGGGGAAAGCTGTACCTCTGTGAGATGAATTAACAGAACACAAAGCAGTTTCTCAGAAAGCTTCTTTCCAGTTTTTAACTGAAGATATTCCTTTTTCACCGTAGCCCACTATGGGCTGCCAAATATCACTTAGCAAATTCCACAAGAACAGTCTTAGCGAACGGCTTCTTTAGGGAAAAGCTGTAACGCTGTGTGATGAATTTACAGAACACAAAGCAGTTTCTCAGAAAGCTTCTTTCCAGCTTTTAACTGAACATATTTCCTTTTTCACCGTAGCCCTCTATAGGCTTCCAAATATAACTTTGAAAATTCCACAAGAAGAGTCTTAGCGAAAGGCTTCTTGAGGGGAAAGCTGTAACTCTGTGAGATGAATTAACAGAACAGGTTTCTCAGAAAGCTTCTTTCCAGTTTTTAAGTGAAGATATTTCCATTTTCACCATAGCCCTCTATGAGCTTCCAAATATCATTTTGCAAATTTCACAACAACAGTCTTAATGAACGACTTCTTGAGGGGAAAGCTATAACTCTGTGAGATGAATTAACGGAACGCAAAGCAGTTTCTCAAAAACCTTCTTTTCAGTTTTTATCTTAGGATATATCCTTTTTCACCATAGCCCTCTATTGTTTTCCAAATATCACTTTGCAAATTCCACGAGAACAGTCTTAGCGAAAGGCTTCTTGAGGGGAAACTGTAGCTCTGTGAGATCAATTCACAGATCACAAAGAAGTTTCTCAGAAAGCTACTTGCACACATTTAGTGGCGGATATTTCCTTTGGACCTATAGTCTTCAAAGAGATCCGAAGTAACATTTCTCAGATTCCACAGAAATAAGGCTAGCCAACAGTTCTACGAAATACAGCTGTATCTCAGTGACAGGAAATCGTATATCACAAAGCAGTTCCTCAGAAAGCTTCTTTTCACTTTTTAACTGAAGCTATATCCTTTTTCACCATAGCGATCTTTGGACTTCCAAAGACCACTTTGCAAATTCCACAAGAACAGTCTTGGTGAAAGGCTTCTTGAGGGGAAAGCTGTAACTCTGTGAGATGAACTAAGAGAACACAAAACCGTTTCTCAGAAAGCTTCTTTCCAGTTTTTAACTGAAGATATTTCCTTTTTCACCATAGCCCTCTATGGGCTTCCAAATATCACTTTGCAATTTCCACAAGGACAGTCTTACCGAAAGGCTTCTTGAGGGGAAAGCTGTAACTCTGTGAGTTGAATTGACAGAACACAAAGCAGTTTCTCAGAAAACTTATTTTCAGTTTCTATCTTAGGATAATTCCTTTTTCAAAATGGCCTTCTATGGGCTTCCAAATATCACTTTGCAAATTCCACAAGAACAGTCTTAGCGAAAGGCCTCTGGAGGTGAAGCTGTAACACTGTGAGATGAATTAACAGAACAAATAGCAATTTCTCAGAAATATTCTTTCCAGTTTTTAACGGAAGGAATTTCCTTTTTCACCATAGGCCTCTATGGACTTCCAAATATCACTTTGCAAATCCCACAAGAACAGTCCTAGCGAAAGTCTTCTTGAGGGGAAAGCTGAAACTCGGTGAGGTGCATTAAGAGAACACATGGCAGTTTCTCAGAAAGCTTATTTCCAGTTTTTAAGGGAAGATATTTCCTTTTTCACCATAGCCCTCTATGGGCTTCCAAATATCACTTTGCAAATTCCACAAGAACAGTCTTAGTGATCGGTTTCTTGAGGGGAAAGCTGTAACTCTTTGAGATGTATTAGCAGAACACAAAGGAGTTTCTCAGAAATCTTCTTTCCAGTTTTTAACGGAAGATATTTCCTTTTTCACCATAGCCCACTACGGGCTTCCAAATATCATCTTGCAAATTCCACAAGAACAGTCTTAGCGAAAGGCTTTTGGAGGGGAAATCTATAACTCCGTGAGATCAATTAAGAAAACACAATGCAGTTTCTCAGAAAGCTTCTTTTCAGTTTTTATCTTAGGATACTTCCTTTTTCACCATAGCCCTCTAGGAGCTTCCAAATATCACTTTGCAAATTCCACAAGATCAGTCTCAACGAAAGGCTTCTTGAGGTGAAAGCTGTAACACTGTGAGATGAATTAACAGAACACAAAGCAGTTTCTCAGATAGCTTCTTTCAGTTTTTATCTTAGGATATTTCCTTTTTCACCATAGCTCTCTCTGGGCTTCCAAATATCACTTTGCAAATTCCCCAAAAACAGTGTTTGCGAAAGGTTTCTGGATGGGAGAGCTGTAACACTGTGAGATGCATTAACAGAATACAAAGCAGTTTCTCAGAAATCTTCTTTCCAGTTTTTATTGGAAGATATTTCTTTTATCACCTTAGCCCTCTATGGGATTCCAAATATCACTTTGCAAATTCCACAAGAACAGTTTTAGAAAAAGGCTTCTTGAGGGCAAAACTCTAATTCTGTGAGATGAATTAACAGAACACAAAGCATTTTCTCACAAATCTTCTTTCCAGTTTTTAACGGAAGATATTTCCTTTCTCACCAGGGTCCTCTATGGGCTTCCAAGTATCACTTTGCAAATCCCACAAGAACAGTCTCAGCGAAAGGCTTTTTGAGAGGAAAGCTGTAACTCAGTGAGAAGTATTAACAGAAAACACGGCATTTTCTCAAAATGCTTCTTTCCAGTTTTTAACGGAAGATATTTCCTTTTTCACCATAGTCCTCTATGGGTTTCCAAATATCACTTTCCAAATTTCACAAAACAGTCTTAGTAAACGGCTTCTTGAGGGGAAAGCTGTAGCTCTGTGAGATGAACTAACAGAACACAAAGCAGTTTTTCAGACAGCTTCTTTTCGGTTAGTATCTTAGGATATTTCCATTTTCACCATAGCCCTCTATGGGCTTCCACATATCACTTTGGAAATTCCTCAAAAACAGTCTTAGCGGAAGGCTTCTTGAGGGGCAAGCTGTAACTCTGTGAGATGAATTAACAGAACACAAAGCAGGTTCTCAGAAAGCTACTTTTCAGTTTTTATCCTAGGATATTTCCTTTTTCACCATAGCCTGCTATGGGCTTCCAAATATCACTTTGCAAATTCCACAAGAACAGTCTTAGTGAAAGGCTACCTGAGGGGAAAGCTGTAACTCTTTGAGATGAATTAACAGAACACAAAGCAGTTTCTCAGAAAGTTTCTTTCCACTTTTTAACGGAAGATATTTCCTTTTTCACCATAGCCCTCTATTGGCCTCCAAATATCACTTTGCAAATTCCACAACAACAGTTTTAGCGAAAGGCTTCTTGAGGGGAAAGCTGCAACTCTGTGAGATGAATTAACAGAACACAAAGTAGTTTCTCAGAAAGCTTCTTTTCAGTATTTATCTTATGATACTTCCTTTTCCACCATAGACCTCTATGGGCTTCCAATATCACTTTGAAAATTCCACAACAACAGTTTTAGCGAAAGTCTTCTTGAAGTGAAAGCTGTAACTCTGTGAGATGAATTAAAAGAACACATAGCAGTTTCTCAGAAAGCTTCTTTCCAGTTTTTAACTGAAGATATTTCCTTTTTCACCATAGCCCTCTATGGGCTTCCAAATATCACTTTGCAATTTCCACAAGGACAGTCTTACCGAAAGGCTTCTTGAGGGGAAAGCTGTAACTCTGTGCGATGAATTAACAGAACAGAAATCAGTTTCTCAGAAAGCTTCTTTTCAGTTTTTTTCTGAGGATATTTGCTTTTTCATCATAGCCCGCTGTGGGTTTCCAAATTTCACTTTGCAAATTCCACAAGAACACTCTTAGCGAAAGGCTTCTTGAGGGCAAAGCTGTAACTCTGTGAGATGAATTAACAGAACACAAAGCAGTTTCTCAGAAAGCTTCTTTCCAGTTCTTAAGGAAAGTTATTTCCATTTTCACCATAGCCATCTATGGGCTTCCAAATACTACTTTCAAAATTTCCCAAGAACAGTCTTAGTGAACGGATTCTTGAGGGGAAAGCTGTAACTCTGTGAGATGAATTAACAGAACACAAAGCAGTTTCTCAGAAAGCTCCTTTCCAGTTTTTAACTGAAGATATTTTCTTTTCCACCGTAGCCCTCTATGGGCTTCCAAATATCACATTGCAAATTGCAGAAGAACAGTCTTAGCGAAAGGCTTTTTGAGGGGAATGCTGTAATTCTGTAAGATGAATTAAGAGAACACAAAGCAGTTTCACCAAAGCTTCTTTCTAGTTTCTATGTTAGAATGTTTCCTTTTTCACCATAGCCCACAATGGGCTTCCAAATATCACTTTGCAAATTCCACAAGAAGAGTCTTAGTGAAAGGCTTCTTGAGGGGAAATCTGTAACTCTATGAGATGAATTAACAGAACACAAAGCAGTTTCTCAGAAAGCTTCTTTCCAGTTTTTTAACTGAAGATACTTCCTTTTTCACCTTAGCCCTCTAAGGACTTCCAAATATCACTTTGCAAATTCCACAAGAACATTCTTTGCGAAAGGCTTCTTGAAGGGAAAGCTGTAACCCTGTGAGATGAATTAACAGAACACAAAGCAGTTTCTAAGAAAGCTTCTTTCCAGTTTTCAACAGACGCTATTTCCTTTTTCACCTTAGCCCTCTAAGGGCTTCCAAATATCACTTTGCAAATTCCACAAGAACAGTCTTTGCGAAAGGCTTCTTGAGGGGAAAGCTGTAACTGTGTGTGATGAATTAACAGAACACAGAGCAGTTTCTCACAAAGCTCCTTTCCAGTTTTTAACTGAGACACATTTCCTTTTTCACCACAGACCTCTACTGGCTTTCAAATATCACTTTGCAAATTCCACAAGAACATTCTTAGTGAACGACTTCTTGAGGGGAAAGCTGTAACTCTGTGGGATGAATTAACAGAACACAAAGCAATTTCTCAGAAAGCTTCCTTCCAATTTCTATCTGAGGACATTTCCTTTTTCACCATAGCCCTCTATGTGCTTCGAAACATCACTTTGAAAATTCCACAAGAACAGTCTTAGCGAAAGGCTTCTTGAGGGGAACGCTTTAACACTGTGAGATGAATTAACAGAACCCAAAGTAGTTTCTCAGAAAGCTTCTTTTAAGTTTTTATCTGAGGACAGTTCCTTTTTCACCTTAGACGTCTCTGGCTTCCAAATATCACTTTGTAAATTCCACAAGAACGGTCTTAGGAAAGGCTTCTTGAGGGGAAATCTGTAACTCTGTGAGGTGAATTAACAGAACACAAGCAGTTTTTCAGAAAGTTTCTTTACAGTTTTTTACTGAAGATATTTCCTTTTTAACCGTAGCCCACTATGGGCTTCCAAATATCACTTTTCAAATTCCTCAAGAACAGTATTACTGAACGGATTCTTGAAGGTAAAGCTGCCACTCTGCGAGATGAATTAACAGAACACAAAGCAGTTTCTCAGAAAGCTTCTTTTTAGTTTTTATCTTAGGATATTTCCTTTTTCACCATAGCCCTCTTTGGGCTTCCAAATATCACTTTGCACATTCTCCAAGTACAGTCTTCGTGAACGGCTTCTTGAGGGGAAAGCTGTAACACGGTAGATGAATTAACAGAACAAAAAGAAGTTTCTCAGAATGCTTCTATTCAGTTTTTATCTTAGGATACTTCACTTTTCACCATAGCCCTCTATGGGCTTCTAAGTATCACATTTCAAATTCCACAAGAACTGTCTTAGTAAACGGCTTCATTAGGGGAAAGCTGTAAATCTGTGAGATGAATTCACAGAACACAAAGCAATTTCTCAGAAAGCTTCTTTTCAGTTTTTATCATAAGATATTTCCTTTTTCACCATAGCCCTCAATGGGCTTCCAAATCACACTTTGCAAATTCCACAAGAACAGTCTTCGTGAACGGCTTCTTTAGAGGAAAGCTGTAACACTGTGAGATGAATTAAAAGAACACAAAGCAGTTTCTCAGACAGCTTCTTGCCAGTTTTAAATGAAGATATTTCCTTTTTTACCGTAGCCCTTTAAGGGGTTGCAAATATCACTTTGCATATTCCACAAGAACAGTCTTAGTGAACGACTTCTTTAGGGCAAAGCTGTAACTCAGTGAGGTGAATTAACAGAACACAAAGCAGTTTCTCACAAAGCTTCTTATCAGTTTTTATGTTAGGATATTTCCTTTTTAACCATAGCCCTCTATGGGCTTTCAAATATCACTTTGCAAATTCCACAAAAACAGTCTTAACGAAAGGCTTCCTGAGAGGAAATCTGTAACTCTGTGAGATGAATTAACAGACCATAAAACAGTTTCTCAGAAAGCTTCTTTCCAGTTTTCAACTGAAGATATTTCCTTTTCACCATAGCCCTCTATGGGCTTCCAAATATCACTTTGCAAATACCAGAAGAACAGTCTCAGCGAAGGGCTTATTGAAGGGAAAGCTGTAACTCTGTGAGATGAATTCACAGAACACAAAGAAGTTTCTCAGAAAGCTTCTTTCTCACTTTTAGCGGTCGATATTTCCTTTGTCCCGATAGTTTTCAAAGGGATCCGAAATAACAGTTCTCAGATTCCACAGTAATAAGGCTAGAAAACAGCTCTACGAAACACAGCTGTAACTCAGTGAGTGGAATTCACATATCACAAACCAGTTTCTCTGAAAGCCTATTTTCCGTTTTTAACTGAAGAAATATCCTTTTTCACCATAGCCATCTATCGGTTTCCAAATATCACTTTGAAAATTCCACAAGAACAGTCTTAGCGAAAGGCTTCTTGAGGGGAAAGCGGTAACTCTGTGAGATGAATTAACAGACCACAAAGCAGTTTCTCAGAAAGCTTCTTTCCAGTCTTTAACTGAAGATATTTCCTTTTTCCCCATAGCCCTCTATGGGCTTCCAAATGTCACTTTGCAAATTCCACAAGAACAGTCTTAGCGAAAGCCTTCTTGAGGGAAAAGCTGTAACTCTGTGAGATGAATTAACAGAAAACAAAGCAGTTTCTCAGAACGCTTCTTTCCAGTTTTAAACTGAAGGTATTTCCTTTTTCACCATAGCCCTCTATGGGCTTCCAAATACCACTTTGCAAAATACACAAGAAGAGTCTTAGTGAACGGCTTCTTCAGGGGAAAGCTGTAAATCTGTGAGATGAATTAACATATCACAAAGCAGTTTCTCAGAAAGCTTCTTTGCAGTTTTTATCTTAGGATATTTCCTTTTTCACCATAGCTCTCTATGGGCTTCCAAATATCACATTGCAAATTCCACAAGAACAATCTTAGCGAAAGGCTTCTTGAGGGGAAAGCTGTAAGTTTGTGAGATGAATTAACAGAACTCAAAGCAGTTTCTCAGAAAGTTTCTTTCCAGTTTTTATCTGAAGATATTTCCTTTTCACAATCGCCCTCTATGGGCTTCAAATATCACTTTGCAAACTCCACAAGAGCAGTCTTAGTGGTCGATTTCTTGAGGGGAAAACTGTAACTCTGTGAGATGAATTAACAGAACACAATGTAGTTTCTCAGAAAGCTTCTTTGCGGTTTTTATCTGAGGACACTTCCTTTTTCACCATAGCCCTCTATGGGCATTCCAATATCACTTTGCAGATTCCACAAGAACAGTCTTAGTGAAGGACTTCCTGAGGGGAAAGCTGTAACTCTGTGAGAAGAATTAACAGAACACAAAGCCGTTTCTCAGAAAGCTTCCTTTCAATTTTTATCTTAGGATATTTCCGTTTTCACCATAGTTCTCTAAGCGCTTCCAAATATCACTTTGCAAATTCCACAAAAGCATACTTAGCGAAAGGCTTCTAGAGGGGAAAGCTGTAACTCTGTGAGTTGAAATAACAGAACACAAAGCAGTTTCTCAGAAATCTTCTTTCCACTTTTTAACTGAAGTTATTTCCTTTTCCACCATAGCCCTCTATGGGCATCCAAATATCACATTTCAAATTCCACACGAACAGTCTTAGTTGAAGGGCTCCTTGAGGGGAAAGCTGTATCACTGTGAGATGAATTAACAGAACACAAAGCGGTTTCTCAGAAAGCTTCTTTCCAGTTTTTAACTGTAGATATCTCCTTTTAACTCTAGCCCTCTGTGTATTTCCAAATATCACTTTGCAAATTCCACAAGAACAGTCTTAGTGAACCACTTCTTGCGGGGAAAGGAGTCAATCTGTGAGATGAATTAACAGAACACAAAGCCGTTTTTCAGAAAGCTTGTTTCTGTTTTTTAACTGAAGATATTTTCTTTTTCACCCTTAGCCCTCTTTGGGCTGCGAAATATCATTTTGCAAATTCCGCAAGAACAGTCTTCGTGAATGGCTTCTTGAGGGGCAAGTCTGTGAGATGAATTAACAGAACACAAAGCAGTTTCTCAAAAAGCTTCTTTCCTGTTTTTATCTGAAAATATTTCCTTTTCACCATAGCCCTAAAGTCCCCAAGAACAGTCTTACCGAAAGCCTTCTTGAGGGGAAAGCTGAAACTCGGAGAGATGAATTCACAGATCACAAATAAGTTTCTCAGAAAGCTTCTTTCTCACAGTTAACGGTGGATATTTTCTTTAATCTTATAGTCTTCAAAGGGATACGAAATAACAGTTCTCATATTACACAGAAATAAGGCTAGCAAACAGCTCTATGAAGTACAGCTGTAGCTCAGTGAGTGGAAGTCACATATCACAAAGCAGTTCCTCTGAAACCTTTTTTTCAGTTTTTAACAGAAGATATATCCTTTTTCACCATAGCCCACTATGGGCTTCCAAATATCACTTTGAAAATTCCACAAGAACAGTCTTAGCGGAAGGCATCTGGAGGGGAAAGCTGTACCTCTGTGAGATGAATTAACAGAACACAAAGCAGTTTCTCAGAAAGCTCCTTTCCAGTTTTTAACTGAAGATATTCCTTTTTCACCGTAGCCCACTATGGGCTGCCAAATATCACTTAGCAAATTCCACAAGAACAGTCTTAGCGAACGGCTTCTTTAGGGAAAAGCTGTAACGCTGTGTGATGAATTTACAGAACACAAAGCAGTTTCTCAGAAAGCTTCTTTCCAGCTTTTAACTGAACATATTTCCTTTTTCACCGTAGCCCTCTATAGGCTTCCAAATATAACTTTGAAAATTCCACAAGAAGAGTCTTAGCGAAAGGCTTCTTGAGGGGAAAGCTGTAACTCTGTGAGATGAATTAACAGAACAGGTTTCTCAGAAAGCTTCTTTCCAGTTTTTAAGTGAAGATATTTCCATTTTCACCATAGCCCTCTATGAGCTTCCAAATATCATTTTGCAAATTTCACAACAACAGTCTTAATGAACGACTTCTTGAGGGGAAAGCTATAACTCTGTGAGATGAATTAACGGAACGCAAAGCAGTTTCTCAAAAACCTTCTTTTCAGTTTTTATCTTAGGATATATCCTTTTTCACCATAGCCCTCTATTGTTTTCCAAATATCACTTTGCAAATTCCACGAGAACAGTCTTAGCGAAAGGCTTCTTGAGGGGAAACTGTAGCTCTGTGAGATCAATTCACAGATCACAAAGAAGTTTCTCAGAAAGCTACTTGCACACATTTAGTGGCGGATATTTCCTTTGGACCTATAGTCTTCAAAGAGATCCGAAGTAACATTTCTCAGATTCCACAGAAATAAGGCTAGCCAACAGTTCTACGAAATACAGCTGTATCTCAGTGACAGGAAATCGTATATCACAAAGCAGTTCCTCAGAAAGCTTCTTTTCACTTTTTAACTGAAGCTATATCCTTTTTCACCATAGCGATCTTTGGACTTCCAAAGACCACTTTGCAAATTCCACAAGAACAGTCTTGGTGAAAGGCTTCTTGAGGGGAAAGCTGTAACTCTGTGAGATGAACTAAGAGAACACAAAACCGTTTCTCAGAAAGCTTCTTTCCAGTTTTTAACTGAAGATATTTCCTTTTTCACCATAGCCCTCTATGGGCTTCCAAATATCACTTTGCAATTTCCACAAGGACAGTCTTACCGAAAGGCTTCTTGAGGGGAAAGCTGTAACTCTGTGAGTTGAATTGACAGAACACAAAGCAGTTTCTCAGAAAACTTATTTTCAGTTTCTATCTTAGGATAATTCCTTTTTCAAAATGGCCTTCTATGGGCTTCCAAATATCACTTTGCAAATTCCACAAGAACAGTCTTAGCGAAAGGCCTCTGGAGGTGAAGCTGTAACACTGTGAGATGAATTAACAGAACAAATAGCAATTTCTCAGAAATATTCTTTCCAGTTTTTAACGGAAGGAATTTCCTTTTTCACCATAGGCCTCTATGGACTTCCAAATATCACTTTGCAAATCCCACAAGAACAGTCCTAGCGAAAGTCTTCTTGAGGGGAAAGCTGAAACTCGGTGAGGTGCATTAAGAGAACACATGGCAGTTTCTCAGAAAGCTTATTTCCAGTTTTTAAGGGAAGATATTTCCTTTTTCACCATAGCCCTCTATGGGCTTCCAAATATCACTTTGCAAATTCCACAAGAACAGTCTTAGTGATCGGTTTCTTGAGGGGAAAGCTGTAACTCTTTGAGATGTATTAGCAGAACACAAAGGAGTTTCTCAGAAATCTTCTTTCCAGTTTTTAACGGAAGATATTTCCTTTTTCACCATAGCCCACTACGGGCTTCCAAATATCATCTTGCAAATTCCACAAGAACAGTCTTAGCGAAAGGCTTTTGGAGGGGAAATCTATAACTCCGTGAGATCAATTAAGAAAACACAATGCAGTTTCTCAGAAAGCTTCTTTTCAGTTTTTATCTTAGGATACTTCCTTTTTCACCATAGCCCTCTAGGAGCTTCCAAATATCACTTTGCAAATTCCACAAGATCAGTCTCAACGAAAGGCTTCTTGAGGTGAAAGCTGTAACACTGTGAGATGAATTAACAGAACACAAAGCAGTTTCTCAGATAGCTTCTTTCAGTTTTTATCTTAGGATATTTCCTTTTTCACCATAGCTCTCTCTGGGCTTCCAAATATCACTTTGCAAATTCCCCAAAAACAGTGTTTGCGAAAGGTTTCTGGATGGGAGAGCTGTAACACTGTGAGATGCATTAACAGAATACAAAGCAGTTTCTCAGAAATCTTCTTTCCAGTTTTTATTGGAAGATATTTCTTTTATCACCTTAGCCCTCTATGGGATTCCAAATATCACTTTGCAAATTCCACAAGAACAGTTTTAGAAAAAGGCTTCTTGAGGGCAAAACTCTAATTCTGTGAGATGAATTAACAGAACACAAAGCATTTTCTCACAAATCTTCTTTCCAGTTTTTAACGGAAGATATTTCCTTTCTCACCAGGGTCCTCTATGGGCTTCCAAGTATCACTTTGCAAATCCCACAAGAACAGTCTCAGCGAAAGGCTTTTTGAGAGGAAAGCTGTAACTCAGTGAGAAGTATTAACAGAAAACACGGCATTTTCTCAAAATGCTTCTTTCCAGTTTTTAACGGAAGATATTTCCTTTTTCACCATAGTCCTCTATGGGTTTCCAAATATCACTTTCCAAATTTCACAAAACAGTCTTAGTAAACGGCTTCTTGAGGGGAAAGCTGTAGCTCTGTGAGATGAACTAACAGAACACAAAGCAGTTTTTCAGACAGCTTCTTTTCGGTTAGTATCTTAGGATATTTCCATTTTCACCATAGCCCTCTATGGGCTTCCACATATCACTTTGGAAATTCCTCAAAAACAGTCTTAGCGGAAGGCTTCTTGAGGGGCAAGCTGTAACTCTGTGAGATGAATTAACAGAACACAAAGCAGGTTCTCAGAAAGCTACTTTTCAGTTTTTATCCTAGGATATTTCCTTTTTCACCATAGCCTGCTATGGGCTTCCAAATATCACTTTGCAAATTCCACAAGAACAGTCTTAGCAAAAGGCTTCTTGAGGGGAAAGCTTAACTCTCTGAGTCGAATTAACAGAACACAAAGCAGTCTCTCAGAAAGCTTCTTTTCAGTTGTTATCTTAGGATATTTCCTTTCTCACCATAGCCCTCTAGGATTCCAAATATCACCTTGCAAATTCCACTGGAACAGTCTTACCAAAAGGCTTCCTGAATGGAAAGCTGTAACTCTGTGAGATGAATTAACATAACACAAAGTAGTTTGTAAAAAAGCTTCTCTTCAATTTTTATCTTAGGATATTTCTTTTTCCACCATAGCCCTCTATTGGCCTCCAAATATCACTTTACAAATTCCACAAGAACAGTCTTAGCGAAGGGGTTGTTGAGGGCAAAGCTAAAACACTGTGAGATGAATTAAGAGAACACAAAACAGATTCTCAAAAAACCTTCTTTTCAGATTTTATCGCAGGATATTTAATTTTTCACCAGAGCGCTCTATGGTCTTCCAAATATCACTTTGCAAATTCCACAAGAACAGTCTTAGTGGTAGGCTTTATGAGGCGAAAGCTGTAACACTGTGAAATGAATTAACAGATCAAAAAGCGGTTTCTCAGAAAGGTTTTTTCCAGTTTTTAACTGAAGATATTTCCTTTTTCACCATAGCCCTCTATGGGCTTCCAAATATCACTTTGCAAATTCCACAAGAACAGTATTAGGGAAAGGCTTCTTGAGGGGAAAGCTGTAGCTCTGTGAGATGAATTAACAGAACACAAAGCAGTGGCCAGGAAAGCTTCTTTTCGGTTTTTATCTTAGAATATTTCCTTTATCACCGTAGCCCTCTATGGGCTTCTAAATATCACTCTTCAAATTCCGCAAGAACAGTCCTGGCGAAAGGCGTCTTGAGTGGAAAACTGTAACTCTGTGAGATGAATTAACAAAACGCAAAGTAGTTTGTCAAAAAGCTTCTTTTCAGTTTTTATCTTATGATATTTCCTTTTTCAACATAGCCCTCTATAGGCTTTCAAATAACACTTTGCTAATTCCACAAGGACAGTCTTAGCGAAAGGCTTCTTCAAGGAAAAACTAAAACCCTGTGAGATGAATTAAGAGAACACAAAGCAGTTTCACAAAAAGCTTCTTTTCAGTTTTTATCTTAGGATACTTCCTTTTTCACCATAACCCTCTATTGTCTTCCCAATATCACTTTGCAAAATTCCACAAGAACAGTCTTAGGGAAAGGATTCTTGAGGTTAATGCTGTAATTCTGTGAGATGAATTAACAGAACCCAAAGCAGTTTCTCAGACACTTCTTTCCAGTTTTTAACTGAAGATATTTCCAGTTTCACCATAGCCCTCCATGGACTTCCAATTATCACTTTGTAAATTCAACAAGAACAGTCTTAGCGAAAGACTTCTTTCTGGGAAAGCTGAAAATCTGTGAGATGAATTAACAGAACAGAAAGTCAGTTTCTCAGAAATCTTCTTTTCAGTTTTTATCTAACTATATTTCCTTTTTCACCGTAGCCCTCTATGGGCTTCCAAATATCACCTTGGAAATTCCACAAGAACAGTCTTAGCGAAAGACTTCTTGAGGTGGATGCTGGAACGCTCTGAGATGGATTAACAGAACACAAAGCTGTTTCTCAGAAGGCTTCTTTCCAGTTTTTAACTGCACATTTTTCCTTTATCAGCATAGCCGTCTAAGGGTTCCAAATATCACTTTGCAAGTTCCACAAGAACAGTCTTAGCGAAAGACGTCTTGAGGGTAAAGCAGTAACTCTGTGAGATGAAGTAACAGAACACAAAACAGTTTCTCAGAAACTTTCTTTCCAGGTTTTAACGGAAGATATCTACTTTTACACCATAGCCCTCTATGGGCTTCCAAATATCACGTTGGAAATTCCACAAGAACAGTCTTAGAGAATGGCTTCTGAGAAGAAAGCTGTAACTCTGTGAGATGAATTAACAGAACACAAAGCAGTTTCTCAGAAAATTTCTTTGTAGTTTTTAATGGAAGATATTTCCTTTTTCACCGTAGCCCGCTATGGACTTCCAACTATCACCTTGCGAATTCCACAGGAACAGTCTTAGTGAATGGCTTCTTTACGGGACAGCTGTGAGAACACAATGCAGTTTCTGAGAAAGCTTCTTTATGGTTTTTATCTTAGGATATTTCCTTTTTCGCCATAACCCTGTATGGGCTTCCAAATATCACTTTGTAAATTCCTCAAGAACAGCCTTAGTGAAAGGCTTCTGGAGGGGAAAGCTGTAACTCTGTGAAATGAAATAAGAGAACACAAAGCAGTTTCTCAGAACGCTTCTTTCCAGTTTTTAACTGAAGATATTTCCTTTTTAACGAAAACTCTCTATGGGCTTCCAAATATCACTTTGCCAATTCCACCAGAACAGTCTTAGCGAAAGGCTTCTTGAGGGGAAAGCTGTAACACTGTGAGATGAATTAACAGAACACAAAGCAGTTTCTCAGAAAGCTTCTTTCCAGTTTTTAACGGAAGATATTACCTTTTTCACCATAGGCCTCTGTGGGCTTCGAAATATCACTCTGCAAATTCCACAACAACAGTCTTAGGGAAAGGTTTCTTGAGGGGAAAGGTGTAACTCTGTGATATGAATTAACAGAACAAAAAGCCGTTTCTCTGAAAGCTTCTTTTCGGTTTTTATCTTAGGATATTTCCTTTTTCACCATAGCCCTCATTGGGCTTCCAAATATCAAATTTTAAAGTCCACTTGTACTGTCTTAGCGAAAGGCTTCTTGGGATGAAGCTGTAACACTGTGAGATGAATTAACAGAACACGAAGATGTTTCTCAGAAAGCTTGTTTTCAGTTTTTATCTTAGGATATTTCCTTTGTCACCAGAGCCCTCTATGGGCCTCCAAACAACACTTTGCAAATTCCACAAGAACAGTTTTAGCGAAAGATTTCTGGAGGGCAAAGCTGTAACTCTGTGAGATGTATTAACCCAAAAAAAAGCAGTCTCTCAAAAAAGCTTCTTTTCAGTTTTTATCTTAAGATATTTCTTTTTTCACAATAGCCCTCTATGGACTTCCAAATATCACTTCGCAAATTCCACAAGAACACTGTTCGCAAAGGGTTTCTTGAGGGGAAACCTGAAACTCTGTGAGATGAATTAACAGAACACAAAGCAGTTTCTCAGAAAATTTCTTTCCAGATTTTTTCTTAGGATATTTCCTTTTTCACCATAGCCCTCTATGGGCTTCCAAATATCACTTTGCAAATTACACAAGAACAGTCTTAGGAAAAGGTTTCTTGAGGGGGAAGCTGTAACACAGTGAGAAGAATTAACAGAACACAAAGCAGTTTCTCAGACAGCTTCTTTCCAGTTTTTAACGGAAGATATTTCCTTTTTCACAATAGCCCTCTATGGGCTTCCAACTATCACTTTGCAAATTCCACAAGAACAGCCTTAGCGAAAGGCTTTATGAAGGTAAAGCTGTAACTCTGTAAGATGAATTAACAGAACACAAAGCAGTTTTTCAGAAGGCTTCTTTCCAGTTTTTAACGCAAGATATTTCCTATTCACCATAGCCCTACATGGGATTCCAAATATCACTTTGCAATTTCCACAAGAACAGTCTTAGCGAAAGGCTTCTTGAGGGAAAAGCTGTAACTCTGTGAGATGAATTAACAGAACACAAAGCAGTTTCTCAGAAAGCTTCTTTCCAGGTTTTAACGGAAGATATTTCCTTTTTCACCATAGCCCTCTATGGGCTTCCTAATATCACTTTTGAAATTCCCCAAGAACAGTCTTAGGGAAAGGCTTCTTGTGGGGAAAGCTGTAACTCTGTGAGATGAATTAACAGAACACAAAGCAGTTTCTCAGACAGATTCTTTCCAGTGTTTAAAGGAAGATATTTACTTTTTTACCATAGCCCTCTATGGGCTTCCAAATATCACTTTGCAAATTCCACAAGAACAGACTTACCGAAAGGCGTCTTGAAGGGAAAGGCCCTCTATGGGCTTCCGATGATCGCATTGCAAATTTCTCAAGAACCGTCTTAGCGAAAGGCTTCTTGAGGGGAAAGCTGTAACTCTGTGAGATGAATTAACAGAAGAGAAAGCAGTTTCTCAGAACGCTTCTTTCCAGTTTTTAACGGAAGATATTTCCTTTTTCGCCATAGCCCTCTCTGGGCTTCCAAATATCACTTTGTAAATTCCACAAGAACCGTCTTAGCGAAAGGCTTCTTGAGGGGAAAGCTGTAACTCTGTGAGATGAATTTACAGACACGAAGCAGTTTCTCAGAAATCTTCTTTTCAGTTTTTACCTTAGGATATTTCCTTTTTCACCATAGCCATATAAGGGCTTCCAAATATCACTCTGCAAATACCACAAGAACAGTCTTAGCGAAAGGTTTATTGAGGGGAAATCTGTAACTCTGCGAGAAGAATTAACAGAACAAAAAGCAGTTTCTCAGAAATTTCTTTCCAGTTTTTAACGGAAGATATTTCCTTTTTCACCATAGCCCTGTATGGACTTCCAAATATCACTTTGCAAATTTCACAAGAACAGTCTTAGCAAAAGACAACTTGAGGGGAATGCTGTAACTATGTGAGATGAATAAACAGAATATAAACTGTTTCTCAGAACGCTTCTTTTCAGTTTTTAATGGAAAATATTTCCTTGTTCACCATAGCCCTCTATGGAATTCCAAATATCACTTTACACATTCCACAACAACAGTCTTAGCGAAAGTCTTCTTGAGGGGAGAGCTGTAGCACTTTGAAATGAATTAACAGAACACTGAACAGCTTCTCAGAAAGCTTCTTTTCAGTTTTTATCTTAGGATATTTCCTTTTTCTCCATAGCCCTCTAGGGGATTCCAAATATCACTTTGCAAATTCCACAAGAATAGTCTTAGAGAAAGATTATTCAGGGGGAAGCTGTAACTCTGTGAGATGAATCAACAGAACACAAAGCAGTTTCTCAGAATGCTTCTTTTCAGTTTTAATCTTAGGATATTTCCTTTTTCACCATAGATCACTAAGGGCTTCCAAATATCACTTTGCAAATTCCAGAAGAGCAGTCTTAACAAAAGGCTTCTTGAGGGGAAAGCTGTAATTCTGTGAGAAGAATCACCAGAACAAAAAAGCAGTTTCTCAGAAAGCTTCTTTCCAGTTTTTTAGGGAAAATATTCACTTTTTCACATTAGCCCTCATTGGGCTTCCAAATATCACTTTCCAAATTCCACAAGAACAGCCTTAGCAAAAAGCTTCTTGAAGGGAAAGCTGTAACTCTGTGAGATAAATTAAAAGAACACGAAGCAGTTTCTCAGAAAGCTTCTTTACAGTTTGTAACAGAACATATTCCCTTTTTCACCATAGCCCTCTATGGGCTTTCAAATACCACTTTCCAAATTCCACAAGAACAGTCTTAGCGAAAGACTTCTTGAAGAGAAAGATGTAACTCTGTGAGATGAATTAAAAGAACACAAAGCAGTTTCTCAGAACGCTTCTTTCCAGTTTTTAACGGAAGATACTTCCTTTCTCACCATATCCCGCTATGGCCTTCCAAATATCACTTTCCATATTGCACAAGAACAGTCTTAACGAAAAGCTTCTTGAGGTGAAAGCTGTAACACTGTGAGATGAATTAACAGAACACAAAGCAGTTGCTCAGAAAGCTTCTTTCCAGTTTTTAACGGAAGATATTTCCTTTTTCACTGTAGCCCTCTGTGGGCTTTAAAACATCACCTTGCAAATTCCACAAGAACAGTCTTAGCGAAAGGCTTCTTGAGGGGAAAGCTGTAACTCTGTGAGATGAATTGACAGAACACAAAGCAGTTTCTCAGAAAGCTTCTTTCCAGTTTTTAACTGAAGATATTTCCTTTTTCACCATAGCCCTCTATTGGCTTCCAAATATCACTTTGCCAATTCCACAAGAACAGCCTTTGCGAAAGGCTTCTTGAAGGGAAAGCTGTAACTCTGTGAGATGAATTAACAAATCACAAAGCAGTTTCTCAGAATGCTTCCTTTCATTTTTTATCTTAGGATACTTCCTTTTTCACTATAGCCTGCTGTGAGCTTCCAAGTATCACTTTGCAAATTCCACAAAAACAGTCTTAGCAAAAGGCTTCTTGAGGGGAAAGCTGTAACGCTGTGAGAAGAATTAACAGAACACAAAGCAGGTTCTCAGAAAGCTTCTTTCCACTTTATCGCGTAAGATTCTTCCTTTTTCGCACAGCTCTCTATGGGCTTACAAATATCACTTTCCAGATTCCACAAGACAGCCTTAGCGAAAGTCTTCTTGAAGGGAAAACTGTAATTCTGTGAGATGAATTAAGAGAAGACAAAGCAGTTTCTGAGAAAACTTCTTTCCAGTTTTTAACTGAAGATATTTCCTTTTTCACCTTACCCTCTATGGGCTTCCAAATATCACTTTTCAAATTTCACAAGAACAGCCGTAGCGAAAGGCTTCTTGAAGGGAAAACTGTAACTCTGTGAGA
Organism: Chlorocebus sabaeus; assembly: GCF_047675955.1. Taxonomy (NCBI): domain Eukaryota; kingdom Metazoa; phylum Chordata; class Mammalia; order Primates; family Cercopithecidae; genus Chlorocebus; species Chlorocebus sabaeus. The sequence continues at coordinate 422,111 of NW_027326891.1, read as the reverse complement.
TGAATTAACAGAACACAAAGCAGTTTCACAGAAAGCTTCTTTCCAGTTTTTAACGGAAAATATTTCCTTTTTCACCATAGCCCTCTAAGGGCTTCCAAATATCACTTTGCAAATTCCATAAGAACAGTCTAAGCGAAAGTCTTATTGAGGGAAAAGATGTAACTCTTTGAGATGAATTAACAGAACACAAAGCAGTATCTCAGAAAGCTTACTTTCAGATTTTAACTGAAGATATTTCCTTTTTCACCATAGCCCTCTAGGGATTCCAAATATCACTTTGCAATTCCACAACAACAACTTTAGCGAAAGGCTTCTTAAGGGGAAAGCTGTAATTCTGTGAGTTGAATTAACAGAACACAAATCAGTTTCTCAGAAAACATCTTTTCAGTTTTTTTCTTAGGCTATTTCCTTTTTCACCAAAGCCCTCCAGGAGCTTCCAAATATCACTTTGCAAATTCCACAAGAACAGTCTTAGTGAACGGCTTCCTCAGGGGAATGCTAAACTCTGTGAGATGAATTAACAGAACACAAAGCAGTTTTTCACAAAGCTTCTTTTCAGTGTTTATCTTAGGATATTTCCTTTTTCATCATAGCCCTCTAGGGGCTTCCAATTTCACTTTGCAAATTCCACAAGAACAGTCTTAGCGAAAGGCTTCTTGAGGGGAAAGCTCTAACACTGTGAGATGAATTTACAGAACACAAAGCAGTTTCTCAGAAATCTTCTTTCCAGTTTTTAACGCAAGATATTTCCTTTTTTACCTTAGCCCTCTATGGGCTTCCAAATATCACTTTGCAAATTTCACAAGAACAGTCTTAGTGAACGGATTATTGAGGGGAAGGCTGTAATTCTGTGAGGTGATCTAACAAAACACACAGCATTTTCACAGAAAGCTTCTTTTCAGTTTTTATCTAAGGCTATTTCCATTTTCACCATAGAGCTCTATGGGCTTCCAAATATCACTTTGCAAATCCCACAAGAACAGTCTTAGCGAAAGGTTTCTTGAGCGCAAAGCTGTAACACGGTGAGATGTCTTACACGAACACACGGCAGTTTCTCAGAAAGCATCTTTCAAGTTTTTAACGGTAGATATTTACTTTTTCACCGTAGCCCTCTATGGGCTTCCAAATATCACTTTGCAAATTTCACAAAAACAGTCTTAGCGAAAAGCTTGTTGAGGGGAAAGCCGTAACTCAGTGAGATGTATTAACACAACACACGGCAATTTCTCAGAATGCTTCTTTCCAGTTTTTAACGGAAGATATTTTGTTTTTCACCATAGCCCTCTATGGGCTTCCAAATGTCACATTGCAAATTTCACAAGAACAGCCTTACTGAACAGATTCTTGAGGGTAAAGCTGTAACTCAGTGAGATGAACTAACAGAACACAAAGCAGTTTCTCAGAAAGCTTCTTTTGGGTTTTTATCTTAGGATATTTCCATTTTCACCATAGCCCTCTACGGGCTTACAAATATCACTTTGCAAATTCCACAAGAACAGTCTTAGCGGAAGGCTTGTGGAGGAGAAAGCTCTATATCTGTGAGATGAATTAACAGAACACAAAGCAGTTTCTAAGAAATATTCTTTCCAGTTTTTAACGGAAGATATTTCCTTTTACACCATAGCCCCCTAGGGGCTTCAAAATATCACTTTGCAAATTCCACAAGAACAGTCCTAGCGAAGGGCTTCTTTAGGAGGGCGCTGTAACTCTCAGAGATGAATTAACAGAACACAAAGCAGTTTCTCAGAAAGCCTCTTTCCAGGTTTTAACTGAAGATATTTCTTTTTAGCGAAAGGCTTCTTGAGGGGAGAGCTGAAACTCGGTGAGGTGTATTAACAGAACACACAGCAGTTTCTCAGAAAGCTTCTTTCCACTTTTTAACGGAAGATATTTCCTTTTTCACCATAGCCCTCTAGGGGCTTCCAAATATCAATTTGAAAATTCCACTAGAACAGTCTTAGCGAAAGCTTCTTGAGGGGAAAGCTGTAATTTGGTGAGATGTATTAACAGATCACACGGCAGTATCTCAGAGAGCTTCTTTCCAGTTTTTAACTGAAGATATTTCCTTTTTCTCCGTAGCCCAACATTGGTTTGCAAATATCACTTTGCAAATTTCACAAGAATAGTCTTAGTGAACGGCTTCTTGAGGGGATAGCTGTGCCACTGTGAGATGAACTAACAGAACACAAAGCACTTTCTCAGAAAGCTTCTTTACGGTTTTTAATGGAAGATATGGCGTTTTTCACCATTGCCCACTATGGGCTTCCAAATTTCACTTTGCAAATTCAAAAAGAAAAGTCTTAGTGAAAGGCTTCTTCAGGGTAAAGCTGTAACTCTGTGAGATGAATTAGCAGAACACAAAGCAGTTTCACAGAAAGTTTCTTTCCGGTTTTTAACTGAAGATATTTAATTTTTCCCCATAGCCCCCTATGTTCTTCTAAATATCACTTTGCAAATTTCACAAGAAGAGTCTTAGCGAAAGGCTTCTTGAGGAAAAAGCTGTAACTCTGTGAGATGAATTAACAGAATACTAAGCAGTTTCTCAGAAAGGTTCTTTTCAGTTTTTATCTTAGGCAATTTCCCTTTTCACCATAGCCGTCTATGGGCTTCCAAATATCACTTTGCAAATTAAACAAGAACAGTCTTAGCGAAGGGCTTCTGGAGGGGAAAGCTGTAACTCTGTGAGACGACTTAACAGGACACAAAGCAGTTTCTCAGAAATCTTCTTTCCAGTTTTTAACGGAAGATATTTACTTTTTCACCATAGCCCTCTATGGGCTTCCAAATATCACTTTGCAAATTCCACAAGAATAGTCTTAGTGAACGGCTTCTTGAGGGGAAAGCTGTAACTCTGTGAGATGAATTAACAGAACACAAATCAGTTTCTCAGAAAGCTTCTTTTCGGTTTTCATCTTAGGATATTTCCATTTTCACCTTAGCCATCTATGGGCTTCCAAATATCACTTTGCAAAATCCACAAGAACATTCTTAGCTAAAGGCTTCTTGAGGGTAGAGCTGTTACTGTGTAAGATGAATTAACAGAACACTAAGCAGTTTCTGAGAAAGCTTCTTTTCAGTTTTTATCTTAGGATATTTCCTTTCTGACCGTAGCCCTCTATAGGCTTCCAAATATCACTTTGCAAATTTCACAAGAACAGTCTTAGCGAAAGGCTTCTTGAGGGGAAAGCTGTAATTCTGTGACATGAATTAACAGAACACAAAGCAGTTTCTCAGAAAGCTTCCTTCCTGATTTTAACTGAAGATATTTCGTTTTTCAGCATAGCCCTCTATGGGCTTACAAATGTCACTTTGCAAATTTCACAATAACAGACTTAGTGAAAGGCTTCTTGAGGGAAAAGCTGTAACCCTGTGAGATGAATGAACAGAACACAAAGCAGTTTCTCAGAGAGCTTCTTTCCAGTTTTTCACTGAAGATATTTTCTTTTTAACCATAGCCCTCTATGGGCCTCCAAATATCACTTTGCAAATCCCATAAGAACAGTCTAAGCCAAAGACTTCTTTTGGGGAAAGCTGTAACTTGGTGAGATGTATTAACAGAACACACGGCAGTTTCTCAGAAAGCTTCTTTCCAGATTTTAACGGAAGATATTTCCTTTTACACCATAGCCCTCTAACGGCATCCAAATTTCACTTTTCAAATTTCACAAGAACAGTCTTAGTGAACGACTTCTTGAAGGGAAAGCTGTAACTCTGTGAGATGAACTAACAGAACACTAAGAACTTTTCAGAAAGCTTCTTTTCGGTTTTCATCTTAGGATATTTCCATTTTCACCTTAGCCATCTATGGGCTTCCAAATATCACTTTGCAAATTCCACAAGAACAGTCTTAGCGAAAGGCTTCTTGAGGGGAAAGCTGTAACTCTTTGAGATGAATTTACAGAACACAAATCAGTTTCTCAGAAAGCTTCTCTCCAGTTTTTAACTGAAGATATTTCCTTTTTCACCATAACCCTGCATGGGCTTCCAAATATCACATTGCAAATTCCACAAAAACTGCCTTAGCGTAAGGCTTCTTGAGGGAAAAGTTGTAATTCTGTGAGATGAATAAACAGAACACAAAGTAGTTTCTCAGAAAGCTTCTTTCCAGTTTTTAACGGAAGGGATTTTTGAGAAGAAAGCTGTAATTCTGTGAGATGAATTAACAGAACACAAAGCAGTTTCCGAGAAATCTTCTTTACAGTTTTTTTCTTAGGTAATTTGCTTTTTCACCATAGCCCTCTATGGGCTTCCAAATATCACTTTGCAATTTCCAGAAGAACAGTCTTTGCGGAGGGCTTCTGGAGGGGAAGGATTTAGCTCTGTGAGATGAATTAAGAGAACACAAAGCGAAAGGCTTCTTGAGGGGGAAGCTGTAATTCTGTGAGATGAATTAACAGAACAGAAAGCAGTTTCTCAGAAAGCTTCTTTCCAGTTTTTAACGGAAGACCTTTCCTTTTTCACGATAGCCCTCTATGGGTTTCCAAATATCACTTTGCAAATTTCACAAGAACAGTCTTAGTGAACGGCTTCTTGAGGAGAAAGCTGAAACTCTGTGAGTTGAACTAACAGAACACAAAGCAGTTTCTCAGAGAGCTTCTTTTCGGTTTTTAGCGAAAGATATTTACTTTTTCACCATAGCCCCCTATGGGCTTCCAAATATCACTTTGCAAATTCCACAAGAACTGTCTTAACGAAGGGCTTTTGGAGGGGAAAGCTGTAACTCTGTGAGATAAATTAACAGAACAGAAAGCAGTTTCTCAGAAAGCTTCTTTCCAGTTTTTAACTGAAGATATTTCCTTTTTAACCATAGCCCTCCAGGGTTTCCCAATATCACTTTGCAAATTCCACAAGAATAGTCTTAGGGAAAGGATTCTGGAGGGGAATGCTGTAACTCTGTGAGACGAATTAACAGAACACAACACAGTTTCTCAGAAACGTTCTTTCCAGTTTTTAACTGAAGAAATTTCCTTTTTCACCATAGCGCTCTATGGGATTCCAACTATCACTTTGCAAATCGCAAAAGAACAGTCTTAGCGAACGGCTTCTTCAGGGGAAAGCTGTAAATCTGTGAAATGAATTAACAGAACAAAAGGCAGTTTCTCAGAAAGCTTCCTTTCAGTTTTTATCTTAGGTAATTTCCTTTTTCACCGTAGCCCTTTAAGGGCCTCCAAATTTCAATTTGCAAATTCCAAAAGAAGAGTCTTTGTGGAGGGCTTCTGGAGGGAAAAGTTGTAACTCAGTGAGGTGAATTAACAGAACACAAAGCAGTTTCTCAGAAATCTTCTTTCCAGTTTTTAACGGAAGATATTTCCGTTTTCACCACAGCCCTCTATGGGCCTCCAAATATCACTTTGCAAATTCCACAAGAACAGTCTTAGCGAAAGGCTTCTTGAGGAGAAAGCTGTAATTCTGTGAGATGAATTAACAGAACACAAAGCAGCTTCTTAGAAAGCTTCTTTCCAGTTTTTAACTTAAGAAATTTCCTTTTTCAGCATAGCCCTATAGGGTCTTCCAAATACCACTTTGCAAATCCCACAAGAACACTCTTAGCGAAAGGCTTCTTGAGGGGAAGGCTGTAATTCTGTGAGATGAATTAATAGAACAGAAAGCAGTTTCTCAGAATTTTTCTATCCACAGTTTAACTGAAGATATTTCCTTTTTCACCGTAGCCCTCTATGGGCTTCCAAATATCACTTTGCAAATCCCACAAGAGCAGTCTTAGCGAAAGGCTTCTTGAGGGGAAAGCTGTAACTCCGTGAGGTGTATTAACAGAACACATGGCAGTTTCTCAGAAAGCTTCTTTCCAGTTTTTAACGGAAGACTTTGCCTTTTTCACCGTAGCCTCCTATGGGTTTCCAAATATCACTTTGCAAATTTCACAAGAGCTGTCTTAGTGAACGAATTCTTGAGAGGAAAGCTCTAACTCTGTGAGATGAATTACGAGAACCCAAAGCCGTTTCTCAGAAAGCTTCTTTTCAATTTTTATCTTAGGATGTTTCCTTTTTCACCATAGGCCTCTATGGGCTTCCAAATATCACATTGCAAATTCCACAAGCACAGTCTTAGTGAAAGGCTTCTTGAGGGGAAAGGTGTAACTCGGTGAGATGTATTACACCAACACACGGCAGTTTCTCAGAAAGCTTCTTTTCAGTTTTTATCATAGGATATTTCCTTTTTCACCATAGCCCTCTATGGGCTTCCAAATATCACATTGCAAGTTCCCCTAGAACAGCCTTAGTGAACGGCTTGTTGAGGGGAAAGCTGTAACTCGATGGATGTATTAACAGAACACACGACAGTTCTTCTGAAAGCTTCTTTCCCGTTTTTACCGGAAGATATTTCCCTTTTCACTGTAGCCCTCTATGGGTTTGCAAATATCAATTTGCAAATTTCACAAGAATAGTCTTAGTGGGGCACCTTGAGGGCAAAACTGAAACTCTGTAAGATGAACTAACAGAACACCAAGCAGTTTTGCAGAAAGATTCTTTTCGATTTTATCTTAGGATATTTCCATTTTCAACATAGCCCTCTATGGGCATCGAAATATCACTCTGCAAATTCCACAACAACAGCCTTAGCGAAAGGCTTCTTGAGGGGAAAGCTGTAACATTGTGAGATGAATTAACAGAACACAAAGCACTTTCTCAGAAGACTTCTTTCCAGTTTTTAACGGAAGATATTTCCTTTTTCACCATAGCCCTCTATGGGCTTCCAAATATCACCTTGCAAATTCCACAAGAACAGTCTTAGCCAAAGTCTTCTGGAGGGGAGAGCTGTAACTCTGTTAGATGAATTAACAGAACACAAAGCAGGTTTTCAGAAAGCTTCTTTTCAGTTTTTAACTGAAGTAATTTCCTTTTTCACCGTAGCCCTCTATAAGCTTCCAAATATCACTTTGAAATCCCAAAAGAACAGTCTTAGCGAAAGGCTTCATTAAGGGAAAGGTGTATCTCGGTGAGGTGTATTAACAGAACACGCGACATTTTCTCAGAAAGCTTCTTTCCAGTTTTTAACGGAAGATTTTTTTTTATCACCATAGCCCCCTACCGGATTCCAAATATCACTTTGCAAATTCCACAAGAGCAGTCTTAGCGAAAGGCTTCTGCAGGGGAAAGCTATAACTCTGTGAGATGAACTAAGAGAACACAAAACAGTTTCTCAGAAAGCTCCTTTACAGTTTTTAACTGAAGATATTTCCTTTTCCACCATAGCCCTCTATGGGATTCCAAATTTCATTTTTCAAATTCAACAAGAACAGTCTTATTGAACGGCTTCTTGAGGGGAAAGCTGTAACTCTGTGAGATGAATTAACAGAACACAAAGCAGTTTCTCAGAAATTTTCTCTTCGGTTTTTATCTTAGGATATTTCCATTTTCACCATAGCCCTCTATGGGCTTCCAAATACCATTTTGTAAATTCCGCAAGAACATTGTTATCGAAAGTCTTCTGTAGAGGAAAGCTGTATCTCTTTGAGATATGTTAACAGAACACCCGGCAGTTTCTCAGAAAGCTTCTTTCAAGTTTTTAACGGAAGGTATTTCCTTTTTCACCATAGCCATCTATGGTGTTGAAAACATTAATATGCAAATTTCACAAGAATAGTCTTAGTGAACGGCTTCTTGAGGGAAAGCTGAAACTCTGTGAGATTAACTAACAGAACACAAAGCAGTTTTTGAGAAAGATTGTTTTCGATTTTTAATGGAAGATATTTCCTTTTTCTTTTTTTTTTTTTAAATTTTTTTTTTTTTTTGAGACGGAGTATCGCTCTGTCGCCCAGGCTGGAGTGCAGTGGCGCAATCTCGGCTCACTGCAAGCTCTGCCTCCCGGGTTCACGCCATTCTCCTACCTCAGCCTCCCGAGTAGCGGGGACTACAGGCGCCCGCCACTGCCCCCGGCTAATTTTTTTCTATTTTTTAGTAGAGACGGGGTTTCACCATGGTCTCGATCTCCTGACCTTGTGATCCGCCCGCCTCGGCCTCCCAAAGCGCTGGGATTACAGGCGTGAGCCACCGCGCCCGGCCTTTTTCACCATAGCGCTCTATGGGCTTCCAAATATCATTTTGCAAATTCCAAAGAACAGTCTAAGCGAAAGGCTTCTTGAGGGAAAGCTGTAACTCTGTGAGATGAATTAACAGAACACAAAGCAGTTTCTCAGAAATCTTCTTTCCAGTTTTTAACGGAAGATATTTCCTTTTTCACCATAGCCTTCTATGGGCTTCTAAATATCACCTTGCAAATTACACAAGAACAGACTTAACGAAAATCTTCTTGATGTTACAGGTGTAACTCGGTGAGATGAATTAACAGAACACAAAGAAGTGTCACGGAAAGCTTCTTTCTAGTTTTCAACTGAGGATATTTCCTTTTCCAGCAGAGCCCTCTACGGGCTTCCAAATATCACCTTGCAAATTCCACAAGAACAGTCTTAGCTATTCGCTTCTAGAGGGAAAAGCTGTAACTCTGTGAGATGAATTAGCAGAACACAAAGCAGTTTCTCAGAAAGCTTCTTTTCAGTTTTTATCTTAGAATATTTCCTTTTTCAAGATAGCTTTTTATGGGCTTCCAAATATCAATTTGCAAATTCCACAAGAACAGTCTTAGTGAATGCCTTCTGGAGGTGAAAGCTGTAACTCTGTGAGATGAATTAACAGAATACAAAGCAGTTTCTCAGAAAGCTTCTTTCCAGTTTTTAACTGAAGATATTTCTTTTTTCACCATAGCCTTCTATGGGCTTCCAAATATCACTTTGCAAATTGCACAACAAGAGTCTTAGCGAAGGGCTTCTTGACGGAAAGCTGTAACTCTGTGAGATGAATTAACAGAACACAAAGCAGTTTCTCAGAAAGCTTCTTTCCAGTTTTTACCTGAAGATATTTCCTTTTTCACCACAGCCCTCTATGGGCTTCCAAATATCACTTTCCAAATCCCACAAGAACAGACTTAGCGAAAGTCTTCTTGTGGGAAAAGCTGTAACTCGGTGAGATGCATTAACAGAACACAAGGCAGTATCTCAGAAAGCTTCTTTCCAGTTTTTAACTTAGGATATTTCCTTTTTCACCATAGCCCTCTATGGGCTTCCAAATATCACTTTTGAAATTTCACAAGAACAGTCTTAGTGAACGGCCTCTTGAGCGGAAAGCTGAAACTCTGTGAGATGAACCAACAGAACACAATGCAGTTTCTCAGTAATCTTCTTTTCTGTTTTTAACGGAAGATATTTCCTTTTTCACCATAGCCATCTAGGGTCTTCCAAATATCACTTTGCGAATTCCACAAGAACAGATTTAGTGAAAGGCTTCTTGAGGGAAAGCTATAACTCTGTGAGATGAATTAACAGAATACAAAGCAGTTTCTCAGAAAGCTTCTTTCCAGTTTTTAACTGAAGATATTTCTTTTTTCACCGTAGACTTCTATGGGCTTCCAAATATCACTTTGCAAATTGCACAAGAAGAGTCTTAGCGAAAGGCTTCTTGACGGAAAGCTGTAACTCTGTGAGATGAATTAACAGAACACAAAGCAGTTTGTCAGAAATCTTCTTTCCAGTTTTTAACGGAAGATATTTCCTTTTTCAGCAAAGCCCTCTATGGGCTTCCAAATATCACTTTGCAAATTCCACAAGAACAGTCTTAGCGAAAGACTTCTTGAGGCGAAAGCTGTAACTCTGTGAGAAGAATTAACAGAACACAAACAATTTCTCAAAAAGCTTCTTTCCCGATTTTAACTGAAGATATTTCCTTTTTCACCATAGCCCTCTATGGGCTTCCGAACATCACTTTGCAAATTTCACAAGAACAGTCTTAGCGAAAGGCTTCTTGAGGGGAAAGGTGTAACTCGTTCTGATGTATTAACAGAACACACGGAAATTTCTCAGAATGCTTCTTTCCAGTTTTTTACAAAAGATATTTGCTTTTTCACTATAGCCCACTATGGGCTTCAGAACATCACTTTTCAAATTTCACAAGAACAGTCTCAGCGAAAGGCTTCTTGAGGGGAAAGGTGTAACTCTGTGAGTTGCTTAACAGGACACAAAGCAGATTCTCCGAAAGCTTCTTTTCAGTTTTTAACTTAGAATATTTCTTTTTTCACCATAGCCCTCTATGGGCTTCCAAATATCACTTTGCAAATTCCACAAGAAAAGTCTTAATGAAAAGCTTCTTGAGGGGAAGCTGTAAGTCTCTGAGATGAATTAATAGAACACAAAGCAGTTTCTCAGAAAGCTTCTTTCCAATTTTTAACCGAAGATATTTCCTTTTTCACCCTAGCCCTCTATGGGCTTCCAAATATGACTTTAAATATCCCACAAGAACATTCTTAGCGAAGGCTTCTCCTGGGTAAAGCTGTTACTCTGTCAGATGTATAATTACAGAACACACGGCAGTTTCTCAGAAAGCTTCTTTTCAGTTTTTAACTGAAGATATTTCCTTTTTCATCATACCCCTCTATGAGCTTTCAAATATCACTTTGCAAATTCTACAGGAACAGTCTTAGCGAAAGTCTTCTGGAAGGGATAGCTGTAACTCTGTGAGATGAATTAACAGAACACAGAGCAGTTTCTATGAAAGCTTCTTTTCAGTTTTTATCTTACAATATTTCCTTTTTCACCATAGCCCTGAATGGGCTTCGAAATATCACTTTGCAAATTCCAAAACAACAGTCTTAGTGAAAGGGTTCTGGAGGGGAAAGCTGTAACTCTCTGAGATGAATTAACAGAACACAAAGCAGTTTCTCAGAAACCTTCTTTCCAGTTTTTAACAGAAGATGTTCCCTTTTTCACCTTAGCCCTCTATGCTCTTCCAAATATCACTTTGCAAATTCCACGAAAACAGTCTTAGCGAAAGGCTTCTTGAGGGGAAAGCTGCAACTCTCTGAGATGAATTAACAGAACACAAAGCAGTTTCTCAGAAAGATTCTTTTCAGTTTTTAACGGAAGATATTTCTTTTTTCACCGTAGCCCTCTATGGGCTTCCAAATATCACTTTGAAAATGCCACAAGAACACTCTTAGCAAAAGACTACTTGAGGCGAAACCTGTAACTCTGTGAGATAAATTAAAAGAACACAAAGCAGTTTCTCAGGAAACTTCTTTACAGTTTTTAACGGAAGATATTTCCTTTTTCACCCTAGACCTCAATGGGCTTCCAAATATCAGTTTGCACATCCCAAAAGAACAGTCATAGTGAAAGGCTTCTAGAGGGGAATGCTGCAACTCTGTGAGATGAATTAACAGAACACAAAGCAGTTTCTCAGAAAGCTTCTTTCCAGTTTTTAACGGAAGGTATTTCCTTTTTAACCATAGCCCTGTATGGATTTCCAAATATCACTTTGCAAATTCCAAAACAACAGCCTTAGCGAAAGGATTCTTGAGGGGAAAGCTGTAACTCTGTGAGTTGAATTGACAGAACACAAAGCAGTTTTTCAGAAAGCTTCTTTTCAGTTTTTATCTTAGTCTATTTCCTTTTTCACCATTGCCCTCTAGGGGCTTCCAAATATCACTTTGCAAATTCCACAAGAACAATCTTAGTTAATGGCTTCTTGAGGGGAAAGCTGTAACTCTGTGTGATGAATTAACAGAACACAAAGCAGTTTCTCAGAAAGCTTCTTTTCAGTTTTTATCTTAGGATATTTCCTTTTCCATCATAGCCCTCTATGAGCTTCCAAATATCACTTTGCAAATTCCACAAGAACAGTCTTAGGGAAAGGCTTCTGGATGGGAAAGCTGTAATTCTGTGAGATGAATTAACAGATCACAAAGCAGTTTCTATGAAAGCTTCTTTTCAGTTTTTATCTTAGGATATTTCCTTTTTCACCATAGCCCTGTATGGGCTTCCAAATATCACTGTGCAAATTCCAAAACAACAGTCTTAGCATAAGGTTTCTGGAGGCGAAAGCAGTAACTCTCTGTGATGAATTAACAGAACACAAAGCAGTTTCTCAGAAATCATCTTTCCAGTTTATAACAGAAGATGTTTCCTTTTTCACCTTAGCCCTCTATGGACTTCCAAATATCACTTTGCAACTCCAACAAGAAGTCTTAGCGAAAGGCTTCTTGTGGAGAAATCTGTAACTCGGTCAGATATATTAACAGAACACACGGCAGTTTCTCAAAAGCTTCTTTCCAGTTTTTAACTGAAGATATTTCCTTTTTCACCATAGCCCTCTATGGGCCTCCAAATATCACTTTGCAAATTTCACAAGAGCAGTCTTAGCGAAAGGCTTCTTCAAGGGAAAGCTGTAACTCTGGAAGATGAATTAAGAGAACACAAAGCAGTTTCTCAGAAAGTTTCTTTTCAGTTTTTAACTTAGGATATCTCATTTTCACCATAGTCCTATATAGGCTTCGAATTATCACTTTTCAAATTCCACAAGAACACTCTTACCGAAAGGCTTCTGCATTGGAAGCTGTAACTCTGTGAGATGTATTAACAGAACACACGGCAGTATCTCAGAAAGCTTCTTTCCAGTTTTTAACGGAAGATATTTCCTTTATCACCTTAGTCGTCTATGGGTTTTCAAATATCATTTTGCAAATGTCACAAGAATAGTCTTAGTGAATGGCTTCTTCAGGGGAAAGCTGAAACTCTGTGAGATGAACTAAAAGAACTCAAAGCAGTTTCTCAGAAAGCTTCTTTCCAGTTTTTAAGGGAGGCGATTTCCTTTTTCACCATAGCCCTTTATGGGCTTCCAAATATCACTTTGCAAATTCCACTTGAAAAGTCTTAGCGGAAGGCTTCTTGAGGGGAAAGCTGTAACTCTTTGAGATGAATTAAGAGAACACAAAGCAGTTTCTCAGAAAGCTTCTTTACAGATTTTAACTGAAGATATTTCCTTTTTCACCATAGCCCTCTATGTGCTTCCAAATATCACTTTGCAAATTCCACAACAACAACCTTAGCGAAAGAGTACTTCAGGAGAAAGCTGTACCTCTGTGAGTTGAATTAACACAACCAAAGGAGTTTCTCAGAAAGCTTCTTTTCAGTTTTTATCTTAAGATATTTCGTTTTTCACCATAGCCCTCTATGGGCTTCCAAATATCACTTTGCAAATTCCACAAGAAGAGTCTTACTGAACGGCTTCTTGAGGTTAAAGCTGAAACTCTGTGAGATGAATTAGCAGAAGACATAGCATTTTCTCAGAAAGCTTCTTTCCAGTTTTTAATGGATGATATTTCCTTTTTCACCGTAGCCCTCTAGAGGATTCCAAATATCCCTTTGGAAATTCCACAAGAAGCATCTTAGCGAAAGGCTTCTTGAGGGGAAAGCTGTACCTCTGTGAGTTGAATTAACACAACCAAAGGAGTTTCTCAGAAAGCTTCTTTTCAGTTTTTATCTTAAGATATTTCGTTTTTCACCATGGCCCTCTATGGGCTTCCAAATATCACTTTGCAAATTCCACAAGAAGAGTCTTACTGAACGGCTTCTTGAGGTTAAAGCTGAAACTCTGTGAGATGAATTAGCAGAAGACATAGCATTTTCTCAGAAAGCTTCTTTCCAGTTTTTAATGGATGATATTTCCTTTTTCACCGTAGCCCTCTAGAGGATTCCAAATATCCCTTTGGAAATTCCACAAGAAGCATCTTAGCGAAAGGCTTCTTGAGGGGAAAGCTGTACCTCTGTGAGTTGAATTAACACAACCAAAGGAGTTTCTCAGAAAGCTTCTTTTCAGTTTTTATCTTAAGATATTTCGCTTTTCACCATGGCCCTCTATGGGCTTCCAAATATCACTTTGCAAATTCCACAAGAAGAGTCTTACTGAACGGCTTCTTGAGGTTAAAGCTGAAACTCTGTGAGATGAATTAGCAGAAGACATAGCATTTTCTCAGAAAGCTTCTTTCCAGTTTTTAATGGATGATATTTCCTTTTTCACCGTAGCCCTCTAGAGGATTCCAAATATCACTTTGGAAATTCCACAAGAAGCGTCTTAGCGGAAGGCTTCTTGAGGGGAAAGCTGTAACTCTGTGAGATGAATTAACAGAACACAAAGCAGTTGCTCAGAAGGTTTCTTTCAAGTTTTTAACTGAAGATATTTCCTTTTTTGCCATAGCCCTCTATGGGTTCTCAAATATCACTTTGAAATTTCACAAGAAGGGTCTTAGTGAACGGCTTCTTGAGTCGAAAGCTGTAACTCTGTGAGATGAACTAACAAAACACAAAGCAGTTTCTCAGAAGTCTTCTTTTCAGTTTTTAACGGAAGATATTTCCTTTTTCACTATAGCTCTCTAAGGGCTTCCAAATATCACTTTGTAAATTCCACAAGAACAGTCTTAGCGAAAGGCTTCTTGAGGGGAAAGCTGTAACTCTGTGATATGCATTAAGAGGACAAAAAGAAGTTTCTCAGAAATCTTCTTTCCAGTTTTTAACTGAAGATATTTCCTTTTTCGTATAGCCCTCTAAGAGCTTCCAAATATCACTTTTCTAATTACCCAAGAACAGTCTTAGCAAAGGGCTTCTTGAGTTAAAACCTGTAACGCTGTGAGATGAATTAACAGAACACAAAGCAGTTTCTCAGAGAGCATCTTTCCATTTTTTAATTGAAGATATTTCCTTTTTCACCGTAGCCCTCTAAGGGCTTCCAAATATCACTTTGCAAATTCCACAAGAACAGTCTTAGCGAAATACTTCTTGAAAGAAAAGCTGTAAATCTGTGAGATGAATTAACAGAACACAAAACAGTTTCTCAGAAAGCTTCTTTTCAGTTTTTATCTTATTATATTTCCTTTTTCACCATAGCCCTCTATGGGCTTCCAAATATCTCTTTGCAAATTCCACAACAACAGTCTTAGCGAAAGGATTATGGAGGGGAAAGCTGTAACTCTGTGACATGAATTAAAAAAACACAAAGCAGTTTTTCAGAAATCTCTCTTCCAGTTTTTAACGGAAGATATTTCCTTTTTCACCATAGGCCTCTATGTGCTTCCAAATATCACTTTGCAAATTCCACAAGAAGAGCCTTACAGAAAGGCTTCTTGAGAGGAAAGCTGTAACTCGGTGAGATGTATTAACAGAAAACACGGCAGTTTCTCAGAAAGTTTCTTTCCAGTTATTAAAGGAAGATATTTTCTTTTTCACCGTAGCCTTCTATGGGTTTAAAAATATCACTTTGAAAATTTCACAAGAATAGACCAAGTGAACGGCTTCTTGAGGGGAAAGCTGTAACTCTGTGAGATGAATTAACAGAACACAAAGCAGTTTCTCAGAAAGCTCCTTTCAAGTTTCTAACTGAAGATATTTCGTTTTTCACCATAGCCTTCTACTGGCTTCCAAATATCACTTAGCAAACTAAACAGTAACAGTATTAGAGAAAGGATTCTGGAGAGGAAATCTGTAACTCCGTGAGATGAATTAACAGAACACAAAGCAGTTTCTCAGAATGCTTCTTTTCTGTTTTTATCTTAGGATGTTTCCTTTTTCACCATAGTCCTCTAAGGGCTTTTAAATATCACTTTGCAAATTCCACAAGCACAGTCTTAGTGAACGGCTTCTTGAGGAGAAAGCTGTAACTTTGTGAGATGAATTAACAGAACAAAAAGCAGTTTCTCAGAAAGCTTCTTTACGAAAGATTTTAATTGTTCAACATAGCTCTCTATGGGCTTCAAAATATCACTTTGCAAATTGCCCAAGAACCGTCTTAGCGTAAGGCATCTTGAGGTAAAAGCTGTAACTCTGTGAGATGAATTAACAGAACACAAAACAGTTTCTCAGAAAGTTTCTTTTCTGTTTTTATCTTAGGATATTTCCTTTTTCACCACAGCCTTCTAAGGGCTTCCAAATATCACTTTGCAAATTCCACAAGAAAACTCTTAGCGAAAGGCTTCTCTACGGGACAGCTGTAACTCTGTTAGATGAATTAACAGAACACAAAGCTGATTCTCAGAAATCTTCTTTCCAGTTTTTAAGGGAGAATATTTTCTTTTTCACCCTAGCCCTCTAGAGTCTTCCAAATATCAGTTTGCAAATTCCACAAGAACAGTCTTAGCGAAAGGCTTCTTTCAGGGAAAGCTGTAACTCTGTGAGATGAATTAACAGAACACGAAGCAGTTTCTCAGAAAGCTTCTTTCCAGTTTTTAACGGAAGATATTTCTGTTTTCCCCATATCTCTCTGAGATTCCAAATATCACTTTGCAAATTCCACAAGAACAGTCTTAGCGAAAGGATTCTGGAGGGGAAATCTGTAACTCTGTGAGATGAATTAACAGAACACAAAGCAGTTTCTCAGAAATCTTCTTTCCAGTTTTTAACGGAAGATATTTCCTTTTTCACCAGAGCCCCCTATAGGCTTCCAAATATCACTTTGCAAATTCCACAAGAACAGTCTTAGCGAAAGACTTCTTGAGGGGAAAGCTGTATCTCTGTGAGATGAATTAACAGAACACAAAGCAGTTTCTCAGAAGTCTTCTTTCCAGTTTTTAACGGATGATATTTCCTTTTTCACAGTAGACTTCAATGGGCTTCCAAATATCACTTTGCAAATTTCACAAGAACAGTCTTTGAGAAAAGCTTCTTGTGGGAAAATCAGTAACTCTGTGAGATGAATTAACGGAACACAAAGCAGTTTCTCAGAAACCTTCTTTCCAGTTTTCCACTGAAGATATTTCCTTTTTCACCATAGCCCACTACTGGCTTCCAAATATGACTTTGCAAATTCCACAAGAACAGTCCTAGCGAAAAATTTCTTGAGGGGAAAGCTGTAACTCGGTGTGATGTATTAACAGAACACATGGCAGTTTCTCAGAATGCTTCTTTCCAGTTTTAAACGGAAGATATTTACTTATCAATATAGCCCTCTATGGTCTTCCAAATATCTCTTTGCAAATTACTCAAGAACAGCCTCCGTGAACGGCTTCTTGAGGGGAAAGCTGTAACTCTGTGAGACGAAATAACAGAACACAAAGCAGATTCTCAGAATGCTTCTTTTCGGTTTTTATCTTAGGATATGTCCACTTTCACCATAACCATGGATGGGCTTCCAAATATCACTTTGCTAATTCCACAAGAACAGTCTTAGCGAAAGGCTTCTTGAGGGGAAAGCTCTAACTCTTTGAGATGAATTAACAGAACACAAAGCAGTTTCTCAGAAAGCTTCTTTTCAGTTTTTTTCTTATGATATTTCCTTTTTCAGAATAGCACCTATGTTCTTCCAAATATCACATTGCAAATTCCACAAGAACAGTCTTAGCGAAAGGCTTCTTTCAGGGAAAGCTGTAACTCTGTGAGATGAATTAACAGAACACGAAGCAGTTTCTCAGAAAGCTTCTTTCCAGTTTTTAACGGAAGATATTTCTGTTTTCCCCATATCTCTCTGAGATTCCAAATATCACTTTGCAAATTCCACAAGAACAGTCTTAGCGAAAGGATTCTGGAGGGGAAATCTGTAACTCTGTGAGATGAATTAACAGAACACAAAGCAGTTTCTCAGAAATCTTCTTTCCAGTTTTTAACGGAAGATATTTCCTTTTTCACCAGAGCCCCCTATAGGCTTCCAAATATCACTTTGCAAATTCCACAAGAACAGTCTTAGCGAAAGACTTCTTGAGGGGAAAGCTGTATCTCTGTGAGATGAATTAACAGAACACAAAGCAGTTTCTCAGAAGTCTTCTTTCCAGTTTTTAACGGATGATATTTCCTTTTTCACAGTAGACTTCAATGGGCTTCCAAATATCACTTTGCAAATTTCACAAGAACAGTCTTTGAGAAAAGCTTCTTGTGGGAAAATCAGTAACTCTGTGAGATGAATTAACGGAACACAAAGCAGTTTCTCAGAAACCTTCTTTCCAGTTTTCCACTGAAGATATTTCCTTTTTCACCATAGCCCACTACTGGCTTCCAAATATGACTTTGCAAATTCCACAAGAACAGTCCTAGCGAAAAATTTCTTGAGGGGAAAGCTGTAACTCGGTGTGATGTATTAACAGAACACATGGCAGTTTCTCAGAATGCTTCTTTCCAGTTTTAAACGGAAGATATTTACTTATCAATATAGCCCTCTATGGTCTTCCAAATATCTCTTTGCAAATTACTCAAGAACAGCCTCCGTGAACGGCTTCTTGAGGGGAAAGCTGTAACTCTGTGAGACGAAATAACAGAACACAAAGCAGATTCTCAGAATGCTTCTTTTCGGTTTTTATCTTAGGATATGTCCACTTTCACCATAACCATGGATGGGCTTCCAAATATCACTTTGCTAATTCCACAAGAACAGTCTTAGCGAAAGGCTTCTTGAGGGGAAAGCTCTAACTCTTTGAGATGAATTAACAGAACACAAAGCAGTTTCTCAGAAAGCTTCTTTTCAGTTTTTTTCTTATGATATTTCCTTTTTCAGAATAGCACCTATGTTCTTCCAAATATCACATTGCAAATTCCACAAGAACAGTCTTAGCGAAAGGCTTCTTTCAGGGAAAGCTGTAACTCTGTGAGATGAATTAACAGAACACGAAGCAGTTTCTCAGAAAGCTTCTTTCCAGTTTTTAATGGAAGATATTTCTGTTTTCCCCATATCTCTCTGGGATTCCAAATATCACTTTGCAAATTCCACAAGAACAGTCTTAGCGAAAGGATTCTGGAGGGGAAATCTGTAACTCTGTGAGATGAATTAACAGAACACAAAGCAGTTTCTCAGAAATCTTCTTTCCAGTTTTTAACGGAAGATATTTCCTTTTTCACCAGAGCCCCCTATAGGCTTCCAAATATCACTTTGCAAATTCCACAAGAACAGTCTTAGCGAAAGACTTCTTGAGGGGAAAGCTGTATCTCTGTGAGATGAATTAACAGAACACAAAGCAGTTTCTCAGAAGTCTTCTTTCCAGTTTTTAACGGATGATATTTCCTTTTTCACAGTAGACTTCAATGGGCTTCCAAATATCACTTTGCAAATTTCACAAGAACAGTCTTTGAGAAAAGCTTCTTGTGGGAAAATCAGTAACTCTGTGAGATGAATTAACGGAACACAAAGCAGTTTCTCAGAAACCTTCTTTCCAGTTTTCCACTGAAGATATTTCCTTTTTCACCATAGCCCACTACTGGCTTCCAAATATGACTTTGCAAATTCCACAAGAACAGTCCTAGCGAAAAATTTCTTGAGGGGAAAGCTGTAACTCGGTGTGATGTATTAACAGAACACATGGCAGTTTCTCAGAATGCTTCTTTCCAGTTTTAAACGGAAGATATTTACTTATCAATATAGCCCTCTATGGTCTTCCAAATATCTCTTTGCAAATTACTCAAGAACAGCCTCCGTGAACGGCTTCTTGAGGGGAAAGCTGTAACTCTGTGAGACGAAATAACAGAACACAAAGCAGATTCTCAGAATGCTTCTTTTCGGTTTTTATCTTAGGATATGTCCACTTTCACCATAACCATGGATGGGCTTCCAAATATCACTTTGCTAATTCCACAAGAACAGTCTTAGCGAAAGGCTTCTTGAGGGGAAAGCTCTAACTCTTTGAGATGAATTAACAGAACACAAAGCAGTTTCTCAGAAAGCTTCTTTTCAGTTTTTTTCTTATGATATTTCCTTTTTCAGAATAGCACCTATGTTCTTCCAAATATCACATTGCAAATTCCACAAGAACAGTCTTAGCGAAAGGCTTCTTGAGGGGAAACTCTAACTCTTCGATATTAATTAACAGAACACAAAGCAGTTTCTCAGAAAGCTTCTTTTCAGTTTTTAACTGAAGATATTTCCTTTTTCACCATAGGCCTCTAAGGGCTTCCAAATATCACTTTGCAAATTCCAAAAGAACAGTCTTAGCGAAAGGTTTCTTGAGGTGAATGCTGTAACTCTGTGAGATGAATTAACAGAACACAAAGCAGTTTATCAGAAAGCTTCTTTTCAGTTTTTATCATAGGATATTTCCTTTTTCACCATAGCCCTCTATGGGTTTCAAAATATCACTTTGCATATTCCACAGGAACAGTCTTAGCAAAAGGCTTCTTTAGGGAAAATCTGTAACTCTGTGAGATGAATTAACAGAACACAAATCAGTTTATCAGAAAGCTTCTTTTCAGTTTTTTTCTTACGACATTTCCTTTTTCGCCATAGCCCACTATGGGCTTCCAAATATCACTATGTAAATTCCACAAGAACAGTCTGAGCGAAAGGCTTCTTGAGGGGAACGCTGTAACTCTGTGAAATCAATTAACAGAACACAAAGATGTTTCTCAGAAAGCTTCTTTCCAGTTTTTAACGGAAGATATTTCCTTTTTCTCCATAGCCCTGTAGGGGCTTCTAAATATCACTTTCCAAATTACACAAGAACAGTCTTACCATAAGTCTTCTGGAGGGGAAAGATGTAACTCTGTGGGATGAATTAACAGAACACAAAGCAGTTTCTCAGAAAGCTTCTTTTCTGTTTTTATCTTAGGATATTTCCTTTTTCACCGTAGCCCTCTATGGGCTTCCAACTATCTCTTTGCAAATTTCACAAAAACAATCTTAGTGAACGCCTTCTTGAGGGGAAAGCTGTAACTCTGTGAGATGAACTAACAGAACAGAAAGCAGATTTTCAGAAAGATTCTTTTCGGTTTTTATCTGAGGATATTTCCATTTTCACTGTAGACCTCTATGGGCTTCCAAATATCATTTTGAAAATTACACAAGAGGAGCCTTAGCTGAAGGCTTCTTGAGGGGAAAGTTGTAACTCTTTGAGATGAAATAACAGAACACATCGCAGTTTCTCAGAAAGCTTCTTTTCAGTTTTTAACGAAAGATATTTCCTTTCTCACCATAGCCCCCTATGGGTTTCGAAATATCACTTTGCAAATTCCACAAGAACAGTCTTAGCGAAAGGCTTCTTGAGAGGTAAGCTGTAACTCTGTGAGATGAATTAACAGAACACAAAGCAGTTTCTCAGAAAGCTTCTTTCCAGTTTTTAACTGAAGATATTTATTTTTTCACCATAGCCCTCTATAGACTTCCAAATAGCACTTTGCAAATCCCACAATAACAGTCTTAGTGAAAGGCTTCTCGAGGAGAAAGCTGTAACTCGGTGAAATATATTAACAGAACACACGGCAGTTTCTCAGAAAGCTTCTTTCCAGTTTTTAACGGAAGATATTTCCTTTTTCAACATAGCCCTCTGTGGGCTTCCAAATATCACTTTGCAAATCACTCAAGAACAGTCTTATCGACGGTCTTCTTGAGAGCAAAGCTGTAACTGTGTGACATGTATCAATAGAACACACGGCAGTTTCTCAGAAAGCTTCTTTCCAGTTTTTAACGGAAGATATTTTGTTTTTCACCATAGCCCTCTATGGGCTTTCAAATATCACTTTGTAAATTTCACAAAAAGAGCCTTAGCGAAAGGCTTCTTGAGGGGAAAGCTGTAACTCTGTGAGTTGAATTAACAGACCACACAGCAGTTTCTCAGAAAACTTCTTTTCAGTTATTATCTTAAGATATTTCATTTTTCTCCAAAGCCCTCTATGGGCTTCGAAATATCACTTTGCAAATCCCACAAGAACAGTCTTATCGAAAGGCTTCTTGAAGGGAAAGCTGTAATTCTGTGAGATGAATTATCAGAACACAAAGCAGTTTCTCAGAAAGCTTCTTTCCAGTTTTTAACTGAAGATATTCCCTTTTTCACCGAAGCCCTCTTGGGGCTTCCAAATATCACTTTGCAAATTCCACAAAAACACTCTTAGCGAATGAGTTCTGTAGGGGAATGCTGTAACTCTGTTAGATAAATTAACAGAACAGAAAGCAGTGTCTCAGAAATCTTCTTCCTAGTTTTTAACGGAAGATATTTCCTTTTTCTCCATATCCCACTATGGGCTTCCAAATATCACTTTGCAAATTCCACAAAACAGACCTACCGAAAAGCTTCTTGAGAAGAAAGCTGTAACTCTGTGAGATGAATTACTACAACACAAAGCAGTTTCTCAGTAAGTTTCTTTCCAGGTTTTAACTGAAGATATTTCCTTTTTCATCATGGCCCTCTATGGGCTTCCAAATATCACTTTGCAAATTGCACAAGAACAGTCTTAGCGAATGGCTTCTTGAGGGAAAATTTGTAACTCTGTGATACGAATTAAGAGAACACAAAGCAGTTCCTCAGAAAGCTTCTTTTCAGTTTTTATCTTAGGATATTTCCTTTTTCACCATAGCTCTCTTTGGGCTTCCAAATATCATTTTGCAAATTTCACAAGAACAGTCTAAGCGAAAGGCTTCTGGAGGGGAAAGTTTTAACTCTGTGAGATGAATTAAGAGAACACAAAGCAGTTTCTCAGATATCTTCTTTCCAGTTTTTAATGGAAGATATGTCCTTTTTCATCATAGCCCTCTATGGGCTACCAAATATCTCTTTGTAAATTCCAAAAGAACTGTCTTAGCGAAAGGCTACTTGAGAAGAAAGCTGTAACTCTGTGAGATGAATTAACAGAACACAAAGCGGTTTCTCAGAAAATTTCCTTCCAGTTTTTAATGGAAGATATGTCCTTTTTCACCATAGCCCTCTATGGGCTTCCAAATATCATTTTGCAAATTCCACAAAAACTGTCTTAGCAAAAGGCTTCTGGAGGGGAATCCTGTAACTCTGTGAGATGAATTAACAGAACACAAAGCAGTTTCTCAGAAAGCGACTTACCAGTTTTTAACTGAAGATATTCCCTTTTTCCCCATAGCCCTCTATGGGCTTCCAAATATCACTTAGAAAATCCCACAAGAACAGTCTTTGCGAAAGGCTTCTTGAGGGGAAAGCTGTAACTCGGTGAGATGTATTTACAGAACACACGGCAGTTTATCTGAAAGCTTCT
Organism: Chlorocebus sabaeus; assembly: GCF_047675955.1. Classification (NCBI taxonomy): domain Eukaryota; kingdom Metazoa; phylum Chordata; class Mammalia; order Primates; family Cercopithecidae; genus Chlorocebus; species Chlorocebus sabaeus. Next base: position 399,367 of record NW_027326891.1, on the reverse strand, counting down.
TTCCAGTTTTTAACTGAAAATAGTTCCCTTTTCACCATAGCCCTATATGGGCTTCCAATTATCACTTTGCAAATCCCACAAAGACAATCTTAATGAAAGGCTTCTTGAGGGAATATCTGTAAGTCTGTGAGATGAATTAAGAGAACACAAAGCAGTTTCTCAGAAAGCTTCTTTCCAGTTTTTAACTGAAGATATTTCCTTTTTCACCATAGCCCTCTATGGGCTTCCAAATATCACTTTGCAAATCCCACAAAAACAGTCTTAGTGAAAGGCATCTTGTTGGGAAAGCTGTAACTCTGTGAGATGTATTAACAGAACACATGGCAATTTCACAGAATGCTTCTTTAGAGTTTTAACGGAAGACATTTCCTTTTTCACCTTAGCCTTCTATGGGCTTCCCAATATCACTTTGCAAATTCCACAAGAACAGTCTTAACGAAAGGCTTCTTGACGGGAAAGCTGTAATTATGTGAGATGAATTAACAGAACACAAAGCAGTTTCTCAGAAAGCTTCTTTCCAGTTTTTAACTGAAGACATTTCCTTTTTCACCATAGCCCTCTAAGGGCTTCCAAATATCACTTTGAAAATTCCAAAAGAGAATCTTATCGAAAGGCTTTTTGAGGGGAAAGCTGTAACTCTGTGAGAAAAATTAAGAGAACACAACGCAGTTTCTCAGAAAGCTTCTTTCCCGTTTTTAAGTGAAGATATTTCTTTTTCACCGTAACCCTCTATAGGCTTCCAAATATCACTTTGCAAATTCAACAAGAACAGTCGTAACGTAAGTCTTCTTGACGGGAAAGCTGTAGCTCTGTGAGATGAATGATCAGAACACAACGCAGTTTTTCAGAAATCTTCTTTCCAGTTTTTAACTGAAGATAATTCCTTCTTCACCGTAGACCTCTATGGGCTTCCAAATATCACTTTGAATATTCCACAAGAACAGTCTTAGTGAAAGGCTTCTTGAGGGGAAAGCTGTAACTCTGTGAGATGAATTAACAGAACACAAAGCAGTTTCTCAGAATGCATCTTTCCAGTTTTTCACGGAAGTTATTCCCTTTTTCACCATAGCCCTCTATGGGCTTCCAAATATCCCTTTGCAAATTCCACAAGAACAGTCTTATCGAAAGGCTTCTTGAAGGGAAATATGTAACTCTGTGAGTTGAATTAGCAGAACACAATGCAGTTTCTCAGAAAGCTTCTTTCCAGTTTTAAACGGAAGATATTTCTTTTTTCACCATAGCCCTCTATGGGCTTCAAATATCACTTTGCAACCTCCACAAGAACAGTCGTAGCGACAGGCTTCTTGATGGGAAAGCTGTAATTCTGTGAGATGAATTAACGGAACACAAAGCAGTTTCTCAGAAAGTTTCTTTCCCGTTTTTACCAGAAGATATTTCCTTCTCACCGTAGCCCTCTATGGGCTTCCCAATATTACTTTGCAAATTACACAGGAACAGTCTTAGCGAAAGGCTTCTGAAGGGGAACGCTGTAACTCTGCGAGGTGAATTAACAGATCACAAAGCAGTTTCTCAAAAGGCTTCTTTTTAGTTTTTATCTTAGGATATTTCCTTTTTCACCATAGCCCTCCATGGGCTTCAAAATATCACTTTGCAAATTCCACAAGAGCAGTCTTAGCGAAAGGCTTCTTCAGGGGAAAGCTGTAATTCTGTGAGGTGAATTAACAGAACACAAAGCACTTTCTCAAAAGGTTTCTTTCCAGTTTTTAACTGAAGATATTTCCTTTTTCACCATAGCCCTCTACGGGCTTCCAAATATCACCTTGCAAATTCCACAAGAATAGTCTTAGCAAAAGGCTGTTTGAGGGGAAAGCTGTAAGTCTGTGAGATGTATTAACAGAACACAAAGCCGTTTCTCAGAAAGCTTCTTTCCAGTTTTTAAAGAAGAGACTTCCTTTTTCAACATAGACCTCTAAGGTCTTCCAAATATCACTTTGAAAATTCCTCAAGAGCAGTCTTAGCAAAGGGCTTCTTGAGGGGATAGCTATAACTCTGTAAGATGATTTAACAGAACATAAAGCCGTTTCTCTGAAAGCTTCTTTCCAGTTTTTAACGGAAGATATTTCCTTTCTCACCATAGCCCTCTATGGGCTTCCAAATATCACTTTGCAAATTCCACAAGAACATTCTTAGCGAAAGGCTTCTTGAGATGAAAGCTGTAACTCTGTGAGATGAATTAACAGAACACAATGCTGTTTCTCAAAAATCTTCTTTGCAGTTTTTAACTGAAGATATTTCCTTTTTCACCATTGCCCTCTAAGGGCTTCCAAATATCACTTTGCAAATTCCACAGGAACCGTCTTAGCGTAAGGATTCTTGAGGGGAAAGCTGTAATTCTGTGAGATGAATTAACAGAACAAAAAGGAGTTTCTCAAAAAGCTTCTATACAGTTTTTATCTTAGGATATTTCCTTTTTCACTACAGCTCTCTAAGGGCTTCCAAATATCAGTTTTTAAATTCCACAAGAGCACTCTTAGCAAAAGGCTTCCACAGGGGAAAGCAGTAAATCTGTGAGAGGAATTAACTGAACACAAAGCAGTTTCTCAGAAAGCTTCTTTCCAGTTTTTAACTGAAGATACTTTCTTTTTCACCATAGCCCTGTATGGGCTTTCAAATATCACTTTGCAAATTCGACACCAACAGTCTTAGCGAAAGTCTTCTTCAGGGGAAAGCTGTAACACTTTCAGATGAATTAATAGAACACAAAGCCGTTTCTCAGAAAGCTTCTTTCCAGTTTTTAATTGAAGAGATTTCCTTTTAAATCATGGCCCTCCAGGGGCTTCCAAATATCACCTTGCAAATTACACAAGAACAGTCGTAGAGAAAGGATTCTTGATGGGAAAGCTGTAACTATGTGAGATGAATTAACAGAACACAAAGCAGTTTCTCAGAAAGCTTCTTTCCAGTTTTTACCCGAAGATATTTCCTTTTTCATCATAGCCCTCTGTGGGCTTCAAATATCACTTTGTAAATACCATAAAAAGAGTCTTAGCGAAAGGCTTCTTGAGGGGATAGCTGCAACTCTGTGAGATGAATTAACGGAACACATAGCCGTTTCTGAGAAAGCTTCTTTCCAGTTTTCAACGGAAGAGATTTCCTTTTTCACCATAGCCCTCTATGGGCTTCAAAATATCACTTTGCAAATTCCACAAGAACAGTCTTAACGACAGGCTTCTTGAGGGGAAATATAAAATTCTGTGAGATGAATTAACAGAACACAAAGCAGTTTCTCATAATGTTTCCTTCCACTTTTTAACTAAAGATAATTACTTTTTCAACATAGGCCTCTATGGGCATCCAAATATCACTTTGCTAATTCCACAAGAACAGTCCTAGCGAAAGTCTTCTTCAGGGGAAAGCTGTAATTCTGTGAGATGAATTAACAGAACACAAAGCAGTTTCTCAAAAAGCTTCTTTCCAGTTTTTAACTGAAGATATTTCCTTTTTCACTGTAGCCCTCTTTGGGTTTCCAAATATCACCTTGCAAACTCCACAAGAATAGACTTAGCGAAAGGCTTCTTGAGGAGAAAGCTGTAACTCTGTGAGATGAATTAACAGAACACAAAGCCATTTCTCAGAAACCTTCTTTCCAGTTTTTAATGAAGAGACTTCCTTTTTCACCATAGACCTCTATGGGCTTCCAAATATCACTTTGAAAATTCCACAAGAACAGTGTTAGCGAAAGGCTTCTTGAGGGGAAAGCTGTAACTCTTTGAGATGAATTAACAGAACACAAAGCCATTTCTCAGAAAGCTACAATCTTAGCAAAACGTTTCTTGAGGTGAAAGCAGTGACTCTGTGAGATGAATTAACAGAACACAAAGCAATTTCTCAGAAAGCTTCTTTCCAGTTTTTAATGGAAGATATTTCCTTTTTCAACATAGCCCAATATGGGCTTCCAAATATCACTTTGCAAACTCCACAAGAACAGACTTAGCGAAAGGATTCTTGAAGGGAAAGCTGTAAGTCTGTGAGATGAATTAACAGAACACAAAGCATTTTTTCAGAAAGCTTCTTTCCAGTTTTTAACGGGAGATATTTTCTTTTTCACCACAGCCCTCTATGCGCTTCCAAATATCACTTTGCCAATTCCACAAGAACAGTCTTAGCGAAAGGCTTCTTGAGGGGAAAGCTATAACTCTGTGAGATGAATTAACAGAACACAAAGGAGTTTCTCTGAATCCTTCTTTACAGTTTTTAACGGAAGATATTTCCTTTTTCACCATATCCCTCTATGGGCTTCCAAATATAACTTTGTAAATTCCACAAGAACAGACTTAGCGAAAGGCTTCTTGAAGGGAAAGCTGTAACTCTGCGAGATGAATTAACAGAACACAGAGCAGTGTATCATAAAGCTTCTTTCCAGTTTTTAACGAAAGACATTTCCTTCTTCACCATAGCCCTGTATGGGATTCCAAATATCACTTTGCAAAATCCACAAGAACAGTCTTTGCGACAGGCTTATTGAATGGAAAGCTGTAACTGTTTGAAACGAATTAACAGAACACAAAGAAGTTTCTAAGAAAGCTTCTTTCCAGATTTTAACTGAAGATATTCCTTTTTCACCATAGCCCTCTATGGGCTTCCAAATATCACTTTGCAAATTCCACAAGAACAATCTTAGCAAAAGGCTTCTTGAGGGGAAAGCTGTAACTCTGTGAGATGAATTAACACAACACAAAGCAGATTCTCAGACAGCTTCTTTCCAGTTTTTATCTGAAGATATTTTCTTTTTCACCATTGTAATCTATGGGCTTCCAAATATCACTTTCCAAATTTCACAAGAACAGCCTTAGCGAAAGGCTTCTTGAAGGGAAAGCTGTAACTCTGTGAGATGAATTAACGGAACACAAAGCAGTTTCTCAGAATTCTTCTTTTCAGTTTTTACCTTAGATTATTTCCTTTTTCACCATAATCCTCTATGGCCTTCCAAATATAACTTTCCAAATTCCGCAAGAACAGCTTTAGTGAAAGGCTTCTTTAAGGGAAAGCTGTAACTCTGTGAGATGAAATTACAGAACACAAAGCAGATTCTCAGAAAGCTTCTTTCCAGTTTTAACGGAAGATATTTCCTTTTTACCATACCCCTCTATGTGCTTGCAAATATCACTTTCCAAATTCCACAAGAACAGATTTAGCGAAAGGATTCTTGAGGGGAAAGCTGTAACTCTTTGAGATGAATTAACAGAACACAGAGCAGTATCTCAGACAGCTTGTTTCCAGTTTTTAGATGAAGATATTCCCTTTTTCACAGTAACCCTCTATGGGATTCCAAATATTACTTTGCAAATTCCACAGGAACAGCCTTAGCGAAAGGCTTCTTGAAGGGAAAGCTGTAACTCTGCGAGATTAATTAACAGAGCACAAAGCAGTTTCTCAGAAAGCTTCTTTCCAGTTCTTACTTAAGGTATTTCCTTTTTCACCATAGCCCTCTACGGGCTTCTAAGATCACTTTGCAAATTCCACAAGAACAGTCTTAGCGAAAGGCTTCTGGGAGCAAAGCTGTAATTCTGTGAGATGAACTAACAAAACACGAAGCAGTTTCTCAGAAATCTTCTTTTCGGTTTTTAATGGAAGAAATGTCCTTTTTCATCATAGCCCTCAATGGGCTTCCAAATTTCACTTTGCAAATTCCACAAGAACAGTCTTAGCAAAAGGCTTTTTGAGGGGAAAGCTGTAACTCTGGTGACGAATTAACAGAACACAAAGCAGTTTCTCAGAAAGCTTCTTTTCAGTTTTTGTCTTAGGATATTTCCTTTTTCACCGTAGCCCTCTATGGGCTTCCAAATATCACTTTGCATATTCCAAAAGAACAGCCTTATTTATCGACTTCATGATAGGAAAGCTGTAACTCTGTGAGATGAATTAACAGAACACAAAGCAGTTTCTCAAAAAGCTTCTTTTCAGTTTTTAACCGAAGATATTTCCTTTTTCAACATAACCCTGTATGGGCTTCCAAATATCACTTTGCAAATTCCACAAGAACAGTCTTAGCGAAAGGCTTTTAGAGGGAAATGTTGTAACTATGTGAGATGAATTAACAGAACACAAAGCAATTTCTCAGAAAGCTTCTTTTCAGTTTTTATCTTACGATATTTCCTTTTTCACCATAGACCTCTATGGGCTTCCAAATCTCACTTTGCAAATTCCACAAGAACAGTCTTAGCGAAAGAATTATTGAGTGGAAAGCTGTAACTCTTTGAGGTGAATTAACAGAACAAAAAGGAGTTTCTCAGAAAGCTTCTTTCCGCTTTTTAACAGAAGATATTTCCTCTTTCACCATAGCGCTCTATGGGCTTCCAAATATCATTTTGCAAATCCCACAACAACAGTCTTAGCGAAAGGCTTCTTGAAGGGAAAGCTGTAACTGGGTGAGTTCTATTATCAGAACACATGGCAGTTTCTCAGAAAGCTTCTTTCCAGTTTTTAACTGAAGATATTTCCTTTTTCACCATAGCCCTCTATGGGCTTCCAAATATCACTTTGCAAATTCGACAACAGCCTTAGCGAAAGGCTTTTAGAGGGAAATGTAACTCTGTGAGATGAATTAACAGAACACAAAGCAGTTTCTCAGAAAGCTTCTTTCCAGTTTTTAAAGGAAAATAATTCCTTTTTCACCATAGCCCTCTATGGGATTCTAAATATCACTTTCCAAATTTCAGAAGAACAGTCTTAGTGAACGGCCTCTTGAGGGGAAATCTGTAACTCTCTGAGATGAATTAACAGAACACAAAGCAGTTTCTCAGAAATCTTCTTTCCAGTTTTTAACGGAAGATATGTCCTTTTTCACCATAGCCCTCTATGGGCTTGCAAATATCACTTTGCAAATTCCTCAAGAACAGTCTTACCGAAAGGCTTCTTGAGAAGAAAGCTGTAACTCTGTGAGATGAATTAACAGAAAGCAAAGCAGTTTCTCAGAAAATTTCTTTCCAGTTTTTAATGGAAGATATGTCCTTTTTCACCATAGCCCTCTATGGGCTTCCAAATATCACTTTGCAAATTCCACAAGAACAGTCTTCGGGAAAGGCTTCTGGAGGGGAAACCTGTAACTCTGTGAGATGAACTAACAGAACACAAAGCAGTTTCTCAGAAAGCTTCTTTCCTGTTTTTAACTGAAGATATTTCCTTTTTCACCATAGCCCTCTAAGGGCTTCCAAATATCACATTGCAAATGCCACAAGAACAGTCTTAGCGAAAGGCTTCTAGAGGGGAAAGCTGTAACTCGGTGAGATGTATTCACAGAACACCCGGCAGTATCTCAGAATGCTTCTTTCCAGTTTTTAACGGAAGATATTCCCTTTTTCACCATAGCCCTCTAAGGGCTTCCAAATATCACTTTGCAAATTTCAAAAGAGCAGTCTTAGCGAAAGACTTCTGGAGCGGAAAGCTGTAACTCTCTGAAATGAATTAACAGAACACAGAGCTGTTCCTCAGAAAGCTTCTTTCCAGTTTTCAAACGAAGGTATTTTCTTTTTCCCATAGCCCTCTATGGACTTCCAAATATCACTTAGAAAATTCCACAAGAACAGTCTTAGCGAAAGGCTTCTTGAGGTGAAAGCTGTAACACGGTGAGATGTTTTAACAGAACACTCATCAGTTTCTCAGAAAGCTTCTTTCCAATTTTTAACTTAAGTTATTTCCTTTTTCACCATAGCCCTCTACAGGCTTCTAAGATCACTTTGCAAATTCCACAAGAGCAGTCTTAGCGAAAGGCTTCTGGGAGCAAAGCTGTAATTCTGTGAGATGAACTAACAAAACACGAAGCAGTTTCTCAGAAATCTTCTTTTCGGGTTTTAATGGAAGAAATGTCCTTTTTCATCATAGCCCTCAATGGGCTTCCAAATTTCACTTTGCAAATTCCACAAGAACAGTCTTAGCGAAAGGCTTTTTGAGGGGAAAGCTGTAACTCTGGTGACGAATTAACAGAACACAAAGCAGTTTCTCAGAAAGCTTCTTTTCAGTTTTTGTCTTAGGATATTTCCTTTTTCACCGTAGCCCTCTATGGGCTTCCAAATATCACTTTGCATATTCCAAAAGAACAACCTTAGTGATCAGCTTCATGATAGGAAAGCTGTAACTCTGTGAGATTAATTAACGGAACACAAAGCAGTTTCTCAGAAAGGTTCTTTCCAGTTTTTAGCAAAAGATATTTCCTTTTTCACCATAGTCCACTATGGGCTTCAAAATATCACTTTGAAAATTCCACAAGAACAGTCTTAGTGAACGGCCTCTTGAGGGGAAATCTGTAACTCTCTGAGATGAATTAACAGAACACAAAGCAGTTTCTCAGAAATCTTCTTTCCAGTTTTTAACGAAAGATATTTCCTTTTTCACCAAAGTCCTCTATGGGATTACAAATATCAGTTTGCAAATTACGCAAGAACAGTCTTAGTGAAGGGCTTCTTGAGGTGAAAGCTGTAACACTTTGAGATGAACTAACACAACACAAAGCAGTTTCTCAGACAGCTTCTTTTCGGTTTTTATCTTAGGATATTTCCATTTTCAAAATAGCCCTCTATGGGCTTCCAAGTATCACTTTGCAAATTCCACAAGAACAGTCTTATAGAAAGGCTTCTTGAGGGGAAAGCTGTAACTCGGTGAGATGTATTAACAGAACACAAAGCAGTCTCTCAGAAAGCTTCTTTCCAGTATTTAACTGAAGATATTTCCTTTTTCACTATAGCCCTCTATGTACTTCCAAATATCACTTTGGAAATCCCACAAGAACAGTCTTAGCGAAAGGCTTCTTGAGAGAAAATCTGTACCTCGGTGATATGTACTAACAGAACACACCGCACTTTCTCAGAATGGTTCTTTCCAGTTTTTAACGGAAGATATTTCCTTTTTCACCTTAGCCCTCTATGGGCTTCCAAATATCACTTTGCAAATTTCACAAAACAGTCTTAGTTAACGGCTTCTTGAGGGGAAAGCTGTAACTCTGAGAGTGAACTAACAAAACACAAAGCAGCTTTCCATACAGCTTCTTTTCGGTTTTTATCTTAGGATATTTCCATTTTCACCATAGCCTACTATGGGCATCGAAATATCACTTTGCAAATTCCACAAAAACAGTCTTAGCAGAAGGATTCTTGAGGCAAAAGCAGTAAATCTTTGAGATGAATTAACAGAACACAAAGCAGTTTCTCAGAAAGCTTCTTTTCAGTTTTTAACTGAAGGTATTTCCTTTTTCACCATAGCCCTCTATGGGCTTCAAAATATCCCTTTGTAAATTCCACAAGAACAGCCTTAGCGAAAGGCTTCCTGAGGTAAAAGAGTAACTGTGAGTTGAATTAACAGAACACAAAGCAGTTTCTCAGAAAGCTTCTTTTCGGATTTTATCTTACTATATTTCCTTTTTCAACATATCCCTCTATGGTCTTCCAAATATCACTTTGCAAATTACACAAGAACAGTCTTTGTGAAAGACTTCTTGAGGGGAAAGCTGTAACTCTCTGAGATGAATTAACAGATCACAAAGCAGTTTCTCAGAAAGCTTCTTTTCAGTTTTTATCTTAGGATATTTCCTTTATTAGCGTAGCCGTCTATGGGCTTCCAAAAACATTTTGCCAATTCCACAAGAACAGTCTTAGCGAAAGGATTCTGGAGATAAAAGCTGTACATATGTAAGATGAATTAAGAGAATTCAAAGCAGTTTCTCAGAAACCTTCTTTTCGTTTTTTATCTTAGGATATTTCCATTTTAACCATAGGGCTATAGGGTTTCCAAATATCACTTTGCAAATTCCAGAAGAAAAGGCTTAGCGAAAGGCTTCTTGAGGGTAAAGCTGTAACTCTGTAAGATGAATTAACAGAACACAAAACATTTTCTCAGAAACCTACTTTTCAGTTTTTACCTTAGGATAATTCCTTTTTCACCATAGCCCTCTATGGGATTCCAATTATCACTTTGAAAATTCCACATGAACAGTCTTAGTGAAAGTCTTCTTGAGGGGAAAGCTGTAACTCTGTGAGAGGAACTAACTGAACACAAAGCAGTTTCTCAGAAAGCTTCTTTCCCGTTTTTAACTGAGGATATTTCCTTTTTCACCATAGCCCTTTTGGGCTTCCACATATCACTTTGCAAATTTCACAAGAGCAGTCTTAGCGAAAGGCTTCTTGAAGGGAAAGCTCTAACTCTGTGAGATGAATTACCAGAACACAAAGCATTTTCTCACAAATTTTCGTTCCAGTTTTTAACGGAGGATATTTTCTTTCTCACCGTAGTTCTCTATGGTCTTCGAAATATCACATTGCAAATCCCACAAGAACAGTCTTAGCGAAAGGCTTCTTGAGAGGAAAGCTGTAACTCAGTGGGACGTATTAACAGAAGACACGGCATTTTCTCAGAATGCTTCTTTCCAGTTTTTAACGGAAGATATTTCCTTTTTCACCATAGTCCCCTATGGGTTTCCAAATATCACTTTCCAAATTTCACAAAACTGTCTTAATGAACGGCTTTTTGAGGGAAAAGCTCTAGTTCTGTGAGATGAAATAACAGAACACAAATCAGTTTTTCAGACAGCTTCTCTTCGGTAAGTATCTTAGGATATTTCCATTTTCACCATAGCCCTCTATGGGCTTCCACATATCACTTTGGAAATTCCTCAAAAACAGTCTTAGCGGAAGGCTTCTTGAGGGGAAAGCTATAATTCTTTGAGATGAATTAACAGAACACAAAGCAGTTTCTCGGAAAGCTTCTTTTCATTTTTTAATTGAAGGTATTTCCATTTTCACCATAGCCCTCTATGGGATTCCAAATATCACTATGCAAATTCCACAAGAACAGTGGAAGCGAAAGACTTCGGGAGGGGAAAAATGTAACGCTGTGAGATGAATTAACAGAACACAAAGCAGTTTCTCAGATATCTTCTTTCCAGTTTTTAACGAAAGATATTTCCTTTTTCACCATAGTCCTCTATGGGCTTCCAAATATCACTTTACAAATCCCACAAGAACAGTCTTAGCGAAAGCCTTCTTGAGGGGAAAGCTGTAACTCGGTGAGATGCTTTAACAGAACACACGGCAGTTTCTCAAAAAGCTTCTTTCCAGTTTTTAACGGAAGATATTTCCTTTTTCACCATAGCCCTCTAGGAGTTTTCTAATATCACTTTGCAAATGTCACAAGAATAGTCTCAGTGAACTGCTTCTTGAAGGGAAACCTGTAACTCTGTGAGATGAACTAACAGAACACAAAGCAGTTTATCAGAAAGCTTCTTTACAGTTTTTATCGGAAAATATTTCCTTTTTCACCATTGCCCTCTATGAGATTCTAAATATCACTTTCCAAATTTCAGAAGAACAGTCTTAGTGAACGGCCTCATGAGGGGAAATCTGTGACACTTTGAGATGAATTAACAGAACACAAAGCAGTTTCTCAGAAAGCTTCTTTTCGGATTTTATCTTACTATATTTCCTTTTTCAACATAGCCCTCTATGGTCTTCCAAATATCACTTTGCAAATTACACAAGAACAGTCTTTGTGAAAGACTTCTTGAGGGGAAAGCTGTAACTCTCTGAGATGAATTAACAGAACACAAAGCAGTTTCTCAGAAAGCTTCTTTTCAGTTTTTATCTTAGGATATTTCCTTTTTCAGCATAGCCCTCTATGGGCTTCCAAAAACATTTTGCAAATTCCACAAGAACAGTCTTAGCGAAAGGATTCTGGAGATAAAAGCTGTAAATCTGTAAGATGAATTAAAAGAATTCAAAGCAGTTTCTCAGAAACCTTCTTTTCGTTTTTTATCTTAGGACATTTCCATTTTAACCATAGGGCTATAGGGTTTCCAAATATCACTTTGCAAATTCCAGAAGAAAAGTCTTAGCGAAAGGCTTCTTGAGGGTAAAGCTGTAACTCTGTAAGATGAATTAACAGAACACAAAACATTTTCTCAGAAACCTACTTTTCAGTTTTTACCTTAGGATATTTCCTTTTTCACCATAGCCCTCTATGGGATTCCAATTATCACTTTGAAAATTCCACATGAACAGTCTTAGTGAAAGTCTTCTTGAGGGGAAAGCTGTAACTCTGTGAGAGGAACTAACTGAACACAAAGCAGTTTCTCAGAAAGCTTCTTCCCAGTTTTTAACTGAGGATATTTCCTTTTTCACCATAGCCCTTTTGGGCTTCCAAATATCACTTTGCAAATTCCACAACAACAGCCTTAGCGAAAGGCTTCCTGAGGTAAAAGAGTAACTCTGTGACTTGAATTAACAGAACACAAAGCCGTTTCCCAGAAAGCTTCTTTTCAGTTTTTATCTTGGGATGTTTCCTTTTTCACCATTGCCCTCTATGTGCCTCCAAATATCACTTTGCAATTCCACAAGAACAGTCTTAGTGAACGGCTTCCTGAGGGGAAAGCTGTAGCTCGGTGATATGTACTAACAGAACACACCGCATTTTCTCAGAATGGTTCTTTCCAGTTTTTAACGGAAGATATTTCCTTTTTCACCTTAGCCCTCTATGGGCTTCCAAATATCACTTTGCAAATTTCACAAAACAGTCTTAGTGAACGGCTTCTTGAGGGAAAAGCTGTAGCTCTGTGAGATGAACTAACAAAACACAAAGCAGTTTTTCAGACAGCTTCTTTTCGGTAAGTATCTTAGGATATTTCCATTTTCACCATAGCCCTCTATGGGCTTCCACATATCACTTTGGAAATTCCTCAAAAACAGTCTTAGCGGAAGGCTTCTTGAGGGGAAAGCTGTAACTCTTTGAGATAAATTAACAGAACACAAAGCAGTTTCTCGGAAAGCTTCTTTTCATTTTTTAACTGAAGTTATTTCCATTTTCACCATAGCCCTCTATGGGATTCCAAATATCACTATGCAAATTCCACAAGAACAGTGGAAGCGAAAGACTTCTGGAGGGGAAAACTGTAACGCTGTGAGATGAATTAACAGAACACAAAGCAGTTTCTCAGATATCTTCTTTCCAGTTTTTAACGAAAGATATTTCCTTTTTCACCATAGTCCTCTATGGGCTTCCAAATATCACTTTGCAAATCCCACAAGAACAGTCTTAGCGAAAGCCTTCTTGACGGGAAAGCTGTAACTCGGTGAGATGATTTAACAGAACACACGGCAGTTTCTCAAAAAGCTTCTTTCCAGTTTTTAACGGAAGATATGTCCTTTTTCACCATAGCCCTCTATGGGCTTCCAAATATCACTTTGCAAATTCCACAAGAACAGTTTTACCGAAAGGCTTCTTGAGAAGAAAGCTGTAACTCTGTGAGATGCATTAACAGAACACAAAGCAGTTTCACAGAAAGCTTCATTTCAGTTTTTATCTTTGGATGTTTTCTTTTTCATCATAGCCCTCTATGTGCCTTCAAATATCACTTTGAAAATTCCACAAGGAAAGTCTTAGTGAACGGCTTCTTGAGGGGAAAACTGTAACTCTGTGAGATGAATTAACAGAACACAAAGCAGTTTCTCAGATAGCTTCTTTCCAGTTTCTAACGGAGGATATTTCCTTTTAAGCCAGCCCTCTATGGGCTTCCAAATATCACTTTGCAAGTTTCACAAGAACAGTCTTAGCGAAAGGCTTCCTGAGGGGAAAGTTGTAACTCTGTGAGATGAATTAACAGAACACAAAGCAGTTTCTCAAAAAGCTTCTTTTCAGTTTTTAACGGAAGGTATTTCCTTTTTCAACATAACACTGTATGGGCTTCCAAATATCACTTTGCAAATTCCACAAGAACAGTCTTAGCGAAAGGCTTTTAGAGGGAAATGTTGTAACTATGTGAGATGAATTAACAGAACACAAAGCAATTTCTCAGAAAGCTTCTTTTCAGTTTTTATCTTACGATATTTCCTTTTTCACCATAGACCTCTATGGGCTTCCAAATCTCACTTTGCAAATTCCACAAGAACAGTCTTAGCGAAAGAATTATTGAGTGGAAAGCTGTAACTCTTTGAGGTGAATTAACAGAACAAAAAGGAGTTTCTCAGAAAGCTTCTTTCCGCTTTTTAACAGAAGATATTTCCTTTTTCACCATAGCGCTCTATGGGCTTCCAAATATCATTTTGCAAATCCCACAACAACAGTCTTAGCGAAAGGCTTCTTGAAGGGAAAGCTGTAACTGGGTGAGGTCTATTATCAGAACACATGGCACTTTCTCAGAAAGCTTCTTTCCAGTTTTTAACTGAAGATATTTCCTTTTTCACCATAGCCCTCTATGGGCTTCCAAATATCACTTTGGATATTCGACAGCAGCCTTAGCGAAAGGCTTTTAGAGGGAAATGTAACTCTGTGAGATGAATTAACAGAACACAAAGGAGTTTCTCAGAAAGCTTCTTTCCAGTTTTTAACGGAAAATAATTCCTTTTTCACCATAGCCCTCTATGGGATTCTAAATATCACTTTCCAAATTTCAGAAGAACAGTCTTAGTGAACGGCCTCTTGAGGGGAAATTTGTAACTCTCTGAGATGAATTAACAGAACACAAAGCAGTTTCTCAGAAATCTTCTTTCCAGTTTTTAACGGAAGATATGTCCTTTTTCACCATAGCCCTCTATGGTCTTGCAAATATCACTTTGCAAATTCCACAAGAACAGTCTTACCGAAAGGCTTCTTGAGAAGAAAGCTGTAACTCTGTGAGATGAATTAACAGAAAGCAAAGCAGTTTCTCAGAAAATTTCTTTCCAGTTTTTAATGGAAGATATGTCCTTTTTCACCATAGCCCTCTAGGAGTTTTCTAATATCACTTTGCAAATTTCACAAGAATAGTCTCAGTGAACTGCTTCTTGAAGGGAAAGCTGTAACACTGTGAGATGAACTAACAGAACACAAAGCAGTTTATCAGAAAGCTTCTTTACAGTTTTTAACTGAAGATATTTCCTTTTTCACCATAGCCCTCTAAGGGCTTCCAAATATCACATTGCAAATGCCACAAGAACAGTCTTAGCGAAAGGCTGCTAGAGGGGAAAGCTGTAACTCGGTTAGATGTATTCACAGAACACACGGCAGTATCTCAGAATGCTTCTTTCCAGTTTTTAACGGAAGATATTCCCGTTTTCACCATAGCCCTCTAAGGGCTTCCAAATATCACTTTGCAAATTCCAAAAGAGCAGTCTTAGAGAAAGACTTCTGGAGCGGAAAGCTGTAACTCTCTGAAATGAATTAACAGAACACAGAGCTGTTCCTCAGAAAGCTTCTTTCCAGTTTTCAACCGAAGATATTTTCTTTTTCCCATAGCCCTCTATGGGCTTCCAAATATCACTTAGAAAATTCCACAAGAACAGTCTTAGCGAAAGGCTTCTTGAGGTGAAAGCTGTAACACGGTGAGATGTTTTAACAGAACACTCATCAGTTTCTCAGAAAGCTTCTTTCCAATTTTTAACGTAAGTTATTTCCTTTTTCACCATAGCCCTCTACGGGCTTCTAAGATCACTTTGCAAATTCCACAAGAACAGTCTTAGCGAAAGGCTTCTGGGAGCAAAGCTGTAATTCTGTGAGATGATCTAACAAAACACGAAGCAGTTTCTCAGAAATCTTCTTTTCGCTTTTTAATGGAAGAAATGTCCTTTTTCATCATAGCCCTCAATGGGCTTCCAAATTTCACTTTGCAAATTCCACAAGAACAGTCTTAGCGAAAGGCTTTTTGAGGGGAAAGCTGTAACTCTGGTGACGAATTAACAGAACACAAAGCAGTTTCTCAGAAAGCTTCTTTTCAGTTTTCGTCTTAGGATATTTCCTTTTTCACCGTAGCCCTCTATGGGCTTCCAAATATCACTTTGCATATTCCAAAAGAACAACCTTAGTGATCGGCTTCATGATAGGAAAGCTGTAACTCTGTGAGATTAATTAACGGAACACAAAGCAGTTTCTCAGAAAGGTTCTTTCCAGTTTTTAGCGGAAGATATTTCCTTTTTCACCATAGTCCACTATGGGCTTCAAAATATCACTTTGAAAATTCCACAAGAACAGTCTTAGTGAACGGCCTCTTCGGGGGAAATCTGTAACTCTCTGAGATGAATTAACAGAACACAAAGCAGTTTCTCAGAAATCTTCTTTCCAGTTTTTAACGAAAGATATTTCCTTTTTCACCAAAGTCCTCTATGGGATTACAAATATCAGTTTGCAAATTACACAAGAACAGTCTTAGTGAAGGGCTTCTTGAGGGGAAAGCTGTAACACTTTGAGATGAACTAACACAACACAAAGCAGTTTCTCAGACAGCTTCTTTTCGGTTTTTATCTTAGGATATTTCCATTTTCAAAATAGCCCTCTATGGGCTTCCAAGTATCACTTTGCAAATTCCACAAGAACAGTCTTATAGAAAGGCTTCTTGAGGGGAAAGCTGTAACTCGGTGAGATGTATTAACAGAACACACGGCAGTTTCTCAGAAAGCTTCTTTCCAGTTTTTAACGGAAGTTATTTCCCTTTTCACCATAGTCCTCCATGGGCTTCCAAATATCACTTTGCAAATTCCAGAAGAACAGTCTTAGCGAAAGGCTTCTGAAGGGGAAATCTGTAACTCTGTGAGTTGAATTAACAGAACACAAAGCAGTTTCTCACAAATCTTCTTTCCAGTTTTTAACGGAAGTTAGTTCCTTTTTCACCATAGTCCTCTATGGGCTTCCAAATATGACTTTGCAAATTCCACAAGAACAGTCTTAGCGAAAGGCTTCTTGAGGGGGGAAGCTGTAACTCTGTGAGATGAATTAACAGAACACAAAGCAGTCTCTCAGAAAGCTTCTTTCCAGTATTTAACTGAAGATATTTCCTTTTTCACTATAGCCCTCTATGGGCTTCCAAATATCACTTTGGAAATCCCACAAGAACAGTCTTAGCGAAAGGCTTCTTGAGAGAAAAGCTGTACCTCGGTGATATGTACTAACAGAACACACCGCACTTTCTCAGAATGGTTCTTTCCAGTTTTTAACGGAAGATATTTCCTTTTTCACCTTAGCCCTCTATGGGCTTCCAAATATCACTTTGCAAATTTCACAAAACAGTCTTAGTTAACGGCTTCTTGAGGGGAAAGCTGTAACTCTGTGAGTGAACTAACAAAACACAAAGCAGCTTTCCATACAGCTTCTTTTCGGTTTTTATCTTAGGATATTTCCATTTTCACCATAGCCTACTATGGGCATCGAAATATCACTTTGGAAATTCCACAAAAACAGTCTTAGCGGAAGGATTCTTGAGGCAAAAGCAGTAACTCTTTGAGATGAATTAACAGAACACAAAGCAGTTTCTCAGAAAGCTTCTTTTCAGTTTTTAACTGAAGGTATTTCCTTTTTCACCATAGCCCTCTATGGGCTTCAAAATATCACTTTGTAAATTCCACAAGAACAGCCTTAGCGAAAGGCTTCCTGAGGTAAAAGAGTAACTGTGAGTTGAATTAACAGAACACAAAGCAGTTTCTCAGAAAGCTTCTTTTCGGATTTTATCTTACTATATTTCCTTTTTCAACATAGCCCTCTATGGTCTTCCAAATATCACTTTGCAAATTACACAAGAACAGTCTTTGTGAAAGACTTCTTGAGGGGAAAGCTGTAACTCTCTGAGATGAATTAACAGATCACAAAGCAGTTTCTCAGAAAGCTTCTTTTCAGTTTTCATCTTAGGATATTTCCTTTATCAGCGTAGCCCTCTGTGGGCTTCCAAAAACATTTTGCAAATTCCACAAGAACAGTCTTAGCGAAAGGATTCTGGAGATAAAAGCTGTAAATCAGTAAGATGAATTAAGAGAATTCAAAGCAGTTTCTCAGAAACCTTCTTTTCGTTTTTTATCTTAGGATATTTCCATTTTAACCATAGGGCTATAGGGTTTCCAAATATCACTTTGCAAATTCCAGAAGAAAAGTCTTAGCGAAAGGCTTCTTGAGGGTGAAGCTGTAACTCTGTAAGATGAATTAACAGAACACAAAACATTTTCTCAGAAACCTACTTTTCAGTTTTTACCTTAGGATATTTCCTTTTTCACCATAGCCCTCTATGGGATTCCAATTATCACTTTGAAAATTCCACATGAACAGTCTTAGTGAAAGTCTTCTTGAGGGGAAAGCTGTAACTCTGTGAGAGGAACTAACTGAACACAAAGCAGTTTCTCAGAAAGCTTCTTTCCAGTTTTTAACTGAGGATATTTCCTTTTTCACCATAGCCCTTTTGGGCTTCCACATATCACTTTGCAAATTTCACAAGAGCAGTCTTAGCGAAAGGCTTCTTGAGGGGAAAGCTCTAACTCTGTAAGATGAATTACCAGAACACAAAGCATTTTCTCACAAATCTTCGTTCCAGTTTTTAACGAAGGATATTTTCTTTCTCACCATAGTTCTCTATGGGCTTTCAAATATCACATTGCAAATCCCACAAGAACAGTCTTAGCGAAAGGCTTCTTGAGAGGAAAGCTGTAACTCAGTGAGACGTATTAACAAAAGACACGGCATTTTCTCAGAATGCTTCTTTCCAGTTTTTAACGGAAGATATTTCCTTTTTCACCATAGTCCCCTATGGGTTTCCAAATATCACTTTCCAAATTTCACAAAACTGTCTTAATGAACGGCTTCTTGAGGGAAAAGCTGTAGCTCTTTGAGTTGAACTAACAGAACACAAATCAGTTTTTCAGACAGCTTCTCTTCGGTAAGTATCTTAGGATATTTCCATTTTCACCATAGCCCTCTATGGGCTTCCACATATCACTTTGGAAATTCCTCAAAAACAGTCTTAGCGGAAGGCTTCTTTAGGGGAAAGCTGTAATTCTTTGAGATGAATTAACAGAACAGAAAGCAGTTTCTCGGAAAGCTTCTTTTCATTTTTTAATTGAAGGTATTTCCATTTTCACCATAGCCCTCTATGGGATTCCAAATATCACTATGCAAATTCCACAAGAACAGTGGAAGCGAAAGACTTCGGGAAGGGAAAAATGTAACGCTGTGAGATGAATTAACAGAACACAAAGCAGTTTCTCAGATATCTTCTTTCCAGTTTTTAACGAAAGATATTTCCTTTTTCACCATAGTCCTCTATGGGCTTCCAAATATCACTTTACAAATCCCACAAGAACAGTCTTAGCGAAAGCCTTCTTGAGGGGAAAGCTGTAACTCGGTGAGATGCTTTAACAGAACACACGGCAGTTTCTCAAAAAGCTTCTTTCCAGTTTTTAACGGAAGATATTTCCTTTTTCACCATAGCCCTCTAGGAGTTTTCTAATATCACTTTGCAAATTTCACAAGAATAGTCTCAGTGAACTGCTTCTTGAAGGGAAACCTGTAACTCTGTGAGATGAACTAACAGAACACAAAGCAGTTTATCAGAAAGCTTCTTTACAGTTTTTATCGGAAGATATTTCCTTTTTCACCATTGCCCTCTATGAGATTCTAAATATCACTTTCCAAATTTCAGAAGAACAGTCTTAGTGTACGGCCTCATGAGGGGAAATCTGTGACACTTTGAGATGAATTAACAGAACACAAAGCAGTTTCTCAGAAAGCTTCTTTTCGGATTTTATCTTACTATATTTCCTTTTTCAACATAGCCCTCTATGGTCTTCCAAATATCACTTTGCAAATTACACAAGAACAGTCTTTGTGAAAGACTTCTTGAGGGGAAAGCTGTAACTCTCTGAGATGAATTAACAGAACACAAAGCAGTTTCTCAGAAAGCTTCTTTTCAGTTTTTATCTTAGGATATTTCCTTTTTCAGCATAGCCCTCTATGGGCTTCCAAAAACATTTTGCAAATTCCACAAGAACAGTCTTAGCGAAAGGATTCTGGAGATAAAAGCTGTAAATCTGTAAGATGAATTAAAAGAATTCAAAGCAGTTTCTCAGAAACCTTCTTTTCGTTTTTTATCTTACGATATTTCCATTTTAACCATAGGGCTATAGGGTTTCCAAATATCACTTTGCAAATTCCAGAAGAAAAGTCTTAGCGAAAGGCTTCTTGAGGGTAAAGCTGTAACTCTGTAAGATGAATTAACAGAACACAAAACATTTTCTCAGAAACCTACTTTTCAGTTTTTACCTTAAGATATTTCCTTTTTCACCATAGCCCTCTATGGGATTCCAATTATCACTTTGAAAATTCCACATGAACAGTCTTAGTGAAAGTCTTCTTGAGGGGAAAGCTGTAACTCTGTGAGAGGAACTAACTGAACACAAAGCAGTTTCTCAGAAAGCTTCTTCCCAGTTTTTAACTGAGGATATTTCCTTTTTCACCATAGCCCTTTTGGGCTTCCATATATCACTTTGCGAATTCCACAACAACAGCCTTAGCGAAAGGCTTCCTGAGGTAAAAGAGTAACTCTGTGACTTGAATTAACAGAACACAAAGCCGTTTCCCAGAAAGCTTCTTTTCAGTTTTTATCTTGGGATGTTTCCTTTTTCACCATTGCCCTCTATGTGCCTCCAAATATCACTTTGCAATTCCACAAGCACAGTCTTAGTGAACGGCTTCCTGAGGGGAAAGCTGTAGCTCGGTGATATGTACTAACAGAACACACCGCATTTTCTCAGAATGGTTCTTTCCAGTTTTTAACGGAAGATATTTCCTTTTTCACCTTAGCCCTCTATGGGCTTCCAAATATCACTTTGCAAATTTCACAAAACAGTCTTAGTGAACGGCTTCTTGAGGAAAAAGCTGTAGCTCTGTGAGATGAACTAACAGAACACAAAGCAGATTTTCAGACAGCTTCTTTTCGGTAAGTATCTTACGATATTTCCATTTTCACCAGAGCCCTCTATGTGCTTCCACATATCACTTTGGAAATTCCTCAAAAACAGTCTTAGCGGAAGGCTTCTTGAGGGGAAAGCTGTAACTCTTTGAGATGAATTAACAGAACACAAAGCAGTTTCTCGGAAAGCTTCTTTTCATTTTTTAACTGAAGTTATTTCCATTTTCACCATAGCCCTCTATGGGATTCCAAATATCACTATGCAAATTCCACAAGAACAGTGGAAGCGAAAGACTTCGGGAGGGGAAAACTGTAACGCTGTGAGATGAATTAACAGAACACAAAGCAGTTTCTCAGATATCTTCTTTCCAGTTTTTAACGAAAGATATTTCCTTTTTCACCATAGCCCTCTATGGGCTTCCAAATATCACTTTGCAAATCCCACAAGAACAGTCTTAGCGAAAGCCTTCTTGACGGGAAAGCTGTAACTCGGTGAGATGATTTAACAGAACACACGGCAGTTTCTCAAAAAGCTTCTTTCCAGTTTTTAACGGAAGATATGTCCTTCTTCACCATAGCCCTCTATGGGCTTCCAAATATCACTTTGTAAATTTCACAAGAATAGTCTCAGTGAACTGCTTCTTGAAGGGAAACCTGTAACTCTGTGAGATGAACTAACAGAACACAAAGCAGTTTATCAGAAAGCTTCTTTACAGTTTTTATCGGAAAATATTTCCTTTTTCACCATTGCCCTCTATGAGATTCTAAATATCACTTTCCAAATTTCAGAAGAACAGTCTTAGTGAACGGCCTCATGAGGGGAAATCTGTGACACTTTGAGATGAATTAACAGAACACAAAGCAGTTTCTCAGAAAGCTTCTTTTCGGATTTTATCTTACTATATTTCCTTTTTCAACATAGCCCTCTATGGTCTTCCAAATATCACTTTGCAAATTACACAAGAACAGTCTTTGTGAAAGACTTCTTGAGGGGAAAGCTGTAACTCTCTGAGATGAATTAACAGAACACAAAGCAGTTTCTCAGAAAGCTTCTTTTCAGTTTTTATCTTAGGATATTTCCTTTTTCAGCATAGCCCTCTATGGGCTTCCAAAAACATTTTGCAAATTCCACAGGAACAGTCTTAGCGAAAGGATTCTGGAGATAAAAGCTGTAAATCTGTAAGATGAATTAAAAGAATTCAAAGCAGTTTCTCAGAAACCTTCTTTTCGTTTTTTATCTTAGGATATTTCCATTTTCACCATAGGGCTATAGGGTTTCCAAATATCACTTTGCAAATTCCAGAAGAAAAGTCTTAGCGAAAGGCTTCTTGAGGGTAAAGCTGTAACTCTGTAAGATGAATTAACAGAACACAAATCATTTTCTCAGAAACCTACTTTTCAGTTTTTACCTTAGGATATTTCCTTTTTCACCATAGCCCTCTATGGGATTCCAATTATCACTTTGAAAATTCCACATGAACAGTCTTAGCGAAAGTCTTCTTGAGGGGAAAGCTGTAACTCTGTGAGAGGAACTAACTGAACACAAAGCAGTTTCTCAGAAAGCTTCTTTCCAGTTTTTAACTGAGGATATTTCCTTTTTCACCGTAGCCCTTTTGGGCTTCCAAATATCACTTTGCAAATTCCACAACAACAGCCTTAGCGAAAGGCTTCCTGAGGTAAAAGAGTAACTCTGTGACTTGAATTAACAGAACACAAAGACGTTTCCCAGAAAGCTTCTTTTCAGTTTTTATCTTGGGATGTTTCCTTTTTCACCATTGCCCTCTATGTGCCTCCAAATATCACTTTGCAATTCCACAAGCACAGTCTTAGTGAACGGCTTCCTGAGGGGAAAGCTGTAGCTCGGTGATATGTCCTAACAGAACACACCGCATTTTCTCAGAATGGTTCTTTCCAGTTTTTATCGGAAGATATTTCCTTTTTCACCTTAGCCCTCTATGGGCTTCCAAATATCACTTTGCAAATTTCACAAAACAGTCTTAGTGAACGGCTTCTTGAGGGAAAAGCTGTAGCTCTGTGAGATGAACTAACAGAACACAAAGCAGTTTTTCAGACAGCTTCTTTTCGGTAAGTATCTTACGATATTTCCATTTTCACCATAGCCCTCTATGGGCTTCCACATATCACTTTGGAAATTCCTCAAAAACAGTCTTAGCGGAAGGCTTCTTGAGGGGAAAGCTGTAACTCTTTGAGATGAATTAACAGAACACAAAGCAGTTTCTCGGAAAGCTTCTTTTCATTTTTTAACTGAAGTTATTTCCATTTTCACCATAGCCCTCTATGGGATTCCAAATATCACTATGCAAATTCCACAAGAACAGTGGAAGCGAAAGACTTCTGGAGGGGAAAACTGTAACGCTGTGAGATGAATTAACAGAACACAAAGCAGTTTCTCAGATATCTTCTTTCCAGTTTTTAACGAAAGATATTTCCTTTTTCACCATAGTCCTCTATGGGCTTCCAAATATCACTTTGCAAATCCCACAAGAACAGTCTTAGCGAAAGCCTTCTTGACGGGAAAGCTGTAACTCGGTGAGATGATTTAACAGAACACACGGCAGTTTCTCAAAAAGCTTCTTTCCAGTTTTTAACGGAAGATATGTCCTTTTTCACCATAGCCCTCTATGGGCTTCCAAATATCACTTTGCAAATTCCACAAGAACAGTTTTACCGAAAGGCTTCTTGAGAAGAAAGCTGTAACTCTGTGAGATGCATTAACAGAACACAAAGCAGTTTCACAGAAAGCTTCATTTCAGTTTTTATCTTTGGATGTTTTCTTTTTCATCATAGCCCTCTATGTGCCTTCAAATATCACTTTGAAAATTCCACAAGGAAAGTCTTAGTGAACGGCTTCTTGAGGGGAAAACTGTAACTCTGTGAGATGAATTAACAGAACACAAAGCAGTTTCTCAGATAGCTTCTTTCCAGTTTCTAACGGAGGATATTTCCTTTTAAGCCAGCCCTCTATGGGCTTCCAAATATCACTTTGCAAGTTTCACAAGAACAGTCTTAGCGAAAGGCTTCCTGAGGGGAAAGTTGTAACTCTGTGAGATGAATTAACAGAACACAAAGCAGTTTCTCAAAAAGCTTCTTTTCAGTTTTTAACGGAAGATATTTCCTTTTTCAACATAACACTGTATGGGCTTCCAAATATCACTTTGCAAATTCCACAAGAACAGTCTTAGCGAAAGGCTTTTAGAGGGAAATGTTGTAACTATGTGAGATGAATTAACAGAACACAAAGCAATTTCTCAGAAAGCTTCTTTTCAGTTTTTATCTTATGATATTTCCTTTTTCACCATAGACCTCTATGGGCTTCCAAATCTCACTTTGCAAATTCCACAAGAACAGTCTTAGCGAAAGAATTATTGAGTGGAAAGCTGTAACTCTTTGAGGTGAATTAACAGAACAAAAAGGAGTTTCTCAGAAAGCTTCTTTCCGCTTTTTAACAGAAGATATTTCCTTTTTCACCATAGCGCTCTATGGGCTTCCAAATATCATTTTGCAAATCCCACAACAACAGTCTTAGCGAAAGGCTTCTTGAAGGGAAAGCTGTAACTGGGTGAGGTCTATTATCAGAACACCTGGCACTTTCTCAGAAAGCTTCTTTCCAGGTTTTAACTGAAGATATTTCCTTTTTCACCATAGCCCTCTATGGGCTTCCAAATATCACTTTGGAAATTCGACAGCAGCCTTAGCGAAAGGCTTTTAGAGGGAAATGTAACTCTGTGAGATGAATTAACAGAACACAAAGGAGTTTCTCAGAAAGCTTCTTTCCAGTTTTTAACGGAAAATAATTAGTTTTTCGCCATAGCCCTCTATGGGATTCTAAATATCACTTTCCAAATTTCAGAAGAACAGTCTTAATGAACGGCCTCTTGAGGGGAAATCTGTAACTCTCTGAGATGAATTAACAGAACACAAAGCAGTTTCTCAGAAATCTTCTTTCCAGTTTTTAACGGAAGATATGTCCTTTTTCACCATAGCCCTCTATGGTCTTGCAAATATCACTTTGCAAATTCCACAAGAACAGTCTTACCGAAAGGCTTCTTGAGAAGAAAGCTGTAACTCTGTGAGATGAATTAACAGAAAGCAAAGCAGTTTCTCAGAAAATTTCTTTCCAGTTTTTAATGGAAGATATGTCCTTTTTCACCATAGCCCTCTAGGAGTTTTCTAATATCACTTTGCAAATTTCACAAGAATAGTCTCAGTGAACTGCTTCTTGAAGGGAAAGCTGTAACTCTGTGAGATGAACTAACAGAACACAAAGCAGTTTATCAGAAAGCTTCTTTACAGTTTTTAACTGAAGATATTTCCTTTTTCACCATAGCCCTCTAAGGGCTTCCAAATATCACATTGCAAATGCCACAAGAACAGTCTTAGCGAAAGGCTGCTAGAGGGGAAAGCTGTAACTCGGTTAGATGTATTCACAGAACACACGGCAGTATCTCAGAATGCTTCTTTCCAGTTTTTAACGGAAGATATTCCCTTTTTCACCATAGCCCTCTAAGGGCTTCCAAATATCACTTTGCAAATTCCAAAAGAGCAGTCTTAGCGAAAGACTTCTGGAGCGGAAAGCTGTAACTCTCTGAAATGAATTAACAGAACACAGAGCTGTTCCTCAGAAAGCTTCTTTCCAGTTTTCAACCGAAGATATTTTCTTTTTCCCATAGCCCTCTATGGGCTTCCAAATATCACTTAGAAAATTCCACAAGACCAGTCTTAGCGAAAGGCTTCTTGAGGTGAAAGCTGTAACACGGTGAGATGTTTTAACAGAACACTCATCAATTTCTCAGAAAGCTTCTTTCCAATTTTTAACGTAAGTTATTTCCTTTTTCACCATAGCCCTCTACGGGCTTCTAAGATCACTTTGCAAATTCCACAAGAACAGTCTTAGCGAAAGGCTTCTGGGAGCAAAGCTGTAATTCTGTGAGATGATCTAACAAAACACGAAGCAGTTTCTCAGAAATCTTCTTTTCGGTTTTTAATGGAAGAAATGTCCTTTTTCATCATAGCCCTCAATGGGCTTCCAAATTTCACTTTGCAAATTCCACAAGAACAGTCTTAGCGAAAGGCTTTTTGAGGGGAAAGCTGTAACTCTGGTGACGAATTAACAGAACACAAAGCAGTTTCTCAGAAAGCTTCTTTTCAGTTTTCGTCTTAGGATATTTCCTTTTTCACCGTAGCCCTCTATGGGCTTCCAAATATCACTTTGCATATTCCAAAAGAACAACCTTAGTGATCGGCTTCATGATAGGAAAGCTGTAACTCTGTGAGATTAATTAACGGAACACAAAGCAGTTTCTCAGAAAGGTTCTTTCCAGTTTTTAGCGGAAGATATTTCCTTTTTCACCATAGTCCACTATGGGCTTCAAAATATCACTTTGAAAATTCCACAAGAACAGTCTTAGTGAACGGCCTCTTCGGGGGAAATCTGTAACTCTCTGAGATGAATTAACAGAACACAAAGCAGTTTCTCAGAAATCTTCTTTCCAGTTTTTAACGAAAGATATTTCCTTTTTCACCAAAGTCCTCTATGGGATTACAAATATCAGTTTGCAAATTACACAAGAACAGTCTTAGTGAAGGGCTTCTTGAGGGGAAAGCTGTAACACTTTGAGATGAACTAACACAACACAAAGCAGTTTCTCAGACAGCTTCTTTTCGGTTTTTATCTTAGGATATTTCCATTTTCAAAATAGCCCTCTATGGGCTTCCAAGTATCACTTTGCAAATTCCACAAGAACAGTCTTATAGAAAGGCTTCTTGAGGGGAAAGCTGTAACTCGGTGAGATGTATTAACAGAACACACGGCAGTTTCTCAGAAAGCTTCTTTCCAGTTTTTAACGGAAGTTATTTCCCTTTTCACCATAGTCCTCCATGGGCTTCCAAATATCACTTTGCAAATTCCAGAAGAACAGTCTTAGCGAAAGGCTTCTGAAGGGGAAATCTGTAACTCTGTGAGTTGAATTAACAGAACACAAAGCAGTTTCTCACAAATCTTCTTTCCAGTTTTTAACGGAAGTTAGTTCCTTTTTCACCATAGTCCTCTATGGGCTTCCAAATATGACTTTGCAAATTCCACAAGAACAGTCTTAGCGAAAGGCTTCTTGAGGGGGGAAGCTGTAACTCTGTGAGATGAATTAACAGAACACAAAGCAGTCTCTCAGAAAGCTTCTTTCCAGTATTTAACTGAAGATATTTCCTTTTTCACTATAGCCCTGTATGGGCTTCCAAATATCACTTTGGAAATCCCACAAGAACAGTCTTAGCGAAAGGCTTCTTGAGAGAAAAGCTGTACCTCGGTGATATGTACTAACAGAACACACCGCACTTTCTCAGAATGGTTCTTTCCAGTTTTTAACGGAAGATATTTCCTTTTTCACCTTAGCCCTCTATGGGCTTCCAAATATCACTTTGCAAATTTCACAAAACAGTCTTAGTTAACGGCTTCTTGAGGGGAAAGCTGTAACTCTGTGAGTGAACTAACAAAACACAAAGCAGCTTTCCATACAGCTTCTTTTCGGTTTTTATCTTAGGATATTTCCATTTTCACCATAGCCTACTATGGGC
Source organism: Chlorocebus sabaeus (assembly GCF_047675955.1). Classification (NCBI taxonomy): domain Eukaryota; kingdom Metazoa; phylum Chordata; class Mammalia; order Primates; family Cercopithecidae; genus Chlorocebus; species Chlorocebus sabaeus. The sequence continues at coordinate 372,138 of NW_027326891.1, read as the reverse complement.
ATCAAAATATCACTTTGGAAATTCCACAAAAACAGTCTTAGCGGAAGGATTCTTGAGGCAAAAGCAGTAACTCTTTGAGATGAATTAACAGAACACAAAGCAGTTTCTCAGAAAGCTTCTTTTCAGTTTTTAACTGAAGGTATTTCCTTTTTCACCATAGCCCTCTATGGGCTTCAAAATATCACTTTGTAAATTCCACAAGAACAGCCTTAGCGAAAGGCTTCCTGAGGTAAAAGAGTAACTGTGAGTTGAATTAACAGAACACAAAGCAGTTTCTCAGATATCTTCTTTCCAGTTTTTAAGGAAAGATATTTCCTTTTTCACCATAGTCCTCTATGGGCTTCCAAATATCACTTTACAAATCCCACAAGAACAGTCTTAGCGAAAGCCTTCTTGAGGGGAAAGCTGTAACTCGGTGAGATGCTTTAACAGAACACACGGCAGTTTCTCAAAAAGCTTCTTTCCAGTTTTTAACGGAAGATATTTCCTTTTTCACCATAGCCCTCTAGGAGTGTTCTAATATCACTTTGCAAATTTCACAAGAATAGTCTCAGTGAACTGCTTCTTGAAGGGAAACCTGTAACTCTGTGAGATGAACTAACAGAACACAAAGCAGTTTATCAGAAAGCTTCTTTACAGTTTTTATCAGAAAATATTTCCTTTTTCACCATTGCCCTCTATGAGATTCTAAATATCACTTTCCAAATTTCAGAAGAACAGTCTTAGTGAACGGCCTCATGAGGGGAAATCTGTGACACTTTGAGATGAATTAACAGAACACAAAGCAGTTTCTCAGAAAGCTTCTTTTCGGATTTTATCTTACTATATTTCCTTTTTCAACATAGCCCTCTATGGTCTTCCAAATATCACTTTGCAAATTACACAAGAACAGTCTTTGTGAAAGACTTCTTGAGGGGAAAGCTGTAACTCTCTGAGATGAATTAACAGAACACAAAGCAGTTTCTCAGAAAGCTTCTTTTCAGTTTTTATCTTAGGATATTTCCTTTTTCAGCATAGCCCTCTATGGGCTTCCAAAAACATTTTGCAAATTCCACAAGAACAGTCTTAGTGAAAGGATTCTGGAGATAAAAGCTGTAAATCTGTAAGACGAATTAAAAGAATTCAAAGCAGTTTCTCAGAAACCTTCTTTTCGTTTTTTATCTTACGATATTTCCATTTTAACCATAGGGCTATAGGGTTTCCAAATATCACTTTGCAAATTCCAGAAGAAAAGTCTTAGCGAAAGGCTTCTTGAGGGTAAAGCTGTAACTCTGTAAGATGAATTAACAGAACACAAAACATTTTCTCAGAAACCTACTTTTCAGTTTTTACCTTAAGATATTTCCTTTTTCACCATAGCCCTCTATGGGATTCCAATTATCACTTTGAAAATTCCACATGAACAGTCTTAGTGAAAGTCTTCTTGAGGGGAAAGCTGTAACTCTGTGAGAGGAACTAACTGAACACAAAGCAGTTTCTCAGAAAGCTTCTTCCCAGTTTTTAACTGAGGATATTTCCTTTTTCACCATAGCCCTTTTGGGCTTCCATATATCACTTTGCGAATTCCACAACAACAGCCTTAGCGAAAGGCTTCCTGAGGTAAAAGAGTAACTCTGTGACTTGAATTAACAGAACACAAAGCCGTTTCCCAGAAAGCTTCTTTTCAGTTTTTATCTTGGGATGTTTCCTTTTTCACCATTGCCCTCTATGTGCCTCCAAATATCACTTTGCAATTCCACAAGCACAGTCTTAGTGAACGGCTTCCTGAGGGGAAAGCTGTAGCTCGGTGATATGTACTAACAGAACACACCGCATTTTCTCAGAATGGTTCTTTCCAGTTTTTAACGGAAGATATTTCCTTTTTCACCTTAGCCCTCTATGGGCTTCCAAATATCACTTTGCAAATTTCACAAAACAGTCTTAGTGAACGGCTTCTTGAGGAAAAAGCTGTAGCTCTGTGAGATGAACTAACAGAACACAAAGCAGATTTTCAGACAGCTTCTTTTCGGTAAGTATCTTACGATATTTCCATTTTCACCAGAGCCCTCTATGTGCTTCCACATATCACTTTGGAAATTCCTCAAAAACAGTCTTAGCGGAAGGCTTCTTGAGGGGAAAGCTGTAACTCTTTGAGATGAATTAACAGAACACAAAGCAGTTTCTCGGAAAGCTTCTTTTCATTTTTTAACTGAAGTTATTTCCATTTTCACCATAGCCCTCTATGGGATTCCAAATATCACTATGCAAATTCCACAAGAACAGTGGAAGCGAAAGACTTCTGGAGGGGAAAACTGTAACGCTGTGAGATGAATTAACAGAACACAAAGCAGTTTCTCAGATATCTTCTTTCCAGTTTTTAACGAAAGATATTTCCTTTTTCACCATAGCCCTCTATGGGCTTCCAAATATCACTTTGCAAATCCCACAAGAACAGTCTTAGCGAAAGGCTTCTTGAGGGGAAAGCTGTAACTCGGTGAGATGATTTAACAGAACACACGGCAGTTTCTCAAAAAGCTTCTTTCCAGTTTTTAACGGAAGATATGTCCTTCTTCACCATAGCCCTCTATGGGCTTCCAAATATCACTTTGTAAATTTCACAAGAATAGTCTCAGTGAACTGCTTCTTGAAGGGAAACCTGTAACTCTGTGAGATGAACTAACAGAACACAAAGCAGTTTATCAGAAAGCTTCTTTACAGTTTTTATCGGAAAATATTTCCTTTTTCACCATTGCCCTCTATGAGATTCTAAATATCACTTTCCAAATTTCAGAAGAACAGTCTTAGTGAACGGCCTCATGAGGGGAAATCTGTGACACTTTGAGATGAATTAACAGAACACAAAGCAGTTTCTCAGAAAGCTTCTTTTCGGATTTTATCTTACTATATTTCCTTTTTCAACATAGCCCTCTATGGTCTTCCAAATATCACTTTGCAAATTACACAAGAACAGTCTTTGTGAAAGACTTCTTGAGGGGAAAGCTGTAACTCTCTGAGATGAATTCACAGAACACAAAGCAGTTTCTCAGAAAGCTTCTTTTCAGTTTTTATCTTAGGATATTTCCTTTTTCAGCATAGCCCTCTATGGGCTTCCAAAAACATTTTGCAAATTCCACAGGAACAGTCTTAGCGAAAGGATTCTGGAGATAAAAGCTGTAAATCTGTAAGATGAATTAAAAGAATTCAAAGCAGTTTCTCAGAAACCTTCTTTTCGTTTTTTATCTTAGGATATTTCCATTTTAACCATAGGGCTATAGGGTTTCCAAATATCACTTTGCAAATTCCAGAAGAAAAGTCTTAGCGAAAGGCTTCTTGAGGGTAAAGCTGTAACTCTGTAAGATGAATTAACAGAACACAAAACATTTTCTCAGAAACCTACTTTTCAGTTTTTACCTTAGGATATTTCCTTTTTCACCATAGCCCTCTATGGGATTCCAATTATCACTTTGAAAATTCCACATGAACAGTCTTAGCGAAAGTCTTCTTGAGGGGAAAGCTGTAACTCTGTGAGAGGAACTAACTGAACACAAAGCAGTTTCTCAGAAAGCTTCTTTCCAGTTTTTAACTGAGGATATTTCCTTTTTCACCATAGCCCTTTTGGGCTTCCAAATATCACTTTGCAAATTCCACAACAACAGCCTTAGCGAAAGGCTTCCTGAGGTAAAAGAGTAACTCTGTGACTTGAATTAACAGAACACAAAGACGTTTCCCAGAAAGCTTCTTTTCAGTTTTTATCTTGGGATGTTTCCTTTTTCACCATTGCCCTCTATGTGCCTCCAAATATCACTTTGCAATTCCACAAGAACAGTCTTAGTGAACGGCTTCCTGAGGGGAAAGCTGTAGCTCGGTGATATGTCCTAACAGAACACACCGCATTTTCTCAGAATGGTTCTTTCCAGTTTTTATCGGAAGATATTTCCTTTTTCACCTTAGCCCTCTATGGGCTTCCAAATATCACTTTGCAAATTTCACAAAACAGTCTTAGTGAACGGCTTCTTGAGGGAAAAGCTGTAGCTCTGTGAGATGAACTAACAGAACACAAAGCAGTTTTTCAGACAGCTTCTTTTCGGTAAGTATCTTACGATATTTCCATTTTCACCATAGCCCTCTATGGGCTTCCACATATCACTTTGGAAATTCCTCAAAAACAGTCTTAGCGGAAGGCTTCTTGAGGGGAAAGCTGTAACTCTTTGAGATGAATTAACAGAACACAAAGCAGTTTCTCGGAAAGCTTCTTTTCATTTTTTAACTGAAGTTATTTCCATTTTCACCATAGCCCTCTATGGGATTCCAAATATCACTATGCAAATTCCACAAGAACAGTGGAAGCGAAAGACTTCTGGAGGGGAAAACTGTAACGCTGTGAGATGAATTAACAGAACACAAAGCAGTTTCTCAGATATCTTCTTTCCAGTTTATAACGAAAGATATTTCCTTTTTCACCATAGTCCTCTATGGGCTTCCAAATATCACTTTGCAAATCCCACAAGAACAGTCTTAGCGAAAGCCTTCTTGACGGGAAAGCTGTAACTCGGTGAGATGATTTAACAGAACACACGGCAGTTTCTCAAAAAGCTTCTTTCCAGTTTTTAACGGAAGATATGTCCTTTTTCACCATAGCCCTCTATGGGCTTCCAAATATCACTTTGCAAATTCCACAAGAACAGTTTTACCGAAAGGCTTCTTGAGAAGAAAGCTGTAACTCTGTGAGATGAATTAACAGAACACAAAGCAGTTTCACAGAAAGCTTCATTTCAGTTTTTATCTTTGGATGTTTTCTTTTTCATCATAGCCCTCTATGTGCCTTCAAATATCACTTTGAAAATTCCACAAGGAAAGTCTTAGTGAACGGCTTCTTGAGGGGAAAACTGTAACTCTGTGAGATGAATTAACAGAACACAAAGCAGTTTCTCAGATAGCTTCTTTCCAGTTTCTAACGGAGGATATTTCCTTTTAAGCCAGCCCTCTATGGGCTTCCAAATATCACTTTGCAAGTTTCACAAGAACAGTCTTAGCGAAAGGCTTCCTGAGGGGAAAGTTGTAACTCTGTGAGATGAATTAACAGAACACAAAGCAGTTTCTCAAAAAGCTTCTTTTCAGTTTTTAACGGAAGATATTTCCTTTTTCAACATAACACTGTATGGGCTTCCAAATATCACTTTGCAAATTCCACAAGAACAGTCTTAGCGAAAGGCTTTTAGAGGGAAATGTTGTAACTATGTGAGATGAATTAACAGAACACAAAGCAATTTCTCAGAAAGCTTCTTTTCAGTTTTTATCTTATGATATTTCCTTTTTCACCATAGACCTCTATGGGCTTCCAAATCTCACTTTGCAAATTCCACAAGAACAGTCTTAGCGAAAGAATTATTGAGTGGAAAGCTGTAACTCTTTGAGGTGAATTAACAGAACAAAAAGGAGTTTCTCAGAAAGCTTCTTTCCGCTTTTTAACAGAAGATATTTCCTTTTTCACCATAGCGCTCTATGGGCTTCCAAATATCATTTTGCAAATCCCACAACAACAGTCTTAGCGAAAGGCTTCTTGAAGGGAAAGCTGTAACTGGGTGAGGTCTATTATCAGAACACCTGGCACTTTCTCAGAAAGCTTCTTTCCAGGTTTTAACTGAAGATATTTCCTTTTTCACCATAGCCCTCTATGGGCTTCCAAATATCACTTTGGAAATTCGACAGCAGCCTTAGCGAAAGGCTTTTAGAGGGAAATGTAACTCTGTGAGATGAATTAACAGAACACAAAGGAGTTTCTCAGAAAGCTTCTTTCCAGTTTTTAACGGAAAATAATTAGTTTTCCGCCATAGCCCTCTATGGGATTCTAAATATCACTTTCCAAATTTCAGAAGAACAGTCTTAATGAACGGCCTCTTGAGGGGAAATCTGTAACTCTCTGAGATGAATTAACAGAACACAAAGCAGTTTCTCAGAAATCTTCTTTCCAGTTTTTAACGGAAGATATGTCCTTTTTCACCATAGCCCTCTATGGTCTTGCAAATATCACTTTGCAAATTCCACAAGAACAGTCTTACCGAAAGGCTTCTTGAGAAGAAAGCTGTAACTCTGTGAGATGAATTAACAGAAAGCAAAGCAGTTTCTCAGAAAATTTCTTTCCAGTTTTTAATGGAAGATATGTCCTTTTTCACCATAGCCCTCTAGGAGTTTTCTAATATCACTTTGCAAATTTCACAAGAATAGTCTCAGTGAACTGCTTCTTGAAGGGAAAGCTGTAACTCTGTGAGATGAACTAACAGAACACAAAGCAGTTTATCAGAAAGCTTCTTTACAGTTTTTAACTGAAGATATTTCCTTTTTCACCATAGCCCTCTAAGGGCTTCCAAATATCACATTGCAAATGCCACAAGAACAGTCTTAGCGAAAGGCTGCTAGAGGGGAAAGCTGTAACTCGGTTAGATGTATTCACAGAACACACGGCAGTATCTCAGAATGCTTCTTTCCAGTTTTTAACGGAAGATATTCCCTTTTTCACCATAGCCCTCTAAGGGCTTCCAAATATCACTTTGCAAATTCCAAAAGAGCAGTCTTAGCGAAAGACTTCTGGAGCGGAAAGCTGTAACTCTCTGAAATGAATTAACAGAACACAGAGCTGTTCCTCAGAAAGCTTCTTTCCAGTTTTCAACCGAAGATATTTTCTTTTTCCCATAGCCCTCTATGGGCTTCCAAATATCACTTAGAAAATTCCACAAGAACAGTCTTAGCGAAAGGCTTCTTGAGGTGAAAGCTGTAACACGGTGAGATGTTTTAACAGAACACTCATCAGTTTCTCAGAAAGCTTCTTTCCAATTTTTAACGTAAGTTATTTCCTTTTTCACCATAGCCCTCTACGGGCTTCTAAGATCACTTTGCAAATTCCACAAGAACAGTCTTAGCGAAAGGCTTCTGGGAGCAAAGCTGTAATTCTGTGAGATGATCTAACAAAACACGAAGCAGTTTCTCAGAAATCTTCTTTTCGGTTTTTAATGGAAGAAATGTCCTTTTTCATCATAGCCCTCAATGGGCTTCCAAATTTCACTTTGCAAATTCCACAAGAACAGTCTTAGCGAAAGGCTTTTTGAGGGGAAAGCTGTAACTCTGGTGACGAATTAACAGAACACAAAGCAGTTTCTCAGAAAGCTTCTTTTCAGTTTTCGTCTTAGGATATTTCCTTTTTCACCGTAGCCCTCTATGGGCTTCCAAATATCACTTTGCATATTCCAAAAGAACAACCTTAGTGATCGGCTTCATGATAGGAAAGCTGTAACTCTGTGAGATTAATTAACGGAACACAAAGCAGTTTCTCAGAAAGGTTCTTTCCAGTTTTTAGCGGAAGATATTTCCTTTTTCACCATAGTCCACTATGGGCTTCAAAATATCACTTTGAAAATTCCACAAGAACAGTCTTAGTGAACGGCCTCTTCGGGGGAAATCTGTAACTCTCTGAGATGAATTAACAGAACACAAAGCAGTTTCTCAGAAATCTTCTTTCCAGTTTTTAACGAAAGATATTTCCTTTTTCACCAAAGTCCTCTATGGGATTACAAATATCAGTTTGCAAATTACACAAGAACAGTCTTAGTGAAGGGCTTCTTGAGGGGAAAGCTGTAACACTTTGAGATGAACTAACACAACACAAAGCAGTTTCTCAGACAGCTTCTTTTCGGTTTTTATCTTAGGATATTTCCATTTTCAAAATAGCCCTCTATGGGCTTCCAAGTATCACTTTGCAAATTCCACAAGAACAGTCTTATAGAAAGGCTTCTTGAGGGGAAAGCTGTAACTCGGTGAGATGTATTAACAGAACACACGGCAGTTTCTCAGAAAGCTTCTTTCCAGTTTTTAACGGAAGTTATTTCCCTTTTCACCATAGTCCTCCATGGGCTTCCAAATATCACTTTGCAAATTCCAGAAGAACAGTCTTAGCGAAAGGCTTCTGAAGGGGAAATCTGTAACTCTGTGAGTTGAATTAACAGAACACAAAGCAGTTTCTCACAAATCTTCTTTCCAGTTTTTAACGGAAGTTAGTTCCTTTTTCACCATAGTCCTCTATGGGCTTCCAAATATGACTTTGCAAATTCCACAAGAACAGTCTTAGCGAAAGGCTTCTTGAGGGGGGAAGCTGTAACTCTGTGAGATGAATTAACAGAACACAAAGCAGTCTCTCAGAAAGCTTCTTTCCAGTATTTAACTGAAGATATTTCCTTTTTCACTATAGCCCTCTATGGGCTTCCAAATATCACTTTGGAAATCCCACAAGAACAGTCTTAGCGAAAGGCTTCTTGAGAGAAAAGCTGTACCTCGGTGATATGTACTAACAGAACACACCGCACTTTCTCAGAATGGTTCTTTCCAGTTTTTAACGGAAGATATTTCCTTTTTCACCTTAGCCCTCTATGGGCTTCCAAATATCACTTTGCAAATTTCACAAAACAGTCTTAGTTAACGGCTTCTTGAGGGGAAAGCTGTAACTCTGTGAGTGAACTAACAAAACACAAAGCAGCTTTCCATACAGCTTCTTTTCGGTTTTTATCTTAGGATATTTCCATTTTCACCATAGCCTACTATGGGCATCAAAATATCACTTTGGAAATTCCACAAAAACAGTCTTAGCGGAAGGATTCTTGAGGCAAAAGCAGTAACTCTTTGAGATGAATTAACAGAACACAAAGCAGTTTCTCAGAAAGCTTCTTTTCAGTTTTTAACTGAAGGTATTTCCTTTTTCACCATAGCCCTCTATGGGCTTCAAAATATCACTTTGTAAATTCCACAAGAACAGCCTTAGCGAAAGGCTTCCTGAGGTAAAAGAGTAACTGTGAGTTGAATTAACAGAACACAAAGCAGTTTCTCAGATATCTTCTTTCCAGTTTTTAAGGAAAGATATTTCCTTTTTCACCATAGTCCTCTATGGGCTTCCAAATATCACTTTACAAATCCCACAAGAACAGTCTTAGCGAAAGCCTTCTTGAGGGGAAAGCTGTAACTCGGTGAGATGCTTTAACAGAACACACGGCAGTTTCTCAAAAAGCTTCTTTCCGGTTTTTAACGGAAGATATTTCCTTTTTCACCATAGCCCTCTAGGAGTTTTCTAATATCACTTTGCAAATTTCACAAGAATAGTCTCAGTGAACTGCTTCTTGAAGGGAAACCTGTAACTCTGTGAGATGAACTAACAGAACACAAAGCAGTTTATCAGAAAGCTTCTTTACAGTTTTTATCGGAAAATATTTCCTTTTTCACCATTGCCCTCTATGAGATTCTAAATATCACTTTCCAAATTTCAGAAGAACAGTCTTAGTGAACGGCCTCATGAGGGGAAATCTGTGACACTTTGAGATGAATTAACAGAACACAAAGCAGTTTCTCAGAAAGCTTCTTTTCGGATTTTATCTTACTATATTTCCTTTTTCAACATAGCCCTCTATGGTCTTCCAAATATCACTTTGCAAATTACACAAGAACAGTCTTTGTGAAAGACTTCTTGAGGGGAAAGCTGTAACTCTCTGAGATGAATTAACAGAACACAAAGCAGTTTCTCAGAAAGCTTCTTTTCAGTTTTTATCTTAGGATATTTCCTTTTTCAGCATAGCCCTCTATGGGCTTCCAAAAACATTTTGCAAATTCCACAAGAACAGTCTTAGTGAAAGGATTCTTGAGGGGAAAGCTGTAAATCTGTAAGATGAATTAAAAGAATTCAAAGCAGTTTCTCAGAAACCTTCTTTTCGTTTTTTATCTTACGATATTTCCATTTTAACCATAGGGCTATAGGGTTTCCAAATATCACTTTGCAAATTCCAGAAGAAAAGTCTTAGCGAAAGGCTTCTTGAGGGTAAAGCTGTAACTCTGTAAGATGAATTAACAGAACACAAAACATTTTCTCAGAAACCTACTTTTCAGTTTTTACCTTAAGATATTTCCTTTTTCACCATAGCCCTCTATGGGATTCCAATTATCACTTTGAAAATTCCACATGAACAGTCTTAGTGAAAGTCTTCTTGAGGGGAAAGCTGTAACTCTGTGAGAGGAACTAACTGAACACAAAGCAGTTTCTCAGAAAGCTTCTTCCCAGTTTTTAACTGAGGATATTTCCTTTTTCACCATAGCCCTTTTGGGCTTCCATATATCACTTTGCGAATTCCACAACAACAGCCTTAGCGAAAGGCTTCCTGAGGTAAAAGAGTAACTCTGTGACTTGAATTAACAGAACACAAAGCCGTTTCCCAGAAAGCTTCTTTTCAGTTTTTATCTTGGGATGTTTCCTTTTTCACCATTGCCCTCTATGTGCCTCCAAATATCACTTTGCAATTCCACAAGCACAGTCTTAGTGAACGGCTTCCTGAGGGGAAAGCTGTAGCTCGGTGATATGTACTAACAGAACACACCGCATTTTCTCAGAATGGTTCTTTCCAGTTTTTAACGGAAGATATTTCCTTTTTCACCTTAGCCCTCTATGGGCTTCCAAATATCACTTTGCAAATTTCACAAAACAGTCTTAGTGAACGGCTTCTTGAGGAAAAAGCTGTAGCTCTGTGAGATGAACTAACAGAACACAAAGCAGATTTTCAGACAGCTTCTTTTCGGTAAGTATCTTACGATATTTCCATTTTCACCAGAGCCCTCTATGTGCTTCCACATATCACTTTGGAAATTCCTCAAAAACAGTCTTAGCGGAAGGCTTCTTGAGGGGAAAGCTGTAACTCTTTGAGATGAATTAACAGAACACAAAGCAGTTTCTCGGAAAGCTTCTTTTCATTTTTTAACTGAAGTTATTTCCATTTTCACCATAGCCCTCTATGGGATTCCAAATATCACTATGCAAATTCCACAAGAACAGTGGAAGCGAAAGACTTCGGGAGGGGAAAACTGTAACGCTGTGAGATGAATTAACAGAACACAAAGCAGTTTCTCAGATATCTTCTTTCCAGTTTTTAACGAAAGATATTTCCTTTTTCACCATAGCCCTCTATGGGCTTCCAAATATCACTTTGCAAATCCCACAAGAACAGTCTTAGCGAAAGCCTTCTTGACGGGAAAGCTGTAACTCGGTGAGATGATTTAACAGAACACACGGCAGTTTCTCAAAAAGCTTCTTTCCAGTTTTTAACGGAAGATATGTCCTTCTTCACCATAGCCCTCTATGGGCTTCCAAATATCACTTTGTAAATTTCACAAGAATAGTCTCAGTGAACTGCTTCTTGAAGGGAAACCTGTAACTCTGTGAGATGAACTAACAGAACACAAAGCAGTTTATCAGAAAGCTTCTTTACAGTTTTTATCGGAAAATATTTCCTTTTTCACCATTGCCCTCTATGAGATTCTAAATATCACTTTCCAAATTTTAGAAGAACAGTCTTAGTGAACGGCCTCATGAGGGGAAATCTGTGACACTTTGAGATGAATTAACAGAACACAAAGCAGTTTCTCAGAAAGCTTCTTTTCGGATTTTATCTTACTATATTTCCTTTTTCAACATAGCCCTCTATGGTCTTCCAAATATCACTTTGCAAATTACACAAGAACAGTCTTTGTGAAAGACTTCTTGAGGGGAAAGCTGTAACTCTCTGAGATGAATTAACAGAACACAAAGCAGTTTCTCAGAAAGCTTCTTTTCAGTTTTTATCTTAGGATATTTCCTTTTTCAGCATAGCCCTCTATGGGCTTCCAAAAACATTTTGCAAATTCCACAAGAACAGTCTTAGCGAAAGGATTCTGGAGATAAAAGCTGTAAATCTGTAAGATGAATTAAAAGAATTCAAAGCAGTTTCTCAGAAACCTTCTTTTCGTTTTTTATCTTAGGATATTTCCATTTTCACCATAGGGCTATAGGGTTTCCAAATATCACTTTGCAAATTCCAGAAGAAAAGTCTTAGCGAAAGGCTTCTTGAGGGTAAAGCTGTAACTCTGTAAGATGAATTAACAGAACACAAAACATTTTCTCAGAAACCTACTTTTCAGTTTTTACCTTAGGATATTTCCTTTTTCACCATAGCCCTCTATGGGATTCCAATTATCACTTTGAAAATTCCACATGAACAGTCTTAGCGAAAGTCTTCTTGAGGGGAAAGCTGTAACTCTGTGAGAGGAACTAACTGAACACAAAGCAGTTTCTCAGAAAGCTTCTTTCCAGTTTTTAACTGAGGATATTTCCTTTTTCACCATAGCCCTTTTGGGCTTCCAAATATCACTTTGCAAATTCCACAACAACAGCCTTAGCGAAAGGCTTCCTGAGGTAAAAGAGTAACTCTGTGACTTGAATTAACAGAACACAAAGACGTTTCCCAGAAAGCTTCTTTTCAGTTTTTATCTTGGGATGTTTCCTTTTTCACCATTGCCCTCTATGTGCCTCCAAATATCACTTTGCAATTCCACAAGAACAGTCTTAGTGAACGGCTTCCTGAGGGGAAAGCTGTAGCTCGGTGATATGTCCTAACAGAACACACCGCATTTTCTCAGAATGGTTCTTTCCAGTTTTTATCGGAAGATATTTCCTTTTTCACCTTAGCCCTCTATGGGCTTCCAAATATCACTTTGCAAATGTCACAAAACAGTCTTAGTGAACGGCTTCTTGAGGGAAAAGCTGTAGCTCTGTGAGATGAACTAACAGAACACAAAGCAGTTTTTCAGACAGCTTCTTTTCGGTAAGTATCTTACGATATTTCCATTTTCACCATAGCCCTCTATGGGCTTCCACATATCACTTTGGAAATTCCTCAAAAACAGTCTTAGCGGAAGGCTTCTTGAGGGGAAAGCTGTAACTCTTTGAGATGAATTAACAGAACACAAAGCAGTTTCTCGGAAAGCTTCTTTTCATTTTTTAACTGAAGTTATTTCCATTTTCACCATAGCCCTCTATGGGATTCCAAATATCACTATGCAAATTCCACAAGAACAGTGGAAGCGAAAGACTTCTGGAGGGGAAAACTGTAACGCTGTGAGATGAATTAACAGAACACAAAGCAGTTTCTCAGATATCTTCTTTCCAGTTTTTAACGAAAGATATTTCCTTTTTCACCATAGTCCTCTATGGGCTTCCAAATATCACTTTGCAAATCCCACAAGAACAGTCTTAGCGAAAGCCTTCTTGACGGGAAAGCTGTAACTCGGTGAGATGATTTAACAGAACACACGGCAGTTTCTCAAAAAGCTTCTTTCCAGTTTTTAACGGAAGATATGTCCTTTTTCACCATAGCCCTCTATGGGCTTCCAAATATCACTTTGCAAATTCCACAAGAACAGTTTTACCGAAAGGCTTCTTGAGAAGAAAGCTGTAACTCTGTGAGATGAATTAACAGAACACAAAGCAGTTTCACAGAAAGCTTCATTTCAGTTTTTATCTTTGGATGTTTTCTTTTTCATCATAGCCCTCTATGTGCCTTCAAATATCACTTTGAAAATTCCACAAGGAAAGTCTTAGTGAACGGCTTCTTGAGGGGAAAACTGTAACTCTGTGAGATGAATTAACAGAACACAAAGCAGTTTCTCAGATAGCTTCTTTCCAGTTTCTAACGGAGGATATTTCCTTTTAAGCCAGCCCTCTATGGGCTTCCAAATATCACTTTGCAAGTTTCACAAGAACAGTCTTAGCGAAAGGCTTCCTGAGGGGAAAGTTGTAACTCTGTGAGATGAATTAACAGAACACAAAGCAGTTTCTCAAAAAGCTTCTTTTCAGTTTTTAACGGAAGATATTTCCTTTTTCAACATAACACTGTATGGGCTTCCAAATATCACTTTGCAAATTCCACAAGAACAGTCTTAGCGAAAGGCTTTTAGAGGGAAATGTTGTAACTATGTGAGATGAATTAACAGAACACAAAGCAATTTCTCAGAAAGCTTCTTTTCAGTTTTTATCTTATGATATTTCCTTTTTCACCATAGACCTCTATGGGCTTCCAAATCTCACTTTGCAAATTCCACAAGAACAGTCTTAGCGAAAGAATTATTGAGTGGAAAGCTGTAACTCTTTGAGGTGAATTAACAGAACAAAAAGGAGTTTCTCAGAAAGCTTCTTTCCGCTTTTTAACAGAAGATATTTCCTTTTTCACCATAGCGCTCTATGGGCTTCCAAATATCATTTTGCAAATCCCACAACAACAGTCTTAGCGAAAGGCTTCTTGAAGGGAAAGCTGTAACTGGGTGAGGTCTATTATCAGAACACCTGGCACTTTCTCAGAAAGCTTCTTTCCAGGTTTTAACTGAAGATATTTCCTTTTTCACCATAGCCCTCTATGGGCTTCCAAATATCACTTTGGAAATTCGACAGCAGCCTTAGCGAAAGGCTTTTAGAGGGAAATGTAACTCTGTGAGATGAATTAACAGAACACAAAGGAGTTTCTCAGAAAGCTTCTTTCCAGTTTTTAACGGAAAATAATTAGTTTTTCGCCATAGCCCTCTATGGGATTCTAAATATCACTTTCCAAATTTCAGAAGAACAGTCTTAATGAACGGCCTCTTGAGGGGAAATCTGTAACTCTCTGAGATGAATTAACAGAACACAAAGCAGTTTCTCAGAAATCTTCTTTCCAGTTTTTAACGGAAGATATGTCCTTTTTCACCATAGCCCTCTATGGTCTTGCAAATATCACTTTGCAAATTCCACAAGAACAGTCTTACCGAAAGGCTTCTTGAGAAGAAAGCTGTAACTCTGTGAGATGAATTAACAGAAAGCAAAGCAGTTTCTCAGAAAATTTCTTTCCAGTTTTTAATGGAAGATATGTCCTTTTTCACCATAGCCCTCTAGGAGTTTTCTAATATCACTTTGCAAATTTCACAAGAATAGTCTCAGTGAACTGCTTCTTGAAGGGAAAGCTGTAACTCTGTGAGATGAACTAACAGAACACAAAGCAGTTTATCAGAAAGCTTCTTTACAGTTTTTAACTGAAGATATTTCCTTTTTCACCATAGCCCTCTAAGGGCTTCCAAATATCACATTGCAAATGCCACAAGAACAGTCTTAGCGAAAGGCTGCTAGAGGGGAAAGCTGTAACTCGGTTAGATGTATTCACAGAACACACGGCAGTATCTCAGAATGCTTCTTTCCAGTTTTTAACGGAAGATATTCCCTTTTTCACCATAGCCCTCTAAGGGCTTCCAAATATCACTTTGCAAATTCCAAAAGAGCAGTCTTAGCGAAAGACTTCTGGAGCGGAAAGCTGTAACTCTCTGAAATGAATTAACAGAACACAGAGCTGTTCCTCAGAAAGCTTCTTTCCAGTTTTCAACCGAAGATATTTTCTTTTTCCCATAGCCCTCTATGGGCTTCCAAATATCACTTAGAAAATTCCACAAGAACAGTCTTAGCGAAAGGCTTCTTGAGGTGAAAGCTGTAACACGGTGAGATGTTTTAACAGAACACTCATCAGTTTCTCAGAAAGCTTCTTTCCAATTTTTAACGTAAGTTATTTCCTTTTTCACCATAGCCCTCTACGGGCTTCTAAGATCACTTTGCAAATTCCACAAGAACAGTCTTAGCGAAAGGCTTCTGGGAGCAAAGCTGTAATTCTGTGAGATGATCTAACAAAACACGAAGCAGTTTCTCAGAAATCTTCTTTTCGGTTTTTAATGGAAGAAATGTCCTTTTTCATCATAGCCCTCAATGGGCTTCCAAATTTCACTTTGCAAATTCCACAAGAACAGTCTTAGCGAAAGGCTTTTTGAGGGGAAAGCTGTAACTCTGGTGACGAATTAACAGAACACAAAGCAGTTTCTCAGAAAGCTTCTTTTCAGTTTTCGTCTTAGGATATTTCCTTTTTCACCGTAGCCCTCTATGGGCTTCCAAATATCACTTTGCATATTCCAAAAGAACAACCTTAGTGATCGGCTTCATGATAGGAAAGCTGTAACTCTGTGAGATTAATTAACGGAACACAAAGCAGTTTCTCAGAAAGGTTCTTTCCAGTTTTTAGCGGAAGATATTTCCTTTTTCACCATAGTCCACTATGGGCTTCAAAATATCACTTTGAAAATTCCACAAGAACAGTCTTAGTGAACGGCCTCTTCGGGGGAAATCTGTAACTCTATGAGATGAATTAACAGAACACAAAGCAGTTTCTCAGAAATCTTCTTTCCAGTTTTTAACGAAAGATATTTCCTTTTTCACCAAAGTCCTCTATGGGATTACAAATATCAGTTTGCAAATTACACAAGAACAGTCTTAGTGAAGGGCTTCTTGAGGGGAAAGCTGTAACACTTTGAGATGAACTAACACAACACAAAGCAGTTTCTCAGACAGCTTCTTTTCGGTTTTTATCTTAGGATATTTCCATTTTCAAAATAGCCCTCTATGGGCTTCCAAGTATCACTTTGCAAATTCCACAAGAACAGTCTTATAGAAAGGCTTCTTGAGGGGAAAGCTGTAACTCGGTGAGATGTATTAACAGAACACACGGCAGTTTCTCAGAAAGCTTCTTTCCAGTTTTTAACGGAAGTTATTTCCCTTTTCACCATAGTCCTCCATGGGCTTCCAAATATCACTTTGCAAATTCCAGAAGAACAGTCTTAGCGAAAGGCTTCTGAAGGGGAAATCTGTAACTCTGTGAGTTGAATTAACAGAACACAAAGCAGTTTCTCACAAATCTTCTTTCCAGTTTTTAACGGAAGTTAGTTCCTTTTTCACCATAGTCCTCTATGGGCTTCCAAATATGACTTTGCAAATTCCACAAGAACAGTCTTAGCGAAAGGCTTCTTGAGGGGGGAAGCTGTAACTCTGTGAGATGAATTAACAGAACACAAAGCAGTCTCTCAGAAAGCTTCTTTCCAGTATTTAACTGAAGATATTTCCTTTTTCACTATAGCCCTGTATGGGCTTCCAAATATCACTTTGGAAATCCCACAAGAACAGTCTTAGCGAAAGGCTTCTTGAGAGAAAAGCTGTACCTCGGTGATATGTACTAACAGAACACACCGCACTTTCTCAGAATGGTTCTTTCCAGTTTTTAATGGAAGATATTTCCTTTTTCACCTTAGCCCTCTATGGGCTTCCAAATATCACTTTGCAAATTTCACAAAACAGTCTTAGTGAACGGCTTCTTGAGGAAAAAGCTGTAGCTCTGTGAGATGAACTAACAGAACACAAAGCAGATTTTCAGACAGCTTCTTTTCGGTAAGTATCTTACGATATTTCCATTTTCACCAGAGCCCTCTATGTGCTTCCACATATCACTTTGGAAATTCCTCAAAAACAGTCTTAGCGGAAGGCTTCTTGAGGGGAAAGCTGTAACTCTTTGAGATGAATTAACAGAACACAAAGCAGTTTCTCGGAAAGCTTCTTTTCATTTTTTAACTGAAGTTATTTCCATTTTCACCATAGCCCTCTATGGGATTCCAAATATCACTATGCAAATTCCACAAGAACAGTGGAAGCGAAAGACTTCGGGAGGGGAAAACTGTAACGCTGTGAGATGAATTAACAGAACACAAAGCAGTTTCTCAGATATCTTCTTTCCAGTTTTTAACGAAAGATATTTCCTTTTTCACCATAGTCCTCTATGGGCTTCCAAATATCACTTTGCAAATCCCACAAGAACAGTCTTAGCGAAAGCCTTCTTGACGGGAAAGCTGTAACTCGGTGAGATGATTTAACAGAACACACGGCAGTTTCTCAAAAAGCTTCTTTCCAGTTTTTAACGGAAGATATGTCCTTTTTCACCATAGCCCTCTATGGGCTTCCAAATATCACTTTGCAAATTTCACAAGAATAGTCTCAGTGAACTGCTTCTTGAAGGGAAACCTGTAACTCTGTGAGATGAACTAACAGAACACAAAGCAGTTTATCAGAAAGCTTCTTTACAGTTTTTATCGGAAAATATTTCCTTTTTCACCATTGCCCTCTATGAGATTCTAAATATCACTTTCCAAATTTCAGAAGAACAGTCTTAGTGAACGGCCTCATGAGCGGAAATCTGTGACACTTTGAGATGAATTAACAGAACACAAAGCAGTTTCTCAGAAAGCTTCTTTTCGGATTTTATCTTACTATATTTCCTTTTTCAACATAGCCCTCTATGGTCTTCCAAATATCACTTTGCAAATTACACAAGAATAGTCTTTGTGAAAGACTTCTTGAGGGGAAAGCTGTAACTCTCTGAGATGAATTAACAGAACACAAAGCAGTTTCTCAGAAAGCTTCTTTTCAGTTTTTATCTTAGGATATTTCCTTTTTCAGCATAGCCCTCTATGGGCTTCCAAAAACATTTTGCAAATTCCACAAGAACAGTCTTAGCGAAAGGATTCTGGAGATAAAAGCTGTAAATCTGTAAGATGAATTAAAAGAATTCAAAGCAGTTTCTCAGAAACCTTCTTTTCGTTTTTTATCTTACGATATTTCCATTTTAACCATAGGGCTATAGGGTTTCCAAATATCACTTTGCAAATTCCAGAAGAAAAGTCTTAGCGAAAGGCTTCTTGAGGGTAAAGCTGTAACTCTGTAAGATGAATTAACAGAACACAAAACATTTTCTCAGAAACCTACTTTTCAGTTTTTACCTTAGGATATTTCCTTTTTCACCATAGCCCTCTATGGGATTCCAATTATCACTTTGAAAATTCCACATGAACAGTCTTAGCGAAAGTCTTCTTGAGGGGAAAGCTGTAACTCTGTGAGAGGAACTAACTGAACACAAAGCAGTTTCTCAGAAAGCTTCTTCCCAGTTTTTAACTGAGGATATTTCCTTTTTCACCATAGCCCTTTTGGGCTTCCAAATATCACTTTGCAAATTCCACAACAACAGCCTTAGCGAAAGGCTTCCTGAGGTAAAAGAGTAACTCTGTGACTTGAATTAACAGAACACAAAGCCGTTTCCCAGAAAGCTTCTTTTCAGTTTTTATCTTGGGATGTTTCCTTTTTCACCATTGCCCTCTATGTGCCTCCAAATATCACTTTGCAATTCCACAAGAACAGTCTTAGTGAACGGCTTCCTGAGGGGAAAGCTGTAGCACGGTGATATGTCCTAACAGAACACACCGCATTTTCTCAGAATGGTTCTTTCCAGTTTTTATCGGAAGATATTTCCTTTTTCACCTTAGCCCTCTATGGGCTTCCAAATATCACTTTGCAAATTTCACAAAACAGTCTTAGTGAACGGCTTCTTGAGGGAAAAGCTGTAGCTCTGTGAGATGAACTAAGAGAACACAAAGCAGTTTTTCAGACAGCTTCTTTTCGGTAAGTATCTTACGATATTTCCATTTTCACCATAGCCCTCTATGGGCTTCCACATATCACTTTGGAAATTCCTCAAAAACAGTCTTAGCGGAAGGCTTCTTGAGGGAAAAGCTGTAACTCTTTGAGATGAATTAACAGAACACAAAGCAGTTTCTCGGAAAGCTTCTTTTCATTTTTTAACTGAAGTTATTTCCATTTTCACCATAGCCCTCTATGGGATTCCAAATATCACTATGCAAATTCCACAAGAACAGTGGAAGCGAAAGACTTCGGGAGGGGAAAACTGTAACGCTGTGAGATGAATTAACAGAACACAAAGCAGTTTCTCAGATATCTTCTTTCCAGTTTTTAACGAAAGATATTTCCTTTTTCACCATAGCCCTCTATGGGCTTCCAAATATCACTTTGCAAATCCCACAAGAACAGTCTTAGCGAAAGCCTTCTTGACGGGAAAGCTGTAACTCGGTGAGATGATTTAACAGAACACACGGCAGTTTCTCAAAAAGCTTCTTTCCAGTTTTTAACGGAAGATATGTCCTTTTTCACCATAGCCCTCTATGGGCTTCCAAATATCACTTTGCAAATTTCACAAGAATAGTCTCAGTGAACTGCTTCTTGAAGGGAAACCTGTAACTCTGTGAGATGAACTAACAGAACACAAAGCAGTTTTTCAGAAAGCTTCTTTACAGTTTTTATCGGAAAATATTTCCTTTTTCACCATTGCCCTCTATGAGATTCTAAATATCACTTTCCAAATTTCAGAAGAACAGTCTTAGTGAACGGCCTCATGAGGGGAAATCTGTGACACTTTGAGATGAATTAACAGAACACAAAGCAGTTTCTCAGAAAGCTTCTTTTCGGATTTTATCTTACTATATTTCCTTTTTCAACATAGCCCTCTATGGTCTTCCAAATATCACTTTGCAAATTACACAAGAACAGTCTTTGTGAAAGACTTCTTGAGGGGAAAGCTGTAACTCTCTGAGATGAATTAACAGAACACAAAGCAGTTTCTCAGAAAGCTTCTTTTCAGTTTTTATCTTAGGATATTTCCTTTTTCAGCATAGCCCTCTATGGGCTTCCAAAAACATTTTGCAAATTCCACAAGAACAGTCTTAGCGAAAGGATTCTGGAGATAAAAGCTGTAAATCTGTAAGATGAATTAAAAGAATTCAAAGCAGTTTCTCAGAAACCTTCTTTTCGTTTTTTATCTTACGATATTTCCATTTTAACCATAGGGCTATAGGGTTTCCAAATATCACTTTGCAAATTCCAGAAGAAAAGTCTTAGCGAAAGGCTTCTTGAGGGTAAAGCTGTAACTCTGTAAGATGAATTAACAGAACACAAAACATTTTCTCAGAAACCTACTTTTCAGTTTTTACCTTAGGATATTTCCTTTTTCACCATAGCCCTCTATGGGATTCCAATTATCACTTTGAAAATTCCACATGAACAGTCTTAGCGAAAGTCTTCTTGAGGGGAAAGCTGTAACTCTGTGAGAGGAACTAACTGAACACAAAGCAGTTTCTCAGAAAGCTTCTTCCCAGTTTTTAACTGAGGATATTTCCTTTTTCACCATAGCCCTTTTGGGCTTCCAAATATCACTTTGCAAATTCCACAACAACAGCCTTAGCGAAAGGCTTCCTGAGGTAAAAGAGTAACTCTGTGACTTGAATTAACAGAACACAAAGCCGTTTCCCAGAAAGCTTCTTTTCAGTTTTTATCTTGGGATGTTTCCTTTTTCACCATTGCCCTCTATGTGCCTCCAAATATCACTTTGCAATTCCACAAGAACAGTCTTAGTGAACGGCTTCCTGAGGGGAAAGCTGTAGCACGGTGATATGTCCTAACAGAACACACCGCATTTTCTCAGAATGGTTCTTTCCAGTTTTTATCGGAAGATATTTCCTTTTTCACCTTAGCCCTCTATGGGCTTCCAAATATCACTTTGCAAATTTCACAAAACAGTCTTAGTGAACGGCTTCTTGAGGGAAAAGCTGTAGCTCTGTGAGATGAACTAACAGAACACAAAGCAGATTTTCAGACAGCTTCTTTTCGGTAAGTATCTTACGATATTTCCATTTTCACCATAGCCCTCTATGGGCTTCCACATATCACTTTGGAAATTCCTCAAAAACAGTCTTAGCGGAAGGCTTCTTGAGGGGAAAGCTGTAACTCTTTGAGATGAATTAACAGAACACAAAGCAGTTTCTCAGATATCTTCTTTCCAGTTTTTAACGAAAGATATTTCCTTTTTCACCATAGTCCTCTATGGGCTTCCAAATATCACTTTGCAAATCCCACAAGAACAGTCTTAGCGAAAGCCTTCTTGACGGGAAAGCTGTAACTCGGTGAGATGATTTAGCAGAACACACGGCAGTTTCTCCTAAAGCTTCTTTCCAGTTTTTAACGGAAGATATGTCCTTTTTCACCATAGCCCTCTATGGGCTTCCAAATATCACTTTGCAAATTCCACAAGAACAGTTTTACCGAAAGGCTTCTTGAGAAGAAAGCTGTAACTCTGTGAGATGAATTAACAGAACACAAAGCAGTTTCACACAAAGCTTCATTTCAGTTTTTATCTTTGGATGTTTTCTTTTTCATCATAGCCCTCTATGTGCCTTCAAATATCACTTTGAAAATTCCACAAGGAAAGTCTTAGTGAACGGCTTCTTGAGGGGAAAACTGTAACTCTGTGAGATGAATTAACAGAACACAAAGCAGTTTCTCAGATAGCTTCTTTCCAGTTTCTAACGGAGGATATTTCCTTTTAAGCCAGCCCTCTATGGGCTTCCAAATATCACTTTGCAAGTTTCACAAGAACAGTCTTAGCGAAAGGCTTCCTGAGGGGAAAGTTGTAACTCTGTGAGATGAATTAACAGAACACAAAGCAGTTTCTCAAAAAGCTTCTTTTCAGTTTTTAACGGAAGATATTTCCTTTTTCAACATAACACTGTATGGGCTTCCAAATATCACTTTGCAAATTCCACAAGAACAGTCTTAGCGAAAGGCTTTTAGAGGGAAATGTTGTAACTATGTGAGATGAATTAACAGAACACAAAGCAATTTCTCAGAAAGCTTCTTTTCAGTTTTTATCTTACGATATTTCCTTTTTCACCATAGACCTCTATGGGCTTCCAAATCTCACTTTGCAAATTCCACAAGAACAGTCTTAGCGAAAGAATTATTGAGTGGAAAGCTGTAACTCTTTGAGGTGAATTAACAGAACAAAAAGGAGTTTCTCAGAAAGCTTCTTTCCGCTTTTTAACAGAAGATATTTCCTTTTTCACCATAGCGCTCTATGGGCTTCCAAATATCATTTTGCAAATCCCACAACAACAGTCTTAGCGAAAGGCTTCTTGAAGGGAAAGCTGTAACTGGGTGAGGTCTATTATCAGAACACCTGGCACTTTCTCAGAAAGCTTCTTTCCAGGTTTTAACTGAAGATATTTCCTTTTTCACCATAGCCCTCTATGGGCTTCCAAATATCACTTTGGAAATTCGACAGCAGCCTTAGCGAAAGGCTTTTAGAGGGAAATGTAACTCTGTGAGATGAATTAACAGAACACAAAGGAGTTTCTCAGAAAGCTTCTTTCCAGTTTTTAACGGAAAATAATTAGTTTTTCGCCATAGCCCTCTATGGGATTCTAAATATCACTTTCCAAATTTCAGAAGAACAGTCTTAATGAACGGCCTCTTGAGGGGAAATCTGTAACTCTCTGAGATGAATTAACAGAACACAAAGCAGTTTCTCAGAAATCTTCTTTCCAGTTTTTAACGGAAGATATGTCCTTTTTCACCATAGCCCTCTATGGTCTTGCAAATATCACTTTGCAAATTCCACAAGAACAGTCTTACCGAAAGGCTTCTTGAGAAGAAAGCTGTAACTCTGTGAGATGAATTAACAGAAAGCAAAGCAGTTTCTCAGAAAATTTCTTTCCAGTTTTTAATGGAAGATATGTCCTTTTTCACCATAGCCCTCTAGGAGTTTTCTAATATCACTTTGCAAATTTCACAAGAATAGTCTCAGTGAACTGCTTCTTGAAGGGAAAGCTGTAACTCTGTGAGATGAACTAACAGAACACAAAGCAGTTTATCAGAAAGCTTCTTTACAGTTTTTAACTGAAGATATTTCCTTTTTCACCATAGCCCTCTAAGGGCTTCCAAATATCACATTGCAAATGCCACAAGAACAGTCTTAGCGAAAGGCTGCTAGAGGGGAAAGCTGTAACTCGGTTAGATGTATTCACAGAACACACGGCAGTATCTCAGAATGCTTCTTTCCAGTTTTTAACGGAAGATATTCCCTTTTTCACCATAGCCCTCTAAGGGCTTCCAAATATCACTTTGCAAATTCCAAAAGAGCAGTCTTAGCGAAAGACTTCTGGAGCGGAAAGCTGTAACTCTCTGAAATGAATTAACAGAACACAGAGCTGTTCCTCAGAAAGCTTCTTTCCAGTTTTCAACCGAAGATATTTTCTTTTTCCCATAGCCCTCTATGGGCTTCCAAATATCACTTAGAAAATTCCACAAGAACAGTCTTAGCAAAAGGCTTCTTGAGGTGAAAGCTGTAACACGGTGAGATGTTTTAACAGAACACTCATCAGTTTCTCAGAAAGCTTCTTTCCAATTTTTAACGTAAGTTATTTCCTTTTTCACCATAGCCCTCTACGGGCTTCTAAGATCACTTTGCAAATTCCACAAGAACAGTCTTAGCGAAAGGCTTCTGGGAGCAAAGCTGTAATTCTGTGAGATGATCTAACAAAACACGAAGCAGTTTCTCAGAAATCTTCTTTTCGGTTTTTAATGGAAGAAATGTCCTTTTTCATCATAGCCCTCAATGGGCTTCCAAATTTCACTTTGCAAATTCCACAAGAACAGTCTTAGCGAAAGGCTTTTTGAGGGGAAAGCTGTAACTCTGGTGACGAATTAACAGAACACAAAGCAGTTTCTCAGAAAGCTTCTTTTCAGTTTTCGTCTTAGGATATTTCCTTTTTCACCGTAGCCCTCTATGGGCTTCCAAATATCACTTTGCATATTCCAAAAGAACAACCTTAGTGATCGGCTTCATGATAGGAAAGCTGTAACTCTGTGAGATTAATTAACGGAACACAAAGCAGTTTCTCAGAAAGGTTCTTTCCAGTTTTTAGCAGAAGATATTTCCTTTTTCACCATAGTCCACTATGGGCTTCAAAATATCACTTTGAAAATTCCACAAGAACAGTCTTAGTGAACGGCCTCTTCGGGGGAAATCTGTAACTCTCTGAGATGAATTAACAGAACACAAAGCAGTTTCTCAGAAATCTTCTTTCCAGTTTTTAACGAAAGATATTTCCTTTTTCACCAAAGTCCTCTATGGGATTACAAATATCAGTTTGCAAATTACACAAGAACAGTCTTAGTGAAGGGCTTCTTGAGGGGAAAGCTGTAACACTTTGAGATGAACTAACACAACACAAAGCAGTTTCTCAGACAGCTTCTTTTCGGTTTTTATCTTAGGATATTTCCATTTTCAAAATAGCCCTCTATGGGCTTCCAAGTATCACTTTGCAAATTCCACAAGAACAGTCTTATAGAAAGGCTTCTTGAGGGGAAAGCTGTAACTCGGTGAGATGTATTAACAGAACACACGGCAGTTTCTCAGAAAGCTTCTTTCCAGTTTTTAACGGAAGTTATTTCCCTTTTCACCATAGTCCTCCATGGGCTTCCAAATATCACTTTGCAAATTCCAGAAGAACAGTCTTAGCGAAAGGCTTCTGAAGGGGAAATCTGTAACTCTGTGAGTTGAATTAACAGAACACAAAGCAGTTTCTCACAAATCTTCTTTCCAGTTTTTAACGGAAGTTAGTTCCTTTTTCACCATAGTCCTCTATGGGCTTCCAAATATGACTTTGCAAATTCCACAAGAACAGTCTTAGCGAAAGGCTTCTTGAGGGGGGAAGCTGTAACTCTGTGAGATGAATTAACAGAACACAAAGCAGTCTCTCAGAAAGCTTCTTTCCAGTATTTAACTGAAGATATTTCCTTTTTCACTATAGCCCTGTATGGGCTTCCAAATATCACTTTGGAAATCCCACAAGAACAGTCTTAGCGAAAGGCTTCTTGAGAGAAAAGCTGTACCTCGGTGATATGTACTAACAGAACACACCGCACTTTCTCAGAATGGTTCTTTCCAGTTTTTAACGGAAGATATTTCCTTTTTCACCTTAGCCCTCTATGGGCTTCCAAATATCACTTTGCAAATTTCACAAAACAGTCTTAGTTAACGGCTTCTTGAGGGGAAAGCTGTAACTCTGTGAGTGAACTAACAAAACACAAAGCAGCTTTCCATACAGCTTCTTTTCGGTTTTATCTTAGGATATTTCCATTTTCACCATAGCCTACTATGGGCATCGAAATATCACTTTGGAAATTCCACAAAAACAGTCTTAGCGGAAGGATTCTTGAGGCAAAAGCAGTAACTCTTTGAGATGAATTAACAGAACACAAAGCAGTTTCTCAGAAAGCTTCTTTTCAGTTTTTAACTGAAGGTATTTCCTTTTTCACCATAGCCCTCTATGGGCTTCAAAATATCACTTTGTAAATTCCACAAGAACAGCCTTAGCGAAAGGCTTCCTGAGGTAAAAGAGTAACTGTGAGTTGAATTAACAGAACACAAAGCAGTTTCTCAGAAAGCTTCTTTTCGGATTTTATCTTACTATATTTCCTTTTTCAACATAGCCCTCTATGGTCTTCCAAATATCACTTTGCAAATTACACAAGAACAGTCTTTGTGAAAGACTTCTTGAGGGGAAAGCTGTAACTCTCTGAGATGAATTAACAGATCACAAAGCAGTTTCTCAGAAAGCTTCTTTTCAGTTTTCATCTTAGGATATTTCCTTTATCAGCGTAGCCCTCTTTGGGCTTCCAAAAACATTTTGCAAATTCCACAAGAACAGTGTTAGCGAAAGGATTCTGGAGATAAAAGCTGTAAATCAGTAAGATGAATTAAGAGAATTCAAAGCAGTTTCTCAGAAACCTTCTTTTCGTTTTTTATCTTAGGATATTTCCATTTTAACCATAGGGCTATAGGGTTTCCAAATATCACTTTGCAAATTCCAGAAGAAAAGTCTTAGCGAAAGGCTTCTTGAGGGTAAAGCTGTAACTCTGTAAGATGAATTAACAGAACACAAAACATTTTCTCAGAAACCTACTTTTCAGTTTTTACCTTAGGATATTTCCTTTTTCACCATAGCCCTCTATGGGATTCCAATTATCACTTTGAAAATTCCACATGAACAGTCTTAGTGAAAGTCTTCTTGAGGGGAAAGCTGTAACTCTGTGAGAGGAACTAACTGAACACAAAGCAGTTTCTCAGAAAGCTTCTTTCCAGTTTTTAACTGAGGATATTTCCTTTTTCACCATAGCCCTTTTGGGCTTCCACATATCACTTTGCAAATTTCACAAGAGCAGTCTTAGCGAAAGGCTTCTTGAGGGGAAAGCTCTAACTCTGTGAGATGAATTACCAGAACACAAAGCATTTTCTCACAAATCTTCGTTCCAGTTTTTAACGGAGGATATTTTCTTTCTCACCATAGTTCTCTATGGGCTTCCAAATATCACATTGCAAATCCCACAAGAACAGTCTTAGCGAAAGGCTTCTTTAGAGGAAAGCTGTAACTCAGTGAGACGTATTAACAGAAGACACGGCATTTTCTCAGAATGCTTCTTTCCAGTTTTTAACGGAAGATATTTCCTTTTTCACCATAGTCCCCTATGGGTATCCAAATATCACTTTCCAAATTTCACAAAACTGTCTTAATGAACGGCTTCTTGAGGGAAAAGCTGTAGCTCTTTGAGTTGAACTAACAGAACACAAATCAGTTTTTCAGACAGCTTCTCTTCGGTAAGTATCTTAGGATATTTCCATTTTCACCATAGCCCTCTATGGGCTTCCACATATCACTTTGGAAATTCCTCAAAAACAGTCTTAGCGGAAGGCTTCTTGAGGGGAAAGCTGTAATTCTTTGAGATGAATTAACAGAACAGAAAGCAGTTTCTCGGAAAGCTTCTTTTCATTTTTTAATTGAAGGTATTTCCATTTTCACCATAGCCCTCTATGGGATTCCAAATATCACTATGCAAATTCCACAAGAACAGTGGAAGCGAAAGACTTCGGGAGGGGAAAACTGTAACGCAGTGAGATGAATTAACAGAACACAAAGCAGTTTCTCAGATATCTTCTTTCCAGTTTTTAACGAAAGATATTTCCTTTTTCACGATAGTCCTCTATGGGCTTCCAAATATCACTTTGCAAATCCCACAAGAACAGTCTTAGCGAAAGCCTTCTTGACGGGAAAGCTGTAACTCGGTGAGATGCTTTAACAGAACACACGGCAGTTTCTCAAAAAGCTTCTTTCCAGTTTTTAACGGAAGATATGTCCTTTTTCACCATAGCCCTCTATGGGCTTCCAAATATCACTTTGCAAATTTCACAAGAATAGTCTCAGTGAATTGCTTCTTGAAGGGAAACCTGTAACTCTGTGAGATGAACTAACAGAACACAAAGCAGTTTATCAGAAAGCTTCTTTACAGTTTTTATCGGAAAATATTTCCTTTTTCACCATTGCCCTCTATGAGATTCTAAATATCACTTTCCAAATTTCAGAAGAACAGTCTTAGTGAACGGCCTCATGAGGGGAAATCTGTGACACTTTGAGATGAATTAACAGAACACAAAGCAGTTTCTCAGAAAGCTTCTTTTCGGATTTTATCTTACTATATTTCCTTTTTCAACATAGCCCTCTATGGTCTTCCAAATATCACTTTGCAAATTACACAAGAACAGTCTTTGTGAAAGACTTCTTGAGGGGAAAGCTGTAACTCTCTGAGATGAATTAACAGAACACAAAGCAGTTTCTCAGAAAGCTTCTTTTCAGTTTTTATCTTAGGCTATTTCCTTTTTCAGCATAGCCCTCTATGGGCTTCCAAAAACATTTTGCAAATTCCACAAGAACAGTCTTAGCGAAAGGATTCTGGAGATAAAAGCTGTAAATCTGTAAGATGAATTAAAAGAATTCAAAGCAGTTTCTCAGAAACCTTCTTTTCGTTTTTTATCTTACGATATTTCCATTTTAACCATAGGGCTATAGGGTTTCCAAATATCACTTTGCAAATTCCAGAAGAAAAGTCTTAGCGAAAGGCTTCTTGAGGGTAAAGCTGTAACTCTGTAAGATGAATTAACAGAACACAAAACATTTTCTCAGAAACCTACTTTTCAGTTTTTACCTTAAGATATTTCCTTTTTCACCATAGCCCTCTATGGGACTCCAATTATCACTTTGAAAATTCCACATGAACAGTCTTAGCGAAAGTCTTCTTGAGGGGAAAGCTGTAACTCTGTGAGAGGAATTAACTGAACACAAAGCAGTTTCTCAGAAAGCTTCTTTCCAGTTTTTAACGGAGGATATTTCCTTTTTCACCATAGCCCTTTTGGGCTTCCATATATCACTTTGCGAATTCCACAACAACAGCCTTAGCGAAAGGCTTCCTGAGGTAAAAGAGTAACTCTGTGACTTGAATTAACAGAACACAAAGCCGTTTCCCAGAAAGCTTCTTTTCAGTTTTTATCTAGGGATGTTTCCTTTTTCACCATTGCCCTCTATGTGCCTCCAAATATCACTTTGCAATTCCACAAGCACAGTCTTAGTGAACGGCTTCCTGAGGGGAAAGCTGTAGCTCGGTGATATGTACTAACAGAACACACCGCATTTTCTCAGAATGGTTCTTTCCAGTTTTTAACGGAAGATATTTCCTTTTTCACCTTAGCCCTCTATGGGCTTCCAAATATCACTTTGCAAATTTCACAAAACAGTCTTAGTGAACGGCTTCTTGAGGAAAAAGCTGTAGCTCTGTGAGATGAACTAACAGAACACAAAGCAGATTTTCAGACAGCTTCTTTTCGGTAAGTATCTTACGATATTTCCATTTTCACCATAGCCCTCTATGTGCTTCCACATATCACTTTGGAAATTCCTCAAAAACAGTCTTAGCGGAAGGCTTCTTGAGGGGAAAGCTGTAACTCTTTGAGATGAATTAACAGAACACAAAGCAGTTTCTCGGAAAGCTTCTTTTCATTTTTTAACTGAAGTTATTTCCATTTTCACCATAGCCCTCTATGGGATTCCAAATATCACTATGCAAATTCCACAAGAACAGTGGAAGCGAAAGACTTCTGGAGGGGAAAACTGTAACGCTGTGAGATAAATTAACAGAACACAAAGCAGTTTCTCAGATATCTTCTTTCCAGTTTTTAACGAAAGATATTTCCTTTTTCACCATAGTCCTCTCTGGGCTTCCAAATATCACTTTGCAAATCCCACAAGAACAGTCTTAGCGAAAGCCTTCTTGACGGGAAAGCTGTAACTCGGTGAGATGATTTAACAGAACACACGGCAGATTCTCAAATAGCTTCTTTCCAATTTTTAACGGAAGATATGTCCTTTTTCACCATAGCCCTCTATGGGCTTCCAAATATCACTTTGCAAATTTCACAAGAATAGTCTCAGTGAACTGCTTCTTGAAGGGAAATCTGTAACTCTGTGAGATGAACTAACAGAACACAAAGCAGTTTATCAGAAACCTTCTTTACAGTTTTTATCGGAAAATATTTCCTTTTTCACCATTGCCCTCTATGAGATTCTAAATATCACTTTCCAAATTTTAGAAGAACAGTCTTAGTGAACGGCCTCATGAGGGGAAATCTGTGACACTTTGAGATGAATTAACAGAACACAAAGCAGTTTCTCAGAAAGCTTCTTTTCGGATTTTATCTTACTATATTTCCTTTTTCAACATAGCCCTCTATGGTCTTCCAAATATCACTTTGCAAATTACACAAGAACAGTCTTTGTGAAAGACTTCTTGAGGGGAAAGCTGTAACTCTCTGAGATGAATTCACAGAACACAAAGCAGTTTCTCAGAAAGCTTCTTTTCAGTTTTTATCTTAGGATATTTCCTTTTTCAGCATACCCCTCTATGGGCTTCCAAAAACATTTTGCAAATTCCACAAGAACAGTCTTAGCGAAAGGATTCTGGAGATAAAAGCTGTAAATCTGTAAGATGAATTAAAAGAATTCAAAGCAGTTTCTCAGAAACCTTCTTTTCGTTTTTTATCTTACGATATTTCCATTTTAACCATAGGGCTATAGGGTTTCCAAATATCACTTTGCAAATTCCAGAAGAAAAGTCTTAGCGAAAGGCTTCTTGAGGGTAAAGCTGTAACTCTGTAAGATGAATTAACAGAACACAAAACATTTTCTCAGAAACCTACTTTTCAGTTTTTACCTTAGGATATTTCCTTTTTCACCATAGCCCTCTATGGGATTCCAATTATCACTTTGAAAATTCCACATGAACAGTCTTAGCGAAAGTCTTCTTGAGGGGAAAGCTGTAACTCTGTGAGAGGAACTAACTGAACACAAAGCAGTTTCTCAGAAAGCTTCTTCCCAGTTTTTAACTGAGGATATTTCCTTTTTCACCATAGCCCTTTTGGGCTTCCAAATATCACTTTGCAAATTCCACAACAACAGCCTTAGCGAAAGGCTTCCTGAGGTAAAAGAGTAACTCTGTGACTTGAATTAACAGAACACAAAGCCGTTTCCCAGAAAGCTTCTTTTCAGTTTTTATCTTGGGATGTTTCCTTTTTCACCATTGCCCTCTATGTGCCTCCAAATATCACTTTGCAATTCCACAAGAACAGTCTTAGTGAACGGCTTCCTGAGGGGAAAGCTGTAGCTCGGTGATATGTCCTAACAGAACACACCGCATTTTCTCAGAATGGTTCTTTCCAGTTTTTATCGGAAGATATTTCCTTTTTCACCTTAGCCCTCTATGGGCTTCCAAATATCACTTTGCAAATTTCACAAAACAGTCTTAGTGAACGGCTTCTTGAGGGAAAAGCTGTAGCTCTGTGAGATGAACTAACAGAACACAAAGCAGTTTTTCAGACAGCTTCTTTTCGGTAAGTATCTTACGATATTTCCATTTTCACCATAGCCCTCTATGGGCTTCCACATATCACTTTGGAAATTCCTCAAAAACAGTCTTAGCGGAAGGCTTCTTGAGGGGAAAGCTGTAACTCTTTGAGATGAATTAACAGAACACAAAGCAGTTTCTCGGAAAGCTTCTTTTCATTTTTTAACTGAAGTTATTTCCATTTTCACCATAGCCCTCTAAGGGATTCCAAATATCACTATGCAAATTCCACAAGAACAGTGGAAGCGAAAGACTTCTGGAGGGGAAAACTGTAACGCTGTGAGATGAATTAACAGAACACAAAGCAGTTTCTCAGATATCTTCTTTCCAGTTTTTAACGAAAGATATTTCCTTTTTCACCATAGTCCTCTATGGGCTTCCAAATATCACTTTGCAAATCCCACAAGAACAGTCTTAGCGAAAGCCTTCTTGACGGGAAAGCTGTAACTCGGTGAGATGATTTAACAGAACACACGGCAGTTTCTCAAAAAGCTTCTTTCCAGTTTTTAACGGAAGATATGTCCTTTTTCACCATAGCCCTCTAGGGGCTTCCAAATATCACTTTGCAAATTCCACAAGAACAGTTTTACCGAAAGGCTTCTTGAGAAGAAAGCTGTAACTCTGTGAGATGAATTAACAGAACACAAAGCAGTTTCACAGAAAGCTTCATTTCAGTTTTTATCTTTGGATGTTTTCTTTTTCATCATAGCCCTCTATGTGCCTTCAAATATCACTTTGAAAATTCCACAAGGAAAGTCTTAGTGAACGGCTTCTTGAGGGGAAAACTGTAACTCTGTGAGATGAATTAACAGAACACAAAGCAGTTTCTCAGATAGCTTCTTTCCAGTTTCTAACGGAGGATATTTCCTTTTAAGCCAGCCCTCTATGGGCTTCCAAATATCACTTTGCAAGTTTCACAAGAACAGTCTTAGCGAAAGGCTTCCTGAGGGGAAAGTTGTAACTCTGTGAGATGAATTAACAGAACACAAAGCAGTTTCTCAAAAAGCTTCTTTTCAGTTTTTAACGGAAGATATTTCCTTTTTCAACATAACAATGTATGGGCTTCCAAATATCACTTTGCAAATTCCACAAGAACAGTCTTAGCGAAAGGCTTTTAGAGGGAAATGTTGTAACTATGTGAGATGAATTAACAGAACACAAAGCAATTTCTCAGAAAGCTTCTTTTCAGTTTTTATCTTACGATATTTCCTTTTTCACCATAGACCTCTATGGGCTTCCAAATCTCACTTTGCAAATTCCACAAGAACAGTCTTAGCGAAAGAATTATTGAGTGGAAAGCTGTAACTCTTTGAGGTGAATTAACAGAACAAAAAGGAGTTTCTCAGAAAGCTTCTTTCCGCTTTTTAACAGAAGATATTTCCTTTTTCACCATAGCGCTCTATGGGCTTCCAAATATCATTTTGCAAATCCCACAACGCAGTCTTAGCGAAAGGCTTCTTGAAGGGAAAGCTGTAACTGGGTGAGGTCTATTATCGGAACACATGGCAGTTTCTCAGAAAGCTTCTTTCCAGTTTTTAACTGAAGATATTTCCTTTTTCACCATAGCCCTCTATGGGCTTCCAAATATCACTTTGGATATTCGACAGCAGCCTTAGCGAAAGGCTTTTAGAGGGAAATGTAACTCTGTGAGATGAATTAACAGAACACAAAGGAGTTTCTCAGAAAGCTTCTTTCCAGTTTTTAATGGAAAATAATTCCTTTTTCACCATAGCCCTCTATGGGATTCTAAATATCACTTTCCAAATTTCAGAAGAACAGTCTTAGTGAACGGCCTCTTGAGGGGAAATCTGTAACTCTCTGAGATGAATTAACAGAACACAAAGCAGTTTCTCAGAAATCTTCTTTCCAGTTTTTAACGGAAGATATGTCCTTTTTCACCATAGCCCTCTATGGGCT
Organism: Chlorocebus sabaeus; assembly: GCF_047675955.1. NCBI lineage: Eukaryota > Metazoa > Chordata > Mammalia > Primates > Cercopithecidae > Chlorocebus > Chlorocebus sabaeus. The sequence continues at coordinate 339,050 of NW_027326891.1, read as the reverse complement.
TGCAAATATCACTTTGCAAATTCCTCAAGAACAGTCTTACCGAAAGGCTTCTTGAGAATAAAGCTGTAACTCTGTGAGATGAATTAACAGAAAGCAAAGCAGTTTCTCAGAAAATTTCTTTCCAGTTTTTAATGGAAGATATATCCTTTTTCACCATAGCCCTCTATGGGCTTCCAAATATCACTTTGCAAATTCCACAAGAACAGTCTTCGGGAAAGGCTTCTGGAGGGGAAACCTGTAACTCTGTGAGATGAACTAACAGAACACAAAGCAGTTTCTCAGATAGCTTCTTTCCTGTTTTTAACTGAAGATATTTCCTTTTTCACCATAGCCCTCTAAGGGCTTCCAAATATCACATTGCAAATGCCACAAGAACAGTCTTAGCGAAAGGCTGCTAGAGGGGAAAGCTGTAACTCGGTTAGATGTATTCACAGAACACACGGCAGTATCTCAGAATGCTTCTTTCCAGTTTTTAACGGAAGATATTCCCTTTTTCACCATAGCCCTCTAAGGGCTTCCAAATATCACTTTGCAAATTCCAAAAGAGCAGTCTTAGCGAAAGACTTCTGGAGCGGAAAGCTGTAACTCTCTGAAATGAATTAACAGAACACAGAGCTGTTCCTCAGAAAGCTTCTTTCCAGTTTTCAACCGAAGATATTTTCTTTTTCCCATAGCCCTCTATGGGCTTCCAAATATCACTTAGAAAATTCCACAAGAACAGTCTTAGCGAAAGGCTTCTTGAGGTGAAAGCTGTAACACGGTGAGATGTTTTAACAGAACACTCATCAGTTTCTCAGAAAGCTTCTTTCCAATTTTTAACGTAAGTTATTTCCTTTTTCACCATAGCCCTCTACGGGCTTCTAAGATCACTTTGCAAATTCCACAAGAACAGTCTTAGCGAAAGGCTTCTGGGAGCAAAGCTGTAATTCTGTGAGATGATCTAACAAAACACGAAGCAGTTTCTCAGAAATCTTCTTTTCGGTTTTTAATGGAAGAAATGTCCTTTTTCATCATAGTCCTCAATGGGCTTCCAAATTTCACTTTGCAAATTCCACAAGAACAGTCTTAGCGAAAGGCTTTTTGAGGGGAAAGCTGTAACTCTGGTGACGAATTAACAGAACACAAAGCAGTTTCTCAGAAAGCTTCTTTTCAGTTTTCGTCTTAGGATATTTCCTTTTTCACCGTAGCCCTCTATGGGCTTCCAAATATCACTTTGCATATTCCAAAAGAACAACCTTAGTGATCGGCTTCATGATAGGAAAGCTGTAACTCTGTGAGATTAATTAACGGAACACAAAGCAGTTTCTCAGAAAGGTTCTTTCCAGTTTTTAGCGGAAGATATTTCCTTTTTCACCATAGTCCACTATGGGCTTCAAAATATCACTTTGAAAATTCCACAAGAACAGTCTTAGTGAACGGCCTCTTCGGGGGAAATCTGTAACTCTCTGAGATGAATTAACAGAACACAAAGCAGTTTCTCAGAAATCTTCTTTCCAGTTTTTAACGAAAGATATTTCCTTTTTCACCAAAGTCCTCTATGGGATTACAAATATCAGTTTGCAAATTACACAAGAACAGTCTTAGTGAAGGGCTTCTTGAGGGGAAAGCTGTAACACTTTGAGATGAACTAACACAACACAAAGCAGTTTCTCAGACAGCTTCTTTTCGGTTTTTATCTTAGGATATTTCCATTTTCAAAATAGCCCTCTATGGGCTTCCAAGTATCACTTTGCAAATTCCACAAGAACAGTCTTATAGAAAGGCTTCTTGAGGGGAAAGCTGTAACTCGGTGAGATGTATTAACAGAACACACGGCAGTTTCTCAGAAAGCTTCTTTCCAGTTTTTAACGGAAGTTATTTCCCTTTTCACCATAGTCCTCCATGGGCTTCCAAATATCACTTTGCAAATTCCAGAAGAACAGTCTTAGCGAAAGGCTTCTGAAGGGGAAATCTGTAACTCTGTGAGTTGAATTAACAGAACACAAAGCAGTTTCTCACAAATCTTCTTTCCAGTTTTTAACGGAAGTTAGTTCCTTTTTCACCATAGTCCTCTATGGGCTTCCAAATATGGCTTTGCAAATTCCACAAGAACAGTCTTAGCGAAAGGCTTCTTGAGGGGGGAAGCTGTAACTCTGTGAGATGAATTAACAGAACACAAAGCAGTCTCTCAGAAAGCTTCTTTCCAGTATTTAACTGAAGATATTTCCTTTTTCACTATAGCCCTGTATGGGCTTCCAAATATCACTTTGGAAATCCCACAAGAACAGTCTTAGCGAAAGGCTTCTTGAGAGAAAAGCTGTACCTCGGTGATATGTACTAACAGAACACACCGCACTTTCTCAGAATGGTTCTTTCCAGTTTTTAACGGAAGATATTTCCTTTTTCACCTTAGCCCTCTATGGGCTTCCAAATATCACTTTGCAAATTTCACAAAACAGTCTTAGTTAACGGCTTCTTGAGGGGAAAGCTGTAACTCTGTGAGTGAACTAACAAAACACAAAGCAGCTTTCCGTACAGCTTCTTTTCGGTTTTTATCTTAGGATATTTCCATTTTCACCATAGCCTACTATGGGCATCGAAATATCACTTTGGAAATTCCACAAAAACAGTCTTAGCGGAAGGATTCTTGAGGCAAAAGCAGTAACTCTTTGAGATGAATTAACAGAACACAAAGCAGTTTCTCAGAAAGCTTCTTTTCAGTTTTTAACTGAAGGTATTTCCTTTTTCACCATAGCCCTCTATGGGCTTCAAAATATCACTTTGTAAATTCCACAAGAACAGCCTTAGCGAAAGGCTTCCTGAGGTAAAAGAGTAACTGTGAGTTGAATTAACAGAACACAAAGCAGTTTCTCAGAAAGCTTCTTTTCGGATTTTATCTTACTATATTTCCTTTTTCAACATAGCCCTCTATGGTCTTCCAAATATCACTTTGCAAATTACACAAGAACAGTCTTTGTGAAAGACTTCTTGAGGGGAAAGCTGTAACTCTCTGAGATGAATTAACAGATCACAAAGCAGTTTCTCAGAAAGCTTCTTTTCAGTTTTCATCTTAGGATATTTCCTTTATCAGCGTAGCCCTCTGTGGGCTTCCAAAAACATTTTGCAAATTCCACAAGAACAGTCTTAGCGAAAGGATTCTGGAGATAAAAGCTGTAAATCAGTAAGATGAATTAAGAGAATTCAAAGCAGTTTCTCAGAAACCTTCTTTTCGTTTTTTATCTTAGGATATTTCCATTTTAACCATAGGGCTATAGGGTTTCCAAATATCACTTTGCAAATTCCAGAAGAAAAGTCTTAGCGAAAGGCTTCTTGAGGGTAAAGCTGTAACTCTGTAAGATGAATTAACAGAACACAAAACATTTTCTCAGAAACCTACTTTTCAGTTTTTACCTTAGGATATTTCCTTTTTCACCATAGCCCTCTATGGGATTCCAATTATCACTTTGAAAATTCCACATGAACAGTCTTAGTGAAAGTCTTCTTGAGGGGAAAGCTGTAACTCTGTGAGAGGAACTAACTGAACACAAAGCAGTTTCTCAGAAAGCTTCTTTCCAGTTTTTAACTGAGGATATTTCCTTTTTCACCATAGCCCTTTTGGGCTTCCACATATCACTTTGCAAATTTCACAAGAGCAGTCTTAGCGAAAGGCTTCTTGAGGGGAAAGCTCTAACTCTGTGAGATGAATTACCAGAACACAAAGCATTTTCTCACAAATCTTCGTTCCAGTTTTTAACGGAGGATATTTTCTTTCTCACCATAGTTCTCTATGGGCTTCCAAATATCACATTGCAAATCCCACAAGAACAGTCTTAGCGAAAGGCTTCTTGAGAGGAAAGCTGTAACTCAGTGAGACGTATTAACAGAAGACACGGCATTTTCTCAGAATGCTTCTTTCCAGTTTTTAACGGAAGATATTTCCTTTTTCACCATAGTCCCCTATGGGTATCCAAATATCACTTTCCAAATTTCACAAAACTGTCTTAATGAACGGCTTCTTGAGGGAAAAGCTGTAGCTCTTTGAATTGAACTAACAGAACACAAATCAGTTTTTCAGACAGCTTCTCTTCGGTAAGTATCTTAGGATATTTCCATTTTCACCATAGCCCTCTATGTGCTTCCACATATCACTTTGGAAATTCCTCAAAAACAGTCTTAGCGGAAGGCTTCTTGAGGGGAAAGCTGTAATTCTTTGAGATGAATTAACAGAAGAGAAAGCAGTTTCTCGGAAAGCTTCTTTTCATTTTTTAATTGAAGGTATTTCCATTTTCACCATAGCCCTCTATGGGATTCCAAATATCACTATGCAAATTCCACAAGAACAGTGGAAGCGAAAGACTTCGGGAGGGGAAAACTGTAACGCTGTGAGATGAATTAACAGAACACAAAGCAGTTTCTCAGATATCTTCTTTCCAGTTTTTAACGAAAGATATTTCCTTTTTCACCATAGTCCTCTATGGGCTTCCAAATATCACTTTGCAAATCCCACAAGAACAGTCTTAGCGAAAGCCTTCTTGACGGGAAAGCTGTAACTCGGTGAGATGATTTAACAGAACACACGGCAGTTTCTCAAAAAGCTTCTTTCCAGTTTTTAACGGAAGATATGTCCTTTTTCACCATAGCCCTCTATGGGCTTCCAAATATCACTTTGCAAATTTCACAAGAATAGTCTCAGTGAACTGCTTCTTGAAGGGAAACCTGTAACTCTGTGAGATGAACTAACAGAACACAAAGCAGTTTATCAGAAACCTTCTTTACAGTTTTTATCGGAAAATATTTCCTTTTTCACCATTGCCCTCTGTGAGATTCTAAATATCACTTTCCAAATTTCAGAAGAACAGTCTTAGTGAACGGCCTCATGAGGGGAAATCTGTGACACTTTGAGATGAATTAACAGAACACAAAGCAGTTTCTCAGAAAGCTTCTTTTCGGATTTTATCTTACTATATTTCCTTTTTCAACATAGCCCTCTATGGTCTTCCAAATATCACTTTGCAAATTACACAAGAACAGTCTTTGTGAAAGACTTCTTGAGGGGAAAGCTGTAACTCTCTGAGATGAATTAACAGAACACAAAGCAGTTTCTCAGAAAGCTTCTTTTCAGTTTTTATCTTAGGATATTTCCTTTTTCAGCATAGCCCTCTATGGGCTTCCAAAAACATTTTGCAAATTCCACAAGAACAGTCTTAGCGAAAGGATTCTGGAGATAAAAGCTGTAAATCTGTAAGATGAATTAAAAGAATTCAAAGCAGTTTCTCAGAAACCTTCTTTTCGTTTTTTATCTTACGATATTTCCATTTTAACCATAGGGCTATAGGGTTTCCAAATATCACTTTGCAAATTCCAGAAGAAAAGTCTTAGCGAAAGGCTTCTTGAGGGTAAAGCTGTAACTCTGTAAGATGAATTAACAGAACACAAAACATTTTCTCAGAAACCTACTTTTCAGTTTTTACCTTAGGATATTTCCTTTTTCACCATAGCCCTCTATGGGATTCCAATTATCACTTTGAAAATTCCACATGAACAGTCTTAGCGAAAGTCTTCTTGAGGGGAAAGCTGTAACTCTGTGAGAGGAACTAACTGAACACAAAGCAGTTTCTCAGAAAGCTTCTTCCCAGTTTTTAACTGAGGATATTTCCGTTTTCACCATAGCCCTTTTGGGCTTCCAAATATCACTTTGCAAATTCCACAACAACAGCCTTAGCGAAAGGCTTCCTGAGGTAAAAGAGTAACTCTGTGACTTGAATTAACAGAACACAAAGCCGTTTCCCAGAAAGCTTCTTTTCAGTTTTTATCTTGGGATGTTTCCTTTTTCACCATTGCCCTCTATGTGCCTCCAAATATCACTTTGCAATTCCACAAGAACAGTCTTAGTGAACGGCTTCCTGAGGGGAAAGCTGTAGCTCGGTGATATGTACTAACAGAACACACCGCATTTTCTCAGAATGGTTCTTTCCAGTTTTTATCGGAAGATATTTCCTTTTTCACCTTAGCCCTCTATGGGCTTCCAAATATCACTTTGCAAATTTCACAAAACAGTCTTAGTGAACGGCTTCTTGAGGGAAAAGCTGTAGCTCTGTGAGATGAACTAACAGAACACAAAGCAGTTTTTCAGACAGCTTCTTTTCGGTAAGTATCTTACGATATTTCCATTTTCACCATAGCCCTCTATGGGCTTCCACATATCACTTTGGAAATTCCTCAAAAACAGTCTTAGCGGAAGGCTTCTTGAGGGGAAAGCTGTAACTCTTTGAGATGAATTAACAGAACACAAAGCAGTTTCTCGGAAAGCTTCTTTTCATTTTTTAACTGAAGTTATTTCCATTTTCACCATAGCCCTCTATGGGATTCCAAATATCACTATGCAAATTCCACAAGAACAGTGGAAGCGAAAGACTTCTGGAGGGGAAAACTGTAACGCTGTGAGATGAATTAACAGAACACAAAGCAGTTTCTCAGATATCTTCTTTCCAGTTTTTAACGAAAGATATTTCCTTTTTCACCATAGTCCTCTATGGGCTTCCAAATATCACTTTGCAAATCCCACAAGAACAGTCTTAGCGAAAGCCTTCTTGACGGGAAAGCTGTAACTCGGTGAGATGATTTAACAGAACACACGGCAGATTCTCAAATAGCTTCTTTCCAATTTTTAACGGAAGATATGTCCTTTTTCACCATAGCCCTCTATGGGCTTCCAAATATCACTTTGCAAATTTCACAAGAATAGTCTCAGTGAACTGCTTCTTGAAGGGAAATCTGTAACTCTGTGAGATGAACTAACAGAACACAAAGCAGTTTATCAGAAACCTTCTTTACAGTTTTTATCGGAAAATATTTCCTTTTTCACCATTGCCCTCTATGAGATTCTAAATATCACTTTCCAAATTTCAGAAGAACAGTCTTAGTGAACGGCCTCATGAGGGGAAATCTGTGACACTTTGAGATGAATTAACAGAACACAAAGCAGTTTCTCAGAAAGCTTCTTTTCGGATTTTATCTTACTATATTTCCTTTTTCAACATAGCCCTCTATGGTCTTCCAAATATCACTTTGCAAATTACACAAGAACAGTCTTTGTGAAAGACTTCTTGAGGGGAAAGCTGTAACTCTCTGAGATGAATTCACAGAACACAAAGCAGTTTCTCAGAAAGCTTCTTTTCAGTTTTTATCTTAGGATATTTCCTTTTTCAGCATACCCCTCTATGGGCTTCCAAAAACATTTTGCAAATTCCACAAGAACAGTCTTAGCGAAAGGATTCTGGAGATAAAAGCTGTAAATCTGTAAGATGAATTAAAAGAATTCAAAGCAGTTTCTCAGAAACCTTCTTTTCGTTTTTTATCTTACGATATTTCCATTTTAACCATAGGGCTATAGGGTTTCCAAATATCACTTTGCAAATTCCAGAAGAAAAGTCTTAGCGAAAGGCTTCTTGAGGGTAAAGCTGTAACTCTGTAAGATGAATTAACAGAACACAAAACATTTTCTCAGAAACCTACTTTTCAGTTTTTACCTTAGGATATTTCCTTTTTCACCATAGCCCTCTATGGGATTCCAATTATCACTTTGAAAATTCCACATGAACAGTCTTAGCGAAAGTCTTCTTGAGGGGAAAGCTGTAACTCTGTGAGAGGAACTAACTGAACACAAAGCAGTTTCTCAGAAAGCTTCTTCCCAGTTTTTAACTGAGGATATTTCCTTTTTCACCATAGCCCTTTTGGGCTTCCAAATATCACTTTGCAAATTCCACAACAACAGCCTTAGCGAAAGGCTTCCTGAGGTAAAAGAGTAACTCTGTGACTTGAATTAACAGAACACAAAGCCGTTTCCCAGAAAGCTTCTTTTCAGTTTTTATCTTGGGATGTTTCCTTTTTCACCATTGCCCTCTATGTGCCTCCAAATATCACTTTGCAATTCCACAAGAACAGTCTTAGTGAACGGCTTCCTGAGGGGAAAGCTGTAGCTCGGTGATATGTCCTAACAGAACACACCGCATTTTCTCAGAATGGTTCTTTCCAGTTTTTATCGGAAGATATTTCCTTTTTCACCTTAGCCCTCTATGGGCTTCCAAATATCACTTTGCAAATTTCACAAAACAGTCTTAGTGAACGGCTTCTTGAGGGAAAAGCTGTAGCTCTGTGAGATGAACTAACAGAACACAAAGCAGTTTTTCAGACAGCTTCTTTTCGGTAAGTATCTTACGATATTTCCATTTTCACCATAGCCCTCTATGGGCTTCCACATATCACTTTGGAAATTCCTCAAAAACAGTCTTAGCGGAAGGCTTCTTGAGGGGAAAGCTGTAACTCTTTGAGATGAATTAACAGAACACAAAGCAGTTTCTCGGAAAGCTTCTTTTCATTTTTTAACTGAAGTTATTTCCATTTTCACCATAGCCCTCTATGGGATTCCAAATATCACTATGCAAATTCCACAAGAACAGTGGAAGCGAAAGACTTCTGGAGGGGAAAACTGTAACGCTGTGAGATGAATTAACAGAACACAAAGCAGTTTCTCAGATATCTTCTTTCCAGTTTTTAACGAAAGATATTTCCTTTTTCACCATAGTCCTCTATGGGCTTCCAAATATCACTTTGCAAATCCCACAAGAACAGTCTTAGCGAAAGCCTTCTTGACGGGAAAGCTGTAACTCGGTGAGATGATTTAACAGAACACACGGCAGTTTCTCAAAAAGCTTCTTTCCAGTTTTTAACGGAAGATATGTCCTTTTTCACCATAGCCCTCTAGGGGCTTCCAAATATCACTTTGCAAATTCCACAAGAACAGTTTTACCGAAAGGCTTCTTGAGAAGAAAGCTGTAACTCTGTGAGATGAATTAACAGAACACAAAGCAGTTTCACAGAAAGCTTCATTTCAGTTTTTATCTTTGGATGTTTTCTTTTTCATCATAGCCCTCTATGTGCCTTCAAATATCACTTTGAAAATTCCACAAGGAAAGTCTTAGTGAACGGCTTCTTGAGGGGAAAACTGTAACTCTGTGAGATGAATTAACAGAACACAAAGCAGTTTCTCAGATAGCTTCTTTCCAGTTTCTAACGGAGGATATTTCCTTTTAAGCCAGCCCTCTATGGGCTTCCAAATATCACTTTGCAAGTTTCACAAGAACAGTCTTAGCGAAAGGCTTCCTGAGGGGAAAGTTGTAACTCTGTGAGATGAATTAACAGAACACAAAGCAGTTTCTCAAAAAGCTTCTTTTCAGTTTTTAACGGAAGATATTTCCTTTTTCAACATAACACTGTATGGGCTTCCAAATATCACTTTGCAAATTCCACAAGAACAGTCTTAGCGAAAGGCTTTTAGAGGGAAATGTTGTAACTATGTGAGATGAATTAACAGAACACAAAGCAATTTCTCAGAAAGCTTCTTTTCAGTTTTTATCTTATGATATTTCCTTTTTCACCATAGACCTCTATGGGCTTCCAAATCTCACTTTGCAAATTCCACAAGAACAGTCTTAGCGAAAGAATTATTGAGTGGAAAGCTGTAACTCTTTGAGGTGAATTAACAGAACAAAAAGGAGTTTCTCAGAAAGCTTCTTTCCGCTTTTTAACAGAAGATATTTCCTTTTTCACCATAGCGCTCTATGGGCTTCCAAATATCATTTTGCAAATCCCACAACAACAGTCTTAGCGAAAGGCTTCTTGAAGGGAAAGCTGTAACTGGGTGAGGTCTATTATCAGAACACCTGGCACTTTCTCAGAAAGCTTCTTTCCAGGTTTTAACTGAAGATATTTCCTTTTTCACCATAGCCCTCTATGGGCTTCCAAATATCACTTTGGAAATTCGACAGCAGCCTTAGCGAAAGGCTTTTAGAGGGAAATGTAACTCTGTGAGATGAATTAACAGAACACAAAGGAGTTTCTCAGAAAGCTTCTTTCCAGTTTTTAACGGAAAATAATTAGTTTTCCGCCATAGCCCTCTATGGGATTCTAAATATCACTTTCCAAATTTCAGAAGAACAGTCTTAATGAACGGCCTCTTGAGGGGAAATCTGTAACTCTCTGAGATGAATTAACAGAACACAAAGCAGTTTCTCAGAAATCTTCTTTCCAGTTTTTAACGGAAGATATGTCCTTTTTCACCATAGCCCTCTATGGTCTTGCAAATATCACTTTGCAAATTCCACAAGAACAGTCTTACCGAAAGGCTTCTTGAGAAGAAAGCTGTAACTCTGTGAGATGAATTAACAGAAAGCAAAGCAGTTTCTCAGAAAATTTCTTTCCAGTTTTTAATGGAAGATATGTCCTTTTTCACCATAGCCCTCTAGGAGTTTTCTAATATCACTTTGCAAATTTCACAAGAATAGTCTCAGTGAACTGCTTCTTGAAGGGAAAGCTGTAACTCTGTGAGATGAACTAACAGAACACAAAGCAGTTTATCAGAAAGCTTCTTTACAGTTTTTAACTGAAGATATTTCCTTTTTCACCATAGCCCTCTAAGGGCTTCCAAATATCACATTGCAAATGCCACAAGAACAGTCTTAGCGAAAGGCTGCTAGAGGGGAAAGCTGTAACTCGGTTAGATGTATTCACAGAACACACGGCAGTATCTCAGAATGCTTCTTTCCAGTTTTTAACGGAAGATATTCCCTTTTTCACCATAGCCCTCTAAGGGCTTCCAAATATCACTTTGCAAATTCCAAAAGAGCAGTCTTAGCGAAAGACTTCTGGAGCGGAAAGCTGTAACTCTCTGAAATGAATTAACAGAACACAGAGCTGTTCCTCAGAAAGCTTCTTTCCAGTTTTCAACCGAAGATATTTTCTTTTTCCCATAGCCCTCTATGGGCTTCCAAATATCACTTAGAAAATTCCACAAGAACAGTCTTAGCGAAAGGCTTCTTGAGGTGAAAGCTGTAACACGGTGAGATGTTTTAACAGAACACTCATCAGTTTCTCAGAAAGCTTCTTTCCAATTTTTAACGTAAGTTATTTCCTTTTTCACCATAGCCCTCTACGGGCTTCTAAGATCACTTTGCAAATTCCACAAGAACAGTCTTAGCGAAAGGCTTCTGGGAGCAAAGCTGTAATTCTGTGAGATGATCTAACAAAACACGAAGCAGTTTCTCAGAAATCTTCTTTTCGGTTTTTAATGGAAGAAATGTCCTTTTTCATCATAGCCCTCAATGGGCTTCCAAATTTCACTTTGCAAATTCCACAAGAACAGTCTTAGCGAAAGGCTTTTTGAGGGGAAAGCTGTAACTCTGGTGACGAATTAACAGAACACAAAGCAGTTTCTCAGAAAGCTTCTTTTCAGTTTTCGTCTTAGGATATTTCCTTTTTCACCGTAGCCCTCTATGGGCTTCCAAATATCACTTTGCATATTCCAAAAGAACAACCTTAGTGATCGGCTTCATGATAGGAAAGCTGTAACTCTGTGAGATTAATTAACGGAACACAAAGCAGTTTCTCAGAAAGGTTCTTTCCAGTTTTTAGCGGAAGATATTTCCTTTTTCACCATAGTCCACTATGGGCTTCAAAATATCACTTTGAAAATTCCACAAGAACAGTCTTAGTGAACGGCCTCTTCGGGGGAAATCTGTAACTCTCTGAGATGAATTAACAGAACACAAAGCAGTTTCTCAGAAATCTTCTTTCCAGTTTTTAACGAAAGATATTTCCTTTTTCACCAAAGTCCTCTATGGGATTACAAATATCAGTTTGCAAATTACACAAGAACAGTCTTAGTGAAGGGCTTCTTGAGGGGAAAGCTGTAACACTTTGAGATGAACTAACACAACACAAAGCAGTTTCTCAGACAGCTTCTTTTCGGTTTTTATCTTAGGATATTTCCATTTTCAAAATAGCCCTCTATGGGCTTCCAAGTATCACTTTGCAAATTCCACAAGAACAGTCTTATAGAAAGGCTTCTTGAGGGGAAAGCTGTAACTCGGTGAGATGTATTAACAGAACACACGGCAGTTTCTCAGAAAGCTTCTTTCCAGTTTTTAACGGAAGTTATTTCCCTTTTCACCATAGTCCTCCATGGGCTTCCAAATATCACTTTGCAAATTCCAGAAGAACAGTCTTAGCGAAAGGCTTCTGAAGGGGAAATCTGTAACTCTGTGAGTTGAATTAACAGAACACAAAGCAGTTTCTCACAAATCTTCTTTCCAGTTTTTAACGGAAGTTAGTTCCTTTTTCACCATAGTCCTCTATGGGCTTCCAAATATGACTTTGCAAATTCCACAAGAACAGTCTTAGCGAAAGGCTTCTTGAGGGGGGAAGCTGTAACTCTGTGAGATGAATTAACAGAACACAAAGCAGTCTCTCAGAAAGCTTCTTTCCAGTATTTAACTGAAGATATTTCCTTTTTCACTATAGCCCTCTATGGGCTTCCAAATATCACTTTGGAAATCCCACAAGAACAGTCTTAGCGAAAGGCTTCTTGAGAGAAAAGCTGTACCTCGGTGATATGTACTAACAGAACACACCGCACTTTCTCAGAATGGTTCTTTCCAGTTTTTAACGGAAGATATTTCCTTTTTCACCTTAGCCCTCTATGGGCTTCCAAATATCACTTTGCAAATTTCACAAAACAGTCTTAGTTAACGGCTTCTTGAGGGGAAAGCTGTAACTCTGTGAGTGAACTAACAAAACACAAAGCAGCTTTCCATACAGCTTCTTTTCGGTTTTTATCTTAGGATATTTCCATTTTCACCATAGCCTACTATGGGCATCAAAATATCACTTTGGAAATTCCACAAAAACAGTCTTAGCGGAAGGATTCTTGAGGCAAAAGCAGTAACTCTTTGAGATGAATTAACAGAACACAAAGCAGTTTCTCAGAAAGCTTCTTTTCAGTTTTTAACTGAAGGTATTTCCTTTTTCACCATAGCCCTCTATGGGCTTCAAAATATCACTTTGTAAATTCCACAAGAACAGCCTTAGCGAAAGGCTTCCTGAGGTAAAAGAGTAACTGTGAGTTGAATTAACAGAACACAAAGCAGTTTCTCAGATATCTTCTTTCCAGTTTTTAAGGAAAGATATTTCCTTTTTCACCATAGTCCTCTATGGGCTTCCAAATATCACTTTACAAATCCCACAAGAACAGTCTTAGCGAAAGCCTTCTTGAGGGGAAAGCTGTAACTCGGTGAGATGCTTTAACAGAACACACGGCAGTTTCTCAAAAAGCTTCTTTCCGGTTTTTAACGGAAGATATTTCCTTTTTCACCATAGCCCTCTAGGAGTTTTCTAATATCACTTTGCAAATTTCACAAGAATAGTCTCAGTGAACTGCTTCTTGAAGGGAAACCTGTAACTCTGTGAGATGAACTAACAGAACACAAAGCAGTTTATCAGAAAGCTTCTTTACAGTTTTTATCGGAAAATATTTCCTTTTTCACCATTGCCCTCTATGAGATTCTAAATATCACTTTCCAAATTTCAGAAGAACAGTCTTAGTGAACGGCCTCATGAGGGGAAATCTGTGACACTTTGAGATGAATTAACAGAACACAAAGCAGTTTCTCAGAAAGCTTCTTTTCGGATTTTATCTTACTATATTTCCTTTTTCAACATAGCCCTCTATGGTCTTCCAAATATCACTTTGCAAATTACACAAGAACAGTCTTTGTGAAAGACTTCTTGAGGGGAAAGCTGTAACTCTCTGAGATGAATTAACAGAACACAAAGCAGTTTCTCAGAAAGCTTCTTTTCAGTTTTTATCTTAGGATATTTCCTTTTTCAGCATAGCCCTCTATGGGCTTCCAAAAACATTTTGCAAATTCCACAAGAACAGTCTTAGTGAAAGGATTCTTGAGGGGAAAGCTGTAAATCTGTAAGATGAATTAAAAGAATTCAAAGCAGTTTCTCAGAAACCTTCTTTTCGTTTTTTATCTTACGATATTTCCATTTTAACCATAGGGCTATAGGGTTTCCAAATATCACTTTGCAAATTCCAGAAGAAAAGTCTTAGCGAAAGGCTTCTTGAGGGTAAAGCTGTAACTCTGTAAGATGAATTAACAGAACACAAAACATTTTCTCAGAAACCTACTTTTCAGTTTTTACCTTAAGATATTTCCTTTTTCACCATAGCCCTCTATGGGATTCCAATTATCACTTTGAAAATTCCACATGAACAGTCTTAGTGAAAGTCTTCTTGAGGGGAAAGCTGTAACTCTGTGAGAGGAACTAACTGAACACAAAGCAGTTTCTCAGAAAGCTTCTTCCCAGTTTTTAACTGAGGATATTTCCTTTTTCACCATAGCCCTTTTGGGCTTCAATATATCACTTTGCGAATTCCACAACAACAGCCTTAGCGAAAGGCTTCCTGAGGTAAAAGAGTAACTCTGTGACTTGAATTAACAGAACACAAAGCCGTTTCCCAGAAAGCTTCTTTTCAGTTTTTATCTTGGGATGTTTCCTTTTTCACCATTGCCCTCTATGTGCCTCCAAATATCACTTTGCAATTCCACAAGCACAGTCTTAGTGAACGGCTTCCTGAGGGGAAAGCTGTAGCTCGGTGATATGTACTAACAGAACACACCGCATTTTCTCAGAATGGTTCTTTCCAGTTTTTAACGGAAGATATTTCCTTTTTCACCTTAGCCCTCTATGGGCTTCCAAATATCACTTTGCAAATTTCACAAAACAGTCTTAGTGAACGGCTTCTTGAGGAAAAAGCTGTAGCTCTGTGAGATGAACTAACAGAACACAAAGCAGATTTTCAGACAGCTTCTTTTCGGTAAGTATCTTACGATATTTCCATTTTCACCAGAGCCCTCTATGTGCTTCCACATATCACTTTGGAAATTCCTCAAAAACAGTCTTAGCGGAAGGCTTCTTGAGGGGAAAGCTGTAACTCTTTGAGATGAATTAACAGAACACAAAGCAGTTTCTCGGAAAGCTTCTTTTCATTTTTTAACTGAAGTTATTTCCATTTTCACCATAGCCCTCTATGGGATTCCAAATATCACTATGCAAATTCCACAAGAACAGTGGAAGCGAAAGACTTCGGGAGGGGAAAACTGTAACGCTGTGAGATGAATTAACAGAACACAAAGCAGTTTCTCAGATATCTTCTTTCCAGTTTTTAACGAAAGATATTTCCTTTTTCACCATAGCCCTCTATGGGCTTCCAAATATCACTTTGCAAATCCCACAAGAACAGTCTTAGCGAAAGCCTTCTTGACGGGAAAGCTGTAACTCGGTGAGATGATTTAACAGAACACACGGCAGTTTCTCAAAAAGCTTCTTTCCAGTTTTTAACGGAAGATATGTCCTTCTTCACCATAGCCCTCTATGGGCTTCCAAATATCACTTTGTAAATTTCACAAGAATAGTCTCAGTGAACTGCTTCTTGAAGGGAAACCTGTAACTCTGTGAGATGAACTAACAGAACACAAAGCAGTTTATCAGAAAGCTTCTTTACAGTTTTTATCGGAAAATATTTCCTTTTTCACCATTGCCCTCTATGAGATTCTAAATATCACTTTCCAAATTTTAGAAGAACAGTCTTAGTGAACGGCCTCATGAGGGGAAATCTGTGACACTTTGAGATGAATTAACAGAACACAAAGCAGTTTCTCAGAAAGCTTCTTTTCGGATTTTATCTTACTATATTTCCTTTTTCAACATAGCCCTCTATGGTCTTCCAAATATCACTTTGCAAATTACACAAGAACAGTCTTTGTGAAAGACTTCTTGAGGGGAAAGCTGTAACTCTCTGAGATGAATTAACAGAACACAAAGCAGTTTCTCAGAAAGCTTCTTTTCAGTTTTTATCTTAGGATATTTCCTTTTTCAGCATAGCCCTCTATGGGCTTCCAAAAACATTTTGCAAATTCCACAAGAACAGTCTTAGCGAAAGGATTCTGGAGATAAAAGCTGTAAATCTGTAAGATGAATTAAAAGAATTCAAAGCAGTTTCTCAGAAACCTTCTTTTCGTTTTTTATCTTAGGATATTTCCATTTTAACCATAGGGCTATAGGGTTTCCAAATATCACTTTGCAAATTCCAGAAGAAAAGTCTTAGCGAAAGGCTTCTTGAGGGTAAAGCTGTAACTCTGTAAGATGAATTAACAGAACACAAAACATTTTCTCAGAAACCTACTTTTCAGTTTTTACCTTAGGATATTTCCTTTTTCACCATAGCCCTCTATGGGATTCCAATTATCACTTTGAAAATTCCACATGAACAGTCTTAGCGAAAGTCTTCTTGAGGGGAAAGCTGTAACTCTGTGAGAGGAACTAACTGAACACAAAGCAGTTTCTCAGAAAGCTTCTTTCCAGTTTTTAACTGAGGATATTTCCTTTTTCACCATAGCCCTTTTGGGCTTCCAAATATCACTTTGCAAATTCCACAACAACAGCCTTAGCGAAAGGCTTCCTGAGGTAAAAGAGTAACTCTGTGACTTGAATTAACAGAACACAAAGACGTTTCCCAGAAAGCTTCTTTTCAGTTTTTATCTTGGGATGTTTCCTTTTTCACCATTGCCCTCTATGTGCCTCCAAATATCACTTTGCAATTCCACAAGAACAGTCTTAGTGAACGGCTTCCTGAGGGGAAAGCTGTAGCTCGGTGATATGTCCTAACAGAACACACCGCATTTTCTCAGAATGGTTCTTTCCAGTTTTTATCGGAAGATATTTCCTTTTTCACCTTAGCCCTCTATGGGCTTCCAAATATCACTTTGCAAATTTCACAAAACAGTCTTAGTGAACGGCTTCTTGAGGGAAAAGCTGTAGCTCTGTGAGATGAACTAACAGAACACAAAGCAGTTTTTCAGACAGCTTCTTTTCGGTAAGTATCTTACGATATTTCCATTTTCACCATAGCCCTCTATGGGCTTCCACATATCACTTTGGAAATTCCTCAAAAACAGTCTTAGCGGAAGGCTTCTTGAGGGGAAAGCTGTAACTCTTTGAGATGAATTAACAGAACACAAAGCAGTTTTTCAGACAGCTTCTTTTCGGTAAGTATCTTACGATATTTCCATTTTCACCATAGCCCTCTATGGGCTTCCACATATCACTTTGGAAATTCCTCAAAAACAGTCTTAGCGGAAGGCTTCTTGAGGGGAAAGCTGTAACTCTTTGAGATGAATTAACAGAACACAAAGCAGTTTCTCGGAAAGCTTCTTTTCATTTTTTAACTGAAGTTATTTCCATTTTCACCATAGCCCTCTATGGGATTCCAAATATCACTATGCAAATTCCACAAGAACAGTGGAAGCGAAAGACTTCTGGAGGGGAAAACTGTAACGCTGTGAGATGAATTAACAGAACACAAAGCAGTTTCTCAGATATCTTCTTTCCAGTTTTTAACGAAAGATATTTCCTTTTTCACCATAGTCCTCTATGGGCTTCCAAATATCACTTTGCAAATCCCACAAGAACAGTCTTAGCGAAAGCCTTCTTGACGGGAAAGCTGTAACTCGGTGAGATGATTTAACAGAACACACGGCAGTTTCTCAAAAAGCTTCTTTCCAGTTTTTAACGGAAGATATGTCCTTTTTCACCATAGCCCTCTAGGGGCTTCCAAATATCACTTTGCAAATTCCACAAGAACAGTTTTACCGAAAGGCTTCTTGAGAAGAAAGCTGTAACTCTGTGAGATGAATTAACAGAACACAAAGCAGTTTCACAGAAAGCTTCATTTCAGTTTTTATCTTTGGATGTTTTCTTTTTCATCATAGCCCTCTATGTGCCTTCAAATATCACTTTGAAAATTCCACAAGGAAAGTCTTAGTGAACGGCTTCTTGAGGGGAAAACTGTAACTCTGTGAGATGAATTAACAGAACACAAAGCAGTTTCTCAGATAGCTTCTTTCCAGTTTCTAACGGAGGATATTTCCTTTTAAGCCAGCCCTCTATGGGCTTCCAAATATCACTTTGCAAGTTTCACAAGAACAGTCTTAGCGAAAGGCTTCCTGAGGGGAAAGTTGTAACTCTGTGAGATGAATTAACAGAACACAAAGCAGTTTCTCAAAAAGCTTCTTTTCAGTTTTTAACGGAAGATATTTCCTTTTTCAACATAACACTGTATGGGCTTCCAAATATCACTTTGCAAATTCCACAAGAACAGTCTTAGCGAAAGGCTTTTAGAGGGAAATGTTGTAACTATGTGAGATGAATTAACAGAACACAAAGCAATTTCTCAGAAAGCTTCTTTTCAGTTTTTATCTTATGATATTTCCTTTTTCACCATAGACCTCTATGGGCTTCCAAATCTCACTTTGCAAATTCCACAAGAACAGTCTTAGCGAAAGAATTATTGAGTGGAAAGCTGTAACTCTTTGAGGTGAATTAACAGAACAAAAAGGAGTTTCTCAGAAAGCTTCTTTCCGCTTTTTAACAGAAGATATTTCCTTTTTCACCATAGCGCTCTATGGGCTTCCAAATATCATTTTGCAAATCCCACAACAACAGTCTTAGCGAAAGGCTTCTTGAAGGGAAAGCTGTAACTGGGTGAGGTCTATTATCAGAACACCTGGCACTTTCTCAGAAAGCTTCTTTCCAGGTTTTAACTGAAGATATTTCCTTTTTCACCATAGCCCTCTATGGGCTTCCAAATATCACTTTGGAAATTCGACAGCAGCCTTAGCGAAAGGCTTTTAGAGGGAAATGTAACTCTGTGAGATGAATTAACAGAACACAAAGGAGTTTCTCAGAAAGCTTCTTTCCAGTTTTTAACGGAAAATAATTAGTTTTCCGCCATAGCCCTCTATGGGATTCTAAATATCACTTTCCAAATTTCAGAAGAACAGTCTTAATGAACGGCCTCTTGAGGGGAAATCTGTAACTCTCTGAGATGAATTAACAGAACACAAAGCAGTTTCTCAGAAATCTTCTTTCCAGTTTTTAACGGAAGATATGTCCTTTTTCACCATAGCCCTCTATGGTCTTGCAAATATCACTTTGCAAATTCCACAAGAACAGTCTTACCGAAAGGCTTCTTGAGAAGAAAGCTGTAACTCTGTGAGATGAATTAACAGAAAGCAAAGCAGTTTCTCAGAAAATTTCTTTCCAGTTTTTAATGGAAGATATGTCCTTTTTCACCATAGCCCTCTAGGAGTTTTCTAATATCACTTTGCAAATTTCACAAGAATAGTCTCAGTGAACTGCTTCTTGAAGGGAAAGCTGTAACTCTGTGAGATGAACTAACAGAACACAAAGCAGTTTATCAGAAAGCTTCTTTACAGTTTTTAACTGAAGATATTTCCTTTTTCACCATAGCCCTCTAAGGGCTTCCAAATATCACATTGCAAATGCCACAAGAACAGTCTTAGCGAAAGGCTGCTAGAGGGGAAAGCTGTAACTCGGTTAGATGTATTCACAGAACACACGGCAGTATCTCAGAATGCTTCTTTCCAGTTTTTAACGGAAGATATTCCCTTTTTCACCATAGCCCTCTAAGGGCTTCCAAATATCACTTTGCAAATTCCAAAAGAGCAGTCTTAGCGAAAGACTTCTGGAGCGGAAAGCTGTAACTCTCTGAAATGAATTAACAGAACACAGAGCTGTTCCTCAGAAAGCTTCTTTCCAGTTTTCAACCGAAGATATTTTCTTTTTCCCATAGCCCTCTATGGGCTTCCAAATATCACTTAGAAAATTCCACAAGAACAGTCTTAGCGAAAGGCTTCTTGAGGTGAAAGCTGTAACACGGTGAGATGTTTTAACAGAACACTCATCAGTTTCTCAGAAAGCTTCTTTCCAATTTTTAACGTAAGTTATTTCCTTTTTCACCATAGCCCTCTACGGGCTTCTAAGATCACTTTGCAAATTCCACAAGAACAGTCTTAGCGAAAGGCTTCTGGGAGCAAAGCTGTAATTCTGTGAGATGATCTAACAAAACACGAAGCAGTTTCTCAGAAATCTTCTTTTCGGTTTTTAATGGAAGAAATGTCCTTTTTCATCATAGCCCTCAATGGGCTTCCAAATTTCACTTTGCAAATTCCACAAGAACAGTCTTAGCGAAAGGCTTTTTGAGGGGAAAGCTGTAACTCTGGTGACGAATTAACAGAACACAAAGCAGTTTCTCAGAAAGCTTCTTTTCAGTTTTCGTCTTAGGATATTTCCTTTTTCACCGTAGCCCTCTATGGGCTTCCAAATATCACTTTGCATATTCCAAAAGAACAACCTTAGTGATCGGCTTCATGATAGGAAAGCTGTAACTCTGTGAGATTAATTAACGGAACACAAAGCAGTTTCTCAGAAAGGTTCTTTCCAGTTTTTAGCGGAAGATATTTCCTTTTTCACCATAGTCCACTATGGGCTTCAAAATATCACTTTGAAAATTCCACAAGAACAGTCTTAGTGAACGGCCTCTTCGGGGGAAATCTGTAACTCTATGAGATGAATTAACAGAACACAAAGCAGTTTCTCAGAAATCTTCTTTCCAGTTTTTAACGAAAGATATTTCCTTTTTCACCAAAGTCCTCTATGGGATTACAAATATCAGTTTGCAAATTACACAAGAACAGTCTTAGTGAAGGGCTTCTTGAGGGGAAAGCTGTAACACTTTGAGATGAACTAACACAACACAAAGCAGTTTCTCAGACAGCTTCTTTTCGGTTTTTATCTTAGGATATTTCCATTTTCAAAATAGCCCTCTATGGGCTTCCAAGTATCACTTTGCAAATTCCACAAGAACAGTCTTATAGAAAGGCTTCTTGAGGGGAAAGCTGTAACTCGGTGAGATGTATTAACAGAACACACGGCAGTTTCTCAGAAAGCTTCTTTCCAGTTTTTAACGGAAGTTATTTCCCTTTTCACCATAGTCCTCCATGGGCTTCCAAATATCACTTTGCAAATTCCAGAAGAACAGTCTTAGCGAAAGGCTTCTGAAGGGGAAATCTGTAACTCTGTGAGTTGAATTAACAGAACACAAAGCAGTTTCTCACAAATCTTCTTTCCAGTTTTTAACGGAAGTTAGTTCCTTTTTCACCATAGTCCTCTATGGGCTTCCAAATATGACTTTGCAAATTCCACAAGAACAGTCTTAGCGAAAGGCTTCTTGAGGGGGGAAGCTGTAACTCTGTGAGATGAATTAACAGAACACAAAGCAGTCTCTCAGAAAGCTTCTTTCCAGTATTTAACTGAAGATATTTCCTTTTTCACTATAGCCCTGTATGGGCTTCCAAATATCACTTTGGAAATCCCACAAGAACAGTCTTAGCGAAAGGCTTCTTGAGAGAAAAGCTGTACCTCGGTGATATGTACTAACAGAACACACCGCACTTTCTCAGAATGGTTCTTTCCAGTTTTTAATGGAAGATATTTCCTTTTTCACCTTAGCCCTCTATGGGCTTCCAAATATCACTTTGCAAATTTCACAAAACAGTCTTAGTGAACGGCTTCTTGAGGAAAAAGCTGTAGCTCTGTGAGATGAACTAACAGAACACAAAGCAGATTTTCAGACAGCTTCTTTTCGGTAAGTATCTTACGATATTTCCATTTTCACCAGAGCCCTCTATGTGCTTCCACATATCACTTTGGAAATTCCTCAAAAACAGTCTTAGCGGAAGGCTTCTTGAGGGGAAAGCTGTAACTCTTTGAGATGAATTAACAGAACACAAAGCAGTTTCTCGGAAAGCTTCTTTTCATTTTTTAACTGAAGTTATTTCCATTTTCACCATAGCCCTCTATGGGATTCCAAATATCACTATGCAAATTCCACAAGAACAGTGGAAGCGAAAGACTTCGGGAGGGGAAAACTGTAACGCTGTGAGATGAATTAACAGAACACAAAGCAGTTTCTCAGATATCTTCTTTCCAGTTTTTAACGAAAGATATTTCCTTTTTCACCATAGTCCTCTATGGGCTTCCAAATATCACTTTGCAAATCCCACAAGAACAGTCTTAGCGAAAGCCTTCTTGACGGGAAAGCTGTAACTCGGTGAGATGATTTAACAGAACACACGGCAGTTTCTCAAAAAGCTTCTTTCCAGTTTTTAACGGAAGATATGTCCTTTTTCACCATAGCCCTCTATGGGCTTCCAAATATCACTTTGCAAATTTCACAAGAATAGTCTCAGTGAACTGCTTCTTGAAGGGAAACCTGTAACTCTGTGAGATGAACTAACAGAACACAAAGCAGTTTATCAGAAAGCTTCTTTACAGTTTTTATCGGAAAATATTTCCTTTTTCACCATTGCCCTCTATGAGATTCTAAATATCACTTTCCAAATTTCAGAAGAACAGTCTTAGTGAACGGCCTCATGAGCGGAAATCTGTGACACTTTGAGATGAATTAACAGAACACAAAGCAGTTTCTCAGAAAGCTTCTTTTCGGATTTTATCTTACTATATTTCCTTTTTCAACATAGCCCTCTATGGTCTTCCAAATATCACTTTGCAAATTACACAAGAATAGTCTTTGTGAAAGACTTCTTGAGGGGAAAGCTGTAACTCTCTGAGATGAATTAACAGAACACAAAGCAGTTTCTCAGAAAGCTTCTTTTCAGTTTTTATCTTAGGATATTTCCTTTTTCAGCATAGCCCTCTATGGGCTTCCAAAAACATTTTGCAAATTCCACAAGAACAGTCTTAGCGAAAGGATTCTGGAGATAAAAGCTGTAAATCTGTAAGATGAATTAAAAGAATTCAAAGCAGTTTCTCAGAAACCTTCTTTTCGTTTTTTATCTTACGATATTTCCATTTTAACCATAGGGCTATAGGGTTTCCAAATATCACTTTGCAAATTCCAGAAGAAAAGTCTTAGCGAAAGGCTTCTTGAGGGTAAAGCTGTAACTCTGTAAGATGAATTAACAGAACACAAAACATTTTCTCAGAAACCTACTTTTCAGTTTTTACCTTAGGATATTTCCTTTTTCACCATAGCCCTCTATGGGATTCCAATTATCACTTTGAAAATTCCACATGAACAGTCTTAGCGAAAGTCTTCTTGAGGGGAAAGCTGTAACTCTGTGAGAGGAACTAACTGAACACAAAGCAGTTTCTCAGAAAGCTTCTTCCCAGTTTTTAACTGAGGATATTTCCTTTTTCACCATAGCCCTTTTGGGCTTCCAAATATCACTTTGCAAATTCCACAACAACAGCCTTAGCGAAAGGCTTCCTGAGGTAAAAGAGTAACTCTGTGACTTGAATTAACAGAACACAAAGCCGTTTCCCAGAAAGCTTCTTTTCAGTTTTTATCTTGGGATGTTTCCTTTTTCACCATTGCCCTCTATGTGCCTCCAAATATCACTTTGCAATTCCACAAGAACAGTCTTAGTGAACGGCTTCCTGAGGGGAAAGCTGTAGCACGGTGATATGTCCTAACAGAACACACCGCATTTTCTCAGAATGGTTCTTTCCAGTTTTTATCGGAAGATATTTCCTTTTTCACCTTAGCCCTCTATGGGCTTCCAAATATCACTTTGCAAATTTCACAAAACAGTCTTAGTGAACGGCTTCTTGAGGGAAAAGCTGTAGCTCTGTGAGATGAACTAACAGAACACAAAGCAGTTTTTCAGACAGCTTCTTTTCGGTAAGTATCTTACGATATTTCCATTTTCACCATAGCCCTCTATGGGCTTCCACATATCACTTTGGAAATTCCTCAAAAACAGTCTTAGCGGAAGGCTTCTTGAGGGAAAAGCTGTAACTCTTTGAGATGAATTAACAGAACACAAAGTAGTTTCTCGGAAAGCTTCTTTTCATTTTTTAACTGAAGTTATTTCCATTTTCACCATAGCCCTCTATGGGATTCCAAATATCACTATGCAAATTCCACAAGAACAGTGGAAGCGAAAGACTTCGGGAGGGGAAAACTGTAACGCTGTGAGATGAATTAACAGAACACAAAGCAGTTTCTCAGATATCTTCTTTCCAGTTTTTAACGAAAGATATTTCCTTTTTCACCATAGCCCTCTATGGGCTTCCAAATATCACTTTGCAAATCCCACAAGAACAGTCTTAGCGAAAGCCTTCTTGACGGGAAAGCTGTAACTCGGTGAGATGATTTAACAGAACACACGGCAGTTTCTCAAAAAGCTTCTTTCCAGTTTTTAACGGAAGATATGTCCTTTTTCACCATAGCCCTCTATGGGCTCCAAATATCACTTTGCAAATTTCACAAGAATAGTCTCAGTGAACTGCTTCTTGAAGGGAAACCTGTAACTCTGTGAGATGAACTAACAGAACACAAAGCAGTTTTTCAGAAAGCTTCTTTACAGTTTTTATCGGAAAATATTTCCTTTTTCACCATTGCCCTCTATGAGATTCTAAATATCACTTTCCAAATTTCAGAAGAACAGTCTTAGTGAACGGCCTCATGAGGGGAAATCTGTGACACTTTGAGATGAATTAACAGAACACAAAGCAGTTTCTCAGAAAGCTTCTTTTCGGATTTTATCTTACTATATTTCCTTTTTCAACATAGCCCTCTATGGTCTTCCAAATATCACTTTGCAAATTACACAAGAACAGTCTTTGTGAAAGACTTCTTGAGGGGAAAGCTGTAACTCTCTGAGATGAATTAACAGAACACAAAGCAGTTTCTCAGAAAGCTTCTTTTCAGTTTTTATCTTAGGATATTTCCTTTTTCAGCATAGCCCTCTATGGGCTTCCAAAAACATTTTGCAAATTCCACAAGAACAGTCTTAGCGAAAGGATTCTGGAGATAAAAGCTGTAAATCTGTAAGATGAATTAAAAGAATTCAAAGCAGTTTCTCAGAAACCTTCTTTTCGTTTTTTATCTTACGATATTTCCATTTTAACCATAGGGCTATAGGGTTTCCAAATATCACTTTGCAAATTCCAGAAGAAAAGTCTTAGCGAAAGGCTTCTTGAGGGTAAAGCTGTAACTCTGTAAGATGAATTAACAGAACACAAAACATTTTCTCAGAAACCTACTTTTCAGTTTTTACCTTAGGATATTTCCTTTTTCACCATAGCCCTCTATGGGATTCCAATTATCACTTTGAAAATTCCACATGAACAGTCTTAGCGAAAGTCTTCTTGAGGGGAAAGCTGTAACTCTGTGAGAGGAACTAACTGAACACAAAGCAGTTTCTCAGAAAGCTTCTTCCCAGTTTTTAACTGAGGATATTTCCTTTTTCACCATAGCCCTTTTGGGCTTCCAAATATCACTTTGCAAATTCCACAACAACAGCCTTAGCGAAAGGCTTCCTGAGGTAAAAGAGTAACTCTGTGACTTGAATTAACAGAACACAAAGCCGTTTCCCAGAAAGCTTCTTTTCAGTTTTTATCTTGGGATGTTTCCTTTTTCACCATTGCCCTCTATGTGCCTCCAAATATCACTTTGCAATTCCACAAGAACAGTCTTAGTGAACGGCTTCCTGAGGGGAAAGCTGTAGCACGGTGATATGTCCTAACAGAACACACCGCATTTTCTCAGAATGGTTCTTTCCAGTTTTTATCGGAAGATATTTCCTTTTTCACCTTAGCCCTCTATGGGCTTCCAAATATCACTTTGCAAATTTCACAAAACAGTCTTAGTGAACGGCTTCTTGAGGGAAAAGCTGTAGCTCTGTGAGATGAACTAACAGAACACAAAGCAGTTTTTCAGACAGCTTCTTTTCGGTAAGTATCTTACGATATTTCCATTTTCACCATAGCCCTCTATGGGCTTCCACATATCACTTTGGAAATTCCTCAAAAACAGTCTTAGCGGAAGGCTTCTTGAGGGGAAAGCTGTAACTCTTTGAGATGAATTAACAGAACACAAAGCAGTTTCTCAGATATCTTCTTTCCAGTTTTTAACGAAAGATATTTCCTTTTTCACCATAGTCCTCTATGGGCTTCCAAATATCACTTTGCAAATCCCACAAGAACAGTCTTAGCGAAAGCCTTCTTGACGGGAAAGCTGTAACTCGGTGAGATGATTTAGCAGAACACACGGCAGTTTCTCCTAAAGATTCTTTCCAGTTTTTAACGGAAGATATGTCCTTTTTCACCATAGCCCTCTATGGGCTTCCAAATATCACTTTGCAAATTCCACAAGAACAGTTTTACCGAAAGGCTTCTTGAGAAGAAAGCTGTAACTCTGTGAGATGAATTAACAGAACACAAAGCAGTTTCACAGAAAGCTTCATTTCAGTTTTTATCTTTGGATGTTTTCTTTTTCATCATAGCCCTCTATGTGCCTTCAAATATCACTTTGAAAATTCCACAAGGAAAGTCTTAGTGAACGGCTTCTTGAGGGGAAAACTGTAACTCTGTGAGATGAATTAACAGAACACAAAGCAGTTTCTCAGATAGCTTCTTTCCAGTTTCTAACGGAGGATATTTCCTTTTAAGCCAGCCCTCTATGGGCTTCCAAATATCACTTTGCAAGTTTCACAAGAACAGTCTTAGCGAAAGGCTTCCTGAGGGGAAAGTTGTAACTCTGTGAGATGAATTAACAGAACACAAAGCAGTTTCTCAAAAAGCTTCTTTTCAGTTTTTAACGGAAGATATTTCCTTTTTCAACATAACACTGTATGGGCTTCCAAATATCACTTTGCAAATTCCACAAGAACAGTCTTAGCGAAAGGCTTTTAGAGGGAAATGTTGTAACTATGTGAGATGAATTAACAGAACACAAAGCAATTTCTCAGAAAGCTTCTTTTCAGTTTTTATCTTACGATATTTCCTTTTTCACCATAGACCTCTATGGGCTTCCAAACCTCACTTTGCAAATTCCACAAGAACAGTCTTAGCGAAAGAATTATTGAGTGGAAAGCTGTAACTCTTTGAGGTGAATTAACAGAACAAAAAGGAGTTTCTCAGAAAGCTTCTTTCCGCTTTTTAACAGAAGATATTTCCTTTTTCACCATAGCGCTCTATGGGCTTCCAAATATCATTTTGCAAATCCCACAACAACAGTCTTAGCGAAAGGCTTCTTGAAGGGAAAGCTGTAACTGGGTGAGGTCTATTATCAGAACACCTGGCACTTTCTCAGAAAGCTTCTTTCCAGGTTTTAACTGAAGATATTTCCTTTTTCACCATAGCCCTCTATGGGCTTCCAAATATCACTTTGGAAATTCGACAGCAGCCTTAGCGAAAGGCTTTTAGAGGGAAATGTAACTCTGTGAGATGAATTAACAGAACACAAAGGAGTTTCTCAGAAAGCTTCTTTCCAGTTTTTAACGGAAAATAATTAGTTTTTCGCCATAGCCCTCTATGGGATTCTAAATATCACTTTCCAAATTTCAGAAGAACAGTCTTAATGAACGGCCTCTTGAGGGGAAATCTGTAACTCTCTGAGATGAATTAACAGAACACAAAGCAGTTTCTCAGAAATCTTCTTTCCAGTTTTTAACGGAAGATATGTCCTTTTTCACCATAGCCCTCTATGGTCTTGCAAATATCACTTTGCAAATTCCACAAGAACAGTCTTACCGAAAGGCTTCTTGAGAAGAAAGCTGTAACTCTGTGAGATGAATTAACAGAAAGCAAAGCAGTTTCTCAGAAAATTTCTTTCCAGTTTTTAATGGAAGATATGTCCTTTTTCACCATAGCCCTCTAGGAGTTTTCTAATATCACTTTGCAAATTTCACAAGAATAGTCTCAGTGAACTGCTTCTTGAAGGGAAAGCTGTAACTCTGTGAGATGAACTAACAGAACACAAAGCAGTTTATCAGAAAGCTTCTTTACAGTTTTTAACTGAAGATATTTCCTTTTTCACCATAGCCCTCTAAGGGCTTCCAAATATCACATTGCAAATGCCACAAGAACAGTCTTAGCGAAAGGCTGCTAGAGGGGAAAGCTGTAACTCGGTTAGATGTATTCACAGAACACACGGCAGTATCTCAGAATGCTTCTTTCCAGTTTTTAACGGAAGATATTCCCTTTTTCACCATAGCCCTCTAAGGGCTTCCAAATATCACTTTGCAAATTCCAAAAGAGCAGTCTTAGCGAAAGACTTCTGGAGCGGAAAGCTGTAACTCTCTGAAATGAATTAACAGAACACAGAGCTGTTCCTCAGAAAGCTTCTTTCCAGTTTTCAACCGAAGATATTTTCTTTTTCCCATAGCCCTCTATGGGCTTCCAAATATCACTTAGAAAATTCCACAAGAACAGTCTTAGCGAAAGGCTTCTTGAGGTGAAAGCTGTAACACGGTGAGATGTTTTAACAGAACACTCATCAGTTTCTCAGAAAGCTTCTTTCCAATTTTTAACGTAAGTTATTTCCTTTTTCACCATAGCCCTCTACGGGCTTCTAAGATCACTTTGCAAATTCCACAAGAACAGTCTTAGCGAAAGGCTTCTGGGAGCAAAGCTGTAATTCTGTGAGATGATCTAACAAAACACGAAGCAGTTTCTCAGAAATCTTCTTTTCGGTTTTTAATGGAAGAAATGTCCTTTTTCATCATAGCCCTCAATGGGCTTCCAAATTTCACTTTGCAAATTCCACAAGAACAGTCTTAGCGAAAGGCTTTTTGAGGGGAAAGCTGTAACTCTGGTGACGAATTAACAGAACACAAAGCAGTTTCTCAGAAAGCTTCTTTTCAGTTTTCGTCTTAGGATATTTCCTTTTTCACCGTAGCCCTCTATGGGCTTCCAAATATCACTTTGCATATTCCAAAAGAACAACCTTAGTGATCGGCTTCATGATAGGAAAGCTGTAACTCTGTGAGATTAATTAACGGAACACAAAGCAGTTTCTCAGAAAGGTTCTTTCCAGTTTTTAGCAGAAGATATTTCCTTTTTCACCATAGTCCACTATGGGCTTCAAAATATCACTTTGAAAATTCCACAAGAACAGTCTTAGTGAACGGCCTCTTCGGGGGAAATCTGTAACTCTCTGAGATGAATTAACAGAACACAAAGCAGTTTCTCAGAAATCTTCTTTCCAGTTTTTAACGAAAGATATTTCCTTTTTCACCAAAGTCCTCTATGGGATTACAAATATCAGTTTGCAAATTACACAAGAACAGTCTTAGTGAAGGGCTTCTTGAGGGGAAAGCTGTAACACTTTGAGATGAACTAACACAACACAAAGCAGTTTCTCAGACAGCTTCTTTTCGGTTTTTATCTTAGGATATTTCCATTTTCAAAATAGCCCTCTATGGGCTTCCAAGTATCACTTTGCAAATTCCACAAGAACAGTCTTATAGAAAGGCTTCTTGAGGGGAAAGCTGTAACTCGGTGAGATGTATTAACAGAACACACGGCAGTTTCTCAGAAAGCTTCTTTCCAGTTTTTAACGGAAGTTATTTCCCTTTTCACCATAGTCCTCCATGGGCTTCCAAATATCACTTTGCAAATTCCAGAAGAACAGTCTTAGCGAAAGGCTTCTGAAGGGGAAATCTGTAACTCTGTGAGTTGAATTAACAGAACACAAAGCAGTTTCTCACAAATCTTCTTTCCAGTTTTTAACGGAAGTTAGTTCCTTTTTCACCATAGTCCTCTATGGGCTTCCAAATATGACTTTGCAAATTCCACAAGAACAGTCTTAGCGAAAGGCTTCTTGAGGGGGGAAGCTGTAACTCTGTGAGATGAATTAACAGAACACAAAGCAGTCTCTCAGAAAGCTTCTTTCCAGTATTTAACTGAAGATATTTCCTTTTTCACTATAGCCCTCTATGGGCTTCCAAATATCACTTTGGAAATCCCACAAGAACAGTCTTAGCGAAAGGCTTCTTGAGAGAAAAGCTGTACCTCGGTGATATGTACTAACAGAACACACCGCACTTTCTCAGAATGGTTCTTTCCAGTTTTTAACGGAAGATATTTCCTTTTTCACCTTAGCCCTCTATGGGCTTCCAAATATCACTTTGCAAATTTCACAAAACAGTCTTAGTTAACGGCTTCTTGAGGGGAAAGCTGTAACTCTGTGAGTGAACTAACAAAACACAAAGCAGCTTTCCATACAGCTTCTTTTCGGTTTTATCTTAGGATATTTCCATTTTCACCATAGCCTACTATGGGCATCGAAATATCACTTTGGAAATTCCACAAAAACAGTCTTAGCGGAAGGATTCTTGAGGCAAAAGCAGTAACTCTTTGAGATGAATTAACAGAACACAAAGCAGTTTCTCAGAAAGCTTCTTTTCAGTTTTTAACTGAAGGTATTTCCTTTTTCACCATAGCCCTCTATGG
The DNA here is from genome assembly GCF_047675955.1 of Chlorocebus sabaeus. Taxonomy (NCBI): domain Eukaryota; kingdom Metazoa; phylum Chordata; class Mammalia; order Primates; family Cercopithecidae; genus Chlorocebus; species Chlorocebus sabaeus. The sequence continues at coordinate 309,044 of NW_027326891.1, read as the reverse complement.
GCTTCAAAATATCACTTTGTAAATTCCACAAGAACAGCCTTAGCGAAAGGCTTCCTGAGGTAAAAGAGTAACTGTGAGTTGAATTAACAGAACACAAAGCAGTTTCTCAGAAAGCTTCTTTTCGGATTTTATCTTACTATATTTCCTTTTTCAACATAGCCCTCTATGGTCTTCCAAATATCACTTTGCAAATTACACAAGAACAGTCTTTGTGAAAGACTTCTTGAGGGGAAAGCTGTAACTCTCTGAGATGAATTAACAGATCACAAAGCAGTTTCTCAGAAAGCTTCTTTTCAGTTTTCATCTTAGGATATTTCCTTTATCAGCGTAGCCCTCTTTGGGCTTCCAAAAACATTTTGCAAATTCCACAAGAACAGTGTTAGCGAAAGGATTCTGGAGATAAAAGCTGTAAATCAGTAAGATGAATTAAGAGAATTCAAAGCAGTTTCTCAGAAACCTTCTTTTCGTTTTTTATCTTAGGATATTTCCATTTTAACCATAGGGCTATAGGGTTTCCAAATATCACTTTGCAAATTCCAGAAGAAAAGTCTTAGCGAAAGGCTTCTTGAGGGTAAAGCTGTAACTCTGTAAGATGAATTAACATAACACAAAACATTTTCTCAGAAACCTACTTTTCAGTTTTTACCTTAGGATATTTCCTTTTTCACCATAGCCCTCTATGGGATTCCAATTATCACTTTGAAAATTCCACATGAACAGTCTTAGTGAAAGTCTTCTTGAGGGGAAAGCTGTAACTCTGTGAGAGGAACTAACTGAACACAAAGCAGTTTCTCAGAAAGCTTCTTTCCAGTTTTTAACTGAGGATATTTCCTTTTTCACCATAGCCCTTTTGGGCTTCCACATATCACTTTGCAAATTTCACAAGAGCAGTCTTAGCGAAAGGCTTCTTGAGGGGAAAGCTCTAACTCTGTGAGATGAATTACCAGAACACAAAGCATTTTCTCACAAATCTTCGTTCCAGTTTTTAACGGAGGATATTTTCTTTCTCACCATAGTTCTCTATGGGCTTCCAAATATCACATTGCAAATCCCACAAGAACAGTCTTAGCGAAAGGCTTCTTTAGAGGAAAGCTGTAACTCAGTGAGACGTATTAACAGAAGACACGGCATTTTCTCAGAATGCTTCTTTCCAGTTTTTAACGGAAGATATTTCCTTTTTCACCATAGTCCCCTATGGGTATCCAAATATCACTTTCCAAATTTCACAAAACTGTCTTAATGAACGGCTTCTTGAGGGAAAAGCTGTAGCTCTTTGAGTTGAACTAACAGAACACAAATCAGTTTTTCAGACAGCTTCTCTTCGGTAAGTATCTTAGGATATTTCCATTTTCACCATAGCCCTCTATGGGCTTCCACATATCACTTTGGAAATTCCTGAAAAACAGTCTTAGCGGAAGGCTTCTTGAGGGGAAAGCTGTAATTCTTTGAGATGAATTAACAGAACAGAAAGCAGTTTCTCGGAAAGCTTCTTTTCATTTTTTAATTGAAGGTATTTCCATTTTCACCATAGCCCTCTATGGGATTCCAAATATCACTATGCAAATTCCACAAGAACAGTGGAAGCGAAAGACTTCGGGAGGGGAAAACTGTAACGCAGTGAGATGAATTAACAGAACACAAAGCAGTTTCTCAGATATCTTCTTTCCAGTTTTTAACGAAAGATATTTCCTTTTTCACGATAGTCCTCTATGGGCTTCCAAATATCACTTTGCAAATCCCACAAGAACAGTCTTTGCGAAAGCCTTCTTGACGGGAAAGCTGTAACTCGGTGAGATGCTTTAACAGAACACACGGCAGTTTCTCAAAAAGCTTCTTTCCAGTTTTTAACGGAAGATATGTCCTTTTTCACCATAGCCCTCTATGGGCTTCCAAATATCACTTTGCAAATTTCACAAGAATAGTCTCAGTGAATTGCTTCTTGAAGGGAAACCTGTAACTCTGTGAGATGAACTAACAGAACACAAAGCAGTTTATCAGAAAGCTTCTTTACAGTTTTTATCGGAAAATATTTCCTTTTTCACCATTGCCCTCTATGAGATTCTAAATATCACTTTCCAAATTTCAGAAGAACAGTCTTAGTGAATGGCCTCATGAGGGGAAATCTGTGACACTTTGAGATGAATTAACAGAACACAAAGCAGTTTCTCAGAAAGCTTCTTTTCGGATTTTATCTTACTATATTTCCTTTTTCAACATAGCCCTCTATGGTCTTCCAAATATCACTTTGCAAATTACACAAGAACAGTCTTTGTGAAAGACTTCTTGAGGGGAAAGCTGTAACTCTCTGAGATGAATTAACAGAACACAAAGCAGTTTCTCAGAAAGCTTCTTTTCAGTTTTTATCTTAGGCTATTTCCTTTTTCAGCATAGCCCTCTATGGGCTTCCAAAAACATTTTGCAAATTCCACAAGAACAGTCTTAGCGAAAGGATTCTGGAGATAAAAGCTGTAAATCTGTAAGATGAATTAAAAGAATTCAAAGCAGTTTCTCAGAAACCTTCTTTTCGTTTTTTATCTTAGGATATTTCCATTTTAACCATAGGGCTATAGGGTTTCCAAATATCACTTTGCAAATTCCAGAAGAAAAGTCTTAGCGAAAGGCTTCTTGAGGGTAAAGCTGTAACTCTGTAAGATGAATTAACAGAACACAAAACATTTTCTCAGAAACCTACTTTTCAGTTTTTACCTTAAGATATTTCCTTTTTCACCATAGCCCTCTATGGGACTCCAATTATCACTTTGAAAATTCCACATGAACAGTCTTAGCGAAAGTCTTCTTGAGGGGAAAGCTGTAACTCTGTGAGAGGAATTAACTGAACACAAAGCAGTTTCTCAGAAAGCTTCTTTCCAGTTTTTAACGGAGGATATTTCCTTTTTCACCATAGCCCTTTTGGGCTTCCATATATCACTTTGCGAATTCCACAACAACAGCCTTAGCGAAAGGCTTCCTGAGGTAAAAGAGTAACTCTGTGACTTGAATTAACAGAACACAAAGCCGTTTCCCAGAAAGCTTCTTTTCAGTTTTTATCTAGGGATGTTTCCTTTTTCACCATTGCCCTCTATGTGCCTCCAAATATCACTTTGCAATTCCACAAGCACAGTCTTAGTGAACGGCTTCCTGAGGGGAAAGCTGTAGCTCGGTGATATGTACTAACAGAACACACCGCATTTTCTCAGAATGGTTCTTTCCAGTTTTTAACGGAAGATATTTCCTTTTTCACCTTAGCCCTCTATGGGCTTCCAAATATCACTTTGCAAATTTCACAAAACAGTCTTAGTGAACGGCTTCTTGAGGAAAAAGCTGTAGCTCTGTGAGATGAACTAACAGAACACAAAGCAGATTTTCAGACAGCTTCTTTTCGGTAAGTATCTTACGATATTTCCATTTTCACCATAGCCCTCTATGTGCTTCCACATATCACTTTGGAAATTCCTCAAAAACAGTCTTAGCGGAAGGCTTCTTGAGGGGAAAGCTGTAACTCTTTGAGATGAATTAACAGAACACAAAGCAGTTTCTCGGAAAGCTTCTTTTCATTTTTTAACTGAAGTTATTTCCATTTTCACCATAGCCCTCTATGGGATTCCAAATATCTCTATGCAAATTCCACAAGAACAGTGGAAGCGAAAGACTTCTGGAGGGGAAAACTGTAACGCTGTGAGATGAATTAACAGAACACAAAGCAGTTTCTCAGATATCTTCTTTCCAGTTTTTAACGAAAGATATTTCCTTTTTCACCATAGTCCTCTATGGGCTTCCAAATATCACTTTGCAAATCCCACAAGAACAGTCTTAGCGAAAGCCTTCTTGACGGGAAAGCTGTAACTCGGTGAGATGATTTAACAGAACACACGGCAGATTCTCAAATAGCTTCTTTCCAATTTTTAACGGAAGATATGTCCTTTTTCACCATAGCCCTCTAAGGGCTTCCAAATATCACTTTGCAAATTTCACAAGAATAGTCTCAGTGAACTGCTTCTTGAAGGGAAATCTGTAACTCTGTGAGATGAACTAACAGAACACAAAGCAGTTTATCAGAAACCTTCTTTACAGTTTTTATCGGAAAATATTTCCTTTTTCACCATTGCCCTCTATGAGATTCTAAATATCACTTTCCAAATTTCAGAAGAACAGTCTTAGTGAACGGCCTCATGAGGGGAAATCTGTGACACTTTGAGATGAATTAACAGAACACAAAGCAGTTTCTCAGAAAGCTTCTTTTCGGATTTTATCTTACTATATTTCCTTTTTCAACATAGCCCTCTATGGTCTTCCAAATATCACTTTGCAAATTACACAAGAACAGTCTTTGTGAAAGACTTCTTGAGGGGAAAGCTGTAACTCTCTGAGATGAATTCACAGAACACAAAGCAGTTTCTCAGAAAGCTTCTTTTCGGATTTTATCTTACTATATTTCCTTTTTCAGCATAGCCCTCTATGGGCTTCCAAAAACATTTTGCAAATTCCACAAGAACAGTCTTAGCGAAAGGATTCTGGAGATAAAAGCTGTAAATCTGTAAGATGAATTAAAAGAATTCAAAGCAGTTTCTCAGAAACCTTCTTTTCGTTTTTTATCTTACGATATTTCCATTTTAACCATAGGGCTATAGGGTTTCCAAATATCACTTTGCAAATTCCAGAAGAAAAGTCTTAGCGAAAGGCTTCTTGAGGGTAAAGCTGTAACTCTGTAAGATGAATTAACAGAACACAAAACATTTTCTCAGAAACCTACTTTTCAGTTTTTACCTTAGGATATTTCCTTTTTCACCATAGCCCTCTATGGGATTCCAATTATCACTTTGAAAATTCCACATGAACAGTCTTAGCGAAAGTCTTCTTGAGGGGAAAGCTGTAACTCTGTGAGAGGAACTAACTGAACACAAAGCAGTTTCTCAGAAAGCTTCTTCCCAGTTTTTAACTGAGGATATTTCCTTTTTCACCATAGCCCTTTTGGGCTTCCAAATATCACTTTGCAAATTCCACAACAACAGCCTTAGCGAAAGGCTTCCTGAGGTAAAAGAGTAACTCTGTGACTTGAATTAACAGAACACAAAGCCGTTTCCCAGAAAGCTTCTTTTCAGTTTTTATCTTGGGATGTTTCCTTTTTCACCATTGCCCTCTATGTGCCTCCAAATATCACTTTGCAATTCCACAAGAACAGTCTTAGTGAACGGCTTCCTGAGGGGAAAGCTGTAGCTCGGTGATATGTCCTAACAGAACACACCGCATTTTCTCAGAATGGTTCTTTCCAGTTTTTATCGGAAGATATTTCCTTTTTCACCTTAGCCCTCTATGGGCTTCCAAATATCACTTTGCAAATTTCACAAAACAGTCTTAGTGAACGGCTTCTTGAGGGAAAAGCTGTAGCTCTGTGAGATGAACTAACAGAACACAAAGCAGTTTTTCAGACAGCTTCTTTTCGGTAAGTATCTTACGATATTTCCATTTTCACCATAGCCCTCTATGGGCTTCCACATATCACTTTGGAAATTCCTCAAAAACAGTCTTAGCGGAAGGCTTCTTGAGGGGAAAGCTGTAACTCTTTGAGATGAATTAACAGAACACAAAGCAGTTTCTCGGAAAGCTTCTTTTCATTTTTTAACTGAAGTTATTTCCATTTTCACCATAGCCCTCTAAGGGATTCCAAATATCACTATGCAAATTCCACAAGAACAGTGGAAGCGAAAGACTTCTGGAGGGGAAAACTGTAACGCTGTGAGATGAATTAACAGAACACAAAGCAGTTTCTCAGATATCTTCTTTCCAGTTTTTAACGAAAGATATTTCCTTTTTCACCATAGTCCTCTATGGGCTTCCAAATATCACTTTGCAAATCCCACAAGAACAGTCTTAGCGAAAGCCTTCTTGACGGGAAAGCTGTAACTCGGTGAGATGATTTAACAGAACACACGGCAGTTTCTCAAAAAGCTTCTTTCCAGTTTTTAACGGAAGATATGTCCTTTTTCACCATAGCCCTCTAGGGGCTTCCAAATATCACTTTGCAAATTCCACAAGAACAGTTTTACCGAAAGGCTTCTTGAGAAGAAAGCTGTAACTCTGTGAGATGAATTAACAGAACACAAAGCAGTTTCACAGAAAGCTTCATTTCAGTTTTTATCTTTGGATGTTTTCTTTTTCATCATAGCCCTCTATGTGCCTTCAAATATCACTTTGAAAATTCCACAAGGAAAGTCTTAGTGAACGGCTTCTTGAGGGGAAAACTGTAACTCTGTGAGATGAATTAACAGAACACAAAGCAGTTTCTCAGATAGCTTCTTTCCAGTTTCTAACGGAGGATATTTCCTTTTAAGCCAGCCCTCTATGGGCTTCCAAATATCACTTTGCAAGTTTCACAAGAACAGTCTTAGCGAAAGGCTTCCTGAGGGGAAAGTTGTAACTCTGTGAGATGAATTAACAGAACACAAAGCAGTTTCTCAAAAAGCTTCTTTTCAGTTTTTAACGGAAGATATTTCCTTTTTCAACATAACAATGTATGGGCTTCCAAATATCACTTTGCAAATTCCACAAGAACAGTCTTAGCGAAAGGCTTTTAGAGGGAAATGTTGTAACTATGTGAGATGAATTAACAGAACACAAAGCAATTTCTCAGAAAGCTTCTTTTCAGTTTTTATCTTACGATATTTCCTTTTTCACCATAGACCTCTATGGGCTTCCAAATCTCACTTTGCAAATTCCACAAGAACAGTCTTAGCGAAAGAATTATTGAGTGGAAAGCTGTAACTCTTTGAGGTGAATTAACAGAACAAAAAGGAGTTTCTCAGAAAGCTTCTTTCCGCTTTTTAACAGAAGATATTTCCTTTTTCACCATAGCGCTCTATGGGCTTCCAAATATCATTTTGCAAATCCCACAACGCAGTCTTAGCGAAAGGCTTCTTGAAGGGAAAGCTGTAACTGGGTGAGGTCTATTATCGGAACACATGGCAGTTTCTCAGAAAGCTTCTTTCCAGTTTTTAACTGAAGATATTTCCTTTTTCACCATAGCCCTCTATGGGCTTCCAAATATCACTTTGGATATTCGACAGCAGCCTTAGCGAAAGGCTTTTAGAGGGAAATGTAACTCTGTGAGATGAATTAACAGAACACAAAGGAGTTTCTCAGAAAGCTTCTTTCCAGTTTTTAATGGAAAATAATTCCTTTTTCACCATAGCCCTCTATGGGATTCTAAATATCACTTTCCAAATTTCAGAAGAACAGTCTTAGTGAACGGCCTCTTGAGGGGAAATCTGTAACTCTCTGAGATGAATTAACAGAACACAAAGCAGTTTCTCAGAAATCTTCTTTCCAGTTTTTAACGGAAGATATGTCCTTTTTCACCATAGCCCTCTATGGGCTTGCAAATATCACTTTGCAAATTCCTCAAGAACAGTCTTACCGAAAGGCTTCTTGAGAATAAAGCTGTAACTCTGTGAGATGAATTAACAGAAAGCAAAGCAGTTTCTCAGAAAATTTCTTTCCAGTTTTTAATGGAAGATATATCCTTTTTCACCATAGCCCTCTATGGGCTTCCAAATATCACTTTGCAAATTCCACAAGAACAGTCTTCGGGAAAGGCTTCTGGAGGGGAAACCTGTAACTCTGTGAGATGAACTAACAGAACACAAAGCAGTTTCTCAGATAGCTTCTTTCCTGTTTTTAACTGAAGATATTTCCTTTTTCACCATAGCCCTCTAAGGGCTTCCAAATATCACATTGCAAATGCCACAAGAACAGTCTTAGCGAAAGGCTGCTAGAGGGGAAAGCTGTAACTCGGTTAGATGTATTCACAGAACACACGGCAGTATCTCAGAATGCTTCTTTCCAGTTTTTAACGGAAGATATTCCCTTTTTCACCATAGCCCTCTAAGGGCTTCCAAATATCACTTTGCAAATTCCAAAAGAGCAGTCTTAGCGAAAGACTTCTGGAGCGGAAAGCTGTAACTCTCTGAAATGAATTAACAGAACACAGAGCTGTTCCTCAGAAAGCTTCTTTCCAGTTTTCAACCGAAGATATTTTCTTTTTCCCATAGCCCTCTATGGGCTTCCAAATATCACTTAGAAAATTCCACAAGAACAGTCTTAGCGAAAGGCTTCTTGAGGTGAAAGCTGTAACACGGTGAGATGTTTTAACAGAACACTCATCAGTTTCTCAGAAAGCTTCTTTCCAATTTTTAACGTAAGTTATTTCCTTTTTCACCATAGCCCTCTACGGGCTTCTAAGATCACTTTGCAAATTCCACAAGAACAGTCTTAGCGAAAGGCTTCTGGGAGCAAAGCTGTAATTCTGTGAGATGATCTAACAAAACACGAAGCAGTTTCTCAGAAATCTTCTTTTCGGTTTTTAATGGAAGAAATGTCCTTTTTCATCATAGTCCTCAATGGGCTTCCAAATTTCACTTTGCAAATTCCACAAGAACAGTCTTAGCGAAAGGCTTTTTGAGGGGAAAGCTGTAACTCTGGTGACGAATTAACAGAACACAAAGCAGTTTCTCAGAAAGCTTCTTTTCAGTTTTCGTCTTAGGATATTTCCTTTTTCACCGTAGCCCTCTATGGGCTTCCAAATATCACTTTGCATATTCCAAAAGAACAACCTTAGTGATCGGCTTCATGATAGGAAAGCTGTAACTCTGTGAGATTAATTAACGGAACACAAAGCAGTTTCTCAGAAAGGTTCTTTCCAGTTTTTAGCGGAAGATATTTCCTTTTTCACCATAGTCCACTATGGGCTTCAAAATATCACTTTGAAAATTCCACAAGAACAGTCTTAGTGAACGGCCTCTTCGGGGGAAATCTGTAACTCTCTGAGATGAATTAACAGAACACAAAGCAGTTTCTCAGAAATCTTCTTTCCAGTTTTTAACGAAAGATATTTCCTTTTTCACCAAAGTCCTCTATGGGATTACAAATATCAGTTTGCAAATTACACAAGAACAGTCTTAGTGAAGGGCTTCTTGAGGGGAAAGCTGTAACACTTTGAGATGAACTAACACAACACAAAGCAGTTTCTCAGACAGCTTCTTTTCGGTTTTTATCTTAGGATATTTCCATTTTCAAAATAGCCCTCTATGGGCTTCCAAGTATCACTTTGCAAATTCCACAAGAACAGTCTTATAGAAAGGCTTCTTGAGGGGAAAGCTGTAACTCGGTGAGATGTATTAACAGAACACACGGCAGTTTCTCAGAAAGCTTCTTTCCAGTTTTTAACGGAAGTTATTTCCCTTTTCACCATAGTCCTCCATGGGCTTCCAAATATCACTTTGCAAATTCCAGAAGAACAGTCTTAGCGAAAGGCTTCTGAAGGGGAAATCTGTAACTCTGTGAGTTGAATTAACAGAACACAAAGCAGTTTCTCACAAATCTTCTTTCCAGTTTTTAACGGAAGTTAGTTCCTTTTTCACCATAGTCCTCTATGGGCTTCCAAATATGGCTTTGCAAATTCCACAAGAACAGTCTTAGCGAAAGGCTTCTTGAGGGGGGAAGCTGTAACTCTGTGAGATGAATTAACAGAACACAAAGCAGTCTCTCAGAAAGCTTCTTTCCAGTATTTAACTGAAGATATTTCCTTTTTCACTATAGCCCTCTATGGGCTTCCAAATATCACTTTGGAAATCCCACAAGAACAGTCTTAGCGAAAGGCTTCTTGAGAGAAAAGCTGTACCTCGGTGATATGTACTAACAGAACACACCGCACTTTCTCAGAATGGTTCTTTCCAGTTTTTAACGGAAGATATTTCCTTTTTCACCTTAGCCCTCTATGGGCTTCCAAATATCACTTTGCAAATTTCACAAAACAGTCTTAGTTAACGGCTTCTTGAGGGGAAAGCTGTAACTCTGTGAGTGAACTAACAAAACACAAAGCAGCTTTCCGTACAGCTTCTTTTCGGTTTTTATCTTAGGATATTTCCATTTTCACCATAGCCTACTATGGGCATCGAAATATCACTTTGGAAATTCCACAAAAACAGTCTTAGCGGAAGGATTCTTGAGGCAAAAGCAGTAACTCTTTGAGATGAATTAACAGAACACAAAGCAGTTTCTCAGAAAGCTTCTTTTCAGTTTTTAACTGAAGGTATTTCCTTTTTCACCATAGCCCTCTATGGGCTTCAAAATATCACTTTGTAAATTCCACAAGAACAGCCTTAGCGAAAGGCTTCCTGAGGTAAAAGAGTAACTGTGAGTTGAATTAACAGAACACAAAGCAGTTTCTCAGAAAGCTTCTTTTCGGATTTTATCTTACTATATTTCCTTTTTCAACATAGCCCTCTATGGTCTTCCAAATATCACTTTGCAAATTACACAAGAACAGTCTTTGTGAAAGACTTCTTGAGGGGAAAGCTGTAACTCTCTGAGATGAATTAACAGATCACAAAGCAGTTTCTCAGAAAGCTTCTTTTCAGTTTTCATCTTAGGATATTTCCTTTATCAGCGTAGCCCTCTGTGGGCTTCCAAAAACATTTTGCAAATTCCACAAGAACAGTCTTAGCGAAAGGATTCTGGAGATAAAAGCTGTAAATCAGTAAGATGAATTAAGAGAATTCAAAGCAGTTTCTCAGAAACCTTCTTTTCGTTTTTTATCTTAGGATATTTCCATTTTAACCATAGGGCTATAGGGTTTCCAAATATCACTTTGCAAATTCCAGAAGAAAAGTCTTAGCGAAAGGCTTCTTGAGGGTAAAGCTGTAACTCTGTAAGATGAATTAACAGAACACAAAACATTTTCTCAGAAACCTACTTTTCAGTTTTTACCTTAGGATATTTCCTTTTTCACCATAGCCCTCTATGGGATTCCAATTATCACTTTGAAAATTCCACATGAACAGTCTTAGTGAAAGTCTTCTTGAGGGGAAAGCTGTAACTCTGTGAGAGGAACTAACTGAACACAAAGCAGTTTCTCAGAAAGCTTCTTTCCAGTTTTTAACTGAGGATATTTCCTTTTTCACCATAGCCCTTTTGGGCTTCCACATATCACTTTGCAAATTTCACAAGAGCAGTCTTAGCGAAAGGCTTCTTGAGGGGAAAGCTCTAACTCTGTGAGATGAATTACCAGAACACAAAGCATTTTCTCACAAATCTTCGTTCCAGTTTTTAACGGAGGATATTTTCTTTCTCACCATAGTTCTCTATGGGCTTCCAAATATCACATTGCAAATCCCACAAGAACAGTCTTAGCGAAAGGCTTCTTGAGAGGAAAGCTGTAACTCAGTGAGACGTATTAACAGAAGACACGGCATTTTCTCAGAATGCTTCTTTCCAGTTTTTAACGGAAGATATTTCCTTTTTCACCATAGTCCCCTATGGGTATCCAAATATCACTTTCCAAATTTCACAAAACTGTCTTAATGAACGGCTTCTTGAGGGAAAAGCTGTAGCTCTTTGAGTTGAACTAACAGAACACAAATCAGTTTTTCAGACAGCTTCTCTTCGGTAAGTATCTTAGGATATTTCCATTTTCACCATAGCCCTCTATGGGCTTCCACATATCACTTTGGAAATTCCTCAAAAACAGTCTTAGCGGAAGGCTTCTTGAGGGGAAAGCTGTAATTCTTTGAGATGAATTAACAGAAGAGAAAGCAGTTTCTCGGAAAGCTTCTTTTCATTTTTTAATTGAAGGTATTTCCATTTTCACCATAGCCCTCTATGGGATTCCAAATATCACTATGCAAATTCCACAAGAACAGTGGAAGCGAAAGACTTCGGGAGGGGAAAACTGTAACGCTGTGAGATGAATTAACAGAACACAAAGCAGTTTCTCAGATATCTTCTTTCCAGTTTTTAACGAAAGATATTTCCTTTTTCACCATAGTCCTCTATGGGCTTCCAAATATCACTTTGCAAATCCCACAAGAACAGTCTTAGCGAAAGCCTTCTTGACGGGAAAGCTGTAACTCGGTGAGATGATTTAACAGAACACACGGCAGTTTCTCAAAAAGCTTCTTTCCAGTTTTTAACGGAAGATATGTCCTTTTTCACCATAGCCCTCTATGGGCTTCCAAATATCACTTTGCAAATTTCACAAGAATAGTCTCAGTGAACTGCTTCTTGAAGGGAAACCTGTAACTCTGTGAGATGAACTAACAGAACACAAAGCAGTTTATCAGAAAGCTTCTTTACAGTTTTTATCGGAAAATATTTCCTTTTTCACCATTGCCCTCTATGAGATTCTAAATATCACTTTCCAAATTTCAGAAGAACAGTCTTAGTGAACGGCCTCATGAGGGGAAATCTGTGACACTTTGAGATGAATTAACAGAACACAAAGCAGTTTCTCAGAAAGCTTCTTTTCGGATTTTATCTTACTATATTTCCTTTTTCAACATAGCCCTCTATGGTCTTCCAAATATCACTTTGCAAATTACACAAGAACAGTCTTTGTGAAAGACTTCTTGAGGGGAAAGCTGTAACTCTCTGAGATGAATTAACAGAACACAAAGCAGTTTCTCAGAAAGCTTCTTTTCAGTTTTTATCTTAGGATATTTCCTTTTTCAGCATAGCCCTCTATGGGCTTCCAAAAACATTTTGCAAATTCCACAAGAACAGTCTTAGCGAAAGGATTCTGGAGATAAAAGCTGTAAATCTGTAAGATGAATTAAAAGAATTCAAAGCAGTTTCTCAGAAACCTTCTTTTCGTTTTTTATCTTACGATATTTCCATTTTAACCATAGGGCTATAGGGTTTCCAAATATCACTTTGCAAATTCCAGAAGAAAAGTCTTAGCGAAAGGCTTCTTGAGGGTAAAGCTGTAACTCTGTAAGATGAATTAACAGAACACAAAACATTTTCTCAGAAACCTACTTTTCAGTTTTTACCTTAGGATATTTCCTTTTTCACCATAGCCCTCTATGGGATTCCAATTATCACTTTGAAAATTCCACATGAACAGTCTTAGCGAAAGTCTTCTTGAGGGGAAAGCTGTAACTCTGTGAGAGGAACTAACTGAACACAAAGCAGTTTCTCAGAAAGCTTCTTCCCAGTTTTTAACTGAGGATATTTCCGTTTTCACCATAGCCCTTTTGGGCTTCCAAATATCACTTTGCAAATTCCACAACAACAGCCTTAGCGAAAGGCTTCCTGAGGTAAAAGAGTAACTCTGTGACTTGAATTAACAGAACACAAAGCCGTTTCCCAGAAAGCTTCTTTTCAGTTTTTATCTTGGGATGTTTCCTTTTTCACCATTGCCCTCTATGTGCCTCCAAATATCACTTTGCAATTCCACAAGAACAGTCTTAGTGAACGGCTTCCTGAGGGGAAAGCTGTAGCTCGGTGATATGTACTAACAGAACACACCGCATTTTCTCAGAATGGTTCTTTCCAGTTTTTAACGGAAGATATTTCCTTTTTCACCTTAGCCCTCTATGGGCTTCCAAATATCACTTTGCAAATTTCACAAAACAGTCTTAGTGAACGGCTTCTTGAGGGAAAAGCTGTAGCTCTGTGAGATGAACTAACAGAACACAAAGCAGTTTTTCAGACAGCTTCTTTTCGGTAAGTATCTTACGATATTTCCATTTTCACCATAGCCCTCTATGGGCTTCCACATATCACTTTGGAAATTCCTCAAAAACAGTCTTAGCGGAAGGCTTCTTGAGGGGAAAGCTGTAACTCTTTGAGATGAATTAACAGAACACAAAGCAGTTTCTCGGAAAGCTTCTTTTCATTTTTTAACTGAAGTTATTTCCATTTTCACCATAGCCCTCTATGGGATTCCAAATATCACTATGCAAATTCCACAAGAACAGTGGAAGCGAAAGACTTCTGGAGGGGAAAACTGTAACGCTGTGAGATGAATTAACAGAACACAAAGCAGTTTCTCAGATATCTTCTTTCCAGTTTTTAACGAAAGATATTTCCTTTTTCACCATAGTCCTCTATGGGCTTCCAAATATCACTTTGCAAATCCCACAAGAACAGTCTTAGCGAAAGCCTTCTTGACGGGAAAGCTGTAACTCGGTGAGATGATTTAACAGAACACACGGCAGATTCTCAAATAGCTTCTTTTCAATTTTTAACGGAAGATATGTCCTTTTTCACCATAGCCCTCTATGGGCTTCCAAATATCACTTTGCAAATTTCACAAGAATAGTCTCAGTGAACTGCTTCTTGAAGGGAAATCTGTAACTCTGTGAGATGAACTAACAGAACACAAAGCAGTTTATCAGAAACCTTCTTTACAGTTTTTATCGGAAAATATTTCCTTTTTCACCATTGCCCTCTATGAGATTCTAAATATCACTTTCCAAATTTCAGAAGAACAGTCTTAGTGAACGGCCTCATGAGGGGAAATCTGTGACACTTTGAGATGAATTAACAGAACACAAAGCAGTTTCTCAGAAAGCTTCTTTTCGGATTTTATCTTACTATATTTCCTTTTTCAACATAGCCCTCTATGGTCTTCCAAATATCACTTTGCAAATTACACAAGAACAGTCTTTGTGAAAGACTTCTTGAGGGGAAAGCTGTAACTCTCTGAGATGAATTCACAGAACACAAAGCAGTTTCTCAGAAAGCTTCTTTTCAGTTTTTATCTTAGGATATTTCCTTTTTCAGCATACCCCTCTATGGGCTTCCAAAAACATTTTGCAAATTCCACAAGAACAGTCTTAGCGAAAGGATTCTGGAGATAAAAGCTGTAAATCTGTAAGATGAATTAAAAGAATTCAAAGCAGTTTCTCAGAAACCTTCTTTTCGTTTTTTATCTTACGATATTTCCATTTTAACCATAGGGCTATAGGGTTTCCAAATATCACTTTGCAAATTCCAGAAGAAAAGTCTTAGCGAAAGGCTTCTTGAGGGTAAAGCTGTAACTCTGTAAGATGAATTAACAGAACACAAAACATTTTCTCAGAAACCTACTTTTCAGTTTTTACCTTAGGATATTTCCTTTTTCACCATAGCCCTCTATGGGATTCCAATTATCACTTTGAAAATTCCACATGAACAGTCTTAGCGAAAGTCTTCTTGAGGGGAAAGCTGTAACTCTGTGAGAGGAACTAACTGAACACAAAGCAGTTTCTCAGAAAGCTTCTTCCCAGTTTTTAACTGAGGATATTTCCTTTTTCACCATAGCCCTTTTGGGCTTCCAAATATCACTTTGCAAATTCCACAACAACAGCCTTAGCGAAAGGCTTCCTGAGGTAAAAGAGTAACTCTGTGACTTGAATTAACAGAACACAAAGCCGTTTCCCAGAAAGCTTCTTTTCAGTTTTTATCTTGGGATGTTTCCTTTTTCACCATTGCCCTCTATGTGCCTCCAAATATCACTTTGCAATTCCACAAGAACAGTCTTAGTGAACGGCTTCCTGAGGGGAAAGCTGTAGCTCGGTGATATGTCCTAACAGAACACACCGCATTTTCTCAGAATGGTTCTTTCCAGTTTTTATCGGAAGATATTTCCTTTTTCACCTTAGCCCTCTATGGGCTTCCAAATATCACTTTGCAAATTTCACAAAACAGTCTTAGTGAACGGCTTCTTGAGGGAAAAGCTGTAGCTCTGTGAGATGAACTAACAGAACACAAAGCAGTTTTTCAGACAGCTTCTTTTCGGTAAGTATCTTACGATATTTCCATTTTCACCATAGCCCTCTATGGGCTTCCACATATCACTTTGGAAATTCCTCAAAAACAGTCTTAGCGGAAGGCTTCTTGAGGGGAAAGCTGTAACTCTTTGAGATGAATTAACAGAACACAAAGCAGTTTCTCGGAAAGCTTCTTTTCATTTTTTAACTGAAGTTATTTCCATTTTCACCATAGCCCTCTATGGGATTCCAAATATCACTATGCAAATTCCACAAGAACAGTGGAAGCGAAAGACTTCTGGAGGGGAAAACTGTAACGCTGTGAGATGAATTAACAGAACACAAAGCAGTTTCTCAGATATCTTCTTTCCAGTTTTTAACGAAAGATATTTCCTTTTTCACCATAGTCCTCTATGGGCTTCCAAATATCACTTTGCAAATCCCACAAGAACAGTCTTAGCGAAAGCCTTCTTGACGGGAAAGCTGTAACTCGGTGAGATGATTTAACAGAACACACGGCAGTTTCTCAAAAAGCTTCTTTCCAGTTTTTAACGGAAGATATGTCCTTTTTCACCATAGCCCTCTAGGGGCTTCCAAATATCACTTTGCAAATTCCACAAGAACAGTTTTACCGAAAGGCTTCTTGAGAAGAAAGCTGTAACTCTGTGAGATGAATTAACAGAACACAAAGCAGTTTCACAGAAAGCTTCATTTCAGTTTTTATCTTTGGATGTTTTCTTTTTCATCATAGCCCTCTATGTGCCTTCAAATATCACTTTGAAAATTCCACAAGGAAAGTCTTAGTGAACGGCTTCTTGAGGGGAAAACTGTAACTCTGTGAGATGAATTAACAGAACACAAAGCAGTTTCTCAGATAGCTTCTTTCCAGTTTCTAACGGAGGATATTTCCTTTTAAGCCAGCCCTCTATGGGCTTCCAAATATCACTTTGCAAGTTTCACAAGAACAGTCTTAGCGAAAGGCTTCCTGAGGGGAAAGTTGTAACTCTGTGAGATGAATTAACAGAACACAAAGCAGTTTCTCAAAAAGCTTCTTTTCAGTTTTTAACGGAAGATATTTCCTTTTTCAACATAACAATGTATGGGCTTCCAAATATCACTTTGCAAATTCCACAAGAACAGTCTTAGCGAAAGGCTTTTAGAGGGAAATGTTGTAACTATGTGAGATGAATTAACAGAACACAAAGCAATTTCTCAGAAAGCTTCTTTTCAGTTTTTATCTTACGATATTTCCTTTTTCACCATAGACCTCTATGGGCTTCCAAATCTCACTTTGCAAATTCCACAAGAACAGTCTTAGCGAAAGAATTATTGAGTGGAAAGCTGTAACTCTTTGAGGTGAATTAACAGAACAAAAAGGAGTTTCTCAGAAAGCTTCTTTCCGCTTTTTAACAGAAGATATTTCCTTTTTCACCATAGCGCTCTATGGGCTTCCAAATATCATTTTGCAAATCCCACAACGCAGTCTTAGCGAAAGGCTTCTTGAAGGGAAAGCTGTAACTGGGTGAGGTCTATTATCGGAACACATGGCAGTTTCTCAGAAAGCTTCTTTCCAGTTTTTAACTGAAGATATTTCCTTTTTCACCATAGCCCTCTATGGGCTTCCAAATATCACTTTGGATATTCGACAGCAGCCTTAGCGAAAGGCTTTTAGAGGGAAATGTAACTCTGTGAGATGAATTAACAGAACACAAAGGAGTTTCTCAGAAAGCTTCTTTCCAGTTTTTAATGGAAAATAATTCCTTTTTCACCATAGCCCTCTATGGGATTCTAAATATCACTTTCCAAATTTCAGAAGAACAGTCTTAGTGAACGGCCTCTTGAGGGGAAATCTGTAACTCTCTGAGATGAATTAACAGAACACAAAGCAGTTTCTCAGAAATCTTCTTTCCAGTTTTTAACGGAAGATATGTCCTTTTTCACCATAGCCCTCTATGGGCTTGCAAATATCACTTTGCAAATTCCTCAAGAACAGTCTTACCGAAAGGCTTCTTGAGAATAAAGCTGTAACTCTGTGAGATGAATTAACAGAAAGCAAAGCAGTTTCTCAGAAAATTTCTTTCCAGTTTTTAATGGAAGATATATCCTTTTTCACCATAGCCCTCTATGGGCTTCCAAATATCACTTTGCAAATTCCACAAGAACAGTCTTCGGGAAAGGCTTCTGGAGGGGAAACCTGTAACTCTGTGAGATGAACTAACAGAACACAAAGCAGTTTCTCAGATAGCTTCTTTCCTGTTTTTAACTGAAGATATTTCCTTTTTCACCATAGCCCTCTAAGGGCTTCCAAATATCACATTGCAAATGCCACAAGAACAGTCTTAGCGAAAGGCTGCTAGAGGGGAAAGCTGTAACTCGGTTAGATGTATTCACAGAACACACGGCAGTATCTCAGAATGCTTCTTTCCAGTTTTTAACGGAAGATATTCCCTTTTTCACCATAGCCCTCTAAGGGCTTCCAAATATCACTTTGCAAATTCCAAAAGAGCAGTCTTAGCGAAAGACTTCTGGAGCGGAAAGCTGTAACTCTCTGAAATGAATTAACAGAACACAGAGCTGTTCCTCAGAAAGCTTCTTTCCAGTTTTCAACCGAAGATATTTTCTTTTTCCCATAGCCCTCTATGGGCTTCCAAATATCACTTAGAAAATTCCACAAGAACAGTCTTAGCGAAAGGCTTCTTGAGGTGAAAGCTGTAACACGGTGAGATGTTTTAACAGAACACTCATCAGTTTCTCAGAAAGCTTCTTTCCAATTTTTAACGTAAGTTATTTCCTTTTTCACCATAGCCCTCTACGGGCTTCTAAGATCACTTTGCAAATTCCACAAGAACAGTCTTAGCGAAAGGCTTCTGGGAGCAAAGCTGTAATTCTGTGAGATGATCTAACAAAACACGAAGCAGTTTCTCAGAAATCTTCTTTTCGGTTTTTAATGGAAGAAATGTCCTTTTTCATCATAGTCCTCAATGGGCTTCCAAATTTCACTTTGCAAATTCCACAAGAACAGTCTTAGCGAAAGGCTTTTTGAGGGGAAAGCTGTAACTCTGGTGACGAATTAACAGAACACAAAGCAGTTTCTCAGAAAGCTTCTTTTCAGTTTTCGTCTTAGGATATTTCCTTTTTCACCGTAGCCCTCTATGGGCTTCCAAATATCACTTTGCATATTCCAAAAGAACAACCTTAGTGATCGGCTTCATGATAGGAAAGCTGTAACTCTGTGAGATTAATTAACGGAACACAAAGCAGTTTCTCAGAAAGGTTCTTTCCAGTTTTTAGCGGAAGATATTTCCTTTTTCACCATAGTCCACTATGGGCTTCAAAATATCACTTTGAAAATTCCACAAGAACAGTCTTAGTGAACGGCCTCTTCGGGGGAAATCTGTAACTCTCTGAGATGAATTAACAGAACACAAAGCAGTTTCTCAGAAATCTTCTTTCCAGTTTTTAACGAAAGATATTTCCTTTTTCACCAAAGTCCTCTATGGGATTACAAATATCAGTTTGCAAATTACACAAGAACAGTCTTAGTGAAGGGCTTCTTGAGGGGAAAGCTGTAACACTTTGAGATGAACTAACACAACACAAAGCAGTTTCTCAGACAGCTTCTTTTCGGTTTTTATCTTAGGATATTTCCATTTTCAAAATAGCCCTCTATGGGCTTCCAAGTATCACTTTGCAAATTCCACAAGAACAGTCTTATAGAAAGGCTTCTTGAGGGGAAAGCTGTAACTCGGTGAGATGTATTAACAGAACACACGGCAGTTTCTCAGAAAGCTTCTTTCCAGTTTTTAACGGAAGTTATTTCCCTTTTCACCATAGTCCTCCATGGGCTTCCAAATATCACTTTGCAAATTCCAGAAGAACAGTCTTAGCGAAAGGCTTCTGAAGGGGAAATCTGTAACTCTGTGAGTTGAATTAACAGAACACAAAGCAGTTTCTCACAAATCTTCTTTCCAGTTTTTAACGGAAGTTAGTTCCTTTTTCACCATAGTCCTCTATGGGCTTCCAAATATGGCTTTGCAAATTCCACAAGAACAGTCTTAGCGAAAGGCTTCTTGAGGGGGGAAGCTGTAACTCTGTGAGATGAATTAACAGAACACAAAGCAGTCTCTCAGAAAGCTTCTTTCCAGTATTTAACTGAAGATATTTCCTTTTTCACTATAGCCCTCTATGGGCTTCCAAATATCACTTTGGAAATCCCACAAGAACAGTCTTAGCGAAAGGCTTCTTGAGAGAAAAGCTGTACCTCGGTGATATGTACTAACAGAACACACCGCACTTTCTCAGAATGGTTCTTTCCAGTTTTTAACGGAAGATATTTCCTTTTTCACCTTAGCCCTCTATGGGCTTCCAAATATCACTTTGCAAATTTCACAAAACAGTCTTAGTTAACGGCTTCTTGAGGGGAAAGCTGTAACTCTGTGAGTGAACTAACAAAACACAAAGCAGCTTTCCGTACAGCTTCTTTTCGGTTTTTATCTTAGGATATTTCCATTTTCACCATAGCCTACTATGGGCATCGAAATATCACTTTGGAAATTCCACAAAAACAGTCTTAGCGGAAGGATTCTTGAGGCAAAAGCAGTAACTCTTTGAGATGAATTAACAGAACACAAAGCAGTTTCTCAGAAAGCTTCTTTTCAGTTTTTAACTGAAGGTATTTCCTTTTTCACCATAGCCCTCTATGGGCTTCAAAATATCACTTTGTAAATTCCACAAGAACAGCCTTAGCGAAAGGCTTCCTGAGGTAAAAGAGTAACTGTGAGTTGAATTAACAGAACACAAAGCAGTTTCTCAGAAAGCTTCTTTTCGGATTTTATCTTACTATATTTCCTTTTTCAACATAGCCCTCTATGGTCTTCCAAATATCACTTTGCAAATTACACAAGAACAGTCTTTGTGAAAGACTTCTTGAGGGGAAAGCTGTAACTCTCTGAGATGAATTAACAGATCACAAAGCAGTTTCTCAGAAAGCTTCTTTTCAGTTTTCATCTTAGGATATTTCCTTTATCAGCGTAGCCCTCTGTGGGCTTCCAAAAACATTTTGCAAATTCCACAAGAACAGTCTTAGCGAAAGGATTCTGGAGATAAAAGCTGTAAATCAGTAAGATGAATTAAGAGAATTCAAAGCAGTTTCTCAGAAACCTTCTTTTCGTTTTTTATCTTAGGATATTTCCATTTTAACCATAGGGCTATAGGGTTTCCAAATATCACTTTGCAAATTCCAGAAGAAAAGTCTTAGCGAAAGGCTTCTTGAGGGTAAAGCTGTAACTCTGTAAGATGAATTAACAGAACACAAAACATTTTCTCAGAAACCTACTTTTCAGTTTTTACCTTAGGATATTTCCTTTTTCACCATAGCCCTCTATGGGATTCCAATTATCACTTTGAAAATTCCACATGAACAGTCTTAGTGAAAGTCTTCTTGAGGGGAAAGCTGTAACTCTGTGAGAGGAACTAACTGAACACAAAGCAGTTTCTCAGAAAGCTTCTTTCCAGTTTTTAACTGAGGATATTTCCTTTTTCACCATAGCCCTTTTGGGCTTCCACATATCACTTTGCAAATTTCACAAGAGCAGTCTTAGCGAAAGGCTTCTTGAGGGGAAAGCTCTAACTCTGTGAGATGAATTACCAGAACACAAAGCATTTTCTCACAAATCTTCGTTCCAGTTTTTAACGGAGGATATTTTCTTTCTCACCATAGTTCTCTATGGGCTTCCAAATATCACATTGCAAATCCCACAAGAACAGTCTTAGCGAAAGGCTTCTTGAGAGGAAAGCTGTAACTCAGTGAGACGTATTAACAGAAGACATGGCATTTTCTCAGAATGCTTCTTTCCAGTTTTTAACGGAAGATATTTCCTTTTTCACCATAGTCCCCTATGGGTATCCAAATATCACTTTCCAAATTTCACAAAACTGTCTTAATGAACGGCTTCTTGAGGGAAAAGCTGTAGCTCTTTGAGTTGAACTAACAGAACACAAATCAGTTTTTCAGACAGCTTCTCTTCGGTAAGTATCTTAGGATATTTCCATTTTCACCATAGCCCTCTATGGGCTTCCACATATCACTTTGGAAATTCCTCAAAAACAGTCTTAGCGGAAGGCTTCTTGAGGGGAAAGCTGTAATTCATTGAGATGAATTAACAGAAGAGAAAGCAGTTTCTCGGAAAGCTTCTTTTCATTTTTTAATTGAAGGTATTTCCATTTTCACCATAGCCCTCTATGGGATTCCAAATATCACTATGCAAATTCCACAAGAACAGTGGAAGCGAAAGACTTCGGGAGGGGAAAACTGTAACGCTGTGAGATGAATTAACAGAACACAAAGCAGTTTCTCAGATATCTTCTTTCCAGTTTTTAACGAAAGATATTTCCTTTTTCACGATAGTCCTCTATGGGCTTCCAAATATCACTTTGCAAATCCCACAAGAACAGTCTTAGCGAAAGCCTTCTTGACGGGAAAGCTGTAACTCGGTGAGATGATTTAACAGAACACACGGCAGTTTCTCAAAAAGCTTCTTTCCAGTTTTTAACGGAAGATATGTCCTTTTTCACCATAGCCCTCTATGGGCTTCCAAATATCACTTTGCAAATTTCACAAGAATAGTCTCAGTGAACTGCTTCTTGAAGGGAAACCTGTAACTCTGTGAGATGAACTAACAGAACACAAAGCAGTTTATCAGAAAGCTTCTTTACAGTTTTTATCGGAAAATATTTCCTTTTTCACCATTGCCCTCTATGAGATTCTAAATATCACTTTCCAAATTTCAGAAGAACAGTCTTAGTGAACGGCCTCATGAGGGGAAATCTGTGACACTTTGAGATGAATTAACAGAACACAAAGCAGTTTCTCAGAAAGCTTCTTTTCGGATTTTATCTTACTATATTTCCTTTTTCAACATAGCCCTCTATGGTCTTCCAAATATCACTTTGCAAATTACACAAGAACAGTCTTTGTGAAAGACTTCTTGAGGGGAAAGCTGTAACTCTCTGAGATGAATTAACAGAACACAAAGCAGTTTCTCAGAAAGCTTCTTTTCAGTTTTTATCTTAGGATATTTCCTTTTTCAGCATAGCCCTCTATGGGCTTCCAAAAACATTTTGCAAATTCCACAAGAACAGTCTTAGCGAAAGGATTCTGGAGATAAAAGCTGTAAATCTGTAAGATGAATTAAAAGAATTCAAAGCAGTTTCTCAGAAACCTTCTTTTCGTTTTTTATCTTAGGATATTTCCATTTTAACCATAGGGCTATAGGGTTTCCAAATATCACTTTGCAAATTCCAGAAGAAAAGTCTTAGCGAAAGGCTTCTTGAGGGTAAAGCTGTAACTCTGTAAGATGAATTAACAGAACACAAAACATTTTCTCAGAAACCTACTTTTCAGTTTTTACCTTAGGATATTTCCTTTTTCACCATAGCCCTCTATGGGATTCCAATTATCACTTTGAAAATTCCACGTGAACAGTCTTAGCGAAAGTCTTCTTGAGGGGAAAGCTGTAACTCTGTGAGAGGAACTAACTGAACACAAAGCAGTTTCTCAGAAAGCTTCTTCCCAGTTTTTAACTGAGGATATTTCCGTTTTCACCATAGCCCTTTTGGGCTTCCAAATATCACTTTGCAAATTCCACAACAACAGCCTTAGCGAAAGGCTTCCTGAGGTAAAAGAGTAACTCTGTGACTTGAATTAACAGAACACAAAGCCGTTTCCCAGAAAGCTTCTTTTCAGTTTTTATCTTGGGATGTTTCCTTTTTCACCATTGCCCTCTATGTGCCTCCAAATATCACTTTGCAATTCCACAAGAACAGTCTTAGTGAACGGCTTCCTGAGGGGAAAGCTGTAGCTCGGTGATATGTACTAACAGAACACACCGCATTTTCTCAGAATGGTTCTTTCCAGTTTTTAACGGAAGATATTTCCTTTTTCACCTTAGCCCTCTATGGGCTTCCAAATATCACTTTGCAAATTTCACAAAACAGTCTTAGTGAACGGCTTCTTGAGGGAAAAGCTGTAGCTCTGTGAGATGAACTAACAGAACACAAAGCAGTTTTTCAGACAGCTTCTTTTCGGTAAGTATCTTACGATATTTCCATTTTCACCATAGCCCTCTATGGGCTTCCACATATCACTTTGGAAATTCCTCAAAAACAGTCTTAGCGGAAGGCTTCTTGAGGGGAAAGCTGTAACTCTTTGAGATGAATTAACAGAACACAAAGCAGTTTCTCGGAAAGCTTCTTTTCATTTTTTAACTGAAGTTATTTCCATTTTCACCATAGCCCTCTATGGGATTCCAAATATCACTATGCAAATTCCACAAGAACAGTGGAAGCGAAAGACTTCTGGAGGGGAAAACTGTAACGCTGTGAGATGAATTAACAGAACACAAAGCAGTTTCTCAGATATCTTCTTTCCAGTTTTTAACGAAAGATATTTCCTTTTTCACCATAGTCCTCTATGGGCTTCCAAATATCACTTTGCAAATCCCACAAGAACAGTCTTAGCGAAAGCCTTCTTGACGGGAAAGCTGTAACTCGGTGAGATGATTTAACAGAACACACGGCAGATTCTCAAATAGCTTCTTTCCAATTTTTAACGGAAGATATGTCCTTTTTCACCATAGCCCTCTATGGGCTTCCAAATATCACTTTGCAAATTTCACAAGAATAGTCTCAGTGAACTGCTTCTTGAAGGGAAATCTGTAACTCTGTGAGATGAACTAACAGAACACAAAGCAGTTTATCAGAAACCTTCTTTACAGTTTTTATCGGAAAATATTTCCTTTTTCACCATTGCCCTCTATGAGATTCTAAATATCACTTTCCAAATTTCAGAAGAACAGTCTTAGTGAACGGCCTCATGAGGGGAAATCTGTGACACTTTGAGATGAATTAACAGAACACAAAGCAGTTTCTCAGAAAGCTTCTTTTCGGATTTTATCTTACTATATTTCCTTTTTCAACATAGCCCTCTATGGTCTTCCAAATATCACTTTGCAAATTACACAAGAACAGTCTTTGTGAAAGACTTCTTGAGGGGAAAGCTGTAACTCTCTGAGATGAATTCACAGAACACAAAGCAGTTTCTCAGAAAGCTTCTTTTCAGTTTTTATCTTAGGATATTTCCTTTTTCAGCATACCCCTCTATGGGCTTCCAAAAACATTTTGCAAATTCCACAAGAACAGTCTTAGCGAAAGGATTCTGGAGATAAAAGCTGTAAATCTGTAAGATGAATTAAAAGAATTCAAAGCAGTTTCTCAGAAACCTTCTTTTCGTTTTTTATCTTACGATATTTCCATTTTAACCATAGGGCTATAGGGTTTCCAAATATCACTTTGCAAATTCCAGAAGAAAAGTCTTAGCGAAAGGCTTCTTGAGGGTAAAGCTGTAACTCTGTAAGATGAATTAACAGAACACAAAACATTTTCTCAGAAACCTACTTTTCAGTTTTTACCTTAGGATATTTCCTTTTTCACCATAGCCCTCTATGGGATTCCAATTATCACTTTGAAAATTCCACATGAACAGTCTTAGCGAAAGTCTTCTTGAGGGGAAAGCTGTAACTCTGTGAGAGGAACTAACTGAACACAAAGCAGTTTCTCAGAAAGCTTCTTCCCAGTTTTTAACTGAGGATATTTCCTTTTTCACCATAGCCCTTTTGGGCTTCCAAATATCACTTTGCAAATTCCACAACAACAGCCTTAGCGAAAGGCTTCCTGAGGTAAAAGAGTAACTCTGTGACTTGAATTAACAGAACACAAAGCCGTTTCCCAGAAAGCTTCTTTTCAGTTTTTATCTTGGGATGTTTCCTTTTTCACCATTGCCCTCTATGTGCCTCCAAATATCACTTTGCAATTCCACAAGAACAGTCTTAGTGAACGGCTTCCTGAGGGGAAAGCTGTAGCTCGGTGATATGTCCTAACAGAACACACCGCATTTTCTCAGAATGGTTCTTTCCAGTTTTTATCGGAAGATATTTCCTTTTTCACCTTAGCCCTCTATGGGCTTCCAAATATCACTTTGCAAATTTCACAAAACAGTCTTAGTGAACGGCTTCTTGAGGGAAAAGCTGTAGCTCTGTGAGATGAACTAACAGAACACAAAGCAGTTTTTCAGACAGCTTCTTTTCGGTAAGTATCTTACGATATTTCCATTTTCACCATAGCCCTCTATGGGCTTCCACATATCACTTTGGAAATTCCTCAAAAACAGTCTTAGCGGAAGGCTTCTTGAGGGGAAAGCTGTAACTCTTTGAGATGAATTAACAGAACACAAAGCAGTTTCTCGGAAAGCTTCTTTTCATTTTTTAACTGAAGTTATTTCCATTTTCACCATAGCCCTCTATGGGATTCCAAATATCACTATGCAAATTCCACAAGAACAGTGGAAGCGAAAGACTTCTGGAGGGGAAAACTGTAACGCTGTGAGATGAATTAACAGAACACAAAGCAGTTTCTCAGATATCTTCTTTCCAGTTTTTAACGAAAGATATTTCCTTTTTCACCATAGTCCTCTATGGGCTTCCAAATATCACTTTGCAAATCCCACAAGAACAGTCTTAGCGAAAGCCTTCTTGACGGGAAAGCTGTAACTCGGTGAGATGATTTAACAGAACACACGGCAGTTTCTCAAAAAGCTTCTTTCCAGTTTTTAACGGAAGATATGTCCTTTTTCACCATAGCCCTCTAGGGGCTTCCAAATATCACTTTGCAAATTCCACAAGAACAGTTTTACCGAAAGGCTTCTTGAGAAGAAAGCTGTAACTCTGTGAGATGAATTAACAGAACACAAAGCAGTTTCACAGAAAGCTTCATTTCAGTTTTTATCTTTGGATGTTTTCTTTTTCATCATAGCCCTCTATGTGCCTTCAAATATCACTTTGAAAATTCCACAAGGAAAGTCTTAGTGAACGGCTTCTTGAGGGGAAAACTGTAACTCTGTGAGATGAATTAACAGAACACAAAGCAGTTTCTCAGATAGCTTCTTTCCAGTTTCTAACGGAGGATATTTCCTTTTAAGCCAGCCCTCTATGGGCTTCCAAATATCACTTTGCAAGTTTCACAAGAACAGTCTTAGCGAAAGGCTTCCTGAGGGGAAAGTTGTAACTCTGTGAGATGAATTAACAGAACACAAAGCAGTTTCTCAAAAAGCTTCTTTTCAGTTTTTAACGGAAGATATTTCCTTTTTCAACATAACAATGTATGGGCTTCCAAATATCACTTTGCAAATTCCACAAGAACAGTCTTAGCGAAAGGCTTTTAGAGGGAAATGTTGTAACTATGTGAGATGAATTAACAGAACACAAAGCAATTTCTCAGAAAGCTTCTTTTCAGTTTTTATCTTACGATATTTCCTTTTTCACCATAGACCTCTATGGGCTTCCAAATCTCACTTTGCAAATTCCACAAGAACAGTCTTAGCGAAAGAATTATTGAGTGGAAAGCTGTAACTCTTTGAGGTGAATTAACAGAACAAAAAGGAGTTTCTCAGAAAGCTTCTTTCCGCTTTTTAACAGAAGATATTTCCTTTTTCACCATAGCGCTCTATGGGCTTCCAAATATCATTTTGCAAATCCCACAACGCAGTCTTAGCGAAAGGCTTCTTGAAGGGAAAGCTGTAACTGGGTGAGGTCTATTATCGGAACACATGGCAGTTTCTCAGAAAGCTTCTTTCCAGTTTTTAACTGAAGATATTTCCTTTTTCACCATAGCCCTCTATGGGCTTCCAAATATCACTTTGGATATTCGACAGCAGCCTTAGCGAAAGGCTTTTAGAGGGAAATGTAACTCTGTGAGATGAATTAACAGAACACAAAGGAGTTTCTCAGAAAGCTTCTTTCCAGTTTTTAATGGAAAATAATTCCTTTTTCACCATAGCCCTCTATGGGATTCTAAATATCACTTTCCAAATTTCAGAAGAACAGTCTTAGTGAACGGCCTCTTGAGGGGAAATCTGTAACTCTCTGAGATGAATTAACAGAACACAAAGCAGTTTCTCAGAAATCTTCTTTCCAGTTTTTAACGGAAGATATGTCCTTTTTCACCATAGCCCTCTATGGGCTTGCAAATATCACTTTGCAAATTCCTCAAGAACAGTCTTACCGAAAGGCTTCTTGAGAATAAAGCTGTAACTCTGTGAGATGAATTAACAGAAAGCAAAGCAGTTTCTCAGAAAATTTCTTTCCAGTTTTTAATGGAAGATATATCCTTTTTCACCATAGCCCTCTATGGGCTTCCAAATATCACTTTGCAAATTCCACAAGAACAGTCTTCGGGAAAGGCTTCTGGAGGGGAAACCTGTAACTCTGTGAGATGAACTAACAGAACACAAAGCAGTTTCTCAGATAGCTTCTTTCCTGTTTTTAACTGAAGATATTTCCTTTTTCACCATAGCCCTCTAAGGGCTTCCAAATATCACATTGCAAATGCCACAAGAACAGTCTTAGCGAAAGGCTGCTAGAGGGGAAAGCTGTAACTCGGTTAGATGTATTCACAGAACACACGGCAGTATCTCAGAATGCTTCTTTCCAGTTTTTAACGGAAGATATTCCCTTTTTCACCATAGCCCTCTAAGGGCTTCCAAATATCACTTTGCAAATTCCAAAAGAGCAGTCTTAGCGAAAGACTTCTGGAGCGGAAAGCTGTAACTCTCTGAAATGAATTAACAGAACACAGAGCTGTTCCTCAGAAAGCTTCTTTCCAGTTTTCAACCGAAGATATTTTCTTTTTCCCATAGCCCTCTATGGGCTTCCAAATATCACTTAGAAAATTCCACAAGAACAGTCTTAGCGAAAGGCTTCTTGAGGTGAAAGCTGTAACACGGTGAGATGTTTTAACAGAACACTCATCAGTTTCTCAGAAAGCTTCTTTCCAATTTTTAACGTAAGTTATTTCCTTTTTCACCATAGCCCTCTACGGGCTTCTAAGATCACTTTGCAAATTCCACAAGAACAGTCTTAGCGAAAGGCTTCTGGGAGCAAAGCTGTAATTCTGTGAGATGATCTAACAAAACACGAAGCAGTTTCTCAGAAATCTTCTTTTCGGTTTTTAATGGAAGAAATGTCCTTTTTCATCATAGTCCTCAATGGGCTTCCAAATTTCACTTTGCAAATTCCACAAGAACAGTCTTAGCGAAAGGCTTTTTGAGGGGAAAGCTGTAACTCTGGTGACGAATTAACAGAACACAAAGCAGTTTCTCAGAAAGCTTCTTTTCAGTTTTCGTCTTAGGATATTTCCTTTTTCACCGTAGCCCTCTATGGGCTTCCAAATATCACTTTGCATATTCCAAAAGAACAACCTTAGTGATCGGCTTCATGATAGGAAAGCTGTAACTCTGTGAGATTAATTAACGGAACACAAAGCAGTTTCTCAGAAAGGTTCTTTCCAGTTTTTAGCAGAAGATATTTCCTTTTTCACCATAGTCCACTATGGGCTTCAAAATATCACTTTGAAAATTCCACAAGAACAGTCTTAGTGAACGGCCTCTTCGGGGGAAATCTGTAACTCTCTGAGATGAATTAACAGAACACAAAGCAGTTTCTCAGAAATCTTCTTTCCAGTTTTTAACGAAAGATATTTCCTTTTTCACCAAAGTCCTCTATGGGATTACAAATATCAGTTTGCAAATTACACAAGAACAGTCTTAGTGAAGGGCTTCTTGAGGGGAAAGCTGTAACACTTTGAGATGAACTAACACAACACAAAGCAGTTTCTCAGACAGCTTCTTTTCGGTTTTTATCTTAGGATATTTCCATTTTCAAAATAGCCCTCTATGGGCTTCCAAGTATCACTTTGCAAATTCCACAAGAACAGTCTTATAGAAAGGCTTCTTGAGGGGAAAGCTGTAACTCGGTGAGATGTATTAACAGAACACACGGCAGTTTCTCAGAAAGCTTCTTTCCAGTTTTTAACGGAAGTTATTTCCCTTTTCACCATAGTCCTCCATGGGCTTCCAAATATCACTTTGCAAATTCCAGAAGAACAGTCTTAGCGAAAGGCTTCTGAAGGGGAAATCTGTAACTCTGTGAGTTGAATTAACAGAACACAAAGCAGTTTCTCACAAATCTTCTTTCCAGTTTTTAACGGAAGTTAGTTCCTTTTTCACCATAGTCCTCTATGGGCTTCCAAATATGGCTTTGCAAATTCCACAAGAACAGTCTTAGCGAAAGGCTTCTTGAGGGGGGAAGCTGTAACTCTGTGAGATGAATTAACAGAACACAAAGCAGTCTCTCAGAAAGCTTCTTTCCAGTATTTAACTGAAGATATTTCCTTTTTCACTATAGCCCTCTATGGGCTTCCAAATATCACTTTGGAAATCCCACAAGAACAGTCTTAGCGAAAGGCTTCTTGAGAGAAAAGCTGTACCTCGGTGATATGTACTAACAGAACACACCGCACTTTCTCAGAATGGTTCTTTCCAGTTTTTAACGGAAGATATTTCCTTTTTCACCTTAGCCCTCTATGGGCTTCCAAATATCACTTTGCAAATTTCACAAAACAGTCTTAGTTAACGGCTTCTTGAGGGGAAAGCTGTAACTCTGTGAGTGAACTAACAAAACACAAAGCAGCTTTCCGTACAGCTTCTTTTCGGTTTTTATCTTAGGATATTTCCATTTTCACCATAGCCTACTATGGGCATCGAAATATCACTTTGGAAATTCCACAAAAACAGTCTTAGCGGAAGGATTCTTGAGGCAAAAGCAGTAACTCTTTGAGATGAATTAACAGAACACAAAGCAGTTTCTCAGAAAGCTTCTTTTCAGTTTTTAACTGAAGGTATTTCCTTTTTCACCATAGCCCTCTATGGGCTTCAAAATATCACTTTGTAAATTCCACAAGAACAGCCTTAGCGAAAGGCTTCCTGAGGTAAAAGAGTAACTGTGAGTTGAATTAACAGAACACAAAGCAGTTTCTCAGAAAGCTTCTTTTCGGATTTTATCTTACTATATTTCCTTTTTCAACATAGCCCTCTATGGTCTTCCAAATATCACTTTGCAAATTACACAAGAACAGTCTTTGTGAAAGACTTCTTGAGGGGAAAGCTGTAACTCTCTGAGATGAATTAACAGATCACAAAGCAGTTTCTCAGAAAGCTTCTTTTCAGTTTTCATCTTAGGATATTTCCTTTATCAGCGTAGCCCTCTGTGGGCTTCCAAAAACATTTTGCAAATTCCACAAGAACAGTCTTAGCGAAAGGATTCTGGAGATAAAAGCTGTAAATCAGTAAGATGAATTAAGAGAATTCAAAGCAGTTTCTCAGAAACCTTCTTTTCGTTTTTTATCTTAGGATATTTCCATTTTAACCATAGGGCTATAGGGTTTCCAAATATCACTTTGCAAATTCCAGAAGAAAAGTCTTAGCGAAAGGCTTCTTGAGGGTAAAGCTGTAACTCTGTAAGATGAATTAACAGAACACAAAACATTTTCTCAGAAACCTACTTTTCAGTTTTTACCTTAGGATATTTCCTTTTTCACCATAGCCCTCTATGGGATTCCAATTATCACTTTGAAAATTCCACATGAACAGTCTTAGTGAAAGTCTTCTTGAGGGGAAAGCTGTAACTCTGTGAGAGGAACTAACTGAACACAAAGCAGTTTCTCAGAAAGCTTCTTTCCAGTTTTTAACTGAGGATATTTCCTTTTTCACCATAGCCCTTTTGGGCTTCCACATATCACTTTGCAAATTTCACAAGAGCAGTCTTAGCGAAAGGCTTCTTGAGGGGAAAGCTCTAACTCTGTGAGATGAATTACCAGAACACAAAGCATTTTCTCACAAATCTTCGTTCCAGTTTTTAACGGAGGATATTTTCTTTCTCACCATAGTTCTCTATGGGCTTCCAAATATCACATTGCAAATCCCACAAGAACAGTCTTAGCGAAAGGCTTCTTGAGAGGAAAGCTGTAACTCAGTGAGACGTATTAACAGAAGACACGGCATTTTCTCAGAATGCTTCTTTCCAGTTTTTAACGGAAGATATTTCCTTTTTCACCATAGTCCCCTATGGGTATCCAAATATCACTTTCCAAATTTCACAAAACTGTCTTAATGAACGGCTTCTTGAGGGAAAAGCTGTAGCTCTTTGAGTTGAACTAACAGAACACAAATCAGTTTTTCAGACAGCTTCTCTTCGGTAAGTATCTTAGGATATTTCCATTTTCACCATAGCCCTCTATGGGCTTCCACATATCACTTTGGAAATTCCTCAAAAACAGTCTTAGCGGAAGGCTTCTTGAGGGGAAAGCTGTAATTCTTTGAGATGAATTAACAGAAGAGAAAGCAGTTTCTCGGAAAGCTTCTTTTCATTTTTTAATTGAAGGTATTTCCATTTTCACCATAGCCCTCTATGGGATTCCAAATATCACTATGCAAATTCCACAAGAACAGTGGAAGCGAAAGACTTCGGGAGGGGAAAACTGTAACGCTGTGAGATGAATTAACAGAACACAAAGCAGTTTCTCAGATATCTTCTTTCCAGTTTTTAACGAAAGATATTTCCTTTTTCACGATAGTCCTCTATGGGCTTCCAAATATCACTTTGCAAATCCCACAAGAACAGTCTTAGCGAAAGCCTTCTTGACGGGAAAGCTGTAACTCGGTGAGATGATTTAACAGAACACACGGCAGTTTCTCAAAAAGCTTCTTTCCAGTTTTTAACGGAAGATATGTCCTTTTTCACCATAGCCCTCTATGGGCTTCCAAATATCACTTTGCAAATTTCACAAGAATAGTCTCAGTGAACTGCTTCTTGAAGGGAAACCTGTAACTCTGTGAGATGAACTAACAGAACACAAAGCAGTTTATCAGAAAGCTTCTTTACAGTTTTTATCGGAAAATATTTCCTTTTTCACCATTGCCCTCTATGAGATTCTAAATATCACTTTCCAAATTTCAGAAGAACAGTCTTAGTGAACGGCCTCATGAGGGGAAATCTGTGACACTTTGAGATGAATTAACAGAACACAAAGCAGTTTCTCAGAAAGCTTCTTTTCGGATTTTATCTTACTATATTTCCTTTTTCAACATAGCCCTCTATGGTCTTCCAAATATCACTTTGCAAATTACACAAGAACAGTCTTTGTGAAAGACTTCTTGAGGGGAAAGCTGTAACGCTCTGAGATGAATTAACAGAACACAAAGCAGTTTCTCAGAAAGCTTCTTTTCAGTTTTTATCTTAGGATATTTCCTTTTTCAGCATAGCCCTCTATGGGCTTCCAAAAACATTTTGCAAATTCCACAAGAACAGTCTTAGCGAAAGGATTCTGGAGATAAAAGCTGTAAATCTGTAAGATGAATTAAAAGAATTCAAAGCAGTTTCTCAGAAACCTTCTTTTCGTTTTTTATCTTAGGATATTTCCATTTTAACCATAGGGCTATAGGGTTTCCAAATATCACTTTGCAAATTCCAGAAGAAAAGTCTTAGCGAAAGGCTTCTTGAGGGTAAAGCTGTAACTCTGTAAGATGAATTAACAGAACACAAAACATTTTCTCAGAAACCTACTTTTCAGTTTTTACCTTAGGATATTTCCTTTTTCACCATAGCCCTCTATGGGATTCCAATTATCACTTTGAAAATTCCACATGAACAGTCTTAGCGAAAGTCTTCTTGAGGGGAAAGCTGTAACTCTGTGAGAGGAACTAACTGAACACAAAGCAGTTTCTCAGAAAGCTTCTTCCCAGTTTTTAACTGAGGATATTTCCGTTTTCACCATAGCCCTTTTGGGCTTCCAAATATCACTTTGCAAATTCCACAACAACAGCCTTAGCGAAAGGCTTCCTGAGGTAAAAGAGTAACTCTGTGACTTGAATTAACAGAACACAAAGCCGTTTCCCAGAAAGCTTCTTTTCAGTTTTTATCTTGGGATGTTTCCTTTTTCACCATTGCCCTCTATGTGCCTCCAAATATCACTTTGCAATTCCACAAGAACAGTCTTAGTGAACGGCTTCCTGAGGGGAAAGCTGTAGCTCGGTGATATGTACTAACAGAACACACCGCATTTTCTCAGAATGGTTCTTTCCAGTTTTTAACGGAAGATATTTCCTTTTTCACCTTAGCCCTCTATGGGCTTCCAAATATCACTTTGCAAATTTCACAAAACAGTCTTAGTGAACGGCTTCTTGAGGGAAAAGCTGTAGCTCTATGAGATGAACTAACAGAACACAAAGCAGTTTTTCAGACAGCTTCTTTTCGGTAAGTATCTTACGATATTTCCATTTTCACCATAGCCCTCTATGGGCTTCCACATATCACTTTGGAAATTCCTCAAAAACAGTCTTAGCGGAAGGCTTCTTGAGGGGAAAGCTGTAACTCTTTGAGATGAATTAACAGAACACAAAGCAGTTTCTCGGAAAGCTTCTTTTCATTTTTTAACTGAAGTTATTTCCATTTTCACCATAGCCCTCTATGGGATTCCAAATATCACTATGCAAATTCCACAAGAACAGTGGAAGCGAAAGACTTCTGGAGGGGAAAACTGTAACGCTGTGAGATGAATTAACAGAACACAAAGCAGTTTCTCAGCTATCTTCTTTCCAGTTTTTAACGAAAGATATTTCCTTTTTCACCATAGTCCTCTATGGGCTTCCAAATATCACTTTGCAAATCCCACAAGAACAGTCTTAGCGAAAGCCTTCTTGACGGGAAAGCTGTAACTCGGTGAGATGATTTAACAGAACACACGGCAGTTTCTCAAAAAGCTTCTTTCCAGTTTTTAACGGAAGATATGTCCTTTTTCACCATAGCCCTCTATGGGCTTCCAAATATCACTTTGCAAATTTCACAAGAATAGTCTCAGTGAACTGCTTCTTGAAGGGAAACCTGTAACTCTGTGAGATGAACTAACAGAACACAAAGCAGTTTCACAGAAAGCTTCATTTCAGTTTTTATCTTTGGATGTTTTCTTTTTCATCATAGCCCTCTATGTGCCTTCAAATATCACTTTGAAAATTCCACAAGGAAAGTCTTAGTGAACGGCTTCTTGAGGGGAAAACTGTAACTCTGTGAGATGAATTAACAGAACACAAAGCAGTTTCTCAGATAGCTTCTTTCCAGTTTCTAACGGAGGATATTTCCTTTTAAGCCAGCCCTCTATGGGCTTCCAAATATCACTTTGCAAGTTTCACAAGAACAGTCTTAGCGAAAGGCTTCCTGAGGGGAAAGTTGTAACTCTGTGAGATGAATTAACAGAACACAAAGCAGTTTCTCAAAAAGCTTCTTTTCAGTTTTTAACGGAAGATATTTCCTTTTTCAACATAACACTGTATGGGCTTCCAAATATCACTTTGCAAATTCCACAAGAACAGTCTTAGCGAAAGGCTTTTAGAGGGAAATGTTGTAACTATGTGAGATGAATTAACAGAACACAAAGCAATTTCTCAGAAAGCTTCTTTTCAGTTTTTATCTTATGATATTTCCTTTTTCACCATAGACCTCTATGGGCTTCCAAATCTCACTTTGCAAATTCCACAAGAACAGTCTTAGCGAAAGAATTATTGAGTGGAAAGCTGTAACTCTTTGAGGTGAATTAACAGAACAAAAAGGAGTTTCTCAGAAAGCTTCTTTCCGCTTTTTAACAGAAGATATTTCCTTTTTCACCATAGCGCTCTATGGGCTTCCAAATATCATTTTGCAAATCCCACAACAACAGTCTTAGCGAAAGGCTTCTTGAAGGGAAAGCTGTAACTGGGTGAGGTCTATTATCAGAACACCTGGCACTTTCTCAGAAAGCTTCTTTCCAGGTTTTAACTGAAGATATTTCCTTTTTCACCATAGCCCTCTATGGGCTTCCAAATATCACTTTGGAAATTCGACAGCAGCCTTAGCGAAAGGCTTTTAGAGGGAAATGTAACTCTGTGAGATGAATTAACAGAACACAAAGGAGTTTCTCAGAAAGCTTCTTTCCAGTTTTTAACGGAAAATAATTAGTTTTTCGCCATAGCCCTCTATGGGATTCTAAATATCACTTTCCAAATTTCAGAAGAACAGTCTTAATGAACGGCCTCTTGAGGGGAAATCTGTAACTCTCTGAGATGAATTAACAGAACACAAAGCAGTTTCTCAGAAATCTTCTTTCCAGTTTTTAACGGAAGATATGTCCTTTTTCACCATAGCCCTCTATGGTCTTGCAAATATCACTTTGCAAATTCCACAAGAACAGTCTTACCGAAAGGCTTCTTGAGAAGAAAGCTGTAACTCTGTGAGATGAATTAACAGAAAGCAAAGCAGTTTCTCAGAAAATTTCTTTCCAGTTTTTAATGGAAGATATGTCCTTTTTCACCATAGCCCTCTAGGAGTTTTCTAATATCACTTTGCAAATTTCACAAGAATAGTCTCAGTGAACTGCTTCTTGAAGGGAAAACTGTAACTCTGTGAGATGAACTAACAGAACACAAAGCAGTTTATCAGAAAGCTTCTTTACAGTTTTTAACTGAAGATATTTCCTTTTTCACCATAGCCCTCTAAGGGCTTCCAAATATCACATTGCAAATGCCACAAGAACAGTCTTAGCGAAAGGCTGCTAGAGGGGAAAGCTGTAACTCGGTTAGATGTATTCACAGAACACACGGCAGTATCTCAGAATGCTTCTTTCCAGTTTTTAACGGAAGATATTCCCTTTTTCACCATAGCCCTCTAAGGGCTTCCAAATATCACTTTGCAAATTCCAAAAGAGCAGTCTTAGCGAAAGACTTCTGGAGCGGAAAGCTGTAACTCTCTGAAATGAATTAACAGAACACAGAGCTGTTCCTCAGAAAGCTTCTTTCCAGTTTTCAACCGAAGATATTTTCTTTTTCCCATAGCCCTCTATGGGCTTCCAAATATCACTTAGAAAATTCCACAAGAACAGTCTTAGCGAAAGGCTTCTTGAGGTGAAAGCTGTAACACGGTGAGATGTTTTAACAGAACACTCATCAGTTTCTCAGAAAGCTTCTTTCCAATTTTTAACGTAAGTTATTTCCTTTTTCACCATAGCCCTCTACGGGCTTCTAAGATCACTTTGCAAATTCCACAAGAACAGTCTTAGCGAAAGGCTTCTGGGAGCAAAGCTGTAATTCTGTGAGATGATCTAACAAAACACGAAGCAGTTTCTCAGAAATCTTCTTTTCGGTTTTTAATGGAAGAAATGTCCTTTTTCATCATAGCCCTCAATGGGCTTCCAAATTTCACTTTGCAAATTCCACAAGAACAGTCTTAGCGAAAGGCTTTTTGAGGGGAAAGCTGTAACTCTGGTGACGAATTAACAGAACACAAAGCAGTTTCTCAGAAAGCTTCTTTTCAGTTTTCGTCTTAGGATATTTCCTTTTTCACCGTAGCCCTCTATGGGCTTCCAAATATCACTTTGCATATTCCAAAAGAACAACCTTAGTGATCGGCTTCATGATAGGAAAGCTGTAACTCTGTGAGATTAATTAACGGAACACAAAGCAGTTTCTCAGAAAGGTTCTTTCCAGTTTTTAGCGGAAGATATTTCCTTTTTCACCATAGTCCACTATGGGCTTCAAAATATCACTTTGAAAATTCCACAAGAACAGTCTTAGTGAACGGCCTCTTCGGGGGAAATCTGTAACTCTCTGAGATGAATTAACAGAACACAAAGCAGTTTCTCAGAAATCTTCTTTCCAGTTTTTAACGAAAGATATTTCCTTTTTCACCAAAGTCCTCTATGGGATTACAAATATCAGTTTGCAAATTACACAAGAACAGTCTTAGTGAAGGGCTTCTTGAGGGGAAAGCTGTAACACTTTGAGATGAACTAACACAACACAAAGCAGTTTCTCAGACAGCTTCTTTTCGGTTTTTATCTTAGGATATTTCCATTTTCAAAATAGCCCTCTATGGGCTTCCAAGTATCACTTTGCAAATTCCACAAGAACAGTCTTATAGAAAGGCTTCTTGAGGGGAAAGCTGTAACTCGGTGAGATGTATTAACAGAACACACGGCAGTTTCTCAGAAAGCTTCTTTCCAGTTTTTAACGGAAGTTATTTCCCTTTTCACCATAGTCCTCCATGGGCTTCCAAATATCACTTTGCAAATTCCAGAAGAACAGTCTTAGCGAAAGGCTTCTGAAGGGGAAATCTGTAACTCTGTGAGTTGAATTAACAGAACACAAAGCAGTTTCTCACAAATCTTCTTTCCAGTTTTTAACGGAAGTTAGTTCCTTTTTCACCATAGTCCTCTATGGGCTTCCAAATATGACTTTGCAAATTCCACAAGAACAGTCTTAGCGAAAGGCTTCTTGAGGGGGGAAGCTGTAACTCTGTGAGATGAATTAACAGAACACAAAGCAGTCTCTCAGAAAGCTTCTTTCCAGTATTTAACTGAAGATATTTCCTTTTTCACTATAGCCCTCTATGGGCTTCCAAATATCACTTTGGAAATCCCACAAGAACAGTCTTAGCGAAAGGCTTCTTGAGAGAAAAGCTGTACCTCGGTGATATGTACTAACAGAACACACCGCACTTTCTCAGAATGGTTCTTTCCAGTTTTTAACGGAAGATATTTCCTTTTTCACCTTAGCCCTCTATGGGCTTCCAAATATCACTTTGCAAATTTCACAAAACAGTCTTAGTTAACGGCTTCTTGAGGGGAAAGCTGTAACTCTGTGAGTGAACTAACAAAACACAAAGCAGCTTTCCATACAGCTTCTTTTCGGTTTTATCTTAGGATATTTCCATTTTCACCATAGCCTACTATGGGCATCGAAATATCACTTTGGAAATTCCACAAAAACAGTCTTAGCGGAAGGATTCTTGAGGCAAAAGCAGTAACTCTTTGAGATGAATTAACAGAACACAAAGCAGTTTCTCAGAAAGCTTCTTTTCAGTTTTTAACTGAAGGTATTTCCTTTTTCACCATAGCCCTCTATGGGCTT
The DNA here is from genome assembly GCF_047675955.1 of Chlorocebus sabaeus. Classification (NCBI taxonomy): domain Eukaryota; kingdom Metazoa; phylum Chordata; class Mammalia; order Primates; family Cercopithecidae; genus Chlorocebus; species Chlorocebus sabaeus. The sequence continues at coordinate 270,638 of NW_027326891.1, read as the reverse complement.
CAAAATATCACTTTGTAAATTCCACAAGAACAGCCTTAGCGAAAGGCTTCCTGAGGTAAAAGAGTAACTGTGAGTTGAATTAACAGAACACAAAGCAGTTTCTCAGAAAGCTTCTTTTCGGATTTTATCTTACTATATTTCCTTTTTCAACATAGCCCTCTATGGTCTTCCAAATATCACTTTGCAAATTACACAAGAACAGTCTTTGTGAAAGACTTCTTGAGGGGAAAGCTGTAACTCTCTGAGATGAATTAACAGATCACAAAGCAGTTTCTCAGAAAGCTTCTTTTCAGTTTTCATCTTAGGATATTTCCTTTATCAGCGTAGCCCTCTGTGGGCTTCCAAAAACATTTTGCAAATTCCACAAGAACAGTCTTAGCGAAAGGATTCTGGAGATAAAAGCTGTAAATCAGTAAGATGAATTAAGAGAATTCAAAGCAGTTTCTCAGAAACCTTCTTTTCGTTTTTTATCTTAGGATATTTCCATTTTAACCATAGGGCTATAGGGTTTCCAAATATCACTTTGCAAATTCCAGAAGAAAAGTCTTAGCGAAAGGCTTCTTGAGGGTAAAGCTGTAACTCTGTAAGATGAATTAACAGAACACAAAACATTTTCTCAGAAACCTACTTTTCAGTTTTTACCTTAGGATATTTCCTTTTTCACCATAGCCCTCTATGGGATTCCAATTATCACTTTGAAAATTCCACATGAACAGTCTTAGTGAAAGTCTTCTTGAGGGGAAAGCTGTAACTCTGTGAGAGGAACTAACTGAACACAAAGCAGTTTCTCAGAAAGCTTCTTTCCAGTTTTTAACTGAGGATATTTCCTTTTTCACCATAGCCCTTTTGGGCTTCCACATATCACTTTGCAAATTTCACAAGAGCAGTCTTAGCGAAAGGCTTCTTGAGGGGAAAGCTCTAACTCTGTGAGATGAATTACCAGAACACAAAGCATTTTCTCACAAATCTTCGTTCCAGTTTTTAACGGAGGATATTTTCTTTCTCACCATAGTTCTCTATGGGCTTCCAAATATCACATTGCAAATCCCACAAGAACAGTCTTAGCGAAAGGCTTCTTTAGAGGAAAGCTGTAACTCAGTGAGACGTATTAACAGAAGACACGGCATTTTCTCAGAATGCTTCTTTCCAGTTTTTAACGGAAGATATTTCCTTTTTCACCATAGTCCCCTATGGGTATCCAAATATCACTTTCCAAATTTCACAAAACTGTCTTAATGAACGGCTTCTTGAGGGAAAAGCTGTAGCTCTTTGAGTTGAACTAACAGAACACAAATCAGTTTTTCAGACAGCTTCTCTTCGGTAAGTATCTTAGGATATTTCCATTTTCACCATAGCCCTCTATGGGCTTCCACATATCACTTTGGAAATTCCTCAAAAACAGTCTTAGCGGAAGGCTTCTTGAGGGGAAAGCTGTAATTCTTTGAGATGAATTAACAGAAGAGAAAGCAGTTTCTCGGAAAGCTTCTTTTCATTTTTTAATTGAAGGTATTTCCATTTTCACCATAGCCCTCTATGGGATTCCAAATATCACTATGCAAATTCCACAAGAACAGTGGAAGCGAAAGACTTCGGGAGGGGAAAACTGTAACGCTGTGAGATGAATTAACAGAACACAAAGCAGTTTCTCAGATATCTTCTTTCCAGTTTTTAACGAAAGATATTTCCTTTTTCACCATAGTCCTCTATGGGCTTCCAAATATCACTTTGCAAATCCCACAAGAACAGTCTTAGCGAAAGCCTTCTTGACGGGAAAGCTGTAACTCGGTGAGATGATTTAACAGAACACACGGCAGTTTCTCAAAAAGCTTCTTTCCAGTTTTTAACGGAAGATATGTCCTTTTTCACCATAGCCCTCTATGGGCTTCCAAATATCACTTTGCAAATTTCACAAGAATAGTCTCAGTGAACTGCTTCTTGAAGGGAAACCTGTAACTCTGTGAGATGAACTAACAGAACACAAAGCAGTTTATCAGAAAGCTTCTTTACAGTTTTTATCGGAAAATATTTCCTTTTTCACCATTGCCCTCTATGAGATTCTAAATATCACTTTCCAAATTTCAGAAGAACAGTCTTAGTGAACGGCCTCATGAGGGGAAATCTGTGACACTTTGAGATGAATTAACAGAACACAAAGCAGTTTCTCAGAAAGCTTCTTTTCGGATTTTATCTTACTATATTTCCTTTTTCAACATAGCCCTCTATGGTCTTCCAAATATCACTTTGCAAATTACACAAGAACAGTCTTTGTGAAAGACTTCTTGAGGGGAAAGCTGTAACTCTCTGAGATGAATTAACAGAACACAAAGCAGTTTCTCAGAAAGCTTCTTTTCAGTTTTTATCTTAGGATATTTCCTTTTTCAGCATAGCCCTCTATGGGCTTCCAAAAACATTTTGCAAATTCCACAAGAACAGTCTTAGCGAAAGGATTCTGGAGATAAAAGCTGTAAATCTGTAAGATGAATTAAAAGAATTCAAAGCAGTTTCTCAGAAACCTTCTTTTCGTTTTTTATCTTAGGATATTTCCATTTTAACCATAGGGCTATAGGGTTTCCAAATATCACTTTGCAAATTCCAGAAGAAAAGTCTTAGCGAAAGGCTTCTTGAGGGTAAAGCTGTAACTCTGTAAGATGAATTAACAGAACACAAAACATTTTCTCAGAAACCTACTTTTCAGTTTTTACCTTAGGATATTTCCTTTTTCACCATAGCCCTCTATGGGATTCCAATTATCACTTTGAAAATTCCACATGAACAGTCTTAGCGAAAGTCTTCTTGAGGGGAAAGCTGTAACTCTGTGAGAGGAACTAACTGAACACAAAGCAGTTTCTCAGAAAGCTTCTTCCCAGTTTTTAACTGAGGATATTTCCGTTTTCACCATAGCCCTTTTGGGCTTCCAAATATCACTTTGCGAATTCCACAACAACAGCCTTAGCGAAAGGCTTCCTGAGGTAAAAGAGTAACTCTGTGACTTGAATTAACAGAACACAAAGCCGTTTCCCAGAAAGCTTCTTTTCAGTTTTTATCTTGGGATGTTTCCTTTTTCACCATTGCCCTCTATGTGCCTCCAAATATCACTTTGCAATTCCACAAGAACAGTCTTAGTGAACGGCTTCCTGAGGGGAAAGCTGTAGCTCGGTGATATGTCCTAACAGAACACACCGCATTTTCTCAGAATGGTTCTTTCCAGTTTTTAACGGAAGATATTTCCTTTTTCACCTTAGCCCTCTATGGGCTTCCAAATATCACTTTGCAAATTTCACAAAACAGTCTTAGTGAACGGCTTCTTGAGGGAAAAGCTGTAGCTCTGTGAGATGAACTAACAGAACACAAAGCAGTTTTTCAGACAGCTTCTTTTCGGTAAGTATCTTACGATATTTCCATTTTCACCATAGCCCTCTATGGGCTTCCACATATCACTTTGGAAATTCCTCAAAAACAGTCTTAGCGGAAGGCTTCTTGAGGGGAAAGCTGTAACTCTTTGAGATGAATTAACAGAACACAAAGCAGTTTCTCGGAAAGCTTCTTTTCATTTTTTAACTGAAGTTATTTCCATTTTCACCATAGCCCTCTATGGGATTCCAAATATCACTATGCAAATTCCACAAGAACAGTGGAAGCGAAAGACTTCTGGAGGGGAAAACTGTAACGCTGTGAGATGAATTAACAGAACACAAAGCAGTTTCTCAGCTATCTTCTTTCCAGTTTTTAACGAAAGATATTTCCTTTTTCACCATAGTCCTCTATGGGCTTCCAAATATCACTTTGCAAATCCCACAAGAACAGTCTTAGCGAAAGCCTTCTTGACGGGAAAGCTGTAACTCGGTGAGATGATTTAACAGAACACACGGCAGTTTCTCAAAAAGCTTCTTTCCAGTTTTTAACGGAAGATATGTCCTTTTTCACCATAGCCCTCTATGGGCTTCCAAATATCACTTTGCAAATTTCACAAGAATAGTCTCAGTGAACTGCTTCTTGAAGGGAAACCTGTAACTCTGTGAGATGAACTAACAGAACACAAAGCAGTTTCACAGAAAGCTTCATTTCAGTTTTTATCTTTGGATGTTTTCTTTTTCATCATAGCCCTCTATGTGCCTTCAAATATCACTTTGAAAATTCCACAAGGAAAGTCTTAGTGAACGGCTTCTTGAGGGGAAAACTGTAACTCTGTGAGATGAATTAACAGAACACAAAGCAGTTTCTCAGATAGCTTCTTTCCAGTTTCTAACGGAGGATATTTCCTTTTAAGCCAGCCCTCTATGGGCTTCCAAATATCACTTTGCAAGTTTCACAAGAACAGTCTTAGCGAAAGGCTTCCTGAGGGGAAAGTTGTAACTCTGTGAGATGAATTAACAGAACACAAAGCAGTTTCTCAAAAAGCTTCTTTTCAGTTTTTAACGGAAGATATTTCCTTTTTCAACATAACACTGTATGGGCTTCCAAATATCACTTTGCAAATTCCACAAGAACAGTCTTAGTGAAAGGCTTTTAGAGGGAAATGTTGTAACTATGTGAGATGAATTAACAGAACACAAAGCAATTTCTCAGAAAGCTTCTTTTCAGTTTTTATCTTACGATATTTCCTTTGTCACCATAGACCTCTATGGGCTTCCAAATCTCACTTTGCAAATTCCACAAGAACAGTCTTAGCGAAAGAATTATTGAGTGGAAAGCTGTAACTCTTTGAGATGAATTAACAGAACACAAAGCAGTTTCTCGGAAAGCTTCTTTTCATTTTTTAACTGAAGTTATTTCCATTTTCACCATAGCCCTCTATGGGATTCCAAATATCACTATGCAAATTCCACAAGAACAGTGGAAGCGAAAGACTTCTGGAGGGGAAAACTGTAACGCTGTGAGATGAATTAACAGAACACAAAGCAGTTTCTCAGATATCTTCTTTCCAGTTTTTAACGAAAGATATTTCCTTTTTCACCATAGTCCTCTATGGGCTTCCAAATATCACTTTGCAAATCCCACAAGAACAGTCTTAGCGAAAGCCTTCTTGACGGGAAAGCTGTAACTCGGTGAGATGATTTAACAGAACACACGGCAGTTTCTCAAAAAGCTTCTTTCCAGTTTTTAACGGAAGATATGTCCTTTTTCACCATAGCCCTCTATGGGCTTCCAAATATCACTTTGCAAATTTCACAAGAATAGTCTCAGTGAACTGCTTCTTGAAGGGAAACCTGTAACTCTGTGAGATGAACTAACAGAACACAAAGCAGTTTCACAGAAAGCTTCATTTCAGTTTTTATCTTTGGATGTTTTCTTTTTCATCATAGCCCTCTATGTGCCTTCAAATATCACTTTGAAAATTCCACAAGGAAAGTCTTAGTGAACGGCTTCTTGAGGGGAAAACTGTAACTCTGTGAGATGAATTAACAGAACACAAAGCAGTTTCTCAGATAGCTTCTTTCCAGTTTCTAACGGAGGATATTTCCTTTTAAGCCAGCCCTCTATGGGCTTCCAAATATCACTTTGCAAGTTTCACAAGAACAGTCTTAGCGAAAGGCTTCCTGAAGGGAAAGTTGTAACTCTGTGAGATGAATTAACAGAACACAAAGCAGTTTCTCAAAAAGCTTCTTTTCAGTTTTTAACGGAAGATATTTCCTTTTTCAACATTACACTGTATGGGCTTCCAAATATCACTTTGCAAATTCCACAAGAACAGTCTTAGCGAAAGGCTTTTAGAGGGAAATGTTGTAACTATGTGAGATGAATTAACAGAACACAAAGCAATTTCTCAGAAAGCTTCTTTTCAGTTTTTATCTTACGATATTTCCTTTTTCACCATAGACCTCTATGGGCTTCCAAATCTCACTTTGCAAATTCCACAAGAACAGTCTTAGCGAAAGAATTATTGAGTGGAAAGCTGTAACTCTTTGAGGTGAATTAACAGAACAAAAAGGAGTTTCTCAGAAAGCTTCTTTCCGCTTTTTAACAGAAGATATTTCCTTTTTCACCATAGCGCTCTATGGGCTTCCAAATATCATTTTGCAAATCCCACAACAACAGTCTTAGCGAAAGGCTTCTTGAAGGGAAAGCTGTAACTGGGTGAGGTCTATTATCAGAACACCTGGCACTTTCTCAGAAAGCTTCTTTCCAGGTTTTAACTGAAGATATTTCCTTTTTCACCATAGCCCTCTATGGGCTTCCAAATATCACTTTGGAAATTCGACAGCAGCCTTAGCGAAAGGCTTTTAGAGGGAAATGTAACTCTGTGAGATGAATTAACAGAACACAAAGGAGTTTCTCAGAAAGCTTCTTTCCAGTTTTTAACGGAAAATAATTCCTTTTTCACCATAGCCCTCTATGGGATTCTAAATATCACTTTCCAAATTTCAGAAGAACAGTCTTAGTGAACGGCCTCTTGAGGGGAAATCTGTAACTCTCTGAGATGAATTAACAGAACACAAAGCAGTTTCTCAGAAATCTTCTTTCCAGTTTTTAACGGAAGATATGTCCTTTTTCACCATAGCCCTCTATGGTCTTGCAAATATCACTTTGCAAATTCCACAAGAACAGTCTTACCGAAAGGCTTCTTGAGAAGAAAGCTGTAACTCTGTGAGATGAATTAACAGAAAGCAAAGCAGTTTCTCAGAAAATTTCTTTCCAGTTTTTAATGGAAGATATGTCCTTTTTCACCATAGCCCTCTAGGAGTTTTCTAATATCACTTTGCAAATTTCACAAGAATAGTCTCAGTGAACTGCTTCTTGAAGGGAAAGCTGTAACTCTGTGAGATGAACTAACAGAACACAAAGCAGTTTATCAGAAAGCTTCTTTACAGTTTTTAACTGAAGATATTTCCTTTTTCACCATAGCCCTCTAAGGGCTTCCAAATATCACATTGCAAATGCCACAAGAACAGTCTTAGCGAAAGGCTGCTAGAGGGGAAAGCTGTAACTCGGTTAGATGTATTCACAGAACACACGGCAGTATCTCAGAATGCTTCTTTCCAGTTTTTAACGGAAGATATTCCCTTTTTCACCATAGCCCTCTAAGGGCTTCCAAATATCACTTTGCAAATTCCAAAAGAGCAGTCTTAGCGAAAGACTTCTGGAGCGGAAAGCTGTAACTCTCTGAAATGAATTAACAGAACACAGAGCTGTTCCTCAGAAAGCTTCTTTCCAGTTTTCAACCGAAGATATTTTCTTTTTCCCATAGCCCTCTATGGGCTTCCAAATATCACTTAGAAAATTCCACAAGAACAGTCTTAGCGAAAGGCTTCTTGAGGTGAAAGCTGTAACACGGTGAGATGTTTTAACAGAACACTCATCAGTTTCTCAGAAAGCTTCTTTCCAATTTTTAACGTAAGTTATTTCCTTTTTCACCATAGCCCTCTACGGGCTTCTAAGATCACTTTGCAAATTCCACAAGAACAGTCTTAGCGAAAGGCTTCTGGGAGCAAAGCTGTAATTCTGTGAGATGATCTAACAAAACACGAAGCAGTTTCTCAGAAATCTTCTTTTCGGTTTTTAATGGAAGAAATGTCCTTTTTCATCATAGCCCTCAATGGGCTTCCAAATTTCACTTTGCAAATTCCACAAGAACAGTCTTAGCGAAAGGCTTTTTGAGGGGAAAGCTGTAACTCTGGTGACGAATTAACAGAACACAAAGCAGTTTCTCAGAAAGCTTCTTTTCAGTTTTCGTCTTAGGATATTTCCTTTTTCACCGTAGCCCTCTATGGGCTTCCAAATATCACTTTGCATATTCCAAAAGAACAACCTTAGTGATCGGCTTCATGATAGGAAAGCTGTAACTCTGTGAGATTAATTAACGGAACACAAAGCAGTTTCTCAGAAAGGTTCTTTCCAGTTTTTAGCGGAAGATATTTCCTTTTTCACCATAGTCCACTATGGGCTTCAAAATATCACTTTGAAAATTCCACAAGAACAGTCTTAGTGAACGGCCTCTTCGGGGGAAATCTGTAACTCTCTGAGATGAATTAACAGAACACAAAGCAGTTTCTCAGAAATCTTCTTTCCAGTTTTTAACGAAAGATATTTCCTTTTTCACCAAAGTCCTCTATGGGATTACAAATATCAGTTTGCAAATTACACAAGAACAGTCTTAGTGAAGGGCTTCTTGAGGGGAAAGCTGTAACACTTTGAGATGAACTAACACAACACAAAGCAGTTTCTCAGACAGCTTCTTTTCGGTTTTTATCTTAGGATATTTCCATTTTCAAAATAGCCCTCTATGGGCTTCCAAGTATCACTTTGCAAATTCCACAAGAACAGTCTTATAGAAAGGCTTCTTGAGGGGAAAGCTGTAACTCGGTGAGATGTATTAACAGAACACACGGCAGTTTCTCAGAAAGCTTCTTTCCAGTTTTTAACGGAAGTTATTTCCCTTTTCACCATAGTCCTCCATGGGCTTCCAAATATCACTTTGCAAATTCCAGAAGAACAGTCTTAGCGAAAGGCTTCTGAAGGGGAAATCTGTAACTCTGTGAGTTGAATTAACAGAACACAAAGCAGTTTCTCACAAATCTTCTTTCCAGTTTTTAACGGAAGTTAGTTCCTTTTTCACCATAGTCCTCTATGGGCTTCCAAATATGGCTTTGCAAATTCCACAAGAACAGTCTTAGCGAAAGGCTTCTTGAGGGGGGAAGCTGTAACTCTGTGAGATGAATTAACAGAACACAAAGCAGTCTCTCAGAAAGCTTCTTTCCAGTATTTAACTGAAGATATTTCCTTTTTCACTATAGCCCTCTATGGGCTTCCAAATATCACTTTGGAAATCCCACAAGAACAGTCTTAGCGAAAGGCTTCTTGAGAGAAAAGCTGTACCTCGGTGATATGTACTAACAGAACACACCGCACTTTCTCAGAATGGTTCTTTCCAGTTTTTAACGGAAGATATTTCCTTTTTCACCTTAGCCCTCTATGGGCTTCCAAATATCACTTTGCAAATTTCACAAAACAGTCTTAGTTAACGGCTTCTTGAGGGGAAAGCTGTAACTCTGTGAGTGAACTAACAAAACACAAAGCAGCTTTCCATACAGCTTCTTTTCGGTTTTATCTTAGGATATTTCCATTTTCACCATAGCCTACTATGGGCATCGAAATATCACTTTGGAAATTCCACAAAAACAGTCTTAGCGGAAGGATTCTTGAGGCAAAAGCAGTAACTCTTTGAGATGAATTAACAGAACACAAAGCAGTTTCTCAGAAAGCTTCTTTTCAGTTTTTAACTGAAGGTATTTCCTTTTTCACCATAGCCCTCTATGGGCTTCAAAATATCACTTTGTAAATTCCACAAGAACAGCCTTAGCGAAAGGCTTCCTGAGGTAAAAGAGTAACTGTGAGTTGAATTAACAGAACACAAAGCAGTTTCTCAGAAAGCTTCTTTTCGGATTTTATCTTACTATATTTCCTTTTTCAACATAGCCCTCTATGGTCTTCCAAATATCACTTTGCAAATTACACAAGAACAGTCTTTGTGAAAGACTTCTTGAGGGGAAAGCTGTAACTCTCTGAGATGAATTAACAGATCACAAAGCAGTTTCTCAGAAAGCTTCTTTTCAGTTTTCATCTTAGGATATTTCCTTTATCAGCGTAGCCCTCTGTGGGCTTCCAAAAACATTTTGCAAATTCCACAAGAACAGTCTTAGCGAAAGGATTCTGGAGATAAAAGCTGTAAATCAGTAAGATGAATTAAGAGAATTCAAAGCAGTTTCTCAGAAACCTTCTTTTCGTTTTTTATCTTAGGATATTTCCATTTTAACCATAGGGCTATAGGGTTTCCAAATATCACTTTGCAAATTCCAGAAGAAAAGTCTTAGCGAAAGGCTTCTTGAGGGTAAAGCTGTAACTCTGTAAGATGAATTAACAGAACACAAAACATTTTCTCAGAAACCTACTTTTCAGTTTTTACCTTAGGATATTTCCTTTTTCACCATAGCCCTCTATGGGATTCCAATTATCACTTTGAAAATTCCACATGAACAGTCTTAGTGAAAGTCTTCTTGAGGGGAAAGCTGTAACTCTGTGAGAGGAACTAACTGAACACAAAGCAGTTTCTCAGAAAGCTTCTTTCCAGTTTTTAACTGAGGATATTTCCTTTTTCACCATAGCCCTTTTGGGCTTCCACATATCACTTTGCAAATTTCACAAGAGCAGTCTTAGCGAAAGGCTTCTTGAGGGGAAAGCTCTAACTCTGTGAGATGAATTACCAGAACACAAAGCATTTTCTCACAAATCTTCGTTCCAGTTTTTAACGGAGGATATTTTCTTTCTCACCATAGTTCTCTATGGGCTTCCAAATATCACATTGCAAATCCCACAAGAACAGTCTTAGCGAAAGGCTTCTTGAGAGGAAAGCTGTAACTCAGTGAGACGTATTAACAGAAGACACGGCATTTTCTCAGAATGCTTCTTTCCAGTTTTTAACGGAAGATATTTCCTTTTTCACCATAGTCCCCTATGGGTATCCAAATATCACTTTCCAAATTTCACAAAACTGTCTTAATGAACGGCTTCTTGAGGGAAAAGCTGTAGCTCTTTGAGTTGAACTAACAGAACACAAATCAGTTTTTCAGACAGCTTCTCTTCGGTAAGTATCTTAGGATATTTCCATTTTCACCATAGCCCTCTATGGGCTTCCACATATCACTTTGGAAATTCCTCAAAAACAGTCTTAGCGGAAGGCTTCTTGAGGGGAAAGCTGTAATTCTTTGAGATGAATTAACAGAAGAGAAAGCAGTTTCTCGGAAAGCTTCTTTTCATTTTTTAATTGAAGGTATTTCCATTTTCACCATAGCCCTCTATGGGATTCCAAATATCACTATGCAAATTCCACAAGAACAGTGGAAGCGAAAGACTTCGGGAGGGGAAAACTGTAACGCTGTGAGATGAATTAACAGAACACAAAGCAGTTTCTCAGATATCTTCTTTCCAGTTTTTAACGAAAGATATTTCCTTTTTCACGATAGTCCTCTATGGGCTTCCAAATATCACTTTGCAAATCCCACAAGAACAGTCTTAGCGAAAGCCTTCTTGACGGGAAAGCTGTAACTCGGTGAGATGATTTAACAGAACACACGGCAGTTTCTCAAAAAGCTTCTTTCCAGTTTTTAACGGAAGATATGTCCTTTTTCACCATAGCCCTCTATGGGCTTCCAAATATCACTTTGCAAATTTCACAAGAATAGTCTCAGTGAACTGCTTCTTGAAGGGAAACCTGTAACTCTGTGAGATGAACTAACAGAACACAAAGCAGTTTATCAGAAAGCTTCTTTACAGTTTTTATCGGAAAATATTTCCTTTTTCACCATTGCCCTCTATGAGATTCTAAATATCACTTTCCAAATTTCAGAAGAACAGTCTTAGTGAACGGCCTCATGAGGGGAAATCTGTGACACTTTGAGATGAATTAACAGAACACAAAGCAGTTTCTCAGAAAGCTTCTTTTCGGATTTTATCTTACTATATTTCCTTTTTCAACATAGCCCTCTATGGTCTTCCAAATATCACTTTGCAAATTACACAAGAACAGTCTTTGTGAAAGACTTCTTGAGGGGAAAGCTGTAACTCTCTGAGATGAATTAACAGAACACAAAGCAGTTTCTCAGAAAGCTTCTTTTCAGTTTTTATCTTAGGATATTTCCTTTTTCAGCATAGCCCTCTATGGGCTTCCAAAAACATTTTGCAAATTCCACAAGAACAGTCTTAGCGAAAGGATTCTGGAGATAAAAGCTGTAAATCTGTAAGATGAATTAAAAGAATTCAAAGCAGTTTCTCAGAAACCTTCTTTTCGTTTTTTATCTTAGGATATTTCCATTTTAACCATAGGGCTATAGGGTTTCCAAATATCACTTTGCAAATTCCAGAAGAAAAGTCTTAGCGAAAGGCTTCTTGAGGGTAAAGCTGTAACTCTGTAAGATGAATTAACAGAACACAAAACATTTTCTCAGAAACCTACTTTTCAGTTTTTACCTTAGGATATTTCCTTTTTCACCATAGCCCTCTATGGGATTCCAATTATCACTTTGAAAATTCCACATGAACAGTCTTAGCGAAAGTCTTCTTGAGGGGAAAGCTGTAACTCTGTGAGAGGAACTAACTGAACACAAAGCAGTTTCTCAGAAAGCTTCTTCCCAGTTTTTAACTGAGGATATTTCCGTTTTCACCATAGCCCTTTTGGGCTTCCAAATATCACTTTGCAAATTCCACAACAACAGCCTTAGCGAAAGGCTTCCTGAGGTAAAAGAGTAACTCTGTGACTTGAATTAACAGAACACAAAGCCATTTCCCAGAAAGCTTCTTTTCAGTTTTTATCTTGGGATGTTTCCTTTTTCACCATTGCCCTCTATGTGCCTCCAAATATCACTTTGCAATTCCACAAGAACAGTCTTAGTGAACGGCTTCCTGAGGGGAAAGCTGTAGCTCGGTGATATGTACTAACAGAACACACCGCATTTTCTCAGAATGGTTCTTTCCAGTTTTTAACGGAAGATATTTCCTTTTTCACCTTAGCCCTCTATGGGCTTCCAAATATCACTTTGCAAATTTCACAAAACAGTCTTAGTGAACGGCTTCTTGAGGGAAAAGCTGTAGCTCTGTGAGATGAACTAACAGAACACAAAGCAGTTTTTCAGACAGCTTCTTTTCGGTAAGTATCTTACGATATTTCCATTTTCACCATAGCCCTCTATGGGCTTCCACATATCACTTTGGAAATTCCTCAAAAACAGTCTTAGCGGAAGGCTTCTTGAGGGGAAAGCTGTAACTCTTTGAGATGAATTAACAGAACACAAAGCAGTTTCTCGGAAAGCTTCTTTTCATTTTTTAACTGAAGTTATTTCCATTTTCACCATAGCCCTCTATGGGATTCCAAATATCACTATGCAAATTCCACAAGAACAGTGGAAGCGAAAGACTTCTGGAGGGGAAAACTGTAACGCTGTGAGATGAATTAACAGAACACAAAGCAGTTTCTCAGATATCTTCTTTCCAGTTTTTAACGAAAGATATTTCCTTTTTCACCATAGTCCTCTATGGGCTTCCAAATATCACTTTGCAAATCCCACAAGAACAGTCTTAGCGAAAGCCTTCTTGACGGGAAAGCTGTAACTCGGTGAGATGATTTAACAGAACACACGGCAGTTTCTCAAAAAGCTTCTTTCCAGTTTTTAACGGAAGATATGTCCTTTTTCACCATAGCCCTCTATGGGCTTCCAAATATCACTTTGCAAATTTCACAAGAATAGTCTCAGTGAACTGCTTCTTGAAGGGAAACCTGTAACTCTGTGAGATGAACTAACAGAACACAAAGCAGTTTCACAGAAAGCTTCATTTCAGTTTTTATCTTTGGATGTTTTCTTTTTCATCATAGCCCTCTATGTGCCTTCAAATATCACTTTGAAAATTCCACAAGGAAAGTCTTAGTGAACGGCTTCTTGAGGGGAAAACTGTAACTCTGTGAGATGAATTAACAGAACACAAAGCAGTTTCTCAGATAGCTTCTTTCCAGTTTCTAACGGAGGATATTTCCTTTTAAGCCAGCCCTCTATGGGCTTCCAAATATCACTTTGCAAGTTTCACAAGAACAGTCTTAGCGAAAGGCTTCCTGAAGGGAAAGTTGTAACTCTGTGAGATGAATTAACAGAACACAAAGCAGTTTCTCAAAAAGCTTCTTTTCAGTTTTTAACGGAAGATATTTCCTTTTTCAACATTACACTGTATGGGCTTCCAAATATCACTTTGCAAATTCCACAAGAACAGTCTTAGCGAAAGGCTTTTAGAGGGAAATGTTGTAACTATGTGAGATGAATTAACAGAACACAAAGCAATTTCTCAGAAAGCTTCTTTTCAGTTTTTATCTTACGATATTTCCTTTTTCACCATAGACCTCTATGGGCTTCCAAATCTCACTTTGCAAATTCCACAAGAACAGTCTTAGCGAAAGAATTATTGAGTGGAAAGCTGTAACTCTTTGAGGTGAATTAACAGAACAAAAAGGAGTTTCTCAGAAAGCTTCTTTCCGCTTTTTAACAGAAGATATTTCCTTTTTCACCATAGCGCTCTATGGGCTTCCAAATATCATTTTGCAAATCCCACAACAACAGTCTTAGCGAAAGGCTTCTTGAAGGGAAAGCTGTAACTGGGTGAGGTCTATTATCAGAACACCTGGCACTTTCTCAGAAAGCTTCTTTCAGGTTTTAACTGAAGATATTTCCTTTTTCACCATAGCCCTCTATGGGCTTCCAAATATCACTTTGGAAATTCGACAGCAGCCTTAGCGAAAGGCTTTTAGAGGGAAATGTAACTCTGTGAGATGAATTAACAGAACACAAAGGAGTTTCTCAGAAAGCTTCTTTCCAGTTTTTAACGGAAAATAATTCCTTTTTCACCATAGCCCTCTATGGGATTCTAAATATCACTTTCCAAATTTCAGAAGAACAGTCTTAGTGAACGGCCTCTTGAGGGGAAATCTGTAACTCTCTGAGATGAATTAACAGAACACAAAGCAGTTTCTCAGAAATCTTCTTTCCAGTTTTTAACGGAAGATATGTCCTTTTTCACCATAGCCCTCTATGGTCTTGCAAATATCACTTTGCAAATTCCACAAGAACAGTCTTACCGAAAGGCTTCTTGAGAAGAAAGCTGTAACTCTGTGAGATGAATTAACAGAAAGCAAAGCAGTTTCTCAGAAAATTTCTTTCCAGTTTTTAATGGAAGATATGTCCTTTTTCACCATAGCCCTCTAGGAGTTTTCTAATATCACTTTGCAAATTTCACAAGAATAGTCTCAGTGAACTGCTTCTTGAAGGGAAAGCTGTAACTCTGTGAGATGAACTAACAGAACACAAAGCAGTTTATCAGAAAGCTTCTTTACAGTTTTTAACTGAAGATATTTCCTTTTTCACCATAGCCCTCTAAGGGCTTCCAAATATCACATTGCAAATGCCACAAGAACAGTCTTAGCGAAAGGCTGCTAGAGGGGAAAGCTGTAACTCGGTTAGATGTATTCACAGAACACACGGCAGTATCTCAGAATGCTTCTTTCCAGTTTTTAACGGAAGATATTCCCTTTTTCACCATAGCCCTCTAAGGGCTTCCAAATATCACTTTGCAAATTCCAAAAGAGCAGTCTTAGCGAAAGACTTCTGGAGCGGAAAGCTGTAACTCTCTGAAATGAATTAACAGAACACAGAGCTGTTCCTCAGAAAGCTTCTTTCCAGTTTTCAACCGAAGATATTTTCTTTTTCCCATAGCCCTCTATGGGCTTCCAAATATCACTTAGAAAATTCCACAAGAACAGTCTTAGCGAAAGGCTTCTTGAGGTGAAAGCTGTAACACGGTGAGATGTTTTAACAGAACACTCATCAGTTTCTCAGAAAGCTTCTTTCCAATTTTTAACGTAAGTTATTTCCTTTTTCACCATAGCCCTCTACGGGCTTCTAAGATCACTTTGCAAATTCCACAAGAACAGTCTTAGCGAAAGGCTTCTGGGAGCAAAGCTGTAATTCTGTGAGATGATCTAACAAAACACGAAGCAGTTTCTCAGAAATCTTCTTTTCGGTTTTTAATGGAAGAAATGTCCTTTTTCATCATAGCCCTCAATGGGCTTCCAAATTTCACTTTGCAAATTCCACAAGAACAGTCTTAGCGAAAGGCTTTTTGAGGGGAAAGCTGTAACTCTGGTGACGAATTAACAGAACACAAAGCAGTTTCTCAGAAAGCTTCTTTTCAGTTTTCGTCTTAGGATATTTCCTTTTTCACCGTAGCCCTCTATGGGCTTCCAAATATCACTTTGCATATTCCAAAAGAACAACCTTAGTGATCGGCTTCATGATAGGAAAGCTGTAACTCTGTGAGATTAATTAACGGAACACAAAGCAGTTTCTCAGAAAGGTTCTTTCCAGTTTTTAGCGGAAGATATTTCCTTTTTCACCATAGTCCACTATGGGCTTCAAAATATCACTTTGAAAATTCCACAAGAACAGTCTTAGTGAACGGCCTCTTCGGGGGAAATCTGTAACTCTCTGAGATGAATTAACAGAACACAAAGCAGTTTCTCAGAAATCTTCTTTCCAGTTTTTAACGAAAGATATTTCCTTTTTCACCAAAGTCCTCTATGGGATTACAAATATCAGTTTGCAAATTACACAAGAACAGTCTTAGTGAAGGGCTTCTTGAGGGGAAAGCTGTAACACTTTGAGATGAACTAACACAACACAAAGCAGTTTCTCAGACAGCTTCTTTTCGGTTTTTATCTTAGGATATTTCCATTTTCAAAATAGCCCTCTATGGGCTTCCAAGTATCACTTTGCAAATTCCACAAGAACAGTCTTATAGAAAGGCTTCTTGAGGGGAAAGCTGTAACTCGGTGAGATGTATTAACAGAACACACGGCAGTTTCTCAGAAAGCTTCTTTCCAGTTTTTAACGGAAGTTATTTCCCTTTTCACCATAGTCCTCCATGGGCTTCCAAATATCACTTTGCAAATTCCAGAAGAACAGTCTTAGCGAAAGGCTTCTGAAGGGGAAATCTGTAACTCTGTGAGTTGAATTAACAGAACACAAAGCAGTTTCTCACAAATCTTCTTTCCAGTTTTTAACGGAAGTTAGTTCCTTTTTCACCATAGTCCTCTATGGGCTTCCAAATATGACTTTGCAAATTCCACAAGAACAGTCTTAGCGAAAGGCTTCTTGAGGGGGGAAGCTGTAACTCTGTGAGATGAATTAACAGAACACAAAGCAGTCTCTCAGAAAGCTTCTTTCCAGTATTTAACTGAAGATATTTCCTTTTTCACTATAGCCCTCTATGGGCTTCCAAATATCACTTTGGAAATCCCACAAGAACAGTCTTAGCGAAAGGCTTCTTGAGAGAAAAGCTGTACCTCGGTGATATGTACTAACAGAACACACCGCACTTTCTCAGAATGGTTCTTTCCAGTTTTTAACGGAAGATATTTCCTTTTTCACCTTAGCCCTCTATGGGCTTCCAAATATCACTTTGCAAATTTCACAAAACAGTCTTAGTTAACGGCTTCTTGAGGGGAAAGCTGTAACTCTGTGAGTGAACTAACAAAACACAAAGCATCTTTCCATACAGCTTCTTTTCGGTTTTTATCTTAGGATATTTCCATTTTCACCATAGCCTACTATGGGCATCGAAATATCACTTTGGAAATTCCACAAAAACAGTCTTAGCGGAAGGATTCTTGAGGCAAAAGCAGTAACTCTTTGAGATGAATTAACAGAACACAAAGCAGTTTCTCAGAAAGCTTCTTTTCAGTTTTTAACTGAAGGTATTTCCTTTTTCACCATAGCCCTCTATGGGCTTCAAAATATCACTTTGTAAATTCCACAAGAACAGCCTTAGCGAAAGGCTTCCTGAGGTAAAAGAGTAACTGTGAGTTGAATTAACAGAACACAAAGCAGTTTCTCAGAAAGCTTCTTTTCGGATTTTATCTTACTATATTTCCTTTTTCAACATAGCCCTCTATGGTCTTCCAAATATCACTTTGCAAATTACACAAGAACAGTCTTTGTGAAAGACTTCTTGAGGGGAAAGCTGTAACTCTCTGAGATGAATTAACAGATCACAAAGCAGTTTCTCAGAAAGCTTCTTTTCAGTTTTCATCTTAGGATATTTCCTTTATCAGCGTAGCCCTCTGTGGGCTTCCAAAAACATTTTGCAAATTCCACAAGAACAGTCTTAGCGAAAGGATTCTGGAGATAAAAGCTGTAAATCAGTAAGATGAATTAAGAGAATTCAAAGCAGTTTCTCAGAAACCTTCTTTTCGTTTTTTATCTTAGGATATTTCCATTTTAACCATAGGGCTATAGGGTTTCCAAATATCACTTTGCAAATTCCAGAAGAAAAGTCTTAGCGAAAGGCTTCTTGAGGGTAAAGCTGTAACTCTGTAAGATGAATTAACAGAACACAAAACATTTTCTCAGAAACCTACTTTTCAGTTTTTACCTTAGGATATTTCCTTTTTCACCATAGCCCTCTATGGGATTCCAATTATCACTTTGAAAATTCCACATGAACAGTCTTAGTGAAAGTCTTCTTGAGGGGAAAGCTGTAACTCTGTGAGAGGAACTAACTGAACACAAAGCAGTTTCTCAGAAAGCTTCTTTCCAGTTTTTAACTGAGGATATTTCCTTTTTCACCATAGCCCTTTTGGGCTTCCACATATCACTTTGCAAATTTCACAAGAGCAGTCTTAGCGAAAGGCTTCTTGAGGGGAAAGCTCTAACTCTGTGAGATGAATTACCAGAACACAAAGCATTTTCTCACAAATCTTCGTTCCAGTTTTTAACGGAGGATATTTTCTTTCTCACCATAGTTCTCTATGGGCTTCCAAATATCACATTGCAAATCCCACAAGAACAGTCTTAGCGAAAGGCTTCTTGAGAGGAAAGCTGTAACTCAGTGAGACGTATTAACAGAAGACACGGCATTTTCTCAGAATGCTTCTTTCCAGTTTTTAACGGAAGATATTTCCTTTTTCACCATAGTCCCCTATGGGTATGCAAATATCACTTTCCAAATTTCACAAAACTGTCTTAATGAACGGCTTCTTGAGGGAAAAGCTGTAGCTCTTTGAGTTGAACTAACAGAACACAAATCAGTTTTTCAGACAGCTTCTCTTCGGTAAGTATCTTAGGATATTTCCATTTTCACCATAGCCCTCTATGGGCTTCCACATATCACTTTGGAAATTCCTCAAAAACAGTCTTAGCGGAAGGCTTCTTGAGGGGAAAGCTGTAATTCTTTGAGATGAATTAACAGAACAGAAAGCAGTTTCTCGGAAAGCTTCTTTTCATTTTTTAATTGAAGGTATTTCCATTTTCACCATAGCCCTCTATGGGATTCCAAATATCACTATGCAAATTCCACAAGAACAGTGGAAGCGAAAGACTTCGGGAGGGGAAAACTGTAACGCTGTGAGATGAATTAACAGAACACAAAGCAGTTTCTCAGATATCTTCTTTCCAGTTTTTAACGAAAGATATTTCCTTTTTCACGATAGTCCTCTATGGGCTTCCAAATATCACTTTGCAAATCCCACAAGAACAGTCTTAGCGAAAGCCTTCTTGACGGGAAAGCTGTAACTCGGTAAGATGATTTAACAGAACACACGGCAGTTTCTCAAAAAGCTTCTTTCCAGTTTTTAACGGAAGATATGTCCTTTTTCACCATAGCCCTCTATGGGCTTCCAAATATCACTTTGCAAATTTCACAAGAATAGTCTCAGTGAACTGCTTCTTGAAGGGAAACCTGTAACTCTGTGAGATGAACTAACAGAACACAAAGCAGTTTATCAGAAAGCTTCTTTACAGTTTTTATCGGAAAATATTTCCTTTTTCAGCATTGCCCTCTATGAGATTCTAAATATCACTTTCCAAATTTCAGAAGAACAGTCTTAGTGAACGGCCTCATGAGGGGAAATCTGTGACACTTTGAGATGAATTAACAGAACACAAAGCAGTTTCTCAGAAAGCTTCTTTTCGGATTTTATCTTACTATATTTCCTTTTTCAACATAGCCCTCTATGGTCTTCCAAATATCACTTTGCAAATTACACAAGAACAGTCTTTGTGAAAGACTTCTTGAGGGGAAAGCTGTAACTCTCTGAGATGAATTCACAGAACACAAAGCAGTTTCTCAGAAAGCTTCTTTTCAGTTTTTATCTTAGGATATTTCCTTTTTCAGCATAGCCCTCTATGGGCTTCCAAAAACATTTTGCAAATTCCACAAGAACAGTCTTAGCGAAAGGATTCTGGAGATAAAAGCTGTAAATCTGTAAGATGAATTAAAAGAATTCAAAGCAGTTTCTCAGAAACCTT
This sequence comes from Chlorocebus sabaeus, assembly GCF_047675955.1. Taxonomy (NCBI): domain Eukaryota; kingdom Metazoa; phylum Chordata; class Mammalia; order Primates; family Cercopithecidae; genus Chlorocebus; species Chlorocebus sabaeus. Next base: position 250,806 of record NW_027326891.1, on the reverse strand, counting down.
CTTTTCGTTTTTTATCTTAGGATATTTCCATTTTAACCATAGGGCTATAGGGTTTCCAAATATCACTTTGCAAATTCCAGAAGAAAAGTCTTAGCGAAAGGCTTCTTGAGGGTAAAGCTGTAACTCTGTAAGATGAATTAACAGAACACAAAACATTTTCTCAGAAACCTACTTGTCAGTTTTTACCTTAGGATATTTCCTTTTTCACCATAGCCCTCTATGGGATTCCAATTATCACTTTGAAAATTCCACGTGAACAGTCTTAGCGAAAGTCTTCTTGAGGGGAAAGCTGTAACTCTGTGAGAGGAACTAACTGAACACAAAGCAGTTTCTCAGAAAGCTTCTTTCCAGTTTTTAACTGAGGATATTTCCTTTTTCACCATAGCCCTCTTGGGCTTCCATATATCACTTTGCGAATTCCACAACAACAGCCTTAGCGAAAGGCTTCCTGAGGTAAAAGAGTAACTCTGTGACTTGAATTAACAGAACACAAAGCCGTTTCCCAGAAAGCTTCTTTTCAGTTTTTATCTAGGGATGTTTCCTTTTTCACCATTGCCCTCTATGTGCCTCCAAATATCACTTTGCAATTCCACAAGCACAGTCTTAGTGAACGGCTTCCTGAGGGGAAAGCTGTAGCTCGGTGATATGTACTAACAGAACACACCGCATTTTCTCAGAATGGTTCTTTCCAGTTTTTAACGGAAGATATTTCCTTTTTCACCTTAGCCCTCTATGGGCTTCCAAATATCACTTTGCAAATTTCACAAAACAGTCTTAGTGAACGGCTTCTTGAGGAAAAAGCTGTAGCTCTGTGAGATGAACTAACAGAACACAAAGCAGATTTTCAGACAGCTTCTTTTCGGTAAGTATCTTACGATATTTCCATTTTCACCAGAGCCCTCTATGTGCTTCCACATATCACTTTGGAAATTCCTCAAAAACAGTCTTAGCGGAAGGCTTCTTGAGGGGAAAGCTGTAACTCTTTGAGATGAATTAACAGAACACAAAGCAGTTTCTCGGAAAGCTTCTTTTCATTTTTTAACTGAAGTTATTTCCATTTTCACCATAGCCCTCTATGGGATTCCAAATATCACTATGCAAATTCCACAAGAACAGTGGAAGCGAAAGACTTCGGGAGGGGAAAACTGTAACGCTGTGAGATGAATTAACAGAACACAAAGCAGTTTCTCAGATATCTTCTTTCCAGTTTTTAACGAAAGATATTTCCTTTTTCACCATAGTCCTCTATGGGCTTCCAAATATCACTTTGCAAATCCCACAAGAACAGTCTTAGCGAAAGCCTTCTTGACGGGAAAGCTGTAACTCGGTGAGATGATTTAACAGAACACACGGCAGATTCTCAAAAAGCTTCTTTCCAATTTTTAACGGAAGATATGTCCTTTTTCACCATAGCCCTCTATGGGCTTCCAAATATCACTTTGCAAATTTCACAAGAATAGTCTCAGTGAACTGCTTCTTGAAGGGAAACCTGTAACTCTGTGAGATGAACTAACAGAACACAAAGCAGTTTATCAGAAAGCTTCTTTACAGTTTTTATCGGAAAATATTTCCTTTTTCACCATTGCCCTCTATGAGATTCTAAATATCACTTTCCAAATTTCAGAAGAACAGTCTTAGTGAATGGCCTCATGAGGGGAAATCTGTGACACTTTGAGATGAATTAACAGAACACAAAGCAGTTTCTCAGAAAGCTTCTTTTCGGATTTTATCTTACTATATTTCCTTTTTCAACATAGCCCTCTATGGTCTTCCAAATATCACTTTGCAAATTACACAAGAACAGTCTTTGTGAAAGACTTCTTGAGGGGAAAGCTGTAACTCTCTGAGATGAATTCACAGAACACAAAGCAGTTTCTCAGAAAGCTTCTTTTCAGTTTTTATCTTAGGATATTTCCTTTTTCAGCATAGCCCTCTATGGGCTTCCAAAAACATTTTGCAAATTCCACAAGAACAGTCTTAGCGAAAGGATTCTGGAGATAAAAGCTGTAAATCTGTAAGATGAATTAAAAGAATTCAAAGCAGTTTCTCAGAAACCTTCTTTTCGTTTTTTATCTTAGGATATTTCCATTTTAACCATAGGGCTATAGGGTTTCCAAATATCACTTTGCAAATTCCAGAAGAAAAGTCTTAGCGAAAGGCTTCTTGAGGGTAAAGCTGTAACTCTGTAAGATGAATTAACAGAACACAAAGCAGTTTCTCAGATATCTTCTTTCCAGTTTTTAACGAAAGATATTTCCTTTTTCACCATAGTCCTCTATGGGCTTCCAAATATCACTTTGCAAATCCCACAAGAACAGTCTTAGCGAAAGCCTTCTTGACGGGAAAGCTGTAACTCGGTGAGATGATTTAACAGAACACACGGCAGTTTCTCCAAAAGCTTCTTTCCAGTTTTTAACGGAAGATATGTCCTTTTTCACCATAGCCCTCTATGGGCTTCCAAATATCACTTTGCAAATTCCACAAGAACAGTTTTACCGAAAGGCTTCTTGAGAAGAAAGCTGTAACTCTGTGAGATGAATTAACAGAACACAAAGCAGTTTCACAGAAAGCTTCATTTCAGTTTTTATCTTTGGATGTTTTCTTTTTCATCATAGCCCTCTATGTGCCTTCAAATATCACTTTGAAAATTCCACAAGGAAAGTCTTAGTGAACGGCTTCTTGAGGGGAAAACTGTAACTCTGTGAGATGAATTAACAGAACACAAAGCAGTTTCTCAGATAGCTTCTTTCCAGTTTCTAACGGAGGATATTTCCTTTTAAGCCAGCCCTCTATGGGCTTCCAAATATCACTTTGCAAGTTTCACAAGAACAGTCTTAGCGAAAGGCTTCCTGAGGGGAAAGTTGTAACTCTGTGAGATGAATTAACAGAACACAAAGCAGTTTCTCAAAAAGCTTCTTTTCAGTTTTTAACGGAAGATATTTCCTTTTTCAACATAACACTGTATGGGCTTCCAAATATCACTTTGCAAATTCCACAAGAACAGTCTTAGCGAAAGGCTTTTAGAGGGAAATGTTGTAACTATGTGAGATGAATTAACAGAACACAAAGCAATTTCTCAGAAAGCTTCTTTTCAGTTTTTATCTTACGATATTTCCTTTTTCACCGTAGACCTCTATGGTCTTCCAAATCTCACTTTGCAAATTCCACAAGAACAGTCTTAGCGAAAGAATTATTGAGTGGAAAGCTGTAACTCTTTGAGGTGAATTAACAGAACAAAAAGGAGTTTCTCAGAAAGCTTCTTTCCGCTTTTTAACAGAAGATATTTCCTTTTTCACCATAGCGCTCTATGGGCTTCCAAATATCATTTTGCAAATCCCACAACGCAGTCTTAGCGAAAGGCTTCTTGAAGGGAAAGCTGTAACTGGGTGAGGTCTATTATCAGAACACATGGCAGTTTCTCAGAAAGCTTCTTTCCAGTTTTTAACTGAAGATATTTCCTTTTTCACCATAGCCCTCTATGGGCTTCCAAATATCACTTTGGATATTCGACAGCAGCCTTAGCGAAAGGCTTTTAGAGGGAAATGTAACTCTGTGAGATGAATTAACAGAACACAAAGGAGTTTCTCAGAAAGCTTCTTTCCAGTTTTTAACGGAAAATAATTCCTTTTTCACCATAGCCCTCTATGGGATTCTAAATATCACTTTCCAAATTTCAGAAGAACAGTCTTAGTGAACGGCCTCTTGAGGGGAAATCTGTAACTCTCTGAGATGAATTAACAGAACACAAAGCAGTTTCTCAGAAATCTTCTTTCCAGTTTTTAACGGAAGATATGTCCTTTTTCACCATAGCCCTCTATGGGCTTGCAAATATCACTTTGCAAATTCCTCAAGAACAGTCTTACCGAAAGGCTTCTTGAGAATAAAGCTGTAACTCTGTGAGATGAATTAACAGAAAGCAAAGCAGTTTCTCAGAAAATTTCTTTCCAGTTTTTAATGGAAGATATGTTCTTTTTCACCCTAGCCCTCTATGGGCTTCCAAATATCACTTTGCAAATTCCACAAGAACAGTATTCGGGAAAGGCTTCTGGAGGAGAAACCTGTAACTCTGTGAGATGAACTAACAGAACACAAAGCAGTTTCTCAGAAAGCTTCTTTCCTGTTTTTAACTGAAGATATTTCCTTTTTCACCATAGCCCTCTAAGGGCTTCCAAATATCACATTGCAAATGCCACAAGAACAGTCTTAGCGAAAGGCTGCTAGAGGGGAAAGCTGTAACTCGGTTAGATGTATTCACAGAACACACGGCAGTATCTCAGAATGCTTCTTTCCAGTTTTTAACGGAAGATATTCCCTTTTTCACCATAGCCCTCTAAGGGCTTCCAAATATCACTTTGCAAATTCCAAAAGAGCAGTCTTAGCGAAAGACTTCTGGAGCGGAAAGCTGTAACTCTCTGAAATGAATTAACAGAACACAGAGCTGTTCCTCAGAAAGCTTCTTTCCAGTTTTCAACCGAAGATATTTTCTTTTTCCCATAGCCCTCTATGGGCTTCCAAATATCACTTAGAAAATTCCACAAGAACAGTCTTAGCGAAAGGCTTCTTGAGGTGAAAGCTGTAACACGGTGAGATGTTTTAACAGAACACTCATCAGTTTCTCAGAAAGCTTCTTTCCAATTTTTAACGTAAGTTATTTCCTTTTTCACCATAGCCCTCTACGGGCTTCTAAGATCACTTTGCAAATTCCACAAGAACAGTCTTAGCGAAAGGCTTCTGGGAGCAAAGCTGTAATTCTGTGAGATGATCTAACAAAACACGAAGCAGTTTCTCAGAAATCTTCTTTTCGGTTTTTAATGGAAGAAATGTCCTTTTTCATCATAGCCCTCAATGGGCTTCCAAATTTCACTTTGCAAATTCCACAAGAACAGTCTTAGCGAAAGGCTTTTTGAGGGGAAAGCTGTAACTCTGGTGACGAATTAACAGAACACAAAGCAGTTTCTCAGAAAGCTTCTTTTCAGTTTTCGTCTTAGGATATTTCCTTTTTCACCGTAGCCCTCTATGGGCTTCCAAATATCACTTTGCATATTCCAAAAGAACAACCTTAGTGATCGGCTTCATGATAGGAAAGCTGTAACTCTGTGAGATTAATTAACGGAACACAAAGCAGTTTCTCAGAAAGGTTCTTTCCAGTTTTTAGCGGAAGATATTTCCTTTTTCACCATAGTCCACTATGGGCTTCAAAATATCACTTTGAAAATTCCACAAGAACAGTCTTAGTGAACGGCCTCTTCGGGGGAAATCTGTAACTCTCTGAGATGAATTAACAGAACACAAAGCAGTTTCTCAGAAATCTTCTTTCCAGTTTTTAACGAAAGATATTTCCTTTTTCACCAAAGTCCTCTATGGGATTACAAATATCAGTTTGCAAATTACACAAGAACAGTCTTAGTGAAGGGCTTCTTGAGGGGAAAGCTGTAACACTTTGAGATGAACTAACACAACACAAAGCAGTTTCTCAGACAGCTTCTTTTCGGTTTTTATCTTAGGATATTTCCATTTTCAAAATAGCCCTCTATGGGCTTCCAAGTATCACTTTGCAAATTCCACAAGAACAGTCTTATAGAAAGGCTTCTTGAGGGGAAAGCTGTAACTCGGTGAGATGTATTAACAGAACACACGGCAGTTTCTCAGAAAGCTTCTTTCCAGTTTTTAACGGAAGTTATTTCCCTTTTCACCATAGTCCTCCATGGGCTTCCAAATATCACTTTGCAAATTCCAGAAGAACAGTCTTAGCGAAAGGCTTCTGAAGGGGAAATCTGTAACTCTGTGAGTTGAATTAACAGAACACAAAGCAGTTTCTCACAAATCTTCTTTCCAGTTTTTAACGGAAGTTAGTTCCTTTTTCACCATAGTCCTCTATGGGCTTCCAAATATGACTTTGCAAATTCCACAAGAACAGTCTTAGCGAAAGGCTTCTTGAGGGGGGAAGCTGTAACTCTGTGAGATGAATTAACAGAACACAAAGCAGTCTCTCAGAAAGCTTCTTTCCAGTATTTAACTGAAGATATTTCCTTTTTCACTATAGCCCTCTATGGGCTTCCAAATATCACTTTGGAAATCCCACAAGAACAGTCTTAGCGAAAGGCTTCTTGAGAGAAAAGCTGTACCTCGGTGATATGTACTAACAGAACACACCGCACTTTCTCAGAATGGTTCTTTCCAGTTTTTAACGGAAGATATTTCCTTTTTCACCTTAGCCCTCTATGGGCTTCCAAATATCACTTTGCAAATTTCACAAAACAGTCTTAGTTAACGGCTTCTTGAGGGGAAAGCTGTAACTCTGTGAGTGAACTAACAAAACACAAAGCAGCTTTCCATACAGCTTCTTTTCGGTTTTTATCTTAGGATATTTCCATTTTCACCATAGCCTACTATGGGCATCGAAATATCACTTTGGAAATTCCACAAAAACCGTCTTAGCGGAAGGATTCTTGAGGCAAAAGCAGTAACTCTTTGAGATGAATTAACAGAACACAAAGCAGTTTCTCAGAAAGCTTCTTTTCAGTTTTTAACTGAAGGTATTTCCTTTTTCACCATAGCCCTCTATGGGCTTCAAAATATCACTTTGTAAATTCCACAAGAACAGCCTTAGCGAAAGGCTTCCTGAGGTAAAAGAGTAACTGTGAGTTGAATTAACAGAACACAAAGCAGTTTCTCAGAAAGCTTCTTTTCGGATTTTATCTTACTATATTTCCTTTTTCAACATAGCCCTCTATGGTCTTCCAAATATCACTTTGCAAATTACACAAGAACAGTCTTTGTGAAAGACTTCTTGAGGGGAAAGCTGTAACTCTCTGAGATGAATTAACAGATCACAAAGCAGTTTCTCAGAAAGCTTCTTTTCAGTTTTCATCTTAGGATATTTCCTTTATCAGCGTAGCCCTCTGTGGGCTTCCAAAAACATTTTGCAAATTCCACAAGAACAGTCTTAGCGAAAGGATTCTGGAGATAAAAGCTGTAAATCAGTAAGATGAATTAAGAGAATTCAAAGCAGTTTCTCAGAAACCTTCTTTTCGTTTTTTATCTTAGGATATTTCCATTTTAACCATAGGGCTATAGGGTTTCCAAATATCACTTTGCAAATTCCAGAAGAAAAGTCTTAGCGAAAGGCTTCTTGAGGGTAAAGCTGTAACTCTGTAAGATGAATTAACAGAACACAAAACATTTTCTCAGAAACCTACTTTTCAGTTTTTACCTTAGGATATTTCCTTTTTCACCATAGCCCTCTATGGGATTCCAATTATCACTTTGAAAATTCCACATGAACAGTCTTAGTGAAAGTCTTCTTGAGGGGAAAGCTGTAACTCTGTGAGAGGAACTAACTGAACACAAAGCAGTTTCTCAGAAAGCTTCTTTCCAGTTTTTAACTGAGGATATTTCCTTTTTCACCATAGCCCTTTTGGGCTTCCACATATCACTTTGCAAATTTCACAAGAGCAGTCTTAGCGAAAGGCTTCTTGAGGGGAAAGCTCTAACTCTGTGAGATGAATTACCAGAACACAAAGCATTTTCTCACAAATCTTCGTTCCAGTTTTTAACGGAGGATATTTTCTTTCTCACCATAGTTCTCTATGGGCTTCCAAATATCACATTGCAAATCCCACAAGAACAGTCTTAGCGAAAGGCTTCTTGAGAGGAAAGCTGTAACTCAGTGAGACGTATTAACAGAAGACACGGCATTTTCTCAGAATGCTTCTTTCCAGTTTTTAACGGAAGATATTTCCTTTTTCACCATAGTCCCCTATGGGTATCCAAATATCACTTTCCAAATTTCACAAAACTGTCTTAATGAACGGCTTCTTGAGGGAAAAGCTGTAGCTCTTTGAGTTGAACTAACAGAACACAAATCAGTTTTTCAGACAGCTTCTCTTCGGTAAGTATCTTAGGATATTTCCATTTTCACCATAGCCCTCTATGGGCTTCCACATATCACTTTGGAAATTCCTCAAAAACAGTCTTAGCGGAAGGCTTCTTGAGGGGAAAGCTGTAATTCTTTGAGATGAATTAACAGAAGAGAAAGCAGTTTCTCGGAAAGCTTCTTTTCATTTTTTAATTGAAGGTATTTCCATTTTCACCATAGCCCTCTATGGGATTCCAAATATCACTATGCAAATTCCACAAGAACAGTGGAAGCGAAAGACTTCTGGAGGGGAAAACTGTAACGCTGTGAGATGAATTAACAGAACACAAAGCAGTTTCTCAGATATCTTCTTTCCAGTTTTTAACGAAAGATATTTCCTTTTTCACGATAGTCCTCTATGGGCTTCCAAATATCACTTTGCAAATCCCACAAGAACAGTCTTAGCGAAAGCCTTCTTGACGGGAAAGCTGTAACTCGGTGAGATGATTTAACAGAACACACGGCAGATTCTCAAAAAGCTTCTTTCCAGTTTTTAACGGAAGATATGTCCTTTTTCACCATAGCCCTCTATGGGCTTCCAAATATCACTTTGCAAATTTCACAAGAATAGTCTCAGTGAACTGCTTCTTGAAGGGAAACCTGTAACTCTGTGAGATGAACTAACAGAACACAAAGCAGTTTATCAGAAAGCTTCTTTACAGTTTTTATCGGAAAATATTTCCTTTTTCACCATTGCCCTCTATGAGATTCTAAATATCACTTTCCAAATTTCAGAAGAACAGTCTTAGTGAACGGCCTCATGAGGGGAAATCTGTGACACTTTGAGATGAATTAACAGAACACAAAGCAGTTTCTCAGAAAGCTTCTTTTCGGATTTTATCTTACTATATTTCCTTTTTCAACATAGCCCTCTATGGTCTTCCAAATATCACTTTGCAAATTACACAAGAACAGTCTTTGTGAAAGACTTCTTGAGGGGAAAGCTGTAACTCTCTGAGATGAATTCACAGAACACAAAGCAGTTTCTCAGAAAGCTTCTTTTCAGTTTTTATCTTAGGATATTTCCTTTTTCAGCATAGCCCTCTATGGGCTTCCAAAAACATTTTGCAAATTCCACAAGAACAGTCTTAGCGAAAGGATTCTGGAGATAAAAGCTGTAAATCTGTAAGATGAATTAAAAGAATTCAAAGCAGTTTCTCAGAAACCTTCTTTTCGTTTTTTATCTTAGGATATTTCCATTTTAACCATAGGGCTATAGGGTTTCCAAATATCACTTTGCAAATTCCAGAAGAAAAGTCTTAGCGAAAGGCTTCTTGAGGGTAAAGCTGTAACTCTGTAAGATGAATTAACAGAACACAAAACATTTTCTCAGAAACCTACTTTTCAGTTTTTACCTTAGGATATTTCCTTTTTCACCATAGTCCTCTATGGGATTCCAATTATCACTTTGAAAATTACACATGAACAGTCTTAGCGAAAGTCTTCTTGAGGGGAAAGCTGTAACTCTGTGAGAGGAACTAACTGAACACAAAGCAGTTTCTCAGAAAGCTTCTTCCCAGTTTTTAACTGAGGATATTTCCTTTTTCACCATAGCCCTTTTGGGCTTCCAAATATCACTTTGCAAATTCCACAACAACAGCCTTAGCGAAAGGCTTCCTGAGGTAAAAGAGTAACTCTGTGACTTGAATTAACAGAACACAAAGACGTTTCCCAGAAAGCTTCTTTTCAGTTTTTATCTTGGGATGTTTCCTTTTTCACCATTGCCCTCTATGTGCCTCCAAATATCACTTTGCAATTCCACAAGAACAGTCTTAGTGAACGGCTTCCTGAGGGGAAAGCTGTAGCTCGGTGATATGTCCTAACAGAACACACCGCATTTTCTTAGAATGGTTCTTTCCAGTTTTTAACGGAAGATATTTCCTTTTTCACCTTAGCCCTCTATGGGCTTCCAAATATCACTTTGCAAATTTCACAAAACAGTCTTAGTGAACGGCTTCTTGAGGGAAAAGCTGTAGCTCTGTGAGATGAACTAACAGAACACAAAGCAGTTTTTCAGACAGCTTCTTTTCGGTAAGTATCTTACGATATTTCCATTTTCACCATAGCCCTCTATGGGCTTCCACATATCACTTTGGAAATTCCTCAAAAACAGTCTTAGCGGAAGGCTTCTTGAGGGGAAAGCTGTAACTCTTTGAGATGAATTAACAGAACACAAAGCAGTTTCTCGGAAAGCTTCTTTTCATTTTTTAACTGAAGTTATTTCCATTTTCACCATAGCCCTCTATGGGATTCCAAATATCACTATGCAAATTCCACAAGAACAGTGGAAGCGAAAGACTTCGGGAGGGGAAAACTGTAACGCTGTGAGATGAATTAACAGAACACAAAGCAGTTTCTCAGATATCTTCTTTCCAGTTTTTAACGAAAGATATTTCCTTTTTCACCATAGTCCTCTATGGGCTTCCAAATATCACTTTGCAAATCCCACAAGAACAGTCTTAGCGAAAGCCTTCTTGACGGGAAAGCTGTAACTCGGTGAGATGATTTAACAGAATACACGGCAGTTTCTCAAAAAGCTTCTTTCCAGTTTTTAACGGAAGATATGTCCTTTTTCACCATAGCCCTCTATGGGCTTCCAAATATCACTTTGCAAATTCCACAAGAACAGTTTTACCGAAAGGCTTCTTGAGAAGAAAGCTGTAACTCTGTGAGATGAATTAACAGAACACAAAGCAGTTTCACAGAAAGCTTCATTTCAGTTTTTATCTTTGGATGTTTTCTTTTTCATCATAGCCCTCTATGTGCCTTCAAATATCACTTTGAAAATTCCACAAGGAAAGTCTTAGTGAACGGCTTCTTGAGGGGAAAACTGTAACTCTGTGAGATGAATTAACAGAACACAAAGCAGTTTCTCAGATAGCTTCTTTCCAGTTTCTAACGGAGGATATTTCCTTTTAAGCCAGCCCTCTATGGGCTTCCAAATATCACTTTGCAAGTTTCACAAGAACAGTCTTAGCGAAAGGCTTCCTGAGGGGAAAGTTGTAACTCTGTGAGATGAATTAACAGAACACAAAGCAGTTTCTCAAAAAGCTTCTTTTCAGTTTTTAACGGAAGATATTTCCTTTTTCAACATAACACTGTATGGGCTTCCAAATATCACTTTGCAAATTCCACAAGAACAGTCTTAGCGAAAGGCTTTTAGAGGGAAATGTTGTAACTATGTGAGATGAATTAACAGAACACAAAGCAATTTCTCAGAAAGCTTCTTTTCAGTTTTTATCTTACGATATTTCCTTTTTCACCATAGACCTCTATGGGCTTCCAAATCTCACTTTGCAAATTCCACAAGAACAGTCTTAGCGAAAGAATTATTGAGTGGAAAGCTGTAACTCTTTGAGGTGAATTAACAGAACAAAAAGGAGTTTCTCAGAAAGCTTCTTTCCGCTTTTTAACAGAAGATATTTCCTTTTTCACCATAGCGCTCTATGGGCTTCCAAATATCATTTTGCAAATCCCACAACAACAGTCTTAGCGAAAGGCTTCTTGAAGGGAAAGCTGTAACTGGGTGAGGTCTATTATCAGAACACCTGGCACTTTCTCAGAAAGCTTCTTTCAGGTTTTAACTGAAGATATTTCCTTTTTCACCATAGCCCTCTATGGGCTTCCAAATATCACTTTGGAAATTCGACAGCAGCCTTAGCGAAAGGCTTTTAGAGGGAAATGTAACTCTGTGAGATGAATTAACAGAACACAAAGGAGTTTCTCAGAAAGCTTCTTTCCAGTTTTTAACGGAAAATAATTCCTTTTTCACCATAGCCCTCTATGGGATTCTAAATATCACTTTCCAAATTTCAGAAGAACAGTCTTAGTGAACGGCCTCTTGAGGGGAAATCTGTAACTCTCTGAGATGAATTAACAGAACACAAAGCAGTTTCTCAGAAATCTTCTTTCCAGTTTTTAACGGAAGATATGTCCTTTTTCACCATAGCCCTCTATGGTCTTGCAAATATCACTTTGCAAATTCCACAAGAACAGTCTTACCGAAAGGCTTCTTGAGAAGAAAGCTGTAACTCTGTGAGATGAATTAACAGAAAGCAAAGCAGTTTCTCAGAAAATTTCTTTCCAGTTTTTAATGGAAGATATGTCCTTTTTCACCATAGCCCTCTAGGAGTTTTCTAATATCACTTTGCAAATTTCACAAGAATAGTCTCAGTGAACTGCTTCTTGAAGGGAAAGCTGTAACTCTGTGAGATGAACTAACAGAACACAAAGCAGTTTATCAGAAAGCTTCTTTACAGTTTTTAACTGAAGATATTTCCTTTTTCACCATAGCCCTCTAAGGGCTTCCAAATATCACATTGCAAATGCCACAAGAACAGTCTTAGCGAAAGGCTGCTAGAGGGGAAAGCTGTAACTCGGTTAGATGTATTCACAGAACACACGGCAGTATCTCAGAATGCTTCTTTCCAGTTTTTAACGGAAGATATTCCCTTTTTCACCATAGCCCTCTAAGGGCTTCCAAATATCACTTTGCAAATTCCAAAAGAGCAGTCTTAGCGAAAGACTTCTGGAGCGGAAAGCTGTAACTCTCTGAAATGAATTAACAGGACACAGAGCTGTTCCTCAGAAAGCTTCTTTCCAGTTTTCAACCGAAGATATTTTCTTTTTCCCATAGCCCTCTATGGGCTTCCAAATATCACTTAGAAAATTCCACAAGAACAGTCTTAGCGAAAGGCTTCTTGAGGTGAAAGCTGTAACACGGTGAGATGTTTTAACAGAACACTCATCAGTTTCTCAGAAAGCTTCTTTCCAATTTTTAACGTAAGTTATTTCCTTTTTCACCATAGCCCTCTACGGGCTTCTAAGATCACTTTGCAAATTCCACAAGAACAGTCTTAGCGAAAGGCTTCTGGGAGCAAAGCTGTAATTCTGTGAGATGATCTAACAAAACACGAAGCAGTTTCTCAGAAATCTTCTTTTCGGTTTTTAATGGAAGAAATGTCCTTTTTCATCATAGCCCTCAATGGGCTTCCAAATTTCACTTTGCAAATTCCACAAGAACAGTCTTAGCGAAAGGCTTTTTGAGGGGAAAGCTGTAACTCTGGTGACGAATTAACAGAACACAAAGCAGTTTCTCAGAAAGCTTCTTTTCAGTTTTCGTCTTAGGATATTTCCTTTTTCACCGTAGCCCTCTATGGGCTTCCAAATATCACTTTGCATATTCCAAAAGAACAACCTTAGTGATCGGCTTCATGATAGGAAAGCTGTAACTCTGTGAGATTAATTAACGGAACACAAAGCAGTTTCTCAGAAAGGTTCTTTCCAGTTTTTAGCGGAAGATATTTCCTTTTTCACCATAGTCCACTATGGGCTTCAAAATATCACTTTGAAAATTCCACAAGAACAGTCTTAGTGAACGGCCTCTTCGGGGGAAATCTGTAACTCTCTGAGATGAATTAACAGAACACAAAGCAGTTTCTCAGAAATCTTCTTTCCAGTTTTTAACGAAAGATATTTCCTTTTTCACCAAAGTCCTCTATGGGATTACAAATATCAGTTTGCAAATTACACAAGAACAGTCTTAGTGAAGGGCTTCTTGAGGGGAAAGCTGTAACACTTTGAGATGAACTAACACAACACAAAGCAGTTTCTCAGACAGCTTCTTTTCGGTTTTTATCTTAGGATATTTCCATTTTCAAAATAGCCCTCTATGGGCTTCCAAGTATCACTTTGCAAATTCCACAAGAACAGTCTTATAGAAAGGCTTCTTGAGGGGAAAGCTGTAACTCGGTGAGATGTATTAACAGAACACACGGCAGTTTCTCAGAAAGCTTCTTTCCAGTTTTTAACGGAAGTTATTTCCCTTTTCACCATAGTCCTCCATGGGCTTCCAAATATCACTTTGCAAATTCCAGAAGAACAGTCTTAGCGAAAGGCTTCTGAAGGGGAAATCTGTAACTCTGTGAGTTGAATTAACAGAACACAAAGCAGTTTCTCACAAATCTTCTTTCCAGTTTTTAACGGAAGTTAGTTCCTTTTTCACCATAGTCCTCTATGGGCTTCCAAATATGACTTTGCAAATTCCACAAGAACAGTCTTAGCGAAAGGCTTCTTGAGGGGGGAAGCTGTAACTCTGTGAGATGAATTAACAGAACACAAAGCAGTCTCTCAGAAAGCTTCTTTCCAGTATTTAACTGAAGATATTTCCTTTTTCACTATAGCCCTGTATGGGCTTCCAAATATCACTTTGGAAATCCCACAAGAACAGTCTTAGCGAAAGGCTTCTTGAGAGAAAAGCTGTACCTCGGTGATATGTACTAACAGAACACACCGCACTTTCTCAGAATGGTTCTTTCCAGTTTTTAACGGAAGATATTTCCTTTTTCACCTTAGCCCTCTATGGGCTTCCAAATATCACTTTGCAAATTTCACAAAACAGTCTTAGTTAACGGCTTCTTGAGGGGAAAGCTGTAACTCTGTGAGTGAACTAACAAAACACAAAGCAGCTTTCCATACAGCTTCTTTTCGGTTTTTATCTTAGGATATTTCCATTTTCACCATAGCCTACTATGGGCATCGAAATATCACTTTGGAAATTCCACAAAAACAGTCTTAGCGGAAGGATTCTTGAGGCAAAAGCAGTAACTCTTTGAGATGAATTAACAGAACACAAAGCAGTTTCTCAGAAAGCTTCTTTTCAGTTTTTAACTGAAGGTATTTCCTTTTTCACCATAGCCCTCTATGGGCTTCAAAATATCACTTTGTAAATTCCACAAGAACAGCCTTAGCGAAAGGCTTCCTGAGGTAAAAGAGTAACTGTGAGTTGAATTAACAGAACACAAAGCAGTTTCTCAGAAAGCTTCTTTTCGGATTTTATCTTACTATATTTCCTTTTTCAACATAGCCCTCTATGGTCTTCCAAATATCACTTTGCAAATTACACAAGAACAGTCTTTGTGAAAGACTTCTTGAGGGGAAAGCTGTAACTCTCTGAGATGAATTAACAGATCACAAAGCAGTTTCTCAGAAAGCTTCTTTTCAGTTTTCATCTTAGGATATTTCCTTTATCAGCGTAGCCCTCTGTGGGCTTCCAAAAACATTTTGCAAATTCCACAAGAACAGTCTTAGCGAAAGGATTCTGGAGATAAAAGCTGTAAATCAGTAAGATGAATTAAGAGAATTCAAAGCAGTTTCTCAGAAACCTTCTTTTCGTTTTTTATCTTAGGATATTTCCATTTTAACCATAGGGCTATAGGGTTTCCAAATATCACTTTGCAAATTCCAGAAGAAAAGTCTTAGCGAAAGGCTTCTTGAGGGTAAAGCTGTAACTCTGTAAGATGAATTAACAGAACACAAAACATTTTCTCAGAAACCTACTTTTCAGTTTTTACCTTAGGATATTTCCTTTTTCACCATAGCCCTCTATGGGATTCCAATTATCACTTTGAAAATTCCACATGAACAGTCTTAGTGAAAGTCTTCTTGAGGGGAAAGCTGTAACTCTGTGAGAGGAACTAACTGAACACAAAGCAGTTTCTCAGAAAGCTTCTTTCCAGTTTTTAACTGAGGATATTTCCTTTTTCACCATAGCCCTTTTGGGCTTCCACATATCACTTTGCAAATTTCACAAGAGCAGTCTTAGCGAAAGGCTTCTTGAGGGGAAAGCTCTAACTCTGTGAGATGAATTACCAGAACACAAAGCATTTTCTCACAAATCTTCGTTCCAGTTTTTAACGGAGGATATTTTCTTTCTCACCATAGTTCTCTATGGGCTTCCAAATATCACATTGCAAATCCCACAAGAACAGTCTTAGCGAAAGGCTTCTTGAGAGGAAAGCTGTAACTCAGTGAGACGTATTAACAGAAGACACGGCATTTTCTCAGAATGCTTCTTTCCAGTTTTTAACGGAAGATATTTCCTTTTTCACCATAGTCCCCTATGGGTATCCAAATATCACTTTCCAAATTTCACAAAACTGTCTTAATGAACGGCTTCTTGAGGGAAAAGCTGTAGCTCTTTGAGTTGAACTAACAGAACACAAATCAGTTTTTCAGACAGCTTCTCTTCGGTAAGTATCTTAGGATATTTCCATTTTCACCATAGCCCTCTATGGGCTTCCACATATCACTTTGGAAATTCCTCAAAAACAGTCTTAGCGGAAGGCTTCTTGAGGGGAAAGCTGTAATTCTTTGAGATGAATTAACAGAAGAGAAAGCAGTTTCTCGGAAAGCTTCTTTTCATTTTTTAATTGAAGGTATTTCCATTTTCACCATAGCCCTCTATGGGATTCCAAATATCACTATGCAAATTCCACAAGAACAGTGGAAGCGAAAGACTTCTGGAGGGGAAAACTGTAACGCTGTGAGATGAATTAACAGAACACAAAGCAGTTTCTCAGATATCTTCTTTCCAGTTTTAACGAAAGATATTTCCTTTTTCACGATAGTCCTCTATGGGCTTCCAAATATCACTTTGCAAATCCCACAAGAACAGTCTTAGCGAAAGCCTTCTTGACGGGAAAGCTGTAACTCGGTGAGATGATTTAACAGAACACACGGCAGTTTCTCAAAAAGCTTCTTTCCAGTTTTTAACGGAAGATATGTCCTTTTTCACCATAGCCCTCTATGGGCTTCCAAATATCACTTTGCAAATTTCACAAGAATAGTCTCAGTGAACTGCTTCTTGAAGGGAAACCTGTAACTCTGTGAGATGAACTAACAGAACACAAAGCAGTTTATCAGAAAGCTTCTTTACAGTTTTTATCGGAAAATATTTCCTTTTTCACCATTGCCCTCTATGAGATTCTAAATATCACTTTCCAAATTTCAGAAGAACAGTCTTAGTGAACGGCCTCATGAGGGGAAATCTGTGACACTTTGAGATGAATTAACAGAACACAAAGCAGTTTCTCAGAAAGCTTCTTTTCGGATTTTATCTTACTATATTTCCTTTTTCAACATAGCCCTCTATGGTCTTCCAAATATCACTTTGCAAATTACACAAGAACAGTCTTTGTGAAAGACTTCTTGAGGGGAAAGCTGTAACTCTCTGAGATGAATTCACAGAACACAAAGCAGTTTCTCAGAAAGCTTCTTTTCAGTTTTTATCTTAGGATATTTCCTTTTTCAGCATAGCCCTCTATGGGCTTCCAAAAACATTTTGCAAATTCCACAAGAACAGTCTTAGCGAAAGGATTCTGGAGATAAAAGCTGTAAATCTGTAAGATGAATTAAAAGAATTCAAAGCAGTTTCTCAGAAACCTTCTTTTCGTTTTTTATCTTAGGATATTTCCATTTTAACCATAGGGCTATAGGGTTTCCAAATATCACTTTGCAAATTCCAGAAGAAAAGTCTTAGCGAAAGGCTTCTTGAGGGTAAAGCTGTAACTCTGTAAGATGAATTAACAGAACACAAAACATTTTCTCAGAAACCTACTTTTCAGTTTTTACCTTAGGATATTTCCTTTTTCACCATAGTCCTCTATGGGATTCCAATTATCACGTTGAAAATTCCACATGAACAGTCTAAGCGAAAGTCTTCTTGAGGGGAAAGCTGTAACTCTGTGAGAGGAACTAACTGAACACAAAGCAGTTTCTCAGAAAGCTTCTTCCCAGTTTTTAACTGAGGATATTTCCTTTTTCACCATAGCCCTTTTGGGCTTCCAAATATCACTTTGCAAATTCCACAACAACAGCCTTAGCGAAAGGCTTCCTGAGGTAAAAGAGTAACTCTGTGACTTGAATTAACAGAACACAAAGACGTTTCCCAGAAAGCTTCTTTTCAGATTTTATCTTGGGATGTTTCCTTTTTCACCATTGCCCTCTATGTGCCTCCAAATATCACTTTGCAATTCCACAAGAACAGTCTTAGTGAACGGCTTCCTGAGGGGAAAGCTGTAGCTCGGTGATATGTCCTAACAGAACACACCGCATTTTCTCAGAATGGTTCTTTCCAGTTTTTATCGGAAGATATTTCCTTTTTCACCTTAGCCCTCTATGGGCTTCCAAATATCACTTTGCAAATTTCACAAAACAGTCTTAGTGAACGGCTTCTTGAGGGAAAAGCTGTAGCTCTGTGAGATGAACTAACAGAACACAAAGCAGTTTTTCAGACAGCTTCTTTTCGGTAAGTATCTTACGATATTTCCATTTTCACCATAGCCCTCTATGGGCTTCCACATATCACTTTGGAAATTCCTCAAAAACAGTCTTAGCGGAAGGCTTCTTGAGGGGAAAGCTGTAACTCTTTGAGATGAATTAACAGAACACAAAGCAGTTTCTCGGAAAGCTTCTTTTCATTTTTTAACTGAAGTTATTTCCATTTTCACCATAGCCCTCTATGGGATTCCAAATATCACTATGCAAATTCCACAAGAACAGTGGAAGCGAAAGACTTCTGGAGGGGAAAACTGTAACGCTGTGAGATGAATTAACAGAACACAAAGCAGTTTCTCAGATATCTTCTTTCCAGTTTTTAACGAAAGATATTTCCTTTTTCACCATAGTCCTCTATGGGCTTCCAAATATCACTTTGCAAATCCCACAAGAACAGTCTTAGCGAAAGCCTTCTTGACGGGAAAGCTGTAACTCGGTGAGATGATTTAACAGAACACACGGCAGTTTCTCAAAAAGCTTCTTTCCAGTTTTTAACGGAAGATATGTCCTTTTTCACCATAGCCCTCTATGGGCTTCCAAATATCACTTTGCAAATTTCACAAGAATAGTCTCAGTGAACTGCTTCTTGAAGGGAAACCTGTAACTCTGTGAGATGAACTAACAGAACACAAAGCAGTTTCACAGAAAGCTTCATTTCAGTTTTTATCTTTGGATGTTTTCTTTTTCATCATAGCCCTCTATGTGCCTTCAAATATCACTTTGAAAATTCCACAAGGAAAGTCTTAGTGAACGGCTTCTTGAGGGGAAAACTGTAACTCTGTGAGATGAATTAACAGAACACAAAGCAGTTTCTCAGATAGCTTCTTTCCAGTTTCTAACGGAGGATATTTCCTTTTAAGCCAGCCCTCTATGGGCTTCCAAATATCACTTTGCAAGTTTCACAAGAACAGTCTTAGCGAAAGGCTTCCTGAGGGGAAAGTTGTAACTCTGTGAGATGAATTAACAGAACACAAAGCAGTTTCTCAAAAAGCTTCTTTTCAGTTTTTAACGGAAGATATTTCCTTTTTCAACATAACACTGTATGGGCTTCCAAATATCACTTTGCAAATTCCACAAGAACAGTCTTAGCGAAAGGCTTTTAGAGGGAAATGTTGTAACTATGTGAGATGAATTAACAGAACACAAAGCAATTTCTCAGAAAGCTTCTTTTCAGTTTTTATCTTACGATATTTCCTTTTTCACCATAGACCTCTATGGGCTTCCAAATCTCACTTTGCAAATTCCACAAGAACAGTCTTAGCGAAAGAATTATTGAGTGGAAAGCTGTAACTCTTTGAGGTGAATTAACAGAACAAAAAGGAGTTTCTCAGAAAGCTTCTTTCCGCTTTTTAACAGAAGATATTTCCTTTTTCACCATAGCGCTCTATGGGCTTCCAAATATCATTTTGCAAATCCCACAACAACAGTCTTAGCGAAAGGCTTCTTGAAGGGAAAGCTGTAACTGGGTGAGGTCTATTATCAGAACACCTGGCACTTTCTCAGAAAGCTTCTTTCCAGGTTTTAACTGAAGATATTTCCTTTTTCACCATAGCCCTCTATGGGCTTCCAAATATCACTTTGGAAATTCGACAGCAGCCTTAGCGAAAGGCTTTTAGAGGGAAATGTAACTCTGTGAGATGAATTAACAGAACACAAAGGAGTTTCTCAGAAAGCTTCTTTCCAGTTTTTAACGGAAAATAATTCCTTTTTCACCATAGCCCTCTATGGGATTCTAAATATCACTTTCCAAATTTCAGAAGAACAGTCTTAGTGAACGGCCTCTTGAGGGGAAATCTGTAACTCTCTGAGATGAATTAACAGAACACAAAGCAGTTTCTCAGAAATCTTCTTTCCAGTTTTTAACGGAAGATATGTCCTTTTTCACCATAGCCCTCTATGGTCTTGCAAATATCACTTTGCAAATTCCACAAGAACAGTCTTACCGAAAGGCTTCTTGAGAAGAAAGCTGTAACTCTGTGAGATGAATTAACAGAAAGCAAAGCAGTTTCTCAGAAAATTTCTTTCCAGTTTTTAATGGAAGATATGTCCTTTTTCACCATAGCCCTCTAGGAGTTTTCTAATATCACTTTGCAAATTTCACAAGAATAGTCTCAGTGAACTGCTTCTTGAAGGGAAAGCTGTAACTCTGTGAGATGAACTAACAGAACACAAAGCAGTTTATCAGAAAGCTTCTTTACAGTTTTTAACTGAAGATATTTCCTTTTTCACCATAGCCCTCTAAGGGCTTCCAAATATCACATTGCAAATGCCACAAGAACAGTCTTAGCGAAAGGCTGCTAGAGGGGAAAGCTGTAACTCGGTTAGATGTATTCACAGAACACACGGCAGTATCTCAGAATGCTTCTTTCCAGTTTTTAACGGAAGATATTCCCTTTTTCACCATAGCCCTCTAAGGGCTTCCAAATATCACTTTGCAAATTCCAAAAGAGCAGTCTTAGCGAAAGACTTCTGGAGCGGAAAGCTGTAACTCTCTGAAATGAATTAACAGAACACAGAGCTGTTCCTCAGAAAGCTTCTTTCCAGTTTTCAACCGAAGATATTTTCTTTTTCCCATAGCCCTCTATGGGCTTCCAAATATCACTTAGAAAATTCCACAAGAACAGTCTTAGCGAAAGGCTTCTTGAGGTGAAAGCTGTAACACGGTGAGATGTTTTAACAGAACACTCATCAGTTTCTCAGAAAGCTTCTTTCCAATTTTTAACGTAAGTTATTTCCTTTTTCACCATAGCCCTCTACGGGCTTCTAAGATCACTTTGCAAATTCCACAAGAACAGTCTTAGCGAAAGGCTTCTGGGAGCAAAGCTGTAATTCTGTGAGATGATCTAACAAAACACGAAGCAGTTTCTCAGAAATCTTCTTTTCGGTTTTTAATGGAAGAAATGTCCTTTTTCATCATAGCCCTCAATGGGCTTCCAAATTTCACTTTGCAAATTCCACAAGAACAGTCTTAGCGAAAGGCTTTTTGAGGGGAAAGCTGTAACTCTGGTGACGAATTAACAGAACACAAAGCAGTTTCTCAGAAAGCTTCTTTTCAGTTTTCGTCTTAGGATATTTCCTTTTTCACCGTAGCCCTCTATGGGCTTCCAAATATCACTTTGCATATTCCAAAAGAACAACCTTAGTGATCGGCTTCATGATAGGAAAGCTGTAACTCTGTGAGATTAATTAACGGAACACAAAGCAGTTTCTCAGAAAGGTTCTTTCCAGTTTTTAGCGGAAGATATTTCCTTTTTCACCATAGTCCACTATGGGCTTCAAAATATCACTTTGAAAATTCCACAAGAACAGTCTTAGTGAACGGCCTCTTCGGGGGAAATCTGTAACTCTCTGAGATGAATTAACAGAACACAAAGCAGTTTCTCAGAAATCTTCTTTCCAGTTTTTAACGAAAGATATTTCCTTTTTCACCAAAGTCCTCTATGGGATTACAAATATCAGTTTGCAAATTACACAAGAACAGTCTTAGTGAAGGGCTTCTTGAGGGGAAAGCTGTAACACTTTGAGATGAACTAACACAACACAAAGCAGTTTCTCAGACAGCTTCTTTTCGGTTTTTATCTTAGGATATTTCCATTTTCAAAATAGCCCTCTATGGGCTTCCAAGTATCACTTTGCAAATTCCACAAGAACAGTCTTATAGAAAGGCTTCTTGAGGGGAAAGCTGTAACTCGGTGAGATGTATTAACAGAACACACGGCAGTTTCTCAGAAAGCTTCTTTCCAGTTTTTAACGGAAGTTATTTCCCTTTTCACCATAGTCCTCCATGGGCTTCCAAATATCACTTTGCAAATTCCAGAAGAACAGTCTTAGCGAAAGGCTTCTGAAGGGGAAATCTGTAACTCTGTGAGTTGAATTAACAGAACACAAAGCAGTTTCTCACAAATCTTCTTTCCAGTTTTTAACGGAAGTTAGTTCCTTTTTCACCATAGTCCTCTATGGGCTTCCAAATATGACTTTGCAAATTCCACAAGAACAGTCTTAGCGAAAGGCTTCTTGAGGGGGGAAGCTGTAACTCTGTGAGATGAATTAACAGAACACAAAGCAGTCTCTCAGAAAGCTTCTTTCCAGTATTTAACTGAAGATATTTCCTTTTTCACTATAGCCCTGTATGGGCTTCCAAATATCACTTTGGAAATCCCACAAGAACAGTCTTAGCGAAAGGCTTCTTGAGAGAAAAGCTGTACCTCGGTGATATGTACTAACAGAACACACCGCACTTTCTCAGAATGGTTCTTTCCAGTTTTTAACGGAAGATATTTCCTTTTTCACCTTAGCCCTCTATGGGCTTCCAAATATCACTTTGCAAATTTCACAAAACAGTCTTAGTTAACGGCTTCTTGAGGGGAAAGCTGTAACTCTGTGAGTGAACTAACAAAACACAAAGCAGCTTTCCATACAGCTTCTTTTCGGTTTTTATCTTAGGATATTTCCATTTTCACCATAGCCTACTATGGGCATCGAAATATCACTTTGGAAATTCCACAAAAACAGTCTTAGCGGAAGGATTCTTGAGGCAAAAGCAGTAACTCTTTGAGATGAATTAACAGAACACAAAGCAGTTTCTCAGAAAGCTTCTTTTCAGTTTTTAACTGAAGGTATTTCCTTTTTCACCATAGCCCTCTATGGGCTTCAAAATATCACTTTGTAAATTCCACAAGAACAGCCTTAGCGAAAGGCTTCCTGAGGTAAAAGAGTAACTGTGAGTTGAATTAACAGAACACAAAGCAGTTTCTCAGAAAGCTTCTTTTCGGATTTTATCTTACTATAATTCCTTTTTCAACATAGCCCTCTATGGTCTTCCAAATATCACTTTGCAAATTACACAAGAACAGTCTTTGTGAAAGACTTCTTGAGGGGAAAGCTGTAACTCTCTGAGATGAATTAACAGATCACAAAGCAGTTTCTCAGAAAGCTTCTTTTCAGTTTTCATCTTAGGATATTTCCTTTATCAGCGTAGCCCTCTGTGGGCTTCCAAAAACATTTTGCAAATTCCACAAGAACAGTCTTAGCGAAAGGATTCTGGAGATAAAAGCTGTAAATCAGTAAGATGAATTAAGAGAATTCAAAGCAGTTTCTCAGAAACCTTCTTTTCGTTTTTTATCTTAGGATATTTCCATTTTAACCATAGGGCTATAGGGTTTCCAAATATCACTTTGCAAATTCCAGAAGAAAAGTCTTAGCGAAAGGCTTCTTGAGGGTAAAGCTGTAACTCTGTAAGATGAATTAACAGAACACAAAACATTTTCTCAGAAACCTACTTTTCAGTTTTTACCTTAGGATATTTCCTTTTTCGCCATAGCCCTCTATGGGATTCCAATTATCACTTTGAAAATTCCACATGAACAGTCTTAGTGAAAGTCTTCTTGAGGGGAAAGCTGTAACTCTGTGAGAGGAACTAACTGAACACAAAGCAGTTTCTCAGAAAGCTTCTTTCCAGTTTTTAACTGAGGATATTTCCTTTTTCACCATAGCCCTTTTGGGCTTCCACATATCACTTTGCAAATTTCACAAGAGCAGTCTTAGCGAAAGGCTTCTTGAGGGGAAAGCTCTAACTCTGTGAGATGAATTACCAGAACACAAAGCATTTTCTCACAAATCTTCGTTCCAGTTTTTAACGGAGGATATTTTCTTTCTCACCATAGTTCTCTATGGGCTTCCAAATATCACATTGCAAATCCCACAAGAACAGTCTTAGCGAAAGGCTTCTTGAGAGGAAAGCTGTAACTCAGTGAGACGTATTAACAGAAGACACGGCATTTTCTCAGAATGCTTCTTTCCAGTTTTTAACGGAAGATATTTCCTTTTTCACCATAGTCCCCTATGGGTATCCAAATATCACTTTCCAAATTTCACAAAACTGTCTTAATGAACGGCTTCTTGAGGGAAAAGCTGTAGCTCTTTGAGTTGAACTAACAGAACACAAATCAGATTTTCAGACAGCTTCTCTTCGGTAAGTATCTTAGGATATTTCCATTTTCACCATAGCCCTCTATGGGCTTCCACATATCACTTTGGAAATTCCTCAAAAACAGTCTTAGCGGAAGGCTTCTTGAGGGGAAAGCTGTAATTCTTTGAGATGAATTAACAGAAGAGAAAGCAGTTTCTCGGAAAGCTTCTTTTCATTTTTTAATTGAAGGTATTTCCATTTTCACCATAGCCCTCTATGGGATTCCAAATATCACTATGCAAATTCCACAAGAACAGTGGAAGCGAAAGACTTCGGGAGGGGAAAACTGTAACGCTGTGAGATGAATTAACAGAACACAAAGCAGTTTCTCAGATATCTTCTTTCCAGTTTTTAACGAAAGATATTTCCTTTTTCACGATAGTCCTCTATGGGCTTCCAAATATCACTTTGCAAATCCCACAAGAACAGTCTTAGCGAAAGCCTTCTTGACGGGAAAGCTGTAACTCGGTGAGATGATTTAACAGAACACACGGCAGTTTCTCAAAAAGCTTCTTTCCAGTTTTTAACGGAAGATATGTCCTTTTTCACCATAGCCCTCTATGGGCTTCCAAATATCACTTTGCAAATTTCACAAGAATAGTCTCAGTGAACTGCTTCTTGAAGGGAAACCTGTAACTCTGTGAGATGAACTAACAGAACACAAAGCAGTTTATCAGAAAGCTTCTTTACAGTTTTTATCGGAAAATATTTCCTTTTTCACCATTGCCCTCTATGAGATTCTAAATATCACTTTCCAAATTTCAGAAGAACAGTCTTAGTGAACGGCCTCATGAGGGGAAATCTGTGACACTTTGAGATGAATTAACAGAACACAAAGCAGTTTCTCAGAAAGCTTCTTTTCGGATTTTATCTTACTATATTTCCTTTTTCAACATAGCCCTCTATGGTCTTCCAAATATCACTTTGCAAATTACACAAGAACAGTCTTTGTGAAAGACTTCTTGAGGGGAAAGCTGTAACTCTCTGAGATGAATTAACAGAACACAAAGCAGTTTCGCAGAAAGCTTCTTTTCAGTTTTTATCTTAGGATATTTCCTTTTTCAGCATAGCCCTCTATGGGCTTCCAAAAACATTTTGCAAATTCCACAAGAACAGTCTTAGCGAAAGGATTCTGGAGATAAAAGCTGTAAATCTGTAAGATGAATTAAAAGAATTCAAAGCAGTTTCTCAGAAACCTTCTTTTCGTTTTTTATCTTAGGATATTTCCATTTTAACCATAGGGCTATAGGGTTTCCAAATATCACTTTGCAAATTCCAGAAGAAAAGTCTTAGCGAAAGGCTTCTTGAGGGTAAAGCTGTAACTCTGTAAGATGAATTAACAGAACACAAAACATTTTCTCAGAAACCTACTTTTCAGTTTTTACCTTAGGATATTTCCTTTTTCACCATAGCCCTCTATGGGATTCCAATTATCACTTTGAAAATTCCACATGAACAGTCTTAGCGAAAGTCTTCTTGAGGGGAAAGCTGTAACTCTGTGAGAGGAACTAACTGAACACAAAGCAGTTTCTCAGAAAGCTTCTTCCCAGTTTTTAACTGAGGATATTTCCGTTTTCACCATAGCCCTTTTGGGCTTCCAAATATCACTTTGCAAATTCCACAACAACAGCCTTAGCGAAAGGCTTCCTGAGGTAAAAGAGTAACTCTGTGACTTGAATTAACAGAACACAAAGACGTTTCCCAGAAAGCTTCTTTTCAGTTTTTATCTTGGGATGTTTCCTTTTTCACCATTGCCCTCTATGTGCCTCCAAATATCACTTTGCAATTCCACAAGAACAGTCTTAGTGAACGGCTTCCTGAGGGGAAAGCTGTAGCTCAGTGATATGTACTAACAGAACACACCGCATTTTCTCAGAATGGTTCTTTCCAGTTTTTAACGGAAGATATTTCCTTTTTCACCTTAGCCCTCTATGGGCTTCCAAATATCACTTTGCAAATTTCACAAAACAGTCTTAGTGAACGGCTTCTTGAGGGAAAAGCTGTAGCTCTGTGAGATGAACTAACAGAACACAAAGCAGTTTTTCAGACAGCTTCTTTTCGGTAAGTATCTTACGATATTTCCATTTTCACCATAGCCCTCTATGGGCTTCCACATATCACTTTGGAAATTCCTCAAAAACAGTCTTAGCGGAAGGCTTCTTGAGGGGAATGCTGTAACTCTTTGAGATGAATTAACAGAACACAAAGCAGTTTCTCGGAAAGCTTCTTTTCATTTTTTAACTGAAGTTATTTCCATTTTCACCATAGCCCTCTATGGGATTCCAAATATCACTATGCAAATTCCACAAGAACAGTGGAAGCGAAAGACTTCTGGAGGGGAAAACTGTAACGCTGTGAGATGAATTAACAGAACACAAAGCAGTTTCTCAGATATCTTCTTTCCAGTTTTTAACGAAAGATATTTCCTTTTTCACCATAGTCCTCTATGGGCTTCCAAATATCACTTTGCAAATCCCACAAGAACAGTCTTAGCGAAAGCCTTCTTGACGGGAAAGCTGTAACTCGGTGAGATGATTTAACAGAACACACGGCAGTTTCTCAAAAAGCTTCTTTCCAGTTTTTAACGGAAGATATGTCCTTTTTCACCATAGCCCTCTATGGGCTTCCAAATATCACTTTGCAAATTTCACAAGAATAGTCTCAGTGAACTGCTTCTTGAAGGGAAACCTGTAACTCTGTGAGATGAACTAACAGAACACAAAGCAGTTTCACAGAAAGCTTCATTTCAGTTTTTATCTTTGGATGTTTTCTTTTTCATCATAGCCCTCTATGTGCCTTCAAATATCACTTTGAAAATTCCACAAGGAAAGTCTTAGTGAACGGCTTCTTGAGGGGAAAACTGTAACTCTGTGAGATGAATTAACAGAACACAAAGCAGTTTCTCAGATAGCTTCTTTCCAGTTTCTAACGGAGGATATTTCCTTTTAAGCCAGCCCTCTATGGGCTTCCAAATATCACTTTGCAAGTTTCACAAGAACAGTCTTAGCGAAAGGCTTCCTGAGGGGAAAGTTGTAACTCTGTGAGATGAATTAACAGAACACAAAGCAGTTTCTCAAAAAGCTTCTTTTCAGTTTTTAACGGAAGATATTTCCTTTTTCAACATAACACTGTATGGGCTTCCAAATATCACTTTGCAAATTCCACAAGAACAGTCTTAGCGAAAGGCTTTTAGAGGGAAATGTTGTAACTATGTGAGATGAATTAACAGAACACAAAGCAATTTCTCAGAAAGCTTCTTTTCAGTTTTTATCTTACGATATTTCCTTTTTCACCATAGACCTCTATGGGCTTCCAAATCTCACTTTGCAAATTCCACAAGAACAGTCTTAGCGAAAGAATTATTGAGTGGAAAGCTGTAACTCTTTGAGGTGAATTAACAGAACAAAAAGGAGTTTCTCAGAAAGCTTCTTTCCGCTTTTTAACAGAAGATATTTCCTTTTTCACCATAGCGCTCTATGGGCTTCCAAATATCATTTTGCAAATCCCACAACAACAGTCTTAGCGAAAGGCTTCTTGAAGGGAAAGCTGTAACTGGGTGAGGTCTATTATCAGAACACCTGGCACTTTCTCAGAAAGCTTCTTTCCAGGTTTTAACTGAAGATATTTCCTTTTTCACCATAGCCCTCTATGGGCTTCCAAATATCACTTTGGAAATTCGACAGCAGCCTTAGCGAAAGGCTTTTAGAGGGAAATGTAACTCTGTGAGATGAATTAACAGAACACAAAGGAGTTTCTCAGAAAGCTTCTTTCCAGTTTTTAACGGAAAATAATTCCTTTTTCACCATAGCCCTCTATGGGATTCTAAATATCACTTTCCAAATTTCAGAAGAACAGTCTTAGTGAACGGCCTCTTGAGGGGAAATCTGTAACTCTCTGAGATGAATTAACAGAACACAAAGCAGTTTCTCAGAAATCTTCTTTCCAGTTTTTAACGGAAGATATGTCCTTTTTCACCATAGCCCTCTATGGTCTTGCAAATATCACTTTGCAAATTCCACAAGAACAGTCTTACCGAAAGGCTTCTTGAGAAGAAAGCTGTAACTCTGTGAGATGAATTAACAGAAAGCAAAGCAGTTTCTCAGAAAATTTCTTTCCAGTTTTTAATGGAAGATATGTCCTTTTTCACCATAGCCCTCTAGGAGTTTTCTAATATCACTTTGCAAATTTCACAAGAATAGTCTCAGTGAACTGCTTCTTGAAGGGAAAGCTGTAACTCTGTGAGATGAACTAACAGAACACAAAGCAGTTTATCAGAAAGCTTCTTTACAGTTTTTAACTGAAGATATTTCCTTTTTCACCATAGCCCTCTAAGGGCTTCCAAATATCACATTGCAAATGCCACAAGAACAGTCTTAGCGAAAGGCTGCTAGAGGGGAAAGCTGTAACTCGGTTAGATGTATTCACAGAACACACGGCAGTATCTCAGAATGCTTCTTTCCAGTTTTTAACGGAAGATATTCCCTTTTTCACCATAGCCCTCTAAGGGCTTCCAAATATCACTTTGCAAATTCCAAAAGAGCAGTCTTAGCGAAAGACTTCTGGAGCGGAAAGCTGTAACTCTCTGAAATGAATTAACAGAACACAGAGCTGTTCCTCAGAAAGCTTCTTTCCAGTTTTCAACCGAAGATATTTTCTTTTTCCCATAGCCCTCTATGGGCTTCCAAATATCACTTAGAAAATTCCACAAGAACAGTCTTAGCGAAAGGCTTCTTGAGGTGAAAGCTGTAACACGGTGAGATGTTTTAACAGAACACTCATCAGTTTCTCAGAAAGCTTCTTTCCAATTTTTAACGTAAGTTATTTCCTTTTTCACCATAGCCCTCTACGGGCTTCTAAGATCACTTTGCAAATTCCACAAGAACAGTCTTAGCGAAAGGCTTCTGGGAGCAAAGCTGTAATTCTGTGAGATGATCTAACAAAACACGAAGCAGTTTCTCAGAAATCTTCTTTTCGGTTTTTAATGGAAGAAATGTCCTTTTTCATCATAGCCCTCAATGGGCTTCCAAATTTCACTTTGCAAATTCCACAAGAACAGTCTTAGCGAAAGGCTTTTTGAGGGGAAAGCTGTAACTCTGGTGACGAATTAACAGAACACAAAGCAGTTTCTCAGAAAGCTTCTTTTCAGTTTTCGTCTTAGGATATTTCCTTTTTCACCGTAGCCCTCTATGGGCTTCCAAATATCACTTTGCATATTCCAAAAGAACAACCTTAGTGATCGGCTTCATGATAGGAAAGCTGTAACTCTGTGAGATTAATTAACGGAACACAAAGCAGTTTCTCAGAAAGGTTCTTTCCAGTTTTTAGCGGAAGATATTTCCTTTTTCACCATAGTCCACTATGGGCTTCAAAATATCACTTTGAAAATTCCACAAGAACAGTCTTAGTGAACGGCCTCTTCGGGGGAAATCTGTAACTCTCTGAGATGAATTAACAGAACACAAAGCAGTTTCTCAGAAATCTTCTTTCCAGTTTTTAACGAAAGATATTTCCTTTTTCACCAAAGTCCTCTATGGGATTACAAATATCAGTTTGCAAATTACACAAGAACAGTCTTAGTGAAGGGCTTCTTGAGGGGAAAGCTGTAACACTTTGAGATGAACTAACACAACACAAAGCAGTTTCTCAGACAGCTTCTTTTCGGTTTTTATCTTAGGATATTTCCATTTTCAAAATAGCCCTCTATGGGCTTCCAAGTATCACTTTGCAAATTCCACAAGAACAGTCTTATAGAAAGGCTTCTTGAGGGGAAAGCTGTAACTCGGTGAGATGTATTAACAGAACACACGGCAGTTTCTCAGAAAGCTTCTTTCCAGTTTTTAACGGAAGTTATTTCCCTTTTCACCATAGTCCTCCATGGGCTTCCAAATATCACTTTGCAAATTCCAGAAGAACAGTCTTAGCGAAAGGCTTCTGAAGGGGAAATCTGTAACTCTGTGAGTTGAATTAACAGAACACAAAGCAGTTTCTCACAAATCTTCTTTCCAGTTTTTAACGGAAGTTAGTTCCTTTTTCACCATAGTCCTCTATGGGCTTCCAAATATGACTTTGCAAATTCCACAAGAACAGTCTTAGCGAAAGGCTTCTTGAGGGGGGAAGCTGTAACTCTGTGAGATGAATTAACAGAACACAAAGCAGTCTCTCAGAAAGCTTCTTTCCAGTATTTAACTGAAGATATTTCCTTTTTCACTATAGCCCTGTATGGGCTTCCAAATATCACTTTGGAAATCCCACAAGAACAGTCTTAGCGAAAGGCTTCTTGAGAGAAAAGCTGTACCTCGGTGATATGTACTAACAGAACACACCGCACTTTCTCAGAATGGTTCTTTCCAGTTTTTAACGGAAGATATTTCCTTTTTCACCTTAGCCCTCTATGGGCTTCCAAATATCACTTTGCAAATTTCACAAAACAGTCTTAGTTAACGGCTTCTTGAGGGGAAAGCTGTAACTCTGTGAGTGAACTAACAAAACACAAAGCATCTTTCCATACAGCTTCTTTTCGGTTTTTATCTTAGGATATTTCCATTTTCACCATAGCCTACTATGGGCATCGAAATATCACTTTGGAAATTCCACAAAAACAGTCTTAGCGGAAGGATTCTTGAGGCAAAAGCAGTAACTCTTTGAGATGAATTAACAGAACACAAAGCAGTTTCTCAGAAAGCTTCTTTTCAGTTTTTAACTGAAGGTATTTCCTTTTTCACCATAGCCCTCTATGGGCTTCAAAATATCACTTTGTAAATTCCACAAGAACAGCCTTAGCGAAAGGCTTCCTGAGGTAAAAGAGTAACTGTGAGTTGAATTAACAGAACACAAAGCAGTTTCTCAGAAAGCTTCTTTTCGGATTTTATCTTACTATATTTCCTTTTTCAACATAGCCCTCTATGGTCTTCCAAATATCACTTTGCAAATTACACAAGAACAGTCTTTGTGAAAGACTTCTTGAGGGGAAAGCTGTAACTCTCTGAGATGAATTAACAGATCACAAAGCAGTTTCTCAGAAAGCTTCTTTTCAGTTTTCATCTTAGGATATTTCCTTTATCAGCGTAGCCCTCTGTGGGCTTCCAAAAACATTTTGCAAATTCCACAAGAACAGTCTTAGCGAAAGGATTCTGGAGATAAAAGCTGTAAATCAGTAAGATGAATTAAGAGAATTCAAAGCAGTTTCTCAGAAACCTTCTTTTCGTTTTTTATCTTAGGATATTTCCATTTTAACCATAGGGCTATAGGGTTTCCAAATATCACTTTGCAAATTCCAGAAGAAAAGTCTTAGCGAAAGGCTTCTTGAGGGTAAAGCTGTAACTCTGTAAGATGAATTAACAGAACACAAAACATTTTCTCAGAAACCTACTTTTCAGTTTTTACCTTAGGATATTTCCTTTTTCACCATAGCCCTCTATGGGATTCCAATTATCACTTTGAAAATTCCACATGAACAGTCTTAGTGAAAGTCTTCTTGAGGGGAAAGCTGTAACTCTGTGAGAGGAACTAACTGAACACAAAGCAGTTTCTCAGAAAGCTTCTTTCCAGTTTTTAACTGAGGATATTTCCTTTTTCACCATAGCCCTTTTGGGCTTCCACATATCACTTTGCAAATTTCACAAGAGCAGTCTTAGCGAAAGGCTTCTTGAGGGGAAAGCTCTAACTCTGTGAGATGAATTACCAGAACACAAAGCATTTTCTCACAAATCTTCGTTCCAGTTTTTAACGGAGGATATTTTCTTTCTCACCATAGTTCTCTATGGGCTTCCAAATATCACATTGCAAATCCCACAAGAACAGTCTTAGCGAAAGGCTTCTTGAGAGGAAAGCTGTAACTCAGTGAGACGTATTAACAGAAGACACGGCATTTTCTCAGAATGCTTCTTTCCAGTTTTTAACGGAAGATATTTCCTTTTTCACCATAGTCCCCTATGGGTATCCAAATATCACTTTCCAAATTTCACAAAACTGTCTTAATGAACGGCTTCTTGAGGGAAAAGCTGTAGCTCTTTGAGTTGAACTAACAGAACACAAATCAGTTTTTCAGACAGCTTCTCTTCGGTAAGTATCTTAGGATATTTCCATTTTCACCATAGCCCTCTATGGGCTTCCACATATCACTTTGGAAATTCCTCAAAAACAGTCTTAGCGGAAGGCTTCTTGAGGGGAAAGCTGTAATTCTTTGAGATGAATTAACAGAAGAGAAAGCAGTTTCTCGGAAAGCTTCTTTTCATTTTTTAATTGAAGGTATTTCCATTTTCACCATAGCCCTCTATGGGATTCCAAATATCACTATGCAAATTCCACAAGAACAGTGGAAGCGAAAGACTTCGGGAGGGGAAAACTGTAACGCTGTGAGATGAATTAACAGAACACAAAGCAGTTTCTCAGATATCTTCTTTCCAGTTTTTAACGAAAGATATTTCCTTTTTCACGATAGTCCTCTATGGGCTTCCAAATATCACTTTGCAAATCCCACAAGAACAGTCTTAGCGAAAGCCTTCTTGACGGGAAAGCTGTAACTCGGTGAGATGATTTAACAGAACACACGGCAGTTTCTCAAAAAGCTTCTTTCCAGTTTTTAACGGAAGATATGTCCTTTTTCACCATAGCCCTCTATGGGCTTCCAAATATCACTTTGCAAATTTCACAAGAATAGTCTCAGTGAACTGCTTCTTGAAGGGAAACCTGTAACTCTGTGAGATGAACTAACAGAACACAAAGCAGTTTATCAGAAAGCTTCTTTACAGTTTTTATCGGAAAATATTTCCTTTTTCACCATTGCCCTCTATGAGATTCTAAATATCACTTTCCAAATTTCAGAAGAACAGTCTTAGTGAACGGCCTCATGAGGGGAAATCTGTGACACTTTGAGGTGAATTAACAGAACACAAAGCAGTTTCTCAGAAAGCTTCTTTTCGGATTTTATCTTACTATATTTCCTTTTTCAACATAGCCCTCTATGGTCTTCCAAATATCACTTTGCAAATTACACAAGAACAGTCTTTGTGAAAGACTTCTTGAGGGGAAAGCTGTAACTCTCTGAGATGAATTCACAGAACACAAAGCAGTTTCTCAGAAAGCTTCTTTTCAGTTTTTATCTTAGGATATTTCCTTTTTCAGCATAGCCCTCTATGGGCTTCCAAAAACATTTTGCAAATTCCACAAGAACAGTCTTAGCGAAAGGATTCTGGAGATAAAAGCTGTAAATCTGTAAGATGAATTAAAAGAATTCAAAGCAGTTTCTCAGAAACCTTCTTTTCGTTTTTTATCTTAGGATATTTCCATTTTAACCATAGGGCTATAGGGTTTCCAAATATCACTTTGCAAATTCCAGAAGAAAAGTCTTAGCGAAAGGCTTCTTGAGGGTAAAGCTGTAACTCTGTAAGATGAATTAACAGAACACAAAACATTTTCTCAGAAACCTACTTTTCAGTTTTTACCTTAGGATATTTCCTTTTTCACCATAGCCCTCTATGGGATTCCAATTATCACTTTGAAAATTCCACATGAACAGTCTTAGCGAAAGTCTTCTTGAGGGGAAAGCTGTAACTCTGTGAGAGGAACTAACTGAACACAAAGCAGTTTCTCAGAAAGCTTCTTCCCAGTTTTTAACTGAGGATATTTCCGTTTTCACCATAGCCCTTTTGGGCTTCCAAATATCACTTTGCAAATTCCACAACAACAGCCTTAGCGAAAGGCTTCCTGAGGTAAAAGAGTAACACTGTGACTTGAATTAACAGAACACAAAGCCGTTTCCCAGAAAGCTTCTTTTCACTTTTTATCTTGGGATGTTTCCTTTTTCACCATTGCCCTCTATGTGCCTCCAAATATCACTTTGCAATTCCACAAGAACAGTCTTAGTGAACGGCTTCCTGAGGGGAAAGCTGTAGCTCGGTGATATGTACTAACAGAACACACCGCATTTTCTCAGAATGGTTCTTTCCAGTTTTTAACGGAAGATATTTCCTTTTTCACCTTAGCCCTCTATGGGCTTCCAAATATCACTTTGCAAATTTCACAAAACAGTCTTAGTGAACGGCTTCTTGAGGGAAAAGCTGTAGCTCTGTGAGATGAACTAACAGAACACAAAGCAGTTTTTCAGACAGCTTCTTTTCGGTAAGTATCTTACGATATTTCCATTTTCACCATAGCCCTCTATGGGCTTCCACATATCACTTTGGAAATTCCTCAAAAACAGTCTTAGCGGAAGGCTTCTTGAGGGGAAAGCTGTAACTCTTTGAGATGAATTAACAGAACACAAAGCAGTTTCTCGGAAAGCTTCTTTTCATTTTTTAACTGAAGTTATTTCCATTTTCACCATAGCCCTCTATGGGATTCCAAATATCACTATGCAAATTCCACAAGAACAGTGGAAGCGAAAGACTTCTGGAGGGGAAAACTGTAACGCTGTGAGATGAATTAACAGAACACAAAGCAGTTTCTCAGATATCTTCTTTATAGTTTTTAACGAAAGATATTTCCTTTTTCACCATAGTCCTCTATGGGCTTCCAAATATCACTTTGCAAATCCCACAAGAACAGTCTTAGCGAAAGCCTTCTTGACGGGAAAGCTGTAACTCGGTGAGATGATTTAACAGAACACACGGCAGTTTCTCAAAAAGCTTCTTTCCAGTTTTTAACGGAAGATATGTCCTTTTTCACCATAGCCCTCTATGGGCTTCCAAATATCACTTTGCAAATTTCACAAGAATAGTCTCAGTGAACTGCTTCTTGAAGGGAAACCTGTAACTCTGTGAGATGAACTAACAGAACACAAAGCAGTTTCACAGAAAGCTTCATTTCAGTTTTTATCTTTGGATGTTTTCTTTTTCATCATAGCCCTCTATGTGCCTTCAAATATCACTTTGAAAATTCCACAAGGAAAGTCTTAGTGAACGGCTTCTTGAGGGGAAAACTGTAACTCTGTGAGATGAATTAACAGAAGACAAAGCAGTTTCTCAGATAGCTTCTTTCCAGTTTCTAACGGAGGATATTTCCTTTTAAGCCAGCCCTCTATGGGCTTCCAAATATCACTTTGCAAGTTTCACAAGAACAGTCTTAGCGAAAGGCTTCCTGAGGGGAAAGTTGTAACTCTGTGAGATGAATTAACAGAACACAAAGCAGTTTCTCAAAAAGCTTCTTTTCAGTTTTTAACGGAAGATATTTCCTTTTTCAACATAACACTGTATGGGCTTCCAAATATCACTTTGCAAATTCCACAAGAACAGTCTTAGCGAAAGGCTTTTAGAGGGAAATGTTGTAACTATGTGAGATGAATTAACAGAACACAAAGCAATTTCTCAGAAAGCTTCTTTTCAGTTTTTATCTTACGATATTTCCTTTTTCACCATAGACCTCTATGGGCTTCCAAATCTCACTTTGCAAATTCCACAAGAACAGTCTTAGCGAAAGAATTATTGAGTGGAAAGCTGTAACTCTTTGAGGTGAATTAACAGAACAAAAAGGAGTTTCTCAGAAAGCTTCTTTCCGCTTTTTAACAGAAGATATTTCCTTTTTCACCATAGCGCTCTATGGGCTTCCAAATATCATTTTGCAAATCCCACAACAACAGTCTTAGCGAAAGGCTTCTTGAAGGGAAAGCTGTAACTGGGTGAGGTCTATTATCAGAACACCTGGCACTTTCTCAGAAAGCTTCTTTCCAGGTTTTAACTGAAGATATTTCCTTTTTCACCATAGCCCTCTATGGGCTTCCAAATATCACTTTGGAAATTCGACAGCAGCCTTAGCGAAAGGCTTTTAGAGGGAAATGTAACTCTGTGAGATGAATTAACAGAACACAAAGGAGTTTCTCAGAAAGCTTCTTTCCAGTTTTTAACGGAAAATAATTCCTTTTTCACCATAGCCCTCTATGGGATTCTAAATATCACTTTCCAAATTTCAGAAGAACAGTCTTAGTGAACGGCCTCTTGAGGGGAAATCTGTAACTCTCTGAGATGAATTAACAGAACACAAAGCAGTTTCTCAGAAATCTTCTTTCCAGTTTTTAACGGAAGATATGTCCTTTTTCACCATAGCCCTCTATGGTCTTGCAAATATCACTTTGCAAATTCCACAAGAACAGTCTTACCGAAAGGCTTCTTGAGAAGAAAGCTGTAACTCTGTGAGATGAATTAACAGAAAGCAAAGCAGTTTCTCAGAAAATTTCTTTCCAGTTTTTAATGGAAGATATGTCCTTTTTCACCATAGCCCTCTAGGAGTTTTCTAATATCACTTTGCAAATTTCACAAGAATAGTCTCAGTGAACTGCTTCTTGAAGGGAAAGCTGTAACTCTGTGAGATGAACTAACAGAACACAAAGCAGTTTATCAGAAAGCTTCTTTACAGTTTTTAACTGAAGATATTTCCTTTTTCACCATAGCCCTCTAAGGGCTTCCAAATATCACATTGCAAATGCCACAAGAACAGTCTTAGCGAAAGGCTGCTAGAGGGGAAAGCTGTAACTCGGTTAGATGTATTCACAGAACACACGGCAGTATCTCAGAATGCTTCTTTCCAGTTTTTAACGGAAGATATTCCCTTTTTCACCATAGCCCTCTAAGGGCTTCCAAATATCACTTTGCAAATTCCAAAAGAGCAGTCTTAGCGAAAGACTTCTGGAGCGGAAAGCTGTAACTCTCTGAAATGAATTAACAGAACACAGAGCTGTTCCTCAGAAAGCTTCTTTCCAGTTTTCAACCGAAGATATTTTCTTTTTCCCATAGCCCTCTATGGGCTTCCAAATATCACTTAGAAAATTCCACAAGAACAGTCTTAGCGAAAGGCTTCTTGAGGTGAAAGCTGTAACACGGTGAGATGTTTTAACAGAACACTCATCAGTTTCTCAGAAAGCTTCTTTCCAATTTTTAACGTAAGTTATTTCCTTTTTCACCATAGCCCTCTACGGGCTTCTAAGATCACTTTGCAAATTCCACAAGAACAGTCTTAGCGAAAGGCTTCTGGGAGCAAAGCTGTAATTCTGTGAGATGATCTAACAAAACACGAAGCAGTTTCTCAGAAATCTTCTTTTCGGTTTTTAATGGAAGAAATGTCCTTTTTCATCATAGCCCTCAATGGGCTTCCAAATTTCACTTTGCAAATTCCACAAGAACAGTCTTAGCGAAAGGCTTTTTGAGGGGAAAGCTGTAACTCTGGTGACGAATTAACAGAACACAAAGCAGTTTCTCAGAAAGCTTCTTTTCAGTTTTCGTCTTAGGATATTTCCTTTTTCACCGTAGCCCTCTATGGGCTTCCAAATATCACTTTGCATATTCCAAAAGAACAACCTTAGTGATCGGCTTCATGATAGGAAAGCTGTAACTCTGTGAGATTAATTAACGGAACACAAAGCAGTTTCTCAGAAAGGTTCTTTCCAGTTTTTAGCGGAAGATATTTCCTTTTTCACCATAGTCCACTATGGGCTTCAAAATATCACTTTGAAAATTCCACAAGAACAGTCTTAGTGAACGGCCTCTTCGGGGGAAATCTGTAACTCTCTGAGATGAATTAACAGAACACAAAGCAGTTTCTCAGAAATCTTCTTTCCAGTTTTTAACGAAAGATATTTCCTTTTTCACCAAAGTCCTCTATGGGATTACAAATATCAGTTTGCAAATTACACAAGAACAGTCTTAGTGAAGGGCTTCTTGAGGGGAAAGCTGTAACACTTTGAGATGAACTAACACAACACAAAGCAGTTTCTCAGACAGCTTCTTTTCGGTTTTTATCTTAGGATATTTCCATTTTCAAAATAGCCCTCTATGGGCTTCCAAGTATCACTTTGCAAATTCCACAAGAACAGTCTTATAGAAAGGCTTCTTGAGGGGAAAGCTGTAACTCGGTGAGATGTATTAACAGAACACACGGCAGTTTCTCAGAAAGCTTCTTTCCAGTTTTTAACGGAAGTTATTTCCCTTTTCACCATAGTCCTCCATGGGCTTCCAAATATCACTTTGCAAATTCCAGAAGAACAGTCTTAGCGAAAGGCTTCTGAAGGGGAAATCTGTAACTCTGTGAGTTGAATTAACAGAACACAAAGCAGTTTCTCACAAATCTTCTTTCCAGTTTTTAACGGAAGTTAGTTCCTTTTTCACCATAGTCCTCTATGGGCTTCCAAATATGACTTTGCAAATTCCACAAGAACAGTCTTAGCGAAAGGCTTCTTGAGGGGGGAAGCTGTAACTCTGTGAGATGAATTAACAGAACACAAAGCAGTCTCTCAGAAAGCTTCTTTCCAGTATTTAACTGAAGATATTTCCTTTTTCACTATAGCCCTGTATGGGCTTCCAAATATCACTTTGGAAATCCCACAAGAACAGTCTTAGCGAAAGGCTTCTTGAGAGAAAAGCTGTACCTCGGTGATATGTACTAACAGAACACACCGCACTTTCTCAGAATGGTTCTTTCCAGTTTTTAACGGAAGATATTTCCTTTTTCACCTTAGCCCTCTATGGGCTTCCAAATATCACTTTGCAAATTTCACAAAACAGTCTTAGTTAACGGCTTCTTGAGGGGAAAGCTGTAACTCTGTGAGTGAACTAACAAAACACAAAGCAGCTTTCCATACAGCTTCTTTTCGGTTTTTATCTTAGGATATTTCCATTTTCACCATAGCCTACTATGGGCATCGAAATATCACTTTGGAAATTCCACAAAAACAGTCTTAGCGGAAGGATTCTTGAGGCAAAAGCAGTAACTCTTTGAGATGAATTAACAGAACACAAAGCAGTTTCTCAGAAAGCTTCTTTTCAGTTTTTAACTGAAGGTATTTCCTTTTTCACCATAGCCCTCTATGGGCTTCAAAATATCACTTTGTAAATTCCACAAGAACAGCCTTAGCGAAAGGCTTCCTGAGGTAAAAGAGTAACTGTGAGTTGAATTAACAGAACACAAAGCAGTTTCTCAGAAAGCTTCTTTTCGGATTTTATCTTACTATATTTCCTTTTTCAACATAGCCCTCTATGGTCTTCCAAATATCACTTTGAAAATTACACAAGAACAGTCTTTGTGAAAGACTTCTTGAGGGGAAAGCTGTAACTCTCTGAGATGAATTAACAGATCACAAAGCAGTTTCTCAGAAAGCTTCTTTTCAGTTTTCATCTTAGGATATTTCCTTTATCAGCGTAGCCCTCTGTGGGCTTCCAAAAACATTTTGCAAATTCCACAAGAACAGTCTTAGCGAAAGGATTCTGGAGATAAAAGCTGTAAATCAGTAAGATGAATTAAGAGAATTCAAAGCAGTTTCTCAGAAACCTTCTTTTCGTTTTTTATCTTAGGATATTTCCATTTTAACCATAGGGCTATAGGGTTTCCAAATATCACTTTGCAAATTCCAGAAGAAAAGTCTTAGCGAAAGGCTTCTTGAGGGTAAAGCTGTAACTCTGTAAGATGAATTAACAGAACACAAAACATTTTCTCAGAAACCTACTTTTCAGTTTTTACCTTAGGATATTTCCTTTTTCACCATAGCCCTCTATGGGATTCCAATTATCACTTTGAAAATTCCACATGAACAGTCTTAGTGAAAGTCTTCTTGAGGGGAAAGCTGTAACTCTGTGAGAGGAACTAACTGAACACAAAGCAGTTTCTCAGAAAGCTTCTTTCCAGTTTTTAACTGAGGATATTTCCTTTTTCACCATAGCCCTTTTGGGCTTCCACATATCACTTTGCAAATTTCACAAGAGCAGTCTTAGCGAAAGGCTTCTTGAGGGGAAAGCTCTAACTCTGTGAGATGAATTACCAGAACACAAAGCATTTTCTCACAAATCTTCGTTCCAGTTTTTAACGGAGGATATTTTCTTTCTCACCATAGTTCTCTATGGGCTTCCAAATATCACATTGCAAATCCCACAAGAACAGTCTTAGCGAAAGGCTTCTTGAGAGGAAAGCTGTAACTCAGTGAGACGTATTAACAGAAGACACGGCATTTTCTCAGAATGCTTCTTTCCAGTTTTTAACGGAAGATATTTCCTTTATCACCATAGTCCCCTATGGGTATCCAAATATCACTTTCCAAATTTCACAAAACTGTCTTAATGAACGGCTTCTTGAGGGAAAAGCTGTAGCTCTTTGAGTTGAACTAACAGAACACAAATCAGTTTTTCAGACAGCTTCTCTTCGGTAAGTATCTTAGGATATTTCCATTTTCACCATAGCCCTCTAAGGGCTTCCACATATCACTTTGGAAATTCCTCAAAAACAGTCTTAGCGGAAGGCTTCTTGAGGGGAAAGCTGTAATTCTTTGAGATGAATTAACAGAACAGAAAGCAGTTTCTCGGAAAGCTTCTTTTCATTTTTTAATTGAAGGTATTTCCATTTTCACCATAGCCCTCTATGGGATTCCAAATATCACTATGCAAATTCCACAAGAACAGTGGAAGCGAAAGACTTCGGGAAGGGAAAAATGTAACGCTGTGAGATGAATTAACAGAACACAAAGCAGTTTCTCAGATATCTTCTTTCCAGTTTTTAACGAAAGATATTTCCTTTTTCACAATAGTCCTCTATGGGCTTCCAAATATCACTTTACAAATCCCACAAGAACAGTCTTAGCGAAAGCCTTCTTGAGGGGAAAGCTGTAACTCGGTGAGATGCTTTAACAGAACACACGGCAGTTTCTCAAAAAGCTTCTTTCCAGTTTTTAACGGAAGATATTTCCTTTTTCACCATAATCCTCAAGGAGTTTTCTAATATCACTTTGCAAATTTCACAAGAATAGTCTCAGTGAACTGCTTCTTGAAGGGAAACCTGTAACTCTGTGAGATGAACTAACAGAACACAAAGCAGTTTCTCAGAAAGCTTCTTTACAGTTTTTATCGGAAAATATTTCCTTTTTCACCATTGCCCTCTATGAGATTCTAAATATCACTTTCCAAATTTCAGAAGAACAGTCTTAGTGAACGGCCTCATGAGGGGAAATCTGTGACACTGTGAGATGAATTAACAGAACACAAAGCAGTTTCTCAGAAAGCTTCTTTTCGGATTTTATCTTACTATATTTCCTTTTTCAACATAGCCCTCTATGGTCTTCCAAATATCACTTTGCAAATTACACAAGAACAGTCTTTGTGAAAGACTTCTTGAGGGGAAAGCTGTAACTCTCTGAGATGAATTCACAGAACACAAAGCAGTTTCTCAGAAAGCTTCTTTTCAGTTTTTATCTTAGGATATTTCCTTTTTCAGCATAGCCCTCTATGGGCTTCCAAAAACATTTTGCAAATTCCACAAGAACAGTCTTAGCGAAAGGATTCTGGAGATAAAAGCTGTAAATCTGTAAGATGAATTAAAAGAATTCAAAGCAGTTTCTCAGAAACCTTCTTTTCGTTTTTTATCTTAGGATATTTCCATTTTAACCATAGGGCTATAGGGTTTCCAAATATCACTTTGCAAATTCCAGAAGAAAAGTCTTAGCGAAAGGCTTCTTGAGGGTAAAGCTGTAACTCTGTAAGATGAATTAACAGAACACAAAACATTTTCTCAGAAACCTACTTTTCAGTTTTTACCTTAGGATATTTCCTTTTTCACCATAGCCCTCTATGGGATTCCAATTATCACTTTGAAAATTCCACATGAACAGTCTTAGCGAAAGTCTTCTTGAGGGGAAAGCTGTAACTCTGTGAGAGGAACTAACTGAACACAAAGCAGTTTCTCAGAAAGCTTCTTCCCAGTTTTTAACTGAGGATATTTCCTTTTTCACCATAGCCCTTTTGGGCTTCCAAATATCACTTTGCAAATTCCACAACAACAGCCTTAGCGAAAGGCTTCCTGAGGTAAAAGAGTAACTCTGTGACTTGAATTAACAGAACACAAAGCCGTTTCCCAGAAAGCTTCTTTTCAGTTTTTATCTTGGGATGTTTCCTTTTTCACCATTGCCCTCTATGTGCCTCCAAATATCACTTTGCAATTCCACAAGAACAGTCTTAGTGAACGGCTTCCTGAGGGGAAAGCTGTAGCTCGGTGATATGTACTAACAGAACACACCGCATTTTCTCAGAATGGTTCTTTCCAGTTTTTAACGGAAGATATTTCCTTTTTCACCTTAGCCCTCTATGGGCTTCCAAATATCACTTTGCAAATTTCACAAAACAGTCTTAGTGAACGGCTTCTTGAGGGAAAAGCTGTAGCTCTGTGAGATGAACTAACAGAACACAAAGCAGTTTTTCAGACAGCTTCTTTTCGGTAAGTATCTTACGATATTTCCATTTTCACCATAGCCCTCTATGGGCTTCCACATATCACTTTGGAAATTCCTCAAAAACAGTCTTAGCGGAAGGCTTCTTGAGGGGAAAGCTGTAACTCTTTGAGATGAATTAACAGAACACAAAGCAGTATCTCGGAAAGCTTCTTTTCATTTTTTAACTGAAGTTATTTCCATTTTCACCATAGCCCTCTATGGGATTCCAAATATCACTATGCAAATTCCACAAGAACAGTGGAAGCGAAAGACTTCTGGAGGGGAAATCTGTAACGCTGTGAGATGAATTAACAGAACACAAAGCAGTTTCTCAGATATCTTCTTTCCAGTTTTTAACGAAAGATATTTCCTTTTTCACCATAGTCCTCTATGGGCTTCCAAATATCACTTTGCAAATCCC
Source organism: Chlorocebus sabaeus (assembly GCF_047675955.1). Classification (NCBI taxonomy): domain Eukaryota; kingdom Metazoa; phylum Chordata; class Mammalia; order Primates; family Cercopithecidae; genus Chlorocebus; species Chlorocebus sabaeus. The sequence continues at coordinate 208,211 of NW_027326891.1, read as the reverse complement.
ACAAGAACAGTCTTAGCGAAAGCCTTCTTGACGGGAAAGCTGTAACTCGGTGAGATGATTTAACAGAACACACGGCAGTTTCTCAAAAAGCTTCTTTCCAGTTTTTAACGTAAGATATGTCCTTTTTCACCATAGCCCTCTATGGGCTTCCAAATATCACTTTGCAAATTTCACAAGAACAGTTTTACCGAAAGGCTTCTTGAGAAGAAAGCTGTAACTCTGTGAGATGAATTAACAGAACACAAAGCAGTTTCACAGAAAGCTTCATTTCAGTTTTTATCTTTGGATGTTTTCTTTTTCATCATAGCCCTCTATGTGCCTTCAAATATCACTTTGAAAATTCCACAAGGAAAGTCTTAGTGAACGGCTTCTTGAGGGGAAAACTGTAACTCTGTGAGATGAATTAACAGAACACAAAGCAGTTTCTCAGATAGCTTCTTTCCAGTTTCTAACGGAGGATATTTCCTTTTAAGCCAGCCCTCTATGGGCTTCCAAATATCACTTTGCAAGTTTCACAAGAACAGTCTTAGCGAAAGGCTTCCTGAGGGGAAAGTTGTAACTCTGTGAGATGAATTAACAGAACACAAAGCAGTTTCTCAAAAAGCTTCTTTTCAGTTTTTAACGGAAGATATTTCCTTTTTCAACATAACACTGTATGGGCTTCCAAATATCACTTTGCAAATTCCACAAGAACAGTCTTAGCGAAAGGCTTTTAGAGGGAAATGTTGTAACTATGTGAGATGAATTAACAGAACACAAAGCAATTTCTCAGAAAGCTTCTTTTCAGTTTTTATCTTACGATATTTCCTTTTTCACCATAGACCTCTATGGGCTTCCAAATCTCACTTTGCAAATTCCACAAGAACAGTCTTAGCGAAAGAATTATTGAGTGGAAAGCTGTAACTCTTTGAGGTGAATTAACAGAACAAAAAGGAGTTTCTCAGAAAGCTTCTTTCCGCTTTTTAACAGAAGATATTTCCTTTTTCACCATAGCGCTCTATGGGCTTCCAAATATCATTTTGCAAATCCCACAACAACAGTCTTAGCGAAAGGCTTCTTGAAGGGAAAGCTGTAACTGGGTGAGGTCTATTATCAGAACACCTGGCACTTTCTCAGAAAGCTTCTTTCCAGGTTTTAACTGAAGATATTTCCTTTTTCACCATAGCCCTCTATGGGCTTCCAAATATCACTTTGGAAATTCGACAGCAGCCTTAGCGAAAGGCTTTTAGAGGGAAATGTAACTCTGTGAGATGAATTAACAGAACACAAAGGAGTTTCTCAGAAAGCTTCTTTCCAGTTTTTAACGGAAAATAATTCCTTTTTCACCATAGCCCTCTATGGGATTCTAAATATCACTTTCCAAATTTCAGAAGAACAGTCTTAGTGAACGGCCTCTTGAGGGGAAATCTGTAACTCTCTGAGATGAATTAACAGAACACAAAGCAGTTTCTCAGAAATCTTCTTTCCAGTTTTTAACGGAAGATATGTCCTTTTTCACCATAGCCCTCTATGGTCTTGCAAATATCACTTTGCAAATTCCACAAGAACAGTCTTACCGAAAGGCTTCTTGAGAAGAAAGCTGTAACTCTGTGAGATGAATTAACAGAAAGCAAAGCAGTTTCTCAGAAAATTTCTTTCCAGTTTTTAATGGAAGATATGTCCTTTTTCACCATAGCCCTCTAGGAGTTTTCTAATATCACTTTGCAAATTTCACAAGAATAGTCTCAGTGAACTGCTTCTTGAAGGGAAAGCTGTAACTCTGTGAGATGAACTAACAGAACACAAAGCAGTTTATCAGAAAGCTTCTTTACAGTTTTTAACTGAAGATATTTCCTTTTTCACCATAGCCCTCTAAGGGCTTCCAAATATCACATTGCAAATGCCACAAGAACAGTCTTAGCGAAAGGCTGCTAGAGGGGAAAGCTGTAACTCGGTTAGATGTATTCACAGAACACACGGCAGTATCTCAGAATGCTTCTTTCCAGTTTTTAACGGAAGATATTCCCTTTTTCACCATAGCCCTCTAAGGGCTTCCAAATATCACTTTGCAAATTCCAAAAGAGCAGTCTTAGCGAAAGACTTCTGGAGCGGAAAGCTGTAACTCTCTGAAATGAATTAACAGAACACAGAGCTGTTCCTCAGAAAGCTTCTTTCCAGTTTTCAACCGAAGATATTTTCTTTTTCCCATAGCCCTCTATGGGCTTCCAAATATCACTTAGAAAATTCCACAAGAACAGTCTTAGCGAAAGGCTTCTTGAGGTGAAAGCTGTAACACGGTGAGATGTTTTAACAGAACACTCATCAGTTTCTCAGAAAGCTTCTTTCCAATTTTTAACGTAAGTTATTTCCTTTTTCACCATAGCCCTCTACGGGCTTCTAAGATCACTTTGCAAATTCCACAAGAACAGTCTTAGCGAAAGGCTTCTGGGAGCAAAGCTGTAATTCTGTGAGATGATCTAACAAAACACGAAGCAGTTTCTCAGAAATCTTCTTTTCGGTTTTTAATGGAAGAAATGTCCTTTTTCATCATAGCCCTCAATGGGCTTCCAAATTTCACTTTGCAAATTCCACAAGAACAGTCTTAGCGAAAGGCTTTTTGAGGGGAAAGCTGTAACTCTGGTGACGAATTAACAGAACACAAAGCAGTTTCTCAGAAAGCTTCTTTTCAGTTTTCATCTTAGGATATTTCCTTTTTCACCGTAGCCCTCTATGGGCTTCCAAATATCACTTTGCATATTCCAAAAGAACAACCTTAGTGATCGGCTTCATGATAGGAAAGCTGTAACTCTGTGAGATTAATTAACGGAACACAAAGCAGTTTCTCAGAAAGGTTCTTTCCAGTTTTTAGCGGAAGATATTTCCTTTTTCACCATAGTCCACTATGGGCTTCAAAATATCACTTTGAAAATTCCACAAGAACAGTCTTAGTGAACGGCCTCTTCGGGGGAAATCTGTAACTCTCTGAGATGAATTAACAGAACACAAAGCAGTTTCTCAGAAATCTTCTTTCCAGTTTTTAACGAAAGATATTTCCTTTTTCACCAAAGTCCTCTATGGGATTACAAATATCAGTTTGCAAATTACACAAGAACAGTCTTAGTGAAGGGCTTCTTGAGGGGAAAGCTGTAACACTTTGAGATGAACTAACACAACACAAAGCAGTTTCTCAGACAGCTTCTTTTCGGTTTTTATCTTAGGATATTTCCATTTTCAAAATAGCCCTCTATGGGCTTCCAAGTATCACTTTGCAAATTCCACAAGAACAGTCTTATAGAAAGGCTTCTTGAGGGGAAAGCTGTAACTCGGTGAGATGTATTAACAGAACACACGGCAGTTTCTCAGAAAGCTTCTTTCCAGTTTTTAACGGAAGTTATTTCCCTTTTCACCATAGTCCTCCATGGGCTTCCAAATATCACTTTGCAAATTCCAGAAGAACAGTCTTAGCGAAAGGCTTCTGAAGGGGAAATCTGTAACTCTGTGAGTTGAATTAACAGAACACAAAGCAGTTTCTCACAAATCTTCTTTCCAGTTTTTAACGGAAGTTAGTTCCTTTTTCACCATAGTCCTCTATGGGCTTCCAAATATGACTTTGCAAATTCCACAAGAACAGTCTTAGCGAAAGGCTTCTTGAGGGGGTAAGCTGTAACTCTGTGAGATGAATTAACAGAACACAAAGCAGTCTCTCAGAAAGCTTCTTTCCAGTATTTAACTGAAGATATTTCCTTTTTCACTATAGCCCTGTATGGGCTTCCAAATATCACTTTGGAAATCCCACAAGAACAGTCTTAGCGAAAGGCTTCTTGAGAGAAAAGCTGTACCTCGGTGATATGTACTAACAGAACACACCGCACTTTCTCAGAATGGTTCTTTCCAGTTTTTAACGGAAGATATTTCCTTTTTCACCTTAGCCCTCTATGGGCTTCCAAATATCACTTTGCAAATTTCACAAAACAGTCTTAGTTAACGGCTTCTTGAGGGGAAAGCTGTAACTCTGTGAGTGAACTAACAAAACACAAAGCAGCTTTCCATACAGCTTCTTTTCGGTTTTTATCTTAGGATATTTCCATTTTCACCATAGCCTACTATGGGCATCGAAATATCACTTTGGAAATTCCACAAAAACAGTCTTAGCGGAAGGATTCTTGAGGCAAAAGCAGTAACTCTTTGAGATGAATTAACAGAACACAAAGCAGTTTCTCAGAAAGCTTCTTTTCAGTTTTTAACTGAAGGTATTTCCTTTTTCACCATAGCCCTCTATGGGCTTCAAAATATCACTTTGTAAATTCCACAAGAACAGCCTTAGTGAAAGGCTTCCTGAGGTAAAAGAGTAACTGTGAGTTGAATTAACAGAACACAAAGCAGTTTCTCAGAAAGCTTCTTTTCGGATTTTATCTTACTATATTTCCTTTTTCAACATAGCCCTCTATGGTCTTCCAAATATCACTTTGCAAATTACACAAGAACAGTCTTTGTGAAAGACTTCTTGAGGGGAAAGCTGTAACTCTCTGAGATGAATTAACAGATCACAAAGCAGTTTCTCAGAAAGCTTCTTTTCAGTTTTCATCTTAGGATATTTCCTTTATCAGCGTAGCCCTCTGTGGGCTTCCAAAAACATTTTGCAAATTCCACAAGAACAGTCTTAGCGAAAGGATTCTGGAGATAAAAGCTGTAAATCAGTAAGATGAATTAAGAGAATTCAAAGCAGTTTCTCAGAAACCTTCTTTTCGTTTTTTATCTTAGGATATTTCCATTTTAACCATAGGGCTATAGGGTTTCCAAATATCACTTTGCAAATTCCAGAAGAAAAGTCTTAGCGAAAGGCTTCTTGAGGGTAAAGCTGTAACTCTGTAAGATGAATTAACAGAACACAAAACATTTTCTCAGAAACCTACTTTTCAGTTTTTACCTTAGGATATTTCCTTTTTCACCATAGCCCTCTATGGGATTCCAATTATCACTTTGAAAATTCCACATGAACAGTCTTAGTGAAAGTCTTCTTGAGGGGAAAGCTGTAACTCTGTGAGAGGAACTAACTGAACACAAAGCAGTTTCTCAGAAAGCTTCTTTCCAGTTTTTAACTGAGGATATTTCCTTTTTCACCATAGCCCTTTTGGGCTTCCACATATCACTTTGCAAATTTCACAAGAGCAGTCTTAGCGAAAGGCTTCTTGAGGGGAAAGCTCTAACTCTGTGAGATGAATTACCAGAACACAAAGCATTTTCTCACAAATCTTCGTTCCAGTTTTTAACGGAGGATATTTTCTTTCTCACCATAGTTCTCTATGGGCTTCCAAATATCACATTGCAAATCCCACAAGAACAGTCTTAGCGAAAGGCTTCTTGAGAGGAAAGCTGTAACTCAGTGAGACGTATTAACAGAAGACACGGCATTTTCTCAGAATGCTTCTTTCCAGTTTTTAACGGAAGATATTTCCTTTTTCACCATAGTCCCCTATGGGTATCCAAATATCACTTTCCAAATTTCACAAAACTGTCTTAATGAACGGCTTCTTGAGGGAAAAGCTGTAGCTCTTTGAGTTGAACTAACAGAACACAAATCAGTTTTTCAGACAGCTTCTCTTCGGTAAGTATCTTAGGATATTTCCATTTTCACCATAGCCCTCTATGTGCTTCCACATATCACTTTGGAAATTCCTCAAAAACAGTCTTAGCGGAAGGCTTCTTGAGGGGAAAGCTGTAATTCTTTGAGATGAATTAACAGAAGAGAAAGCAGTTTCTCGGAAAGCTTCTTTTCATTTTTTAATTGAAGGTATTTCCATTTTCACCATAGCCCTCTATGGGATTCCAAATATCACTATGCAAATTCCACAAGAACAGTGGAAGCGAAAGACTTCGGGAGGGGAAAACTGTAACGCTGTGAGATGAATTAACAGAACACAAAGCAGTTTCTCAGATATCTTCTTTCCAGTTTTTAACGAAAGATATTTCCTTTTTCACGATAGTCCTCTATGGGCTTCCAAATATCACTTTGCAAATCCCACAAGAACAGTCTTAGCGAAAGCCTTCTTGAGGGGAAAGCTGTAACTCGGTGAGATGATTTAACAGAACACACGGCAGTTTCTCAAAAAGCTTCTTTCCAGTTTTTAACGGAAGATATGTCCTTTTTCACCATAGCCCTCTATGGGCTTCCAAATATCACTTTGCAAATTTCACAAGAATAGTCTCAGTGAACTGCTTCTTGAAAGGAAACCTGTAACTCTGTGAGATGAACTAACAGAACACAAAGCAGTTTATCAGAAAGCTTCTTTACAGTTTTTATCGGAAAATATTTCCTTTTTCACCATTGCCCTCTATGAGATTCTAAATATCACTTTCCAAATTTCAGAAGAACAGTCTTAGTGAACGGCCTCATGAGGGGAAATCTGTGACACTTTGAGATGAATTAACAGAACACAAAGCAGTTTCTCAGAAAGCTTCTTTTCGGATTTTATCTTACTATATTTCCTTTTTCAACATAGCCCTCTATGGTCTTCCAAATATCACTTTGCAAATTACACAAGAACAGTCTTTGTGAAAGACTTCTTGAGGGGAAAGCTGTAACTCTCTGAGATGAATTCACAGAACACAAAGCAGTTTCTCAGAAAGCTTCTTTTCAGTTTTTATCTTAGGATATTTCCTTTTTCAGCATAGCCCTCTATGGGCTTCCAAAAACATTTTGCAAATTCCACAAGAACAGTCTTAGCGAAAGGATTCTGGAGATAAAAGCTGTAAATCTGTAAGATGAATTAAAAGAATTCAAAGCAGTTTCTCAGAAACCTTCTTTTCGTTTTTTATCTTAGGATATTTCCATTTTAACCATAGGGCTATAGGGTTTCCAAATATCACTTTGCAAATTCCAGAAGAAAAGTCTTAGCGAAAGGCTTCTTGAGGGTAAAGCTGTAACTCTGTAAGATGAATTAACAGAACACAAAACATTTTCTCAGAAGCCTACTTTTCAGTTTTTACCTTAGGATATTTCCTTTTTCACCATAGCCCTCTATGGGATTCCAATTATCACTTTGAAAATTCCACATGAACAGTCTTAGCGAAAGTCTTCTTGAGGGGAAAGCTGTAACTCTGTGAGAGGAACTAACTGAACACAAAGCAGTTTCTCAGAAAGCTTCTTCCCAGTTTTTAACTGAGGATATTTCCTTTTTCACCATAGCCCTTTTGGGCTTCCAAATATCACTTTGCGAATTCCACAACAACAGCCTTAGCGAAAGGCTTCCTGAGGTAAAAGAGTAACTCTGTGACTTGAATTAACAGAACACAAAGCCGTTTCCCAGAAAGCTTCTTTTCAGTTTTTATCTTGGGATGTTTCCTTTTTCACCATTGCCCTCTATGTGCCTCCAAATATCACTTTGCAATTCCACAAGAACAGTCTTAGTGAACGGCTTCCTGAGGGGAAAGCTGTAGCTCGGTGATATGTACTAACAGAACACACCGCATTTTCTCAGAATGGTTCTTTCCAGGTTTTAACGGAAGATATTTCCTTTTTCACCTTAGCCCTCTATGGGCTTCCAAATATCACTTTGCAAATTTCACAAAACAGTCTTAGTGAACGGCTTCTTGAGGGAAAAGCTGTAGCTCTGTGAGATGAACTAACAGAACACAAAGCAGTTTTTCAGACAGCTTCTTTTCGGTAAGTATCTTACGATATTTCCATTTTCACCATAGCCCTCTATGGGCTTCCACATATCACTTTGGAAATTCCTCAAAAACAGTCTTAGCGGAAGGCTTCTTGAGGGGAAAGCTGTAACTCTTTGAGATGAATTAACAGAACACAAAGCAGTTTCTCGGAAAGCTTCTTTTCATTTTTTAACTGAAGTTATTTCCATTTTCACCATAGCCCTCTATGGGATTCCAAATATCACTATGCAAATTCCACAAGAACAGTGGAAGCGAAAGACTTCTGGAGGGGAAAACTGTAACGCTGTGAGATGAATTAACAGAACACAAAGCAGTTTCTCAGATATCTTCTTTCCAGTTTTTAACGAAAGATATTTCCTTTTTCACCATAGTCCTCTATGGGCTTCCAAATATCACTTTGCAAATCCCACAAGAACAGTCTTAGCGAAAGCCTTCTTGACGGGAAAGCTGTAACTCGGTGAGATGATTTAACAGAACACACGGCAGTTTCTCAAAAAGCTTCTTTCCAGTTTTTAACGGAAGATATGTCCTTTTTCACCATAGCCCTCTATGGGCTTCCAAATATCACTTTGCAAATTCCACAAGAACAGTTTTACCGAAAGGCTTCTTGAGAAGAAAGCTGTAACTCTGTGAGATGAATTAACAGAACACAAAGCAGTTTCACAGAGAGCTTCATTTCAATTTTTATCTTTGGATGTTTTCTTTTTCATCATAGCCCTCTATGTGCCTTCAAATATCACTTTGAAAATTCCACAAGGAAAGTCTTAGTGAACGGCTTCTTGAGGGGAAAACTGTAACTCTGTGAGATGAATTAACAGAACACAAAGCAGTTTCTCAGATAGCTTCTTTCCAGTTTCTAACGGAGGATATTTCCTTTTAAGCCAGCCCTCTATGGGCTTCCAAATATCACTTTGCAAGTTTCACAAGAACAGTCTTAGCGAAAGGCTTCCTGAGGGGAAAGTTGTAACTCTGTGAGATGAATTAACAGAACACAAAGCAGTTTCTCAAAAAGCTTCTTTTCAGTTTTTAACGGAAGATATTTCCTTTTTCAACATAACACTGTATGGGCTTCCAAATATCACTTTGCAAATTCCACAAGAACAGTCTTAGCGAAAGGCTTTTAGAGGGAAATGTTGTAACTATGTGAGATGAATTAACAGAACACAAAGCAATTTCTCAGAAAGCTTCTTTTCAGTTTTTATCTTACGATATTTCCTTTTTCACCATAGACCTCTATGGGCTTCCAAATCTCACTTTGCAAATTCCACAAGAACAGTCTTAGCGAAAGAATTATTGAGTGGAAAGCTGTAACTCTTTGAGGTGAATTAACAGAACAAAAAGGAGTTTCTCAGAAAGCTTCTTTCCGCTTTTTAACAGAAGATATTTCCTTTTTCACCATAGCGCTCTATGGGCTTCCAAATATCATTTTGCAAATCCCACAACAACAGTCTTAGCGAAAGGCTTCTTGAAGGGAAAGCTGTAACTGGGTGAGGTCTATTATCAGAACACCTGGCACTTTCTCAGAAAGCTTCTTTCCAGGTTTTAACTGAAGATATTTCCTTTTTCACCATAGCCCTCTATGGGCTTCCAAATATCACTTTGGAAATTCGACAGCAGCCTTAGCGAAAGGCTTTTAGAGGGAAATGTAACTCTGTGAGATGAATTAACAGAACACAAAGGAGTTTCTCAGAAAGCTTCTTTCCAGTTTTTAACGGAAAATAATTCCTTTTTCACCATAGCCCTCTATGGGATTCTAAATATCACTTTCCAAATTTCAGAAGAACAGTCTTAGTGAACGGCCTCTTGAGGGGAAATCTGTAACTCTCTGAGATGAATTAACAGAACACAAAGCAGTTTCTCAGAAATCTTCTTTCCAGTTTTTAACGGAAGATATGTCCTTTTTCACCATAGCCCTCTATGGTCTTGCAAATATCACTTTGCAAATTCCACAAGAACAGTCTTACCGAAAGGCTTCTTGAGAAGAAAGCTGTAACTCTGTGAGATGAATTAACAGAAAGCAAAGCAGTTTCTCAGAAAATTTCTTTCCAGTTTTTAATGGAAGATATGTCCTTTTTCACCATAGCCCTCTAGGAGTTTTCTAATATCACTTTGCAAATTTCACAAGAATAGTCTCAGTGAACTGCTTCTTGAAGGGAAAGCTGTAACTCTGTGAGATGAACTAACAGAACACAAAGCAGTTTATCAGAAAGCTTCTTTACAGTTTTTAACTGAAGATATTTCCTTTTTCACCATAGCCCTCTAAGGGCTTCCAAATATCACATTGCAAATGCCACAAGAACAGTCTTAGCGAAAGGCTGCTAGAGGGGAAAGCTGTAACTCGGTTAGATGTATTCACAGAACACACGGCAGTATCTCAGAATGCTTCTTTCCAGTTTTTAACGGAAGATATTCCCTTTTTCACCATAGCCCTCTAAGGGCTTCCAAATATCACTTTGCAAATTCCAAAAGAGCAGTCTTAGCGAAAGACTTCTGGAGCGGAAAGCTGTAACTCTCTGAAATGAATTAACAGAACACAGAGCTGTTCCTCAGAAAGCTTCTTTCCAGTTTTCAACCGAAGATATTTTCTTTTTCCCATAGCCCTCTATGGGCTTCCAAATATCACTTAGAAAATTCCACAAGAACAGTCTTAGCGAAAGGCTTCTTGAGGTGAAAGCTGTAACACGGTGAGATGTTTTAACAGAACACTCATCAGTTTCTCAGAAAGCTTCTTTCCAATTTTTAACGTAAGTTATTTCCTTTTTCACCATAGCCCTCTACGGGCTTCTAAGATCACTTTGCAAATTCCACAAGAACAGTCTTAGCGAAAGGCTTCTGGGAGCAAAGCTGTAATTCTGTGAGATGATCTAACAAAACACGAAGCAGTTTCTCAGAAATCTTCTTTTCGGTTTTTAATGGAAGAAATGTCCTTTTTCATCATAGCCCTCAATGGGCTTCCAAATTTCACTTTGCAAATTCCACAAGAACAGTCTTAGCGAAAGGCTTTTTGAGGGGAAAGCTGTAACTCTGGTGACGAATTAACAGAACACAAAACAGTTTCTCAGAAAGCTTCTTTTCAGTTTTCGTCTTAGGATATTTCCTTTTTCACCGTAGCCCTCTATGGGCTTCCAAATATCACTTTGCATATTCCAAAAGAACAACCTTAGTGATCGGCTTCATGATAGGAAAGCTGTAACTCTGTGAGATTAATTAACGGAACACAAAGCAGTTTCTCAGAAAGGTTCTTTCCAGTTTTTAGCGGAAGATATTTCCTTTTTCACCATAGTCCACTATGGGCTTCAAAATATCACTTTGAAAATTCCACAAGAACAGTCTTAGTGAACGGCCTCTTCGGGGGAAATCTGTAACTCTCTGAGATGAATTAACAGAACACAAAGCAGTTTCTCAGAAATCTTCTTTCCAGTTTTTAACGAAAGATATTTCCTTTTTCACCAAAGTCCTCTATGGGATTACAAATATCAGTTTGCAAATTACACAAGAACAGTCTTAGTGAAGGGCTTCTTGAGGGGAAAGCTGTAACACTTTGAGATGAACTAACACAACACAAAGCAGTTTCTCAGACAGCTTCTTTTCGGTTTTTATCTTAGGATATTTCCATTTTCAAAATAGCCCTCTATGGGCTTCCAAGTATCACTTTGCAAATTCCACAAGAACAGTCTTATAGAAAGGCTTCTTGAGGGGAAAGCTGTAACTCGGTGAGATGTATTAACAGAACACACGGCAGTTTCTCAGAAAGCTTCTTTCCAGTTTTTAACGGAAGTTATATCCCTTTTCACCATAGTCCTCCATGGGCTTCCAAATATCACTTTGCAAATTCCAGAAGAACAGTCTTAGCGAAAGGCTTCTGAAGGGGAAATCTGTAACTCTGTGAGTTGAATTAACAGAACACAAAGCAGTTTCTCACAAATCTTCTTTCCAGTTTTTAACGGAAGTTAGTTCCTTTTTCACCATAGTCCTCTATGGGCTTCCAAATATGACTTTGCAAATTCCACAAGAACAGTCTTAGCGAAAGGCTTCTTGAGGGGGGAAGCTGTAACTCTGTGAGATGAATTAACAGAACACAAAGCAGTCTCTCAGAAAGCTTCTTTCCAGTATTTAACTGAAGATATTTCCTTTTTCACTATAGCCCTCTATGGGCTTCCAAATATCACTTTGGAAATCCCACAAGAACAGTCTTAGCGAAAGGCTTCTTGAGAGAAAAGCTGTACCTCGGTGATATGTACTAACAGAACACACCGCACTTTCTCAGAATGGTTCTTTCCAGTTTTTAACGGAAGATATTTCCTTTTTCACCTTAGCCCTCTATGGGCTTCCAAATATCACTTTGCAAATTTCACAAAACAGTCTTAGTTAACGGCTTCTTGAGGGGAAAGCTGTAACTCTGTGAGTGAACTAACAAAACACAAAGCAGCTTTCCATACAGCTTCTTTTCGGTTTTTATCTTAGGATATTTCCATTTTCACCATAGCCTACTATGGGCATCGAAATATCACTTTGGAAATTCCACAAAAACAGTCTTAGCGGAAGGATTCTTGAGGCAAAAGCAGTAACTCTTTGAGATGAATTAACAGAACACAAAGCAGTTTCTCAGAAAGCTTCTTTTCAGTTTTTAACTGAAGGTATTTCCTTTTTCACCATAGCCCTCTATGGGCTTCAAAATATCACTTTGTAAATTCCACAAGAACAGCCTTAGCGAAAGGCTTCCTGAGGTAAAAGAGTAACTGTGAGTTGAATTAACAGAACACAAAGCAGTTTCTCAGAAAGCTTCTTTTCGGATTTTATCTTACTATATTTCCTTTTTCAACATAGCCCTCTATGGTCTTCCAAATATCACTTTGCAAATTACACAAGAACAGTCTTTGTGAAAGACTTCTTGAGGGGAAAGCTGTAACTCTCTGAGATGAATTAACAGATCACAAAGCAGTTTCTCAGAAAGCTTCTTTTCAGTTTTCATCTTAGGATATTTCCTTTATCAGCGTAGCCCTCTGTGGGCTTCCAAAAACATTTTGCAAATTCCACAAGAACAGTCTTAGCGAAAGGATTCTGGAGATAAAAGCTGTAAATCAGTAAGATGAATTAAGAGAATTCAAAGCAGTTTCTCAGAAACCTTCTTTTCGTTTTTTATCTTAGGATATTTCCATTTTAACCATAGGGCTATAGGGTTTCCAAATATCACTTTGCAAATTCCAGAAGAAAAGTCTTAGCGAAAGGCTTCTTGAGGGTAAAGCTGTAACTCTGTAAGATGAATTAACAGAACACAAAACATTTTCTCAGAAACCTACTTTTCAGTTTTTACCTTAGGATATTTCCTTTTTCACCATAGCCCTCTATGGGATTCCAATTATCACTTTGAAAATTCCACATGAACAGTCTTAGTGAAAGTCTTCTTGAGGGGAAAGCTGTAACTCTGTGAGAGGAACTAACTGAACACAAAGCAGTTTCTCAGAAAGCTTCTTTCCAGTTTTTAACTGAGGATATTTCCTTTTTCACCATAGCCCTTTTGGGCTTCCACATATCACTTTGCAAATTTCACAAGAGCAGTCTTAGCGAAAGGCTTCTTGAGGGGAAAGCTCTAACTCTGTGAGATGAATTACCAGAACACAAAGCATTTTCTCACAAATCTTCGTTCCAGTTTTTAACGGAGGATATTTTCTTTCTCACCATAGTTCTCTATGGGCTTCCAAATATCACATTGCAAATCCCACAAGAACAGTCTTAGCGAAAGGCTTCTTGAGAGGAAAGCTGTAACTCAGTGAGACGTATTAACAGAAGACACGGCATTTTCTCAGAATGCTTCTTTCCAGTTTTTAACGGAAGATATTTCCTTTTTCACCATAGTCCCCTATGGGTATCCAAATATCACTTTCCAAATTTCACAAAACTGCCTTAATGAACGGCTTCTTGAGGGAAAAGCTGTAGCTCTTTGAGTTGAACTAACAGAACACAAATCAGTTTTTCAGACAGCTTCTCTTCGGTAAGTATCTTAGGATATTTCCATTTTCACCATAGCCCTCTATGGGCTTCCACATATCACTTTGGAAATTCCTCAAAAACAGTCTTAGCGGAAGGCTTCTTGAGGGGAAAGCTGTAATTCTTTGAGATGAATTAACAGAACAGAAAGCAGTTTCTCGGAAAGCTTCTTTTCATTTTTTAATTGAAGGTATTTCCATTTTCACCATAGCCCTCTATGGGATTCCAAATATCACTATGCAAATTTCACAAGAACAGTGGAAGCGAAAGACTTCGGGAAGGGAAAAATGTAACGCTGTGAGATGAATTAACAGAACACACAGCAGTTTCTCAGATATCTTCTTTCCAGTTTTTAACGAAAGATATTTCCTTTTTCACGATAGTCCTCTATGGGCTTCCAAATAACACTTTACAAATCCCACAAGAACAGTCTTAGCGAAAGCCTTCTTGAGGGGAAAGCAGTAACTCGGTGAGATGCTTTAACAGAACACACGGCAGTTTCTCAAAAAGCTTCTTTCCAGTTTTTAACGGAAGATATTTCCTTTTTCACCATAGCCCTCAAGGAGTTTTCTAATATCACTTTGCAAATTTCACAAGAATAGTCTCAGTGAACTGCTTCTTGAAGGGAAACCTGTAACTCTGTGAGATGAACTAACAGAAAACAAAGCAGTTTATCAGAAAGCTTCTTTACAGTTTTTATCGGAAAATATTTCCTTTTTCACCATTGCCCTCTATGAGATTCTAAATATCACTTTCCAAATTTCAGAAGAACAGTCTTAGTGAACGGCCTCATGAGGGGAAATCTGTGACACTTTGAGATGAATTAACAGAACACAAAGCAGTTTCTCAGAAAGCTTCTTTTCGGATTTTATCTTACTATATTTCCTTTTTCAACATAGCCCTCTATGGTCTTCCAAATATCACTTTACAAATTACATAAGAACAGTCTTTGTGAAAGACTTCTTGAGGGGAAAGCTGTAACTCTCTGAGATGAATTAACAGCACACAAAGCAGTTTCTCAGAAAGCTTCTTTTCAGTTTTTATCTTAGGATATTTCCTTTTTCAGCATAGCCCTCTATGGGCTTCCAAAAACATTTTGCAAATTCCACAAGAACAGTCTTAGCGAAAGGATTCTGGAGATAAAAGCTGTAAATCTGTAAGATGAATTAAAAGAATTCAAAGCAGTTTCTCAGAAACCTTCTTTTTGTTTTTTATCTTACGATATTTCCATTTTAACCATAGGGCTATAGGGTTTCCAAATATCACTTTGCAAATTCCAGAAGAAAAGTCTTAGCGAAAGGCTTCTTGAGGGTAAAGCTGTAACTCTGTAAGATGAATTAACAGAACACAAAACATTTTCTCAGAAACCTATTTTTCAGTTTTTACCTTAGGATATTTCCTTTTTCACCATAGCCCTCTATGGGATTCCAATTATCACTTTGAAAATTCCACATGAACAGTCTTAGCGAAAGTCTTCTTGAGGGGAAAGCTGTAACTCTGTGAGAGGAACTAACTGAACACAAAGCAGTTTCTCAGAAAGCTTCTTCCCAGTTTTTAACTGAGGATATTTCCTTTTTCACCATAGCCCTTTTGGGCTTCCAAATATCACTTTGCGAATTCCACAACAACAGCCTTAGCGAAAGGCTTCCTGAGGTAAAAGAGTAACTCTGTGACTTGAATTAACAGAACACAAAGCCGTTTCCCAGAAAGCTTCTTTTCAGTTTTTATCTTGGGATGTTTCCTTTTTCACCATTGCCCTCTATGTGCCTCCAAATATCACTTTGCAATTCCACAAGAACAGTCTTAGTGAACGGCTTCCTGAGGGGAAAGCTGTAGCTCGGTGATATGTACTAACAGAACACACCGCATTTTCTCAGAATGGTTCTTTCCAGGTTTTAACGGAAGATATTTCCTTTTTCACCTTAGCCCTCTATGGGCTTCCAAATATCACTTTGCAAATTTCACAAAACAGTCTTAGTGAACGGCTTCTTGAGGGAAAAGCTGTAGCTCTGTGAGATGAACTAACAGAACACAAAGCAGTTTTTCAGACAGCTTCTTTTCGGTAAGTATCTTACGATATTTCCATTTTCACCATAGCCCTCTATGGGCTTCCACATATCACTTTGGAAATTCCTCAAAAACAGTCTTAGCGGAAGGCTTCTTGAGGGGAAAGCTGTAACTCTTTGAGATGAATTAACAGAACACAAAGCAGTTTCTCGGAAAGCTTCTTTTCATTTTTTAACTGAAGTTATTTCCATTTTCACCATAGCCCTCTATGGGATTCCAAATATCACTATGCAAATTCCACAAGAACAGTGGAAGCGAAAGACTTCTGGAGGGGAAAACTGTAACGCTGTGAGATGAATTAACAGAACACAAAGCAGTTTCTCAGATATCTTCTTTCCAGTTTTTAACGAAAGATATTTCCTTTTTCACCATAGTCCTCTATGGGCTTCCAAATATCACTTTGCAAATCCCACAAGAACAGTCTTAGCGAAAGCCTTCTTGACGGGAAAGCTGTAACTCGGTGAGATGATTTAACAGAACACACGGCAGTTTCTCAAAAAGCTTCTTTCCAGTTTTTAACGGAAGATATGTCCTTTTTCACCATAGCCCTCTATGGGCTTCCAAATATCACTTTGCAAATTTCACAAGAATAGTCTCAGTGAACTGCTTCTTGAAGGGAAACCTGTAACTCTGTGAGATGAACTAACAGAACACAAAGCAGTTTATCAGAAAGCTTCTTTACAGTTTTTATCGGAAAATATTTCCTTTTTCACCATTGCCCTCTATGAGATTCTAAATATCACTTTCCAAATTTCAGAAGAACAGTCTTAGTGAACGGCCTCATGAGGGGAAATCTGTGACACTTTGAGATGAATTAACAGAACACAAAGCAGTTTCTCAGAAAGCTTCTTTTCGGATTTTATCTTACTATATTTCCTTTTTCAACATAGCCCTCTATGGTCTTCCAAATATCACTTTGCAAATTACACAAGAACAGTCTTTGTGAAAGACTTCTTGAGGGGAAAGCTGTAACTCTCTGAGATGAATTAACAGCACACAAAGCAGTTTCTCAGAAAGCTTCTTTTCAGTTTTTATCTTAGGATATTTCCTTTTTCAGCATAGCCCTCTATGGGCTTCCAAAAACATTTTGCAAATTCCACAAGAACAGTCTTAGCGAAAGGATTCTGGAGATAAAAGCTGTAAATCTGTAAGATGAATTAAAAGAATTCAAAGCAGTTTCTCAGAAACCTTCTTTTTGTTTTTTATCTTACGATATTTCCATTTTAACCATAGGGCTATAGGGTTTCCAAATATCACTTTGCAAATTCCAGAAGAAAAGTCTTAGCGAAAGGCTTCTTGAGGGTAAAGCTGTAACTCTGTAAGATGAATTAACAGAACACAAAACATTTTCTCAGAAACCTATTTTTCAGTTTTTACCTTAGGATATTTCCTTTTTCACCATAGCCCTCTATGGGATTCCAATTATCACTTTGAAAATTCCACATGAACAGTCTTAGCGAAAGTCTTCTTGAGGGGAAAGCTGTAACTCTGTGAGAGGAACTAACTGAACACAAAGCAGTTTCTCAGAAAGCTTCTTTCCAGTATTTAACTGAGGATATTTCCTTTTTCACCATAGCCCTTTTGGGCTTCCATATATCACTTTGCGAATTCCACAACAACAGCCTTAGCGAAAGGCTTCCTGAGGTAAAAGAGTAACTCTGTGACTTGAATTAACAGAACACAAAGCCGTTTCCCAGAAAGCTTCTTTTCAGTTTTTATCTTGGGATGTTTCCTTTTTCACCATTGCCCTCTATGTGCCTCCAAATATCACTTTGCAATTCCACAAGCACAGTCTTAGTGAAAGGCTTACTGAGGGGAAAGCTGTAGCTCGGTGATATATACTAACAGAACACACCGCATTTTCTCAGAATGGTTCTTTCCAGGTTTTAACGGAAGATATTTCCTTTTTCACCTTAGCCCTCTATGGGCTTCCAAATATCACTTTGCAAATTTCACAAAACAGTCTTAGTGAACGGCTTCTTGAGGAAAAAGCTGTAGCTCTGTGAGATGAACTAACAGAACACAAAGCAGATTTTCAGACAGCTTCTTTTCGGTAAGTATCTTACGATATTTCCATTTTCACCATAGCCCTCTATGTGCTTCCACATATCACTTTGGAAATTCCTCAAAAACAGTCTTAGCGGAAGGCTTCTTGAGGGGAAAGCTGTAACTCTTTGAGATGAATTAACAGAACACAAAGCAGTTTCTCGGAAAGCTTCTTTTCATTTTTTAACTGAAGTTATTTCCATTTTCACCATAGCCCTCTATGGGATTCCAAATATCACTATGTAAATTCCACAAGAACAGTGGAAGCGAAAGACTTCGGGAGGGGAAAACTGTAACGCTGTGAGATGAATTAACAGAACACAAAGCAGTTTCTCAGATATCTTCTTTCCAGTTTTTAACGAAAGATATTTCCTTTTTCACGATAGTCCTCTATGGGCTTCCAAATATCACTTTGCAAATCCCACAAGAACAGTCTTAGCGAAAGCCTTCTTGACGGGAAAGCTGTAACTCGGTGAGATGATTTAACAGAACACACGGCAGTTTCTCAAAAAGCTTCTTTCCAGTTTTTAACGGAAGATATGTCCTTTTTCACCATAGCCCTCAATGGGCTTCCAAATATCACTTTGCAAATTTCACAAGAATAGTCTCAGTGAACTGCTTCTTGAAGGGAAACCTGTAACTCTGTGAGATGAACTAACAGAACACAAAGCAGTTTATCAGAAAGCTTCTTTACAGTTTTTATCGGAAAATATTTCCTTTTTCACCATTGCCCTCTATGAGATTCTAAATATCACTTTCCAAATTTCAGAAGAACAGTCTTAGTGAACGGCCTCATGAGGGGAAATCTGTGACACTTTGAGATGAATTAACAGAACACAAAGCAGTTTCTCAGAAAGCTTCTTTTCGGATTTTATCTTACTATATTTCCTTTTTCAACATAGCCCTCTATGGTCTTCCAAATATCACTTTGCAAATTACATAAGAACAGTCTTTGTGAAAGACTTCTTGAGGGGAAAGCTGTAACTCTCTGAGATGAATTAACAGCACACAAAGCAGTTTCTCAGAAAGCTTCTTTTCAGTTTTTATCTTAGGATATTTCCTTTTTCAGCATAGCCCTCTATGGGCTTCCAAAAACATTTTGCAAATTCCACAAGAACAGTCTTAGCGAAAGGATTCTGGAGATAAAAGCTGTAAATCTGTAAGATGAATTAAAAGAATTCAAAGCAGTTTCTCAGAAACCTTCTTTTTGTTTTTTATCTTACGATATTTCCATTTTAACCATAGGGCTATAGGGTTTCCAAATATCACTTTGCAAATTCCAGAAGAAAAGTCTTAGCGAAAGGCTTCTTGAGGGTAAAGCTGTAACTCTGTAAGATGAATTAACAGAACACAAAACATTTTCTCAGAAACCTATTTTTCAGTTTTTACCTTAGGATATTTCCTTTTTCACCATAGCCCTCTATGGGATTCCAATTATCACTTTGAAAATTCCACATGAACAGTCTTAGCGAAAGTCTTCTTGAGGGGAAAGCTGTAACTCTGTGAGAGGAACTAACTGAACACAAAGCAGTTTCTCAGAAAGCTTCTTCCCAGTTTTTAACTGAGGATATTTCCGTTTTCACCATAGCCCTTTTGGGCTTCCAAATATCACTTTGCAAATTCCACAACAACAGCCTTAGCGAAAGGCTTCCTGAGGTAAAAGAGTAACTCTGTGACTTGAATTAACAGAACACAAAGCCGTTTCCCAGAAAGCTTCTTTTCAGTTTTTATCTTGGGATGTTTCCTTTTTCACCATTGCCCTCTATGTGCCTCCAAATATCACTTTGCAATTCCACAAGAACAGTCTTAGTGAACGGCTTCCTGAGGGGAAAGCTGTAGCTCGGTGATATGTACTAACAGAACACACCGCATTTTCTCAGAATGGTTCTTTCCAGGTTTTAACGGAAGATATTTCCTTTTTCACCTTAGCCCTCTATGGGCTTCCAAATATCACTTTGCAAATTTCACAAAACAGTCTTAGTGAACGGCTTCTTGAGGGAAAAGCTGTAGCTCTGTGAGATGAACTAACAGAACACAAAGCAGTTTTTCAGACAGCTTCTTTTCGGTAAGTATCTTACGATATTTCCATTTTCACCATAGCCCTCTATGGGCTTCCACATATCACTTTGGAAATTCCTCAAAAACAGTCTTAGCGGAAGGCTTCTTGAGGGGAAAGCTGTAACTCTTTGAGATGAATTAACAGAACACAAAGCAGTTTCTCGGAAAGCTTCTTTTCATTTTTTAACTGAAGTTATTTCCATTTTCACCATAGCCCTCTATGGGATTCCAAATATCACTATGCAAATTCCACAAGAACAGTGGAAGCGAAAGACTTCTGGAGGGGAAAACTGTAACGCTGTGAGATGAATTAACAGAACACAAAGCAGTTTCTCAGATATCTTCTTTCCAGTTTTTAACGAAAGATATTTCCTTTTTCACCATAGTCCTCTATGGGCTTCCAAATATCACTTTGCAAATCCCACAAGAACAGTCTTAGCGAAAGCCTTCTTGACGGGAAAGCTGTAACTCGGTGAGATGATTTAACAGAACACACGGCAGTTTCTCAAAAAGCTTCTTTCCAGTTTTTAACGGAAGATATGTCCTTTTTCACCATAGCCCTCTATGGGCTTCCAAATATCACTTTGCAAATTTCACAAGAATAGTCTCAGTGAACTGCTTCTTGAAGGGAAACCTGTAACTCTGTGAGATGAACTAACAGAACACAAAGCAGTTTATCAGAAAGCTTCTTTACAGTTTTTATCGGAAAATATTTCCTTTTTCACCATTGCCCTCTATGAGATTCTAAATATCACTTTCCAAATTTCAGAAGAACAGTCTTAGTGAACGGCCTCATGAGGGGAAATCTGTGACACTTTGAGATGAATTAACAGAACACAAAGCAGTTTCTCAGAAAGCTTCTTTTCGGATTTTATCTTACTATATTTCCTTTTTCAACATAGCCCTCTATGGTCTTCCAAATATCACTTTGCAAATTACACAAGAACAGTCTTTGTGAAAGACTTCTTGAGGGGAAAGCTGTAACTCTCTGAGATGAATTAACAGCACACAAAGCAGTTTCTCAGAAAGCTTCTTTTCAGTTTTTATCTTAGGATATTTCCTTTTTCAGCATAGCCCTCTATGGGCTTCCAAAAACATTTTGCAAATTCCACAAGAACAGTCTTAGCGAAAGGATTCTGGAGATAAAAGCTGTAAATCTGTAAGATGAATTAAAAGAATTCAAAGCAGTTTCTCAGAAACCTTCTTTTTGTTTTTTATCTTACGATATTTCCATTTTAACCATAGGGCTATAGGGTTTCCAAATATCACTTTGCAAATTCCAGAAGAAAAGTCTTAGCGAAAGGCTTCTTGAGGGTAAAGCTGTAACTCTGTAAGATGAATTAACAGAACACAAAACATTTTCTCAGAAACCTATTTTTCAGTTTTTACCTTAGGATATTTCCTTTTTCACCATAGCCCTCTATGGGATTCCAATTATCACTTTGAAAATTCCACATGAACAGTCTTAGCGAAAGTCTTCTTGAGGGGAAAGCTGTAACTCTGTGAGAGGAACTAACTGAACACAAAGCAGTTTCTCAGAAAGCTTCTTTCCAGTATTTAACTGAGGATATTTCCTTTTTCACCATAGCCCTTTTGGGCTTCCATATATCACTTTGCGAATTCCACAACAACAGCCTTAGCGAAAGGCTTCCTGAGGTAAAAGAGTAACTCTGTGACTTGAATTAACAGAACACAAAGCCGTTTCCCAGAAAGCTTCTTTTCAGTTTTTATCTTGGGATGTTTCCTTTTTCACCATTGCCCTCTATGTGCCTCCAAATATCACTTTGCAATTCCACAAGCACAGTCTTAGTGAAAGGCTTACTGAGGGGAAAGCTGTAGCTCGGTGATATATACTAACAGAACACACCGCATTTTCTCAGAATGGTTCTTTCCAGGTTTTAACGGAAGATATTTCCTTTTTCACCTTAGCCCTCTATGGGCTTCCAAATATCACTTTGCAAATTTCACAAAACAGTCTTAGTGAACGGCTTCTTGAGGAAAAAGCTGTAGCTCTGTGAGATGAACTAACAGAACACAAAGCAGATTTTCAGACAGCTTCTTTTCGGTAAGTATCTTACGATATTTCCATTTTCACCATAGCCCTCTATGTGCTTCCACATATCACTTTGGAAATTCCTCAAAAACAGTCTTAGCGGAAGGCTTCTTGAGGGGAAAGCTGTAACTCTTTGAGATGAATTAACAGAACACAAAGCAGTTTCTCGGAAAGCTTCTTTTCATTTTTTAACTGAAGTTATTTCCATTTTCACCATAGCCCTCTATGGGATTCCAAATATCACTATGTAAATTCCACAAGAACAGTGGAAGCGAAAGACTTCGGGAGGGGAAAACTGTAACGCTGTGAGATGAATTAACAGAACACAAAGCAGTTTCTCAGATATCTTCTTTCCAGTTTTTAACGAAAGATATTTCCTTTTTCACGATAGTCCTCTATGGGCTTCCAAATATCACTTTGCAAATCCCACAAGAACAGTCTTAGCGAAAGCCTTCTTGACGGGAAAGCTGTAACTCGGTGAGATGATTTAACAGAACACACGGCAGTTTCTCAAAAAGCTTCTTTCCAGTTTTTAACGGAAGATATGTCCTTTTTCACCATAGCCCTCAATGGGCTTCCAAATATCACTTTGCAAATTTCACAAGAATAGTCTCAGTGAACTGCTTCTTGAAGGGAAACCTGTAACTCTGTGAGATGAACTAACAGAACACAAAGCAGTTTATCAGAAAGCTTCTTTACAGTTTTTATCGGAAAATATTTCCTTTTTCACCATTGCCCTCTATGAGATTCTAAATATCACTTTCCAAATTTCAGAAGAACAGTCTTAGTGAACGGCCTCATGAGGGGAAATCTGTGACACTTTGAGATGAATTAACAGAACACAAAGCAGTTTCTCAGAAAGCTTCTTTTCGGATTTTATCTTACTATATTTCCTTTTTCAACATAGCCCTCTATGGTCTTCCAAATATCACTTTGCAAATTACATAAGAACAGTCTTTGTGAAAGACTTCTTGAGGGGAAAGCTGTAACTCTCTGAGATGAATTAACAGCACACAAAGCAGTTTCTCAGAAAGCTTCTTTTCAGTTTTTATCTTAGGATATTTCCTTTTTCAGCATAGCCCTCTATGGGCTTCCAAAAACATTTTGCAAATTCCACAAGAACAGTCTTAGCGAAAGGATTCTGGAGATAAAAGCTGTAAATCTGTAAGATGAATTAAAAGAATTCAAAGCAGTTTCTCAGAAACCTTCTTTTTGTTTTTTATCTTACGATATTTCCATTTTAACCATAGGGCTATAGGGTTTCCAAATATCACTTTGCAAATTCCAGAAGAAAAGTCTTAGCGAAAGGCTTCTTGAGGGTAAAGCTGTAACTCTGTAAGATGAATTAACAGAACACAAAACATTTTCTCAGAAACCTATTTTTCAGTTTTTACCTTAGGATATTTCCTTTTTCACCATAGCCCTCTATGGGATTCCAATTATCACTTTGAAAATTCCACATGAACAGTCTTAGCGAAAGTCTTCTTGAGGGGAAAGCTGTAACTCTGTGAGAGGAACTAACTGAACACAAAGCAGTTTCTCAGAAAGCTTCTTCCCAGTTTTTAACTGAGGATATTTCCGTTTTCACCATAGCCCTTTTGGGCTTCCAAATATCACTTTGCAAATTCCACAACAACAGCCTTAGCGAAAGGCTTCCTGAGGTAAAAGAGTAACTCTGTGACTTGAATTAACAGAACACAAAGCCGTTTCCCAGAAAGCTTCTTTTCAGTTTTTATCTTGGGATGTTTCCTTTTTCACCATTGCCCTCTATGTGCCTCCAAATATCACTTTGCAATTCCACAAGAACAGTCTTAGTGAACGGCTTCCTGAGGGGAAAGCTGTAGCTCGGTGATATGTACTAACAGAACACACCGCATTTTCTCAGAATGGTTCTTTCCAGGTTTTAACGGAAGATATTTCCTTTTTCACCTTAGCCCTCTATGGGCTTCCAAATATCACTTTGCAAATTTCACAAAACAGTCTTAGTGAACGGCTTCTTGAGGGAAAAGCTGTAGCTCTGTGAGATGAACTAACAGAACACAAAGCAGTTTTTCAGACAGCTTCTTTTCGGTAAGTATCTTACGATATTTCCATTTTCACCATAGCCCTCTATGGGCTTCCACATATCACTTTGGAAATTCCTCAAAAACAGTCTTAGCGGAAGGCTTCTTGAGGGGAAAGCTGTAACTCTTTGAGATGAATTAACAGAACACAAAGCAGTTTCTCGGAAAGCTTCTTTTCATTTTTTTAACTGAAGTTATTTCCATTTTCACCATAGCCCTCTATGGGATTCCAAATATCACTATGCAAATTCCACAAGAACAGTGGAAGCGAAAGACTTCTGGAGGGGAAAACTGTAACGCTGTGAGATGAATTAACAGAACACAAAGCAGTTTCTCACAAATCTTCTTTCCAGTTTTTAACGGAAGTTAGTTCCTTTTTCACCATAGCCCTCTATGGGCTTCCAAATATCACTTTGCAAATTCCACAAGAACAGTTTTACCGAAAGGCTTCTTGAGAAGAAAGCTGTAACTCTGTGAGATGAATTAACAGAACACAAAGCAGTTTCACAGAGAGCTTCATTTCAATTTTTATCTTTGGATGTTTTCTTTTTCATCATAGCCCTCTATGTGCCTTCAAATATCACTTTGAAAATTCCACAAGGAAAGTCTTAGTGAACGGCTTCTTGAGGGGAAAACTGTAACTCTGTGAGATGAATTAACAGAACACAAAGCAGTTTCTCAGATAGCTTCTTTCCAGTTTCTAACGGAGGAGATTTCCTTTTAAGCCAGCCCTCTATGGGCTTCCAAATATCACTTTGCAAGTTTCACAAGAACAGTCTTAGCGAAAGGCTTCCTGAGGGGAAAGTTGTAACTCTGTGAGATGAATTAACAGAACACAAAGCAGTTTCTCAAAAAGCTTCTTTTCAGTTTTTAACGGAAGATATTTCCTTTTTCAACATAACACTGTATGGGCTTCCAAATATCACTTTGCAAATTCCACAAGAACAGTCTTAGCGAAAGGCTTTTAGAGGGAAATGTTGTAACTATGTGAGATGAATTAACAGAACACAAAGCAATTTCTCAGAAAGCTTCTTTTCAGTTTTTATCTTACGATATTTCCTTTTTCACCATAGACCTCTATGGGCTTCCAAATCTCACTTTGCAAATTCCACAAGAACAGTCTTAGCGAAAGAATTATTGAGTGGAAAGCTGTAACTCTTTGAGGTGAATTAACAGAACAAAAAGGAGTTTCTCAGAAAGCTTCTTTCCGCTTTTTAACAGAAGATATTTCCTTTTTCACCATAGCGCTCTATGGGCTTCCAAATATCATTTTGCAAATCCCACAACAACAGTCTTAGCGAAAGGCTTCTTGAAGGGAAAGCTGTAACTGGGTGAGGTCTATTATCAGAACACCTGGCACTTTCTCAGAAAGCTTCTTTCCAGGTTTTAACTGAAGATATTTCCTTTTTCACCATAGCCCTCTATGGGCTTCCAAATATCACTTTGGAAATTCGACAGCAGCCTTAGCGAAAGGCTTTTAGAGGGAAATGTAACTCTGTGAGATGAATTAACAGAACACAAAGGAGTTTCTCAGAAAGCTTCTTTCCAGTTTTTAACGGAAAATAATTCCTTTTTCACCATAGCCCTCTATGGGATTCTAAATATCACTTTCCAAATTTCAGAAGAACAGTCTTAGTGAACGGCCTCTTGAGGGGAAATCTGTAACTCTCTGAGATGAATTAACAGAACACAAAGCAGTTTCTCAGAAATCTTCTTTCCAGTTTTTAACGGAAGATATGTCCTTTTTCACCATAGCCCTCTATGGTCTTGCAAATATCACTTTGCAAATTCCACAAGAACAGTCTTACCGAAAGGCTTCTTGAGAAGAAAGCTGTAACTCTGTGAGATGAATTAACAGAAAGCAAAGCAGTTTCTCAGAAAATTTCTTTCCAGTTTTTAATGGAAGATATGTCCTTTTTCACCATAGCCCTCTAGGAGTTTTCTAATATCACTTTGCAAATTTCACAAGAATAGTCTCAGTGAACTGCTTCTTGAAGGGAAAGCTGTAACTCTGTGAGATGAACTAACAGAACACAAAGCAGTTTATCAGAAAGCTTCTTTACAGTTTTTAACTGAAGATATTTCCTTTTTCACCATAGCCCTCTAAGGGCTTCCAAATATCACATTGCAAATGCCACAAGAACAGTCTTAGCGAAAGGCTGCTAGAGGGGAAAGCTGTAACTCGGTTAGATGTATTCACAGAACACACGGCAGTATCTCAGAATGCTTCTTTCCAGTTTTTAACGGAAGATATTCCCTTTTTCACCATAGCCCTCTAAGGGCTTCCAAATATCACTTTGCAAATTCCAAAAGAGCAGTCTTAGCGAAAGACTTCTGGAGCGGAAAGCTGTAACTCTCTGAAATGAATTAACAGAACACAGAGCTGTTCCTCAGAAAGCTTCTTTCCAGTTTTCAACCGAAGATATTTTCTTTTTCCCATAGCCCTCTATGGGCTTCCAAATATCACTTAGAAAATTCCACAAGAACAGTCTTAGCGAAAGGCTTCTTGAGGTGAAAGCTGTAACACGGTGAGATGTTTTAACAGAACACTCATCAGTTTCTCAGAAAGCTTCTTTCCAATTTTTAACGTAAGTTATTTCCTTTTTCACCATAGCCCTCTACGGGCTTCTAAGATCACTTTGCAAATTCCACAAGAACAGTCTTAGCGAAAGGCTTCTGGGAGCAAAGCTGTAATTCTGTGAGATGATCTAACAAAACACGAAGCAGTTTCTCAGAAATCTTCTTTTCAGTTTTTAATGGAAGAAATGTCCTTTTTCATCATAGCCCTCAATGGGCTTCCAAATTTCACTTTGCAAATTCCACAAGAACAGTCTTAGCGAAAGGCTTTTTGAGGGGAAAGCTGTAACTCTGGTGACGAATTAACAGAACACAAAGCAGTTTCTCAGAAAGCTTCTTTTCAGTTTTCGTCTTAGGATATTTCCTTTTTCACCGTAGCCCTCTATGGGCTTCCAAATATCACTTTGCATATTCCAAAAGAACAACCTTAGTGATCGGCTTCATGATAGGAAAGCTGTAACTCTGTGAGATTAATTAACGGAACACAAAGCAGTTTCTCAGAAAGGTTCTTTCCAGTTTTTAGCGGAAGATATTTCCTTTTTCACCATAGTCCACTATGGGCTTCAAAATATCACTTTGAAAATTCCACAAGAACAGTCTTAGTGAACGGCCTCTTCGGGGGAAATCTGTAACTCTCTGAGATGAATTAACAGAACACAAAGCAGTTTCTCAGAAATCTTCTTTCCAGTTTTTAACGAAAGATATTTCCTTTTTCACCAAAGTCCTCTATGGGATTACAAATATCAGTTTGCAAATTACACAAGAACAGTCTTAGTGAAGGGCTTCTTGAGGGGAAAGCTGTAACACTTTGAGATGAACTAACACAACACAAAGCAGTTTCTCAGACAGCTTCTTTTCGGTTTTTATCTTAGGATATTTCCATTTTCAAAATAGCCCTCTATGGGCTTCCAAGTATCACTTTGCAAATTCCACAAGAACAGTCTTATAGAAAGGCTTCTTGAGGGGAAAGCTGTAACTCGGTGAGATGTATTAACAGAACACACGGCAGTTTCTCAGAAAGCTTCTTTCCAGTTTTTAACGGAAGTTATTTCCCTTTTCACCATAGTCCTCCATGGGCTTCCAAATATCACTTTGCAAATTCCAGAAGAACAGTCTTAGCGAAAGGCTTCTGAAGGGGAAATCTGTAACTCTGTGAGTTGAATTAACAGAACACAAAGCAGTTTCTCACAAATCTTCTTTCCAGTTTTTAACGGAAGTTAGTTCCTTTTTCACCATAGTCCTCTATGGGCTTCCAAATATGACTTTGCAAATTCCACAAGAACAGTCTTAGCGAAAGGCTTCTTGAGGGGGGAAGCTGTAACTCTGTGAGATGAATTAACAGAACACAAAGCAGTCTCTCAGAAAGCTTCTTTCCAGTATTTAACTGAAGATATTTCCTTTTTCACTATAGCCCTGTATGGGCTTCCAAATATCACTTTGGAAATCCCACAAGAACAGTCTTAGCGAAAGGCTTCTTGAGAGAAAAGCTGTACCTCGGTGATATGTACTAACAGAACACACCGCACTTTCTCAGAATGGTTCTTTCCAGTTTTTAACGGAAGATATTTCCTTTTTCACCTTAGCCCTCTATGGGCTTCCAAATATCACTTTGCAAATTTCACAAAACAGTCTTAGTTAACGGCTTCTTGAGGGGAAAGCTGTAACTCTGTGAGTGAACTAACAAAACACAAAGCAGCTTTCCATACAGCTTCTTTTCGGTTTTTATCTTAGGATATTTCCATTTTCACCATAGCCTACTATGGGCATCGAAATATCACTTTGGAAATTCCACAAAAACAGTCTTAGCGGAAGGATTCTTGAGGCAAAAGCAGTAAATCTTTGAGATGAATTAACAGAACACAAAGAAGTTTCTCAGAAAGCTTCTTTTCAGTTTTTAACTGAAGGTATTTCCTTTTTCACCATAGCCCTCTATGGGCTTCAAAATATCACTTTGTAAATTCCACAAGAACAGCCTTAGCGAAAGGCTTCCTGAGGTAAAAGAGTAACTGTGAGTTGAATTAACAGAACACAAAGCAGTTTCTCAGAAAGCTTCTTTTCGGATTTTATCTTACTATATTTCCTTTTTCAACATAGCCCTCTATGGTCTTCCAAATATCACTTTGCAAATTACACAAGAACAGTCTTTGTGAAAGACTTCTTGAGGGGAAAGCTGTAACTCTCTGAGATGAATTAACAGATCACAAAGCAGTTTCTCAGAAAGCTTCTTTTCAGTTTTCATCTTAGGATATTTCCTTTATCAGCGTAGCCCTCTGTGGGCTTCCAAAAACATTTTGCAAATTCCACAAGAACAGTCTTAGCGAAAGGATTCTGGAGATAAAAGCTGTAAATCAGTAAGATGAATTAAGAGAATTCAAAGCAGTTTCTCAGAAACCTTCTTTTCGTTTTTTATCTTAGGATATTTCCATTTTAACCATAGGGCTATAGGGTTTCCAAATATCACTTTGCAAATTCCAGAAGAAAAGTCTTAGCGAAAGGCTTCTTGAGGGTAAAGCTGTAACTCTGTAAGATGAATTAACAGAACACAAAACATTTTCTCAGAAACCTACTTTTCAGTTTTTACCTTAGGATATTTCCTTTTTCACCATAGCCCTCTATGGGATTCCAATTATCACTTTGAAAATTCCACATGAACAGTCTTAGTGAAAGTCTTCTTGAGGGGAAAGCTGTAACTCTGTGAGAGGAACTAACTGAACACAAAGCAGTTTCTCAGAAAGCTTCTTTTCAGTTTTTAACTGAGGATATTTCCTTTTTCACCATAGCCCTTTTGGGCTTCCACATATCACTTTGCAAATTTCACAAGAGCAGTCTTAGCGAAAGGCTTCTTGAGGGGAAAGCTCTAACTCTGTGAGATGAATTACCAGAACACAAAACATTTTCTCACAAATCTTCGTTCCAGTTTTTGACGGAGGATATTTTCTTTCTCACCATAGTTCTCTATGGGCTTCCAAATATCACATTGCAAATCCCACAAGAACAGTCTTAGCGAAAGGCTTCTTGAGAGGAAAGCTGTAACTCAGTGAGACGTATTAACAGAAGACACGGCATTTTCTCAGAATGCTTCTTTCCAGTTTTTAACGGAAGATATTTCCTTTTTCACCATAGTCCCCTATGGGTATCCAAATATCACTTTCCAAATTTCACAAAACTGTCTTAATGAACGGCTTCTTGAGGGAAAAGCTGTAGCTCTTTGAGTTGAACTAACAGAACACAAATCAGTTTTTCAGACAGCTTCTCTTCGGTAAGTATCTTAGGATATTTCCATTTTCACCATAGCCCTCTATGGGCTTCCACATATCACTTTGGAAATTCCTCAAAAACAGTCTTAGCGGAAGGCTTCTTGAGGGGAAAGCTGTAATTCTTTGAGATGAATTAACAGAACAGAAAGCAGTTTCTCGGAAAGCTTCTTTTCATTTTTTAATTGAAGGTATTTCCATTTTCACCATAGCCCTCTATGGGATTCCAAATATCACTATGCAAATTTCACAAGAACAGTGGAAGCGAAAGACTTCGGGAAGGGAAAAATGTAACGCTGTGAGATGAATTAACAGAACACACAGCAGTTTCTCAGATATCTTCTTTCCAGTTTTTAACGAAAGATATTTCCTTTTTCACCATAGTCCTCTATGGGCTTCCAAATATCACTTTACAAATCCCACAAGAACAGTCTTAGCGAAAGCCTTCTTGAGGGGAAAGCTGTAACTCGGTGAGATGCTTTAACAGAACACACGGCAGTTTCTCAAAAAGCTTCTTTCCAGTTTTTAACGGAAGATATTTCCTTTTTCACCATAGCCCTCTAGGAGTTTTCTAATATCACTTTGCAAATTTCACAAGAATAGTCTCAGTGAACTGCTTCTTGAAGGGAAACCTGTAACTCTGTGAGATGAACTAACAGAACACAAAGCAGTTTATCAGAAAGCTTCTTTACAGTTTTTATCGGAAAATATTTCCTTTTTCACCATTGCCCTCTATGAGATTCTAAATATCACTTTCCAAATTTCAGAAGAACAGTCTTAGTGTACGGCCTCATGAGGGGAAATCTGTGACACTTTGAGATGAATTAACAGAACACAAAGCAGTTTCTCAGAAAGCTTCTTTTCGGATTTTATCTTACTATATTTCCTTTTTCAACATAGCCCTCTATGGTCTTCCAAATATCACTTTGCAAATTACACAAGAACAGTCTTTGTGAAAGACTTCTTGAGGGGAAAGCTGTAACTCTCTGAGATGAATTAACAGCACACAAAGCAGTTTCTCAGAAAGCTTCTTTTCAGTTTTTATCTTAGGATATTTCCTTTTTCAGCATAGCCCTCTATGGGCTTCCAAAAACATTTTGCAAATTCCACAAGAACAGTCTTAGCGAAAGGATTCTGGAGATAAAAGCTGTAAATCTGTAAGATGAATTAAAAGAATTCAAAGCAGTTTGTCAGAAACCTTCTTTTCGTTTTTTATCTTACGATATTTCCATTTTAACCATAGGGCTATAGGGTTTCCAAATATCACTTTGCAAATTCCAGAAGAAAAGTCTTAGCGAAAGGCTTCTTGAGGGTAAAGCTGTAACTCTGTAAGATGAATTAACAGAACACAAAACATTTTCTCAGAAACCTACTTTTCAGTTTTCACCTTAAGATATTTCCTTTTTCACCGTAGCCCTCTATGGGATTCCAATTATCACTTTGAAAATTCCACATGAACAGTCTTAGCGAAAGTCTTCTTGAGGGGAAAGCTGTAACTCTGTGAGAGGAACTAACTGAACACAAAGCAGTTTCTCAGAAAGCTTCTTTCCAGTTTTTAACTGAGGATATTTCCTTTTTCACCATAGCCCTTTTGGGCTTCCATATATCACTTTGCGAATTCCACAACAACAGCCTTAGCGAAAGGCTTCCTGAGGTAAAAGAGTAACTCTGTGACTTGAATTAACAGAACACAAAGCCGTTTCCCAGAAAGCTTCTTTTCAGTTTTTATCTTGGGATGTTTCCTTTTTCACCATTGCCCTCTATGTGCCTCCAAATATCACTTTGCAATTCCACAAGAACAGTCTTAGTGAACGGCTTCCTGAGGGGAAAGCTGTAGCTCGGTGATATGTACTAACAGAACACACCGCATTTTCTCAGAATGGTTCTTTCCAGTTTTTAACGGAAGATATTTCCTTTTTCACCTTAGCCCTCTATGGGCTTCCAAATATCACTTTGCAAATTTCACAAAACAGTCTTAGTGAACGGCTTCTTGAGGGAAAAGCTGTAGCTCTGTGAGATGAACTAACAGAACACAAAGCAGTTTTTCAGACAGCTTCTTTTCGGTAAGTATCTTACGATATTTCCATTTTCACCATAGCCCTCTATGGGCTTCCACATATCACTTTGGAAATTCCTCAAAAACAGTCTTAGCGGAAGGCTTCTTGAGGGGAAAGCTGTAACTCTTTGAGATGAATTAACAGAACACAAAGCAGTTTCTCGGAAAGCTTCTTTTCATTTTTTAACTGAAGTTATTTCCATTTTCACCATAGCCCTCTATGGGATTCCAAATATCACTATGCAAATTCCACAAGAACAGTGGAAGCGAAAGACTTCTGGAGGGGAAAACTGTAACGCTGTGAGATGAATTAACAGAACACAAAGCAGTTTCTCAGATATCTTCTTTCCAGTTTTTAACGAAAGATATTTCCTTTTTCACCATAGTCCTCTATGGGCTTCCAAATATCACTTTGCAAATCCCACAAGAACAGTCTTAGCGAAAGCCTTCTTGACGGGAAAGCTGTAACTCGGTGAGATGATTTAACAGAACACACGGCAGTTTCTCAAAAAGCTTCTTTCCAGTTTTTAACGGAAGATATGTCCTTTTTCACCATAGCCCTCTATGGGCTTCCAAATATCACTTTGCAAATTCCACAAGAACAGTTTTACCGAAAGGCTTCTTGAGAAGAAAGCTGTAACTCTGTGAGATGAATTAACAGAACACAAAGCAGTTTCACAGAGAGCTTCATTTCAATTTTTATCTTTGGATGTTTTCTTTTTCATCATAGCCCTCTATGTGCCTTCAAATATCACTTTGAAAATTCCACAAGGAAAGTCTTAGTGAACGGCTTCTTGAGGGGAAAACTGTAACTCTGTGAGATGAATTAACAGAACACAAAGCAGTTTCTCAGATAGCTTCTTTCCAGTTTCTAACGGAGGATATTTCCTTTTAAGCCAGCCCTCTATGGGCTTCCAAATATCACTTTGCAAGTTTCACAAGAACAGTCTTAGCGAAAGGCTTCCTGAGGGGAAAGTTGTAACTCTGTGAGATGAATTAACAGAACACAAAGCAGTTTCTCAGAAAGCTTCTTTTCAGTTTTTATCTTAGGATATTTCCTTTTTCACCATAGTCCTCTATGGGCTTCCAAATATCACTTTGCAAATCCCACAAGAACAGTCTTAGCGAAAGCCTTCTTGACGGGAAAGCTGTAACTCGGTGAGATGATTTAACAGAACACACGGCAGTTTCTCAAAAAGCTTCTTTCCAGTTTTTAACGGAAGATATGTCCTTTTTCACCATAGCCCTCTATGGGCTTCCAAATATCACTTTGCAAATTCCACAAGAACAGTTTTACCGAAAGGCTTCTTGAGAAGAAAGCTGTAACTCTGTGAGATGAATTAACAGAACACAAAGCAGTTTCACAGAAAGCTTCATTTCAGTTTTTATCTTTGGATGTTTTCTTTTTCATCATAGCCCTCTATGTGCCTTCAAATATCACTTTGAAAATTCCACAAGGAAAGTCTTAGTGAACGGCTTCTTGAGGGGAAAACTGTAACTCTGTGAGATGAATTAACAGAACACAAAGCAGTTTCTCAGATAGCTTCTTTCCAGTTTCTAACGGAGGATATTTCCTTTTAAGCCAGCCCTCTATGGGCTTCCAAATATCACTTTGCAAGTTTCACAAGAACAGTCTTAGCGAAAGGCTTCCTGAGGGGAAAGTTGTAACTCTGTGAGATGAATTAACAGAACACAAAGCAGTTTCTCAAAAAGCTTCTTTTCAGTTTTTAACGGAAGATATTTCCTTTTTCAACATAACACTGTATGGGCTTCCAAATATCACTTTGCAAATTCCACAAGAACAGTCTTAGTGAAAGGCTTTTAGAGGGAAATGTTGTAACTATGTGAGATGAATTAACAGAACACAAAGCAATTTCTCAGAAAGCTTCTTTTCAGTTTTTATCTTACGATATTTCCTTTGTCACCATAGACCTCTATGGGCTTCCAAATCTCACTTTGCAAATTCCACAAGAACAGTCTTAGCGAAAGAATTATTGAGTGGAAAGCTGTAACTCTTTGAGGTGAATTAACAGAACAAAAAGGAGTTTCTCAGAAAGCTTCTTTCCGCTTTTTAACAGAAGATATTTCCTTTTTCACCATAGCGCTCTATGGGCTTCCAAATATCATTTTGCAAATCCCACAACAACAGTCTTAGCGAAAGGCTTCTTGAAGGGAAAGCTGTAACTGGGTGAGGTCTATTATCAGAACACATGGCAGTTTCTCAGAAAGCTTCTTTCCAGGTTTTAACTGAAGATATTTCCTTTTTCACCATAGCCCTCTATGGGCTTCCAAATATCACTTTGGAAATTCGACAGCAGCCTTAGCGAAAGGCTTTTAGAGGGAAATGTAACTCTGTGAGATGAATTAACAGAACACAAAGCAGTTTCTCAGAAAGCTTCTTTCCAGTTTTTAACGGAAAATAATTCCTTTTTCACCATAGCCATCTAGGGATTCTAAATATCACTTTCCAAATTTCAGAAGAACAGTCTTAGTGAACGGCCTCTTGAGGGGAAATCTGTAACTCTCTGAGATGAATTAACAGAACACAAAGCAGTTTCTCAGAAATCTTCTTTCCAGTTTTTAACGGAAGATATGTCCTTTTTCACCATAGCCCTCTATGGTCTTGCAAATATCACTTTGCAAATTCCACAAGAACAGTCTTACCGAAAGGCTTCTTGAGAAGAAAGCTGTAACTCTGTGAGATGAATTAACAGAAAGCAAAGCAGTTTCTCAGAAAATTTCTTTCCAGTTTTTAATGGAAGATATGTCCTTTTTCACCATAGCCCTCTAGGAGTTTTCTAATATCACTTTGCAAATTTCACAAGAATAGTCTCAGTGAACTGCTTCTTGAAGGGAAAGCTGTAACTCTGTGAGATGAACTAACAGAACACAAAGCAGTTTATCAGAAAGCTTCTTTACAGTTTTTAACTGAAGATATTTCCTTTTTCACCATAGCCCTCTAAGGGCTTCCAAATATCACATTGCAAATGCCACAAGAACAGTCTTAGCGAAAGGCTGCTAGAGGGGAAAGCTGTAACTCGGTTAGATGTATTCACAGAACACACGGCAGTATCTCAGAATGCTTCTTTCCAGTTTTTAACGGAAGATATTCCCTTTTTCACCATAGCCCTCTAAGGGCTTCCAAATATCACTTTGCAAATTCCAAAAGAGCAGTCTTAGCGAAAGACTTCTGGAGCGGAAAGCTGTAACTCTCTGAAATGAATTAACAGAACACAGAGCTGTTCCTCAGAAAGCTTCTTTCCAGTTTTCAACCGAAGATATTTTCTTTTTCCCATAGCCCTCTATGGGCTTCCAAATATCACTTAGAAAATTCCACAAGAACAGTCTTAGCGAAAGGCTTCTTGAGGTGAAAGCTGTAACACGGTGAGATGTTTTAACAGAACACTCATCAGTTTCTCAGAAAGCTTCTTTCCAATTTTTAACGTAAGTTATTTCCTTTTTCACCATAGCCCTCTACGGGCTTCTAAGACCACTTTGCAAATTCCACAAGAACAGTCTTAGCGAAAGGCTTCTGGGAGCAAAGCTGTAATTCTGTGAGATGATCTAACAAAACACGAAGCAGTTTCTCAGAAATCTTCTTTTTCGGTTTTTAATGGAAGAAATGTCCTTTTTCATCATAGCCCTCAATGGGCTTCCAAATTTCACTTTGCAAATTCCACAAGAACAGTCTTAGCGAAAGGCTTTTTGAGGGGAAAGCTGTAACTCTGGTGACGAATTAACAGAACACAAAGCAGTTTCTCAGAAAGCTTCTTTTCAGTTTTCGTCTTAGGATATTTCCTTTTTCACCGTAGCCCTCTATGGGCTTCCAAATATCACTTTGCATATTCCAAAAGAACAGCCTTAGTGATCGGCTTCATGATAGGAAAGCTGTAACTCTGTGAGATTAATTAACGGAACACAAAGCAGTTTCTCAGAAAGGTTCTTTCCAGTTTTTAGCGGAAGATATTTCCTTTTTCACCATAGTCCACTATGGGCTTCAAAATATCACTTTGAAAATTCCACAAGAACAGTCTTAGTGAACGGCCTCTTCGGGGGAAATCTGTAACTCTCTGAGATGAATTAACAGAACACAAAGCAGTTTCTCAGAAATCTTCTTTCCAGTTTTTAACGAAAGATATTTCCTTTTTCACCAAAGTCCTCTATGGGATTACAAATATCAGTTTGCAAATTACACAAGAACAGTCTTAGTGAAGGGCTTCTTAAGGGGAAAGCTGTAACACTTTGAGATGAACTAACACAACACAAAGCAGTTTCTCAGACAGCTTCTTTTCGGTTTTTATCTTAGGATATTTCCATTTTCAAAATAGACCTCTATGGGCTTCCAAGTATCACTTTGCAAATTCCACAAGAACAGTCTTATAGAAAGGCTTCTTGAGGGGAAAGCTGTAACTCGGTGAGATGTATTAACAGAACACACGGCAGTTTCTCAGAAAGCTTCTTTCCAGTTTTTAACAGAAGTTATTTCCCTTTTCACCATAGTCCTCCATGGGCTTCCAAATATCACTTTGCAAATTCCAGAAGAACAGTCTTAGCGAAAGGCTTCTGAAGGGGAAATCTGTAACTCTGTGAGTTGAATTAACAGAACACAAAGCAGTTTCTCACAAATCTTCTTTCCAGTTTTTAACGGAAGTTAGTTCCTTTTTCACCATAGTCCTCTATGGGCTTCCAAATATGACTTTGCAAATTCCACAAGAACAGTCTTAGCGAAAGGCTTCTTGAGGGGGGAAGCTGTAACTCTGTGAGATGAATTAACAGAACACAAAGCAGTCTCTCAGAAAGCTTCTTTCCAGTATTTAACTGAAGATATTTCCTTTTTCACTATAGCCCTGTATGGGCTTCCAAATATCACTTTGGAAATCCCACAGGAACAGTCTTAGCGAAAGGCTTCTTGAGAGAAAAGCTGTACCTCGGTGATATGTACTAACAGAACACACCGCACTTTCTCAGAATGGTTCTTTCCAGTTTTTAACGGAAGATATTTCCTTTTTCACCTTAGCCCTCTATGGGCTTCCAAATATCACTTTGCAAATTTCACAAAACAGTCTTAGTTAACGGCTTCTTGAGGGGAAAGCTGTAACTCTGTGAGTGAACTAACAAAACACAAAGCAGCTTTCCATACAGCTTCTTTTCGGTTTTTATCTTAGGATATTTCCATTTTCACCATAGCCTACTATGGGCATCGAAATATCACTTTGGAAATTCCACAAAAACAGTCTTAGCGGAAGGATTCTTGAGGCAAAAGCAGTAACTCTTTGAGATGAATTAACAGAACACAAAGCAGTTTCTCAGAAAGCTTCTTTTCAGTTTTTAACTGAAGGTATTTCCTTTTTCACCATAGCCCTCTATGGGCTTCAAAATATCACTTTGTAAATTCCACAAGAACAGCCTTAGCGAAAGGCTTCCTGAGGTAAAAGAGTAACTGTGAGTTGAATTAACAGAACACAAAGCAGTTTCTCAGAAAGCTTCTTTTCGGATTTTATCTTACTATATTTCCTTTTTCAACATAGCCCTCTATGGTCTTCCAATTATCACTTTGCAAATTACACAAGAACAGTCTTTGTGAAAGACTTCTTGAGGGGAAAGCTGTAACTCTCTGAGATGAATTAACAGATCACAAAGCAGTTTCTCAGAAAGCTTCTTTTCAGTTTTTATCTTAGGATATTTCCTTTATCAGGGTAGCCCTCTATGGGCTTCCAAAAACATTTTGCAAATTCCACAAGAACAGTCTTAGCGAAAGGATTCTGGAGATAAAAGCTGTAAATCAGTAAGATGAATTAAGAGAATTCAAAGCAGTTTCTCAGAAACCTTCTTTTCGTTTTTTATCTTAGGATATTTCCATTTTAACCATAGGGCTATAGGGTTTCCAAATATCACTTTGCAAATTCCAGAAGAAAAGTCTTAGCGAAAGGCTTCTTGAGGGTAAAGCTGTAACTCTGTAAGATGAATTAACAGAACACAAAACATTTTCTCAGAAACCTACTTTTCAGTTTTTACCTTAGGATATTTCCTTTTTCACCATAGCCCTCTATGGGATTCCAATTATCACTTTGAAAATTCCACATGAACAGTCTTAGTGAAAGTCTTCTTGAGGGGAAAGCTGTAACTCTGTGAGAGGAACTAACTGAACACAAAGCAGTTTCTCAGAAAGCTTCTTTCCAGTTTTTAACTGAGGATATTTCCTTTTTCACCATAGCCCTTTTGGGCTTCCACATATCACTTTGCAAATTTCACAAGAGCAGTCTTAGCGAAAGGCTTCTTGAGGGGGAAGCTCTAACTCTGTGAGATGAATTACCAGAACACAAAGCATTTTCTCACAAATCTTCGTTCCAGTTTTTGACGGAGGATATTTTCTTTCTCACCATAGTTCTCTATGGGCTTCCAAATATCACATTGCAAATCCCACAAGAACAGTCTTAGCGAAAGGCTTCTTGAGAGGAAAGCTGTAACTCAGTGAGACGTATTAACAGAAGACACGGCATTTTCTCAGAATGCTTCTTTCCAGTTTTTAACGGAAGATATTTCCTTTTTCACCATAGTCCCCTATGGGTATCCAAATATCACTTTCCAAATTTCACAAAACTGTCTTAATGAACGGCTTCTTGAGGGAAAAGCTGTAGCTCTTTGAGTTGAACTAACAGAACACAAATCAGTTTTTCAGACAGCTTCTCTTCGGTAAGTATCTTAGGATATTTCCATTTTCACCATAGCCCTCTATGGGCTTCCACATATCACTTTGGAAATTCCTCAAAAACAGTCTTAGCGGAAGGCTTCTTGAGGGGAAAGCTGTAATTCTTTGAGATGAATTAACAGAAGAGAAAGCAGTTTCTCGGAAAGCTTCTTTTCATTTTTTAATTGAAGGTATTTCCATTTTCACCATAGCCCTCTATGGGATTCCAAATATCACTATGCAAATTCCACAAGAACAGTGGAAGCGAAAGACTTCGGGAGGGGAAAACTGTAACGCTGTGAGATGAATTAACAGAACACAAAGCAGTTTCTCAGATATCTTCTTTCCAGTTTTTAACGAAAGTTTTTTCCTTTTTCACGATAGTCCTCTATGGGCTTCCAAATATCACTTTGCAAATCCCACAAGAACAGTCTTAGCGAAAGCCTTCTTGACGGGAAAGCTGTAACTCGGTGAGATGATTTAACAGAACACACGGCAGTTTCTCAAAAAGCTTCTTTCCAGTTTTTAATGGAAGATATGTCCTTTTTCACCATAGCCCTCTATGGGCTTCCAAATATCACTTTGCAAATTTCACAAGAATAGTCTCAGTGAACTGCTTCTTGAAGGGAAACCTGTAACTCTGTGAGATGAACTAACAGAACACAAAGCAGTTTATCAGAAAGCTTCTTTACAGTTTTTATCGGAAAATATTTCCTTTTTCACCATTGCCCTCTATGAGATTCTAA
The DNA here is from genome assembly GCF_047675955.1 of Chlorocebus sabaeus. NCBI lineage: Eukaryota > Metazoa > Chordata > Mammalia > Primates > Cercopithecidae > Chlorocebus > Chlorocebus sabaeus. The sequence continues at coordinate 168,965 of NW_027326891.1, read as the reverse complement.
ATATCACTTTCCAAATTTCAGAAGAACAGTCTTAGTGAACGGCCTCATGAGGGGAAATCTGTGACACTTTGAGATGAATTAACAGAACACAAAGCAGTTTCTCAGAAAGCTTCTTTTCGGATTTTATCTTACTATATTTCCTTTTTCAACATAGCCCTCTATGGTCTTCCAAATATCACTTTGCAAATTACACAAGAACAGTCTTTGTGAAAGACTTCTTGAGGGGAAAGCTGTAACTCTCTGAGATGAATTAACAGCACACAAAGCAGTTTCTCAGAAAGCTTCTTTTCAGTTTTTATCTTAGGATATTTCCTTTTTCAGCATAGCCCTCTATGGGCTTCCAAAAACATTTTGCAAATTCCACAAGAACAGTCTTAGCGAAAGGATTCTGGAGATAAAAGCTGTAAATCTGTAAGATGAATTAAAAGAATTCAAAGCAGTTTCTCAGAAACCTTCTTTTTGTTTTTTATCTTACGATATTTCCATTTTAACCATAGGGCTATAGGGTTTCCAAATATCACTTTGCAAATTCCAGAAGAAAAGTCTTAGCGAAAGGCTTCTTGAGGGTAAAGCTGTAACTCTGTAAGATGAATTAACAGAACACAAAACATTTTCTCAGAAACCTATTTTTCAGTTTTTACCTTAGGATATTACCTTTTTCACCATAGCCCTCTATGGGATTCCAATTATCACTTTGAAAATTCCACATGAACAGTCTTAGCGAAAGTCTTCTTGAGGGGAAAGCTGTAACTCTGTGAGAGGAACTAACTGAACACAAAGCAGTTTCTCAGAAAGCTTCTTCCCAGTTTTTAACTGAGGATATTTCCGTTTTCACCATAGCCCTTTTGGGCTTCCAAATATCACTTTGCAAATTCCACAACAACAGCCTTAGCGAAAGGCTTCCTGAGGTAAAAGAGTAACTCTGTGACTTGAATTAACAGAACACAAAGCCGTTTCCCAGAAAGCTTCTTTTCAGTTTTTATCTTGGGATGTTTCCTTTTTCACCATTGCCCTCTATGTGCCTCCAAATATCACTTTGCAATTCCACAAGAACAGTCTTAGTGAACGGCTTCCTGAGGGGAAAGCTGTAGCTCGGTGATATGTACTAACAGAACACACCGCATTTTCTCAGAATGGTTCTTTCCAGTTTTTAACGGAAGATATTTCCTTTTTCACCTTAGCCCTCTATGGGCTTCCAAATATCACTTTGCAAATTTCACAAAACAGTCTTAGTGAACGGCTTCTTGAGGGAAAAGCTGTAGCTCTGTGAGATGAACTAACAGAACACAAAGCAGTTTTTCAGACAGCTTCTTTTCGGTAAGTATCTTACGATATTTCCATTTTCACCATAGCCCTCTATGGGCTTCCACATATCACTTTGGAAATTCCTCAAAAACAGTCTTAGCGGAAGGCTTCTTGAGGGGAAAGCTGTAACTCTTTGAGATGAATTAACAGAACACAAAGCAGTTTCTCGGAAAGCTTCTTTTCATTTTTTAACTGAAGTTATTTCCATTTTCACCATAGCCCTCTATGGGATTCCAAATATCACTATGCAAATTCCACAAGAACAGTGGAAGCGAAAGACTTCTGGAGGGGAAAACTGTAACGCTGTGAGATGAATTAACAGAACACAAAGCAGTTTCTCAGATATCTTCTTTCCAGTTTTTAACGAAAGATATTTCCTTTTTCACCATAGTCCTCTATGGGCTTCCAAATATCACTTTGCAAATCCCACAAGAACAGTCTTAGCGAAAGCCTTCTTGACGGGAAAGCTGTAACTCGGTGAGATGATTTAACAGAACACACGGCAGTTTCTCAAAAAGCTTCTTTCCAGTTTTTAACGGAAGATATGTCCTTTTTCACCATAGCCCTCTATGGGCTTCCAAATATCACTTTGCAAATTCCACAAGAACAGTTTTACCGAAAGGCTTCTTGAGAAGAAAGCTGTAACTCTGTGAGATGAATTAACAGAACACAAAGCAGTTTCACAGAGAGCTTCATTTCAATTTTTATCTTTGGATGTTTTCTTTTTCATCATAGCCCTCTATGTGCCTTCAAATATCACTTTGAAAATTCCACAAGGAAAGTCTTAGTGAACGGCTTCTTGAGGGGAAAACTGTAACTCTGTGAGATGAATTAACAGAACACAAAGCAGTTTCTCAGATAGCTTCTTTCCAGTTTCTAACGGAGGAGATTTCCTTTTAAGCCAGCCCTCTATGGGCTTCCAAATATCACTTTGCAAGTTTCACAAGAACAGTCTTAGCGAAAGGCTTCCTGAGGGGAAAGTTGTAACTCTGTGAGATGAATTAACAGAACACAAAGCAGTTTCTCAAAAAGCTTCTTTTCAGTTTTTAACGGAAGATATTTCCTTTTTCAACATAACACTGTATGGGCTTCCAAATATCACTTTGCAAATTCCACAAGAACAGTCTTAGCGAAAGGCTTTTAGAGGGAAATGTTGTAACTATGTGAGATGAATTAACAGAACACAAAGCAATTTCTCAGAAAGCTTCTTTTCAGTTTTTATCTTACGATATTTCCTTTTTCACCATAGACCTCTATGGGCTTCCAAATCTCACTTTGCAAATTCCACAAGAACAGTCTTAGCGAAAGAATTATTGAGTGGAAAGCTGTAACTCTTTGAGGTGAATTAACAGAACAAAAAGGAGTTTCTCAGAAAGCTTCTTTCCGCTTTTTAACAGAAGATATTTCCTTTTTCACCATAGCGCTCTATGGGCTTCCAAATATCATTTTGCAAATCCCACAACAACAGTCTTAGCGAAAGGCTTCTTGAAGGGAAAGCTGTAACTGGGTGAGGTCTATTATCAGAACACCTGGCACTTTCTCAGAAAGCTTCCTTCCAGGTTTTAACTGAAGATATTTCCTTTTTCACCATAGCCCTCTATGGGCTTCCAAATATCACTTTGGAAATTCGACAGCAGCCTTAGCGAAAGGCTTTTAGAGGGAAATGTAACTCTGTGAGATGAATTAACAGAACACAAAGGAGTTTCTCAGAAAGCTTCTTTCCAGTTTTTAACGGAAAATAATTCCTTTTTCACCATAGCCCTCTATGGGATTCTAAATATCACTTTCCAAATTTCAGAAGAACAGTCTTAGTGAACGGCCTCTTGAGGGGAAATCTGTAACTCTCTGAGATGAATTAACAGAACACAAAGCAGTTTCTCAGAAATCTTCTTTCCAGTTTTTAACGGAAGATATGTCCTTTTTCACCATAGCCCTCTATGGTCTTGCAAATATCACTTTGCAAATTCCACAAGAACAGTCTTACCGAAAGGCTTCTTGAGAAGAAAGCTGTAACTCTGTGAGATGAATTAACAGAAAGCAAAGAAGTTTCTCAGAAAATTTCTTTCCAGTTTTTAATGGAAGATATGTCCTTTTTCACCATAGCCCTCTAGGAGTTTTCTAATATCACTTTGCAAATTTCACAAGAATAGTCTCAGTGAACTGCTTCTTGAAGGGAAAGCTGTAACTCTGTGAGATGAACTAACAGAACACAAAGCAGTTTATCAGAAAGCTTCTTTACAGTTTTTAACTGAAGATATTTCCTTTTTCACCATAGCCCTCTAAGGGCTTCCAAATATCACATTGCAAATGCCACAAGAACAGTCTTAGCGAAAGGCTGCTAGAGGGGAAAGCTGTAACTCGGTTAGATGTATTCACAGAACACACGGCAGTATCTCAGAATGCTTCTTTCCAGTTTTTAACGGAAGATATTCCCTTTTTCACCATAGCCCTCTAAGGGCTTCCAAATATCACTTTGCAAATTCCAAAAGAGCAGTCTTAGCGAAAGACTTCTGGAGCGGAAAGCTGTAACTCTCTGAAATGAATTAACAGAACACAGAGCTGTTCCTCAGAAAGCTTCTTTCCAGTTTTCAACCGAAGATATTTTCTTTTTCCCATAGCCCTCTATGGGCTTCCAAATATCACTTAGAAAATTCCACAAGAACAGTCTTAGCGAAAGGCTTCTTGAGGTGAAAGCTGTAACACGGTGAGATGTTTTAACAGAACACTCATCAGTTTCTCAGAAAGCTTCTTTCCAATTTTTAACGTAAGTTATTTCCTTTTTCACCATAGCCCTCTACGGGCTTCTAAGATCACTTTGCAAATTCCACAAGAACAGTCTTAGCGAAAGGCTTCTGGGAGCAAAGCTGTAATTCTGTGAGATGATCTAACAAAACACGAAGCAGTTTCTCAGAAATCTTCTTTTCGGTTTTTAATGGAAGAAATGTCCTTTTTCATCATAGCCCTCAATGGGCTTCCAAATTTCACTTTGCAAATTCCACAAGAACAGTCTTAGCGAAAGGCTTTTTGAGGGGAAAGCTGTAACTCTGGTGACGAATTAACAGAACACAAAACAGTTTCTCAGAAAGCTTCTTTTCAGTTTTCGTCTTAGGATATTTCCTTTTTCACCGTAGCCCTCTATGGGCTTCCAAATATCACTTTGCATATTCCAAAAGAACAACCTTAGTGATCGGCTTCATGATAGGAAAGCTGTAACTCTGTGAGATTAATTAACGGAACACAAAGCAGTTTCTCAGAAAGGTTCTTTCCAGTTTTTAGCGGAAGATATTTCCTTTTTCACCATAGTCCACTATGGGCTTCAAAATATCACTTTGAAAATTCCACAAGAACAGTCTTAGTGAACGGCCTCTTCGGGGGAAATCTGTAACTCTCTGAGATGAATTAACAGAACACAAAGCAGTTTCTCAGAAATCTTCTTTCCAGTTTTTAACGAAAGATATTTCCTTTTTCACCAAAGTCCTCTATGGGATTACAAATATCAGTTTGCAAATTACACAAGAACAGTCTTAGTGAAGGGCTTCTTGAGGGGAAAGCTGTAACACTTTGAGATGAACTAACACAACACAGAGCAGTTTCTCAGACAGCTTCTTTTCGGTTTTTATCTTAGGATATTTCCATTTTCAAAATAGCCCTCTATGGGCTTCCAAGTATCACTTTGCAAATTCCACAAGAACAGTCTTATAGAAAGGCTTCTTGAGGGGAAAGCTGTAACTCGGTGAGATGTATTAACAGAACACACGGCAGTTTCTCAGAAAGCTTCTTTCCAGTTTTTAACGGAAGTTATTTCCCTTTTCACCATAGTCCTCCATGGGCTTCCAAATATCACTTTGCAAATTCCAGAAGAACAGTCTTAGCGAAAGGCTTCTGAAGGGGAAATCTGTAACTCTGTGAGTTGAATTAACAGAACACAAAGCAGTTTCTCACAAATCTTCTTTCCAGTTTTTAACGGAAGTTAGTTCCTTTTTCACCATAGTCCTCTATGGGCTTCCAAATATGACTTTGCAAATTCCACAAGAACAGTCTTAGCGAAAGGCTTCTTGAGGGGGGAAGCTGTAACTCTGTGAGATGAATTAACAGAACACAAAGCAGTCTCTCAGAAAGCTTCTTTCCAGTATTTAACTGAAGATATTTCCTTTTTCACTATAGCCCTGTATGGGCTTCCAAATATCACTTTGGAAATCCCACAAGAACAGTCTTAGCGAAAGGCTTCTTGAGAGAAAAGCTGTACCTCGGTGATATGTACTAACAGAACACACCGCACTTTCTCAGAATGGTTCTTTCCAGTTTTTAACGGAAGATATTTCCTTTTTCACCTTAGCCCTCTATGGGCTTCCAAATATCACTTTGCAAATTTCACAAAACAGTGTTAGTTAACGGCTTCTTGAGGGGAAAGCTGTAACTCTGTGAGTGAACTAACAAAACACAAAGCATCTTTCCATACAGCTTCTTTTCGGTTTTTATCTTAGGATATTTCCATTTTCACCATAGCCTACTATGGGCATCGAAATATCACTTTGGAAATTCCACAAAAACAGTCTTAGCGGAAGGATTCTTGAGGCAAAAGAAGTAACTCTTTGAGATGAATTAACAGAACACAAAGCAGTTTCTCAGAAAGCTTCTTTTCAGTTTTTAACTGAAGGTATTTCCTTTTTCACCATAGCCCTCTATGGGCTTCAAAATATCACTTTGTAAATTCCACAAGAACAGCCTTAGCGAAAGGCTTCCTGAGGTAAAAGAGTAACTGTGAGTTGAATTAACAAAACACAAAGCAGTTTCTCAGAAAGCTTCTTTTCGGATTTTATCTTACTATATTTCCTTTTTCAACATAGCCCTCTATGGTCTTCCAAATATCACTTTGCAAATTACACAAGAACAGTCTTTGTGAAAGACTTCTTGAGGGGAAAGCTGTAACTCTCTGAGATGAATTAACAGATCACAAAGCAGTTTCTCAGAAAGCTTCTTTTCAGTTTTCATCTTAGGATATTTCCTTTATCAGCGTAGCCCTCTGTGGGCTTCCAAAAACATTTTGCAAATTCCACAAGAACAGTCTTAGCGAAAGGATTCTGGAGATAAAAGCTGTAAATCAGTAAGATGAATTAAGAGAATTCAAAGCAGTTTCTCAGAAACCTTCTTTTCGTTTTTTATCTTAGGATATTTCCATTTTAACCATAGGGCTATAGGGTTTCCAAATATCACTTTGCAAATTCCAGAAGAAAAGTCTTAGCGAAAGGCTTCTTGAGGGTAAAGCTGTAACTCTGTAAGATGAATTAACAGAACACAAAACATTTTCTCAGAAACCTACTTTTCAGTTTTTACCTTAGGATATTTCCTTTTTCACCATAGCCCTCTATGGGATTCCAATTATCACTTTGAAAATTCCACATGAACAGTCTTAGTGAAAGTCTTCTTGAGGGGAAAGCTGTAACTCTGTGAGAGGAACTAACTGAACACAAAGCAGTTTCTCAGAAAGCTTCTTTCCAGTTTTTAACTGAGGATATTTCCTTTTTCACCATAGCCCTTTTGGGCTTCCACATATCACTTTGCAAATTTCACAAGAGCAGTCTTAGCGAAAGGCTTCTTGAGGGGAAAGCTCTAACTCTGTGAGATGAATTACCAGAACACAAAGCATTTTCTCACAAATCTTCGTTCCAGTTTTTAACGGAGGATATTTTCTTTCTCACCATAGTTCTCTATGGGCTTCCAAATATCACATTGCAAATCCCACAAGAACAGTCTTAGCGAAAGGCTTCTTGAGAGGAAAGCTGTAACTCAGTGAGACGTATTAACAGAAGACACAGCATTTTCTCAGAATGGTTCTTTCCAGTTTTTAACGGAAGATATTTCCTTTTTCACCATAGTCCCCTATGGGTATCCAAATATCACTTTCCAAATTTCACAAAACTGTCTTAATGAACGGCTTCTTGAGGGAAAAGCTGTAGCTCTTTGAGTTGAACTAACAGAACACAAATCAGTTTTTCAGACAGCTTCTCTTCGGTAAGTATCTTAGGATATTTCCATTTTCACCATAGCCCTCTATGGGCTTCCACATATCACTTTGGAAATTCCTCAAAAACAGTCTTAGCGGAAGGCTTCTTGAGGGGAAAGCTGTAATTCTTTGAGATGAATTAACAGAAGAGAAAGCAGTTTCTCGGAAAGCTTCTTTTCATTTTTTAATTGAAGGTATTTCCATTTTCACCGTAGCCCTCTATGGGATTCCAAATATCACTATGCAAATTTCACAAGAACAGTGGAAGCGAAAGACTTCGGGAAGGGAAAAATGTAACGCTGTGAGATGAATTAACAGAACACAAAGCAGTTTCTCAGATATCTTCTTTCCAGTTTTTAACGAAAGATATTTCCTTTTTCACCATAGTCCTCTATGGGCTTCCAAATATCACTTTACAAATCCCACAAGAACAGTCTTAGCGAAAGCCTTCTTGAGGGGAAAGCTGTAACTCGGTGAGATGCTTTAACAGAACACACGGCAGTTTCTCAAAAAGCTTCTTTCCAGTTTTTAACGGAAGATATTTCCTTTTTCACCATAACCCTCAAGGAGTTTTCTAATATCACTTTGCAAATTTCACAAGAATAGTCTCAGTGAACTGCTTCTTGAAGGGAAACCTGTAACTCTGTGAGATGAACTAACAGAACACAAAGCAGTTTATCAGAAAGCTTCTTTACAGTTTTTATCGGAAAATATTTCCTTTTTCACCATTGCCCTCTATGAGATTCTAAATATCACTTTCCAAATTTCAGAAGAACAGTCCTAGTGAACGGCCTCATGAGGGGAAATCTGTGACACTTTGAGATGAATTAACAGAACACAAAGCAGTTTCTCAGAAAGCTTCTTTTCGGATTTTATCTTACTATATTTCCTTTTTCAACATAGCCCTCTATGGTCTTCCAAATATCACTTTGCAAATTACACAAGAACAGTCTTTGTGAAAGACTTCTTGAGGGGAAAGCTGTAACTCTCTGAGATGAATTAACAGAACACAAAGCAGTTTCTCAGAAAGCTTCTTTTCAGTTTTTATCTTAGGATATTTCCTTTTTCAGCATAGCCCTCTATGGGCTTCCAAAAACATTTTGCAAATTCCACAAGAACAGTCTTAGCGAAAGGATTCTGGAGATAAAAGCTGTAAATCTGTAAGATGAATTAAAAGAATTCAAAGCAGTTTGTCAGAAACCTTCTTTTCGTTTTTTATCTTACGATATTTCCATTTTAACCATAGGGCTATAGGGTTTCCAAATATCACTTTGCAAATTCCAGAAGAAAAGTCTTAGCGAAAGGCTTCTTGAGGGTAAAGCTGTAACTCTGTAAGATGAATTAACAGAACACAAAACATTTTCTCAGAAACCTACTTTTCAGTTTTCACCTTAAGATATTTCCTTTTTCACCATAGCCCTCTATGGGATTCCAATTATCACTTTGAAAATTCCACATGAACAGTCTTAGCGAAAGTCTTCTTGAGGGGAAAGCTGTAACTCTGTGAGAGGAACTAACTGAACACAAAGCAGTTTCTCAGAAAGCTTCTTTCCAGTTTTTAACTGAGGATATTTCCTTTTTCACCATAGCCCTTTTGGGCTTCCATATATCACTTTGCGAATTCCACAACAACAGCCTTAGCGAAAGGCTTCCTGAGGTAAAAGAGTAACTCTGTGACTTGAATTAACAGAACACAAAGCCGTTTCCCAGAAAGCTTCTTTTCAGTTTTTATCTTGGGATGTTTCCTTTTTCACCATTGCCCTCTATGTGCCTCCAAATATCACTTTGCAATTCCACAAGAACAGTCTTAGTGAACGGCTTCCTGAGGGGAAAGCTGTAGCTCAGTGATATGTACTAACAGAACACACCGCATTTTCTCAGAATGGTTCTTTCCAGTTTTTAACGGAAGATATTTCCTTTTTCACCTTAGCCCTCTATGGGCTTCCAAATATCACTTTGCAAATTTCACAAAACAGTCTTAGTGAACGGCTTCTTGAGGGAAAAGCTGTAGCTCTGTGAGATGAACTAACAGAACACAAAGCAGTTTTTCAGACAGCTTCTTTTCGGTAAGTATCTTACGATATTTCCATTTTCACCATAGCCCTCTATGGGCTTCCACATATCACTTTGGAAATTCCTCAAAAACAGTCTTAGCGGAAGGCTTCTTGAGGGGAAAGCTGTAACTCTTTGAGATGAATTAACAGAACACAAAGCAGTTTCTCGGAAAGCTTCTTTTCATTTTTTAACTGAAGTTATTTCCATTTTCACCATAGCCCTCTATGGGATTCCAAATATCACTATGCAAATTCCACAAGAACAGTGGAAGCGAAAGACTTCTGGAGGGGAAAACTGTAACGCTGTGAGATGAATTAACAGAACACAAAGCAGTTTCTCAGATATCTTCTTTCCAGTTTTTAACGAAAGATATTTCCTTTTTCACCATAGTCCTCTATGGGCTTCCAAATATCACTTTGCAAATCCCACAAGAACAGTCTTAGCGAAAGCCTTCTTGACGGGAAAGCTGTAACTCGGTGAGATGATTTAACAGAACACACGGCAGTTTCTCAAAAAGCTTCTTTCCAGTTTTTAACGGAAGATATGTCCTTTTTCACCATAGCCCTCTATGGGCTTCCAAATATCACTTTGCAAATTCCACAAGAACAGTTTTTCCGAAAGGCTTCTTGAGAAGAAAGCTGTAACTCTGTGAGATGAATTAACAGAACACAAAGCAGTTTCACAGAGAGCTTCATTTCAATTTTTATCTTTGGATGTTTTCTTTTTCATCATAGCCCTCTATGTGCCTTCAAATATCACTTTGAAAATTCCACAAGGAAAGTCTTAGTGAACGGCTTCTTGAGGGGAAAACTGTAACTCTGTGAGATGAATTAACAGAACACAAAGCAGTTTCTCAGATAGCTTCTTTCCAGTTTCTAACGGAGGATATTTCCTTTTAAGCCAGCCCTCTATGGGCTTCCAAATATCACTTTGCAAGTTTCACAAGAACAGTCTTAGCGAAAGGCTTCCTGAGGGGAAAGTTGTAACTCTGTGAGATGAATTAACAGAACACAAAGCAGTTTCTCAAAAAGCTTCTTTTCAGTTTTTAACGGAAGATATTTCCTTTTTCAACATAACACTGTATGGGCTTCCAAATATCACTTTGCAAATTCCACAAGAACAGTCTTAGTGAAAGGCTTTTAGAGGGAAATGTTGTATCTATGTGAGATGAATTAACAGAACACAAAGCAATTTCTCAGAAAGCTTCTTTTCAGTTTTTATCTTACGATATTTCCTTTTTCACCATAGACCTCTATGGGCTTCCAAATCTCACTTTGCAAATTCCACAAGAACAGTCTTAGCGAAAGAATTATTGAGTGGAAAGCTGTAACTCTTTGAGGTGAATTAACAGAACAAAAAGGAGTTTCTCAGAAAGCTTCTTTCCGCTTTTTAACAGAAGATATTTCCTTTTTCACCATAGCGCTCTATGGGCTTCCAAATATCATTTTGCAAATCCCACAACAACAGTCTTAGCGAAAGGCTTCTTGAAGGGAAAGCTGTAACTGGGTGAGGTCTATTATCAGAACACCTGGCACTTTCTCAGAAAGCTTCTTTCCAGGTTTTAACTGAAGATATTTCCTTTTTCACCATAGCCCTCTATGGGCTTCCAAATATCACTTTGGAAATTCGACAGCAGCCTTAGCGAAAGGCTTTTAGAGGGAAATGTAACTCTGTGAGATGAATTAACAGAACACAAAGGAGTTTCTCAGAAAGCTTCTTTCCAGTTTTTAACGGAAAATAATTCCTTTTTCACCATAGCCCTCTATGGGATTCTAAATATCACTTTCCAAATTTCAGAAGAACAGTCTTAGTGAACGGCCTCTTGAGGGGAAATCTGTAACTCTCTGAGATGAATTAACAGAACACAAAGCAGTTTCTCAGAAATCTTCTTTCCAGTTTTTAACGGAAGATATGTCCTTTTTCACCATAGCCCTCTATGGTCTTGCAAATATCACTTTGCAAATTCCACAAGAACAGTCTTACCGAAAGGCTTCTTGAGAAGAAAGCTGTAACTCTGTGAGATGAATTAACAGAAAGCAAAGCAGTTTCTCAGAAAATTTCTTTCCAGTTTTTAATGGAAGATATGTCCTTTTTCACCATAGCCCTCTAGGAGTTTTCTAATATCACTTTGCAAATTTCACAAGAATAGTCTCAGTGAACTGCTTCTTGAAGGGAAAGCTGTAACTCTGTGAGATGAACTAACAGAACACAAAGCAGTTTATCAGAAAGCTTCTTTACAGTTTTTAACTGAAGATATTTCCTTTTTCACCATAGCCCTCTAAGGGCTTCCAAATATCACATTGCAAATGCCACAAGAACAGTCTTAGCGAAAGGCTGCTAGAGGGGAAAGCTGTAACTCGGTTAGATGTATTCACAGAACACACGGCAGTATCTCAGAATGCTTCTTTCCAGTTTTTAACGGAAGATATTCCCTTTTTCACCATAGCCCTCTAAGGGCTTCCAAATATCACTTTGCAAATTCCAAAAGAGCAGTCTTAGCGAAAGACTTCTGGAGCGGAAAGCTGTAACTCTCTGAAATGAATTAACAGAACACAGAGCTGTTCCTCAGAAAGCTTCTTTCCAGTTTTCAACCGAAGATATTTTCTTTTTCCCATAGCCCTCTATGGGCTTCCAAATATCACTTAGAAAATTCCACAAGAACAGTCTTAGCGAAAGGCTTCTTGAGGTGAAAGCTGTAACACGGTGAGATGTTTTAACAGAACACTCATCAGTTTCTCAGAAAGCTTCTTTCCAATTTTTAACGTAAGTTATTTCCTTTTTCACCATAGCCCTCTACGGGCTTCTAAGATCACTTTGCAAATTCCACAAGAACAGTCTTAGCGAAAGGCTTCTGGGAGCAAAGCTGTAATTCTGTGAGATGATCTAACAAAACACGAAGCAGTTTCTCAGAAATCTTCTTTTCGGTTTTTAATGGAAGAAATGTCCTTTTTCATCATAGCCCTCAATGGGCTTCCAAATTTCACTTTGCAAATTCCACAAGAACAGTCTTAGCGAAAGGCTTTTTGAGGGGAAAGCTGTAACTCTGGTGACGAATTAACAGAACACAAAACAGTTTCTCAGAAAGCTTCTTTTCAGTTTTCGTCTTAGGATATTTCCTTTTTCACCGTAGCCCTCTATGGGCTTCCAAATATCACTTTGCATATTCCAAAAGAACAACCTTAGTGATCGGCTTCATGATAGGAAAGCTGTAACTCTGTGAGATTAATTAACGGAACACAAAGCAGTTTCTCAGAAAGGTTCTTTCCAGTTTTTAGCGGAAGATATTTCCTTTTTCACCATAGTCCACTATGGGCTTCAAAATATCACTTTGAAAATTCCACAAGAACAGTCTTAGTGAACGGCCTCTTCGGGGGAAATCTGTAACTCTCTGAGATGAATTAACAGAACACAAAGCAGTTTCTCAGAAATCTTCTTTCCAGTTTTTAACGAAAGATATTTCCTTTTTCACCAAAGTCCTCTATGGGATTACAAATATCAGTTTGCAAATTACACAAGAACAGTCTTAGTGAAGGGCTTCTTGAGGGGAAAGCTGTAACACTTTGAGATGAACTAACACAACACAAAGCAGTTTCTCAGACAGCTTCTTTTCGGTTTTTATCTTAGGATATTTCCATTTTCAAAATAGCCCTCTATGGGCTTCCAAGTATCACTTTGCAAATTCCACAAGAACAGTCTTATAGAAAGGCTTCTTGAGGGGAAAGCTGTAACTCGGTGAGATGTATTAACAGAACACACGGCAGTTTCTCAGAAAGCTTCTTTCCAGTTTTTAACGGAAGTTATTTCCCTTTTCACCATAGTCCTCCATGGGCTTCCAAATATCACTTTGCAAATTCCAGAAGAACAGTCTTAGCGAAAGGCTTCTGAAGGGGAAATCTGTAACTCTGTGAGTTGAATTAACAGAACACAAAGCAGTTTCTCACAAATCTTCTTTCCAGTTTTTAACGGAAGTTAGTTCCTTTTTCACCATAGTCCTCTATGGGCTTCCAAATATGACTTTGCAAATTCCACAAGAACAGTCTTAGCGAAAGGCTTCTTGAGGGGGGAAGCTGTAACTCTGTGAGATGAATTAACAGAACACAAAGCAGTCTCTCAGAAAGCTTCTTTCCAGTATTTAACTGAAGATATTTCCTTTTTCACTATAGCCCTGTATGGGCTTCCAAATATCACTTTGGAAATCCCACAAGAACAGTCTTAGCGAAAGGCTTCTTGAGAGAAAAGCTGTACCTCGGTGATATGTACTAACAGAACACACCGCACTTTCTCAGAATGGTTCTTTCCAGTTTTTAACGGAAGATATTTCCTTTTTCACCTTAGCCCTCTATGGGCTTCCAAATATCACTTTGCAAATTTCACAAAACAGTCTTAGTTAACGGCTTCTTGAGGGGAAAGCTGTAACTCTGTGAGTGAACTAACAAAACACAAAGCAGCTTTCCATACAGCTTCTTTTCGGTTTTTATCTTAGGATATTTCCATTTTCACCATAGCCTACTATGGGCATCGAAATATCACTTTGGAAATTCCACAAAAACAGTCTTAGCGGAAGGATTCTTGAGGCAAAAGCAGTAACTCTTTGAGATGAATTAACAGAACACAAAGCAGTTTCTCAGAAAGCTTCTTTTCAGTTTTTAACTGAAGGTATTTCCTTTTTCACCATAGCCCTCTATGGGCTACAAAATATCACTTTGTAAATTCCACAAGAACAGCCTTAGCGAAAGGCTTCCTGAGGTAAAAGAGTAACTGTGAGTTGAATTAACAGAACACAAAGCAGTTTCTCAGAAAGCTTCTTTTCGGATTTTATCTTACTATATTTCCTTTTTCAACATAGCCCTCTATGGTCTTCCAAATATCACTTTGCAAATTACACAAGAACAGTCTTTGTGAAAGACTTCTTGAGGGGAAAGCTGTAACTCTCTGAGATGAATTAACAGATCACAAAGCAGTTTCTCAGAAAGCTTCTTTTCAGTTTTCATCTTAGGATATTTCCTTTATCAGCGTAGCCCTCTATGGGCTTCCAAAAACATTTTGCAAATTCCACAAGAACAGTCTTAGCGAAAGGATTCTGGAGATAAAAGCTGTAAATCAGTAAGATGAATTAAGAGAATTCAAAGCAGTTTCTCAGAAACCATCTTTTCGTTTTTTATCTTAGGATATTTCCATTTTAACCATAGGGCTATAGGGTTTCCAAATATCACTTTGCAAATTCCAGAAGAAAAGTCTTAGCGAAAGGCTTCTTGAGGGTAAAGCTGTAATCTGTAAGATGAATTAACAGAACACAAAACATTTTCTCAGAAACCTACTTTTCAGTTTTTACCTTAGGATATTTCCTTTTTCACCATAGCCCTCTATGGGATTCCAATTATCACTTTGAAAATTCCACATGAACAGTCTTAGTGAAAGTCTTCTTGACGGGAAAGCTGTAACTCTGTGAGAGGAACTAACTGAACACAAAGCAGTTTCTCAGAAAGCTTCTTTCCAGTTTTTAACTGAGGATATTTCCTTTTTCACCATAGCCCTTTTGGGCTTCCACATATCACTTTGCAAATTTCACAAGAGCAGTCTTAGCGAAAGGCTTCTTGAGGGGAAAGCTCTAACTCTGTGAGATGAATTACCAGAACACAAAGCATTTTCTCACAAATCTTCGTTCCAGTTTTTAACGGAGGATATTTTCTTTCTCACCATAGTTCTCTATGGGCTTCCAAATATCACATTGCAAATCCCACAAGAACAGTCTTAGCGAAAGGCTTCTTGAGAGGAAAGCTGTAACTCAGTGAGACGTATTAACAGAAGACACGGCATTTTCTCAGAATGCTTCTTTCCAGTTTTTAACGGAAGATATTTCCTTTTTCACCATAGTCCCCTATGGGTATCCAAATATCACTTTCCAAATTTCACAAAACTGTCTTAATGAACGGCTTCTTGAGGGAAAAGCTGTAGCTCTTTGAGTTGAACTAACAGAACACAAATCAGTTTTTCAGACAGCTTCTCTTCGGTAAGTATCTTAGGATATTTCCATTTTCACCATAGCCCTCTATGGGCTTCCACATATCACTTTGGAAATTCCTCAAAAACAGTCTTAGCGGAAGGCTTCTTGAGGGGAAAGCTGTAACTCTTTGAGATGAATTAACAGAACAGAAAGAAGTTTCTCGGAAAGCTTCTTTTCATTTTTTAATTGAAGGTATTTCCATTTTCACCATAGCCCTCTATGGGATTCCAAATATCACTATGCAAATTTCACAAGAACAGTGGAAGCGAAAGACTTCGGGAAGGGAAAACTGTAACGCTGTGAGATGAATTAACAGAACACAAAGCAGTTTCTCAGATATCTTCTTTCCAGTTTTTAACGAAAGATATTTCCTTTTTCACCATAGTCCTCTATGGGCTTCCAAATATCACTTTACAAATCCCACAAGAACAGTCTTAGCGAAAGCCTTCTTGAGGGGAAAGCTGTAACTCGGTGAGATGCTTTAACAGAACACACGGCAGTTTCTCAAAAAGCTTCTTTCCAGTTTTTAACGGAAGATATTTCCTTTTTCACCATAGCCCTCAAGGAGTTTTCTAATATCACTTTGCAAATTTCACAAGAATAGTCTCAGTGAACTGCTTCTTGAAGGGAAACCTGTAACTCTGTGAGATGAACTAACAGAACACAAAGCAGTTTATCAGAAAGCTTCTTTACAGTTTTTATCGGAAAATATTTCCTTTTTCACCATTGCCCTCTATGAGATTCTAAATATCACTTTCCAAATTTCAGAAGAACAGTCTTAGTGAACGGCCTCATGAGGGGAAATCTGTGACACTTTGAGATGAATTAACAGAACACAAAGCAGTTTCTCAGAAAGCTTCTTTTCGGATTTTATCTTACTATATTTCCTTTTTCAACATAGCCCTCTATGGTCTTCCAAATATCACTTTGCAAATTACACAAGAACAGTCTTTGTGAAAGACTTCTTGAGGGGAAAGCTGTAACTCTCTGAGATGAATTAACAGAACACAAAGCAGTTTCTCAGAAAGCTTCTTTTCAGTTTTTATCTTAGGATATTTCCTTTTTCAGCATAGCCCTCTATGGGCTTCCAAAAACATTTTGCAAATTCCACAAGAACAGTCTTAGCGAAAGGATTCTGGAGATAAAAGCTGTAAATCTGTAAGATGAATTAAAAGAATTCAAAGCAGTTTGTCAGAAACCTTCTTTTCGTTTTTTATCTTACGATATTTCCATTTTAACCATAGGGCTATAGGGTTTCCAAATATCACTTTGCAAATTCCAGAAGAAAAGTCTTAGCGAAAGGCTTCTTGAGGGTAAAGCTGTAACTCTGTAAGATGAATTAACAGAACACAAAACATTTTCTCAGAAACCTACTTTTCAGTTTTCACCTTAAGATATTTCCTTTTTCACCATAGCCCTCTATGGGATTCCAATTATCACTTTGAAAATTCCACATGAACAGTCTTAGCGAAAGTCTTCTTGAGGGGAAAGCTGTAACTCTGTGAGAGGAACTAACTGAACACAAAGCAGTTTCTCAGAAAGCTTCTTTCCAGTTTTTAACTGAGGATATTTCCTTTTTCACCATAGCCCTTTTGGGCTTCCATATATCACTTTGCGAATTCCACAACAACAGCCTTAGCGAAAGGCTTCCTGAGGTAAAAGAGTAACTCTGTGACTTGAATTAACAGAACACAAAGCCGTTTCCCAGAAAGCTTCTTTTCAGTTTTTATCTTGGGATGTTTCCTTTTTCACCATTGCCCTCTATGTGCCTCCAAATATCACTTTGCAATTCCACAAGAACAGTCTTAGTGAACGGCTTCCTGAGGGGAAAGCTGTAGCTCAGTGATATGTACTAACAGAACACACCGCATTTTCTCAGAATGGTTCTTTCCAGTTTTTAACGGAAGATATTTCCTTTTTCACCTTAGCCCTCTATGGGCTTCCAAATATCACTTTGCAAATTTCACAAAACAGTCTTAGTGAACGGCTTCTTGAGGGAAAAGCTGTAGCTCTGTGAGATGAACTAACAGAACACAAAGCAGTTTTTCAGACAGCTTCTTTTCGGTATCTTACGATATTTCCATTTTCACCATAGCCCTCTATGGGCTTCCACATATCACTTTGGAAATTCCTCAAAAACAGTCTTAGCGGAAGGCTTCTTGAGGGGAAAGCTGTAACTCTTTGAGATGAATTAACAGAACACAAAGCAGTTTCTCGGAAAGCTTCTTTTCATTTTTTAACTGAAGTTATTTCCATTTTCACCATAGCCCTCTATGGGATTCCAAATATCACTATGCAAATTCCACAAGAACAGTGGAAGCGAAAGACTTCTGGAGGGGAAAACTGTAACGCTGTGAGATGAATTAACAGAACACAAAGCAGTTTCTCAGATATCTTCTTTCCAGTTTTTAACGAAAGATATTTCCTTTTTCACCATAGTCCTCTATGGGCTTCCAAATATCACTTTGCAAATCCCACAAGAACAGTCTTAGCGAAAGCCTTCTTGACGGGAAAGCTGTAACTCGGTGAGATGATTTAACAGAACACACGGCAGTTTCTCAAAAAGCTTCTTTCCAGTTTTTAACGGAAGATATGTCCTTTTTCACCATAGCCCTCTATGGGCTTCCAAATATCACTTTGCAAATTCCACAAGAACAGTTTTACCGAAAGGCTTCTTGAGAAGAAAGCTGTAACTCTGTGAGATGAATTAACAGAGCACAAAGCAGTTTCACAGAGAGCTTCATTTCAATTTTTATCTTTGGATGTTTTCTTTTTCATCATAGCCCTCTATGTGCCTTCAAATATCACTTTGAAAATTCCACAAGGAAAGTCTTAGTGAACGGCTTCTTGAGGGGAAAACTGTAACTCTGTGAGATGAATTAACAGAACACAAAGCAGTTTCTCAGATAGCTTCTTTCCAGTTTCTAACGGAGGAGATTTCCTTTTAAGCCAGCCCTCTATGGGCTTCCAAATATCACTTTGCAAGTTTCACAAGAACAGTCTTAGCGAAAGGCTTCCTGAGGGGAAAGTTGTAACTCTGTGAGATGAATTAACAGAACACAAAGCAGTTTCTCAAAAAGCTTCTTTTCAGTTTTTAACGGAAGATATTTCCTTTTTCAACATAACACTGTATGGGCTTCCAAATATCACTTTGCAAATTCCACAAGAACAGTCTTAGCGAAAGGCTTTTAGAGGGAAATGTTGTAACTATGTGAGATGAATTAACAGAACACAAAGCAATTTCTCAGAAAGCTTCTTTTCAGTTTTTATCTTACGATATTTCCTTTTTCACCATAGACCTCTATGGGCTTCCAAATCTCACTTTGCAAATTCCACAAGAACAGTCTTAGCGAAAGAATTATTGAGTGGAAAGCTGTAACTCTTTGAGGTGAATTAACAGAACAAAAAGGAGTTTCTCAGAAAGCTTCTTTCCGCTTTTTAACAGAAGATATTTCCTTTTTCACCATAGCGCTCTATGGGCTTCCAAATATCATTTTGCAAATCCCACAACAACAGTCTTAGCGAAAGGCTTCTTGAAGGGAAAGCTGTAACTCGGTGAGGTCTATTATCAGAACACCTGGCACTTTCTCAGAAAGCTTCTTTCCAGGTTTTAACTGAAGATATTTCCTTTTTCACCATAGCCCTCTATGGGCTTCCAAATATCACTTTGGAAATTCGACAGCAGCCTTAGCGAAAGGCTTTTAGAGGGAAATGTAACTCTGTGAGATGAATTAACAGAACACAAAGGAGTTTCTCAGAAAGCTTCTTTCCAGTTTTTAACGGAAAATAATTCCTTTTTCACCATAGCCCTCTATGGGATTCTAAATATCACTTTCCAAATTTCAGAAGAACAGTCTTAGTGAACGGCCTCTTGAGGGGAAATCTGTAACTCTCTGAGATGAATTAACAGAACACAAAGCAGTTTCTCAGAAATCTTCTTTCCAGTTTTTAACGGAAGATATGTCCTTTTTCACCATAGCCCTCTATGGTCTTGCAAATATCACTTTGCAAATTCCACAAGAACAGTCTTACCGAAAGGCTTCTTGAGAAGAAAGCTGTAACTCTGTGAGATGAATTAACAGAAAGCAAAGCAGTTTCTCAGAAAATTTCTTTCCAGTTTTTAATGGAAGATATGTCCTTTTTCACCATAGCCCTCTAGGAGTTTTCTAATATCACTTTGCAAATTTCACAAGAATAGTCTCAGTGAACTGCTTCTTGAAGGGAAAGCTGTAACTCTGTGAGATGAACTAACAGAACACAAAGCAGTTTATCAGAAAGCTTCTTTACAGTTTTTAACTGAAGATATTTCCTTTTTCACCATAGCCCTCTAAGGGCTTCCAAATATCACATTGCAAATGCCACAAGAACAGTCTTAGCGAAAGGCTGCTAGAGGGGAAAGCTGTAACTCGGTTAGATGTATTCACAGAACACACGGCAGTATCTCAGAATGCTTCTTTCCAGTTTTTAACGGAAGATATTCCCTTTTTCACCATAGCCCTCTAAGGGCTTCCAAATATCACTTTGCAAATTCCAAAAGAGCAGTCTTAGCGAAAGACTTCTGGAGCGGAAAGCTGTAACTCTCTGAAATGAATTAACAGAACACAGAGCTGTTCCTCAGAAAGCTTCTTTCCAGTTTTCAACCGAAGATATTTTCTTTTTCCCATAGCCCTCTATGGGCTTCCAAATATCACTTAGAAAATTCCACAAGAACAGTCTTAGCGAAAGGCTTCTTGAGGTGAAAGCTGTAACACGGTGAGATGTTTTAACAGAACACTCATCAGTTTCTCAGAAAGCTTCTTTCCAATTTTTAACGTAAGTTATTTCCTTTTTCACCATAGCCCTCTACGGGCTTCTAAGATCACTTTGCAAATTCCACAAGAACAGTCTTAGCGAAAGGCTTCTGGGAGCAAAGCTGTAATTCTGTGAGATGATCTAACAAAACACGAAGCAGTTTCTCAGAAATCTTCTTTTCGGTTTTTAATGGAAGAAATGTCCTTTTTCATCATAGCCCTCAATGGGCTTCCAAATTTCACTTTGCAAATTCCACAAGAACAGTCTTAGCGAAAGGCTTTTTGAGGGGAAAGCTGTAACTCTGGTGACGAATTAACAGAACACAAAACAGTTTCTCAGAAAGCTTCTTTTCAGTTTTCGTCTTAGGATATTTCCTTTTTCACCGTAGCCCTCTATGGGCTTCCAAATATCACTTTGCATATTCCAAAAGAACAACCTTAGTGATCGGCTTCATGATAGGAAAGCTGTAACTCTGTGAGATTAATTAACGGAACACAAAGCAGTTTCTCAGAAAGGTTCTTTCCAGTTTTTAGCGGAAGATATTTCCTTTTTCACCATAGTCCACTATGGGCTTCAAAATATCACTTTGAAAATTCCACAAGAACAGTCTTAGTGAACGGCCTCTTCGGGGGAAATCTGTAACTCTCTGAGATGAATTAACAGAACACAAAGCAGTTTCTCAGAAATCTTCTTTCCAGTTTTTAACGAAAGATATTTCCTTTTTCACCAAAGTCCTCTATGGGATTACAAATATCAGTTTGCAAATTACACAAGAACAGTCTTAGTGAAGGGCTTCTTGAGGGGAAAGCTGTAACACTTTGAGATGAACTAACACAACACAAAGCAGTTTCTCAGACAGCTTCTTTTCGGTTTTTATCTTAGGATATTTCCATTTTCAAAATAGCCCTCTATGGGCTTCCAAGTATCACTTTGCAAATTCCACAAGAACAGTCTTATAGAAAGGCTTCTTGAGGGGAAAGCTGTAACTCGGTGAGATGTATTAACAGAACACACGGCAGTTTCTCAGAAAGCTTCTTTCCAGTTTTTAACGGAAGTTATTTCCCTTTTCACCATAGTCCTCCATGGGCTTCCAAATATCACTTTGCAAATTCCAGAAGAACAGTCTTAGCGAAAGGCTTCTGAAGGGGAAATCTGTAACTCTGTGAGTTGAATTAACAGAACACAAAGCAGTTTCTCACAAATCTTCTTTCCAGTTTTTAACGGAAGTTAGTTCCTTTTTCACCATAGTCCTCTATGGGCTTCCAAATATGACTTTGCAAATTCCACAAGAACAGTCTTAGCGAAAGGCTTCTTGAGGGGGGAAGCTGTAACTCTGTGAGATGAATTAACAGAACACAAAGCAGTCTCTCAGAAAGCTTCTTTCCAGTATTTAACTGAAGATATTTCCTTTTTCACTATAGCCCTGTATGGGCTTCCAAATATCACTTTGGAAATCCCACAAGAACAGTCTTAGCGAAAGGCTTCTTGAGAGAAAAGCTGTACCTCGGTGATATGTACTAACAGAACACACCGCACTTTCTCAGAATGGTTCTTTCCAGTTTTTAACGGAAGATATTTCCTTTTTCACCTTAGCCCTCTATGGGCTTCCAAATATCACTTTGCAAATTTCACAAAACAGTCTTAGTTAACGGCTTCTTGAGGGGAAAGCTGTAACTCTGTGAGTGAACTAACAAAACACAAAGCATCTTTCCATACAGCTTCTTTTCGGTTTTTATCTTAGGATATTTCCATTTTCACCATAGCCTACTATGGGCATCGAAATATCACTTTGGAAATTCCACAAAAACAGTCTTAGCGGAAGGATTCTTGAGGCAAAAGCAGTAACTCTTTGAGATGAATTAACAGAACACAAAGCAGTTTCTCAGAAAGCTTCTTTTCAGTTTTTAACTGAAGGTATTTCCTTTTTCACCATAGCCCTCTATGGGCTTCAAAATATCACTTTGTAAATTCCACAAGAACAGCCTTAGCGAAAGGCTTCCTGAGGTAAAAGAGTAACTGTGAGTTGAATTAACAGAACACAAAGCAGTTTCTCAGAAAGCTTCTTTTCGGATTTTATCTTACTATATTTCCTTTTTCAACATAGCCCTCTATGGTCTTCCAAATATCACTTTGCAAATTACACAAGAACAGTCTTTGTGAAAGACTTCTTGAGGGGAAAGCTGTAACTCTCTGAGATGAATTAACAGATCACAAAGCAGTTTCTCAGAAAGCTTCTTTTCAGTTTTCATCTTAGGATATTTCCTTTATCAGCGTAGCCCTCTATGGGCTTCCAAAAACATTTTGCAAATTCCACAAGAACAGTCTTAGCGAAAGGATTCTGGAGATAAAAGCTGTAAATCAGTAAGATGAATTAAGAGAATTCAAAGCAGTTTCTCAGAAACCATCTTTTCGTTTTTTATCTTAGGATATTTCCATTTTAACCATAGGGCTATAGGGTTTCCAAATATCACTTTGCAAATTCCAGAAGAAAAGTCTTAGCGAAAGGCTTCTTGAGGGTAAAGCTGTAATCTGTAAGATGAATTAACAGAACACAAAACATTTTCTCAGAAACCTACTTTTCAGTTTTTACCTTAGGATATTTCCTTTTTCACCATAGCCCTCTATGGGATTCCAATTATCACTTTGAAAATTCCACATGAACAGTCTTAGTGAAAGTCTTCTTGAGGGGAAAGCTGTAACTCTGTGAGAGGAACTAACTGAACACAAAGCAGTTTCTCAGAAAGCTTCTTTCCAGTTTTTAACTGAGGATATTTCCTTTTTCACCATAGCCCTTTTGGGCTTCCACATATCACTTTGCAAATTTCACAAGAGCAGTCTTAGCGAAAGGCTTCTTGAGGGGAAAGCTCTAACTCTGTGAGATGAATTACCAGAACACAAAGCATTTTCTCACAAATCTTCGTTCCAGTTTTTAACGGAGGATATTTTCTTTCTCACCATAGTTCTCTATGGGCTTCCAAATATCACATTGCAAATCCCACAAGAACAGTCTTAGCGAAAGGCTTCTTGAGAGGAAAGCTGTAACTCAGTGAGACGTATTAACAGAAGACACGGCATTTTCTCAGAATGCTTCTTTCCAGTTTTTAACGGAAGATATTTCCTTTTTCACCATAGTCCCCTATGGGTATCCAAATATCACTTTCCAAATTTCACAAAACTGTCTTAATGAACGGCTTCTTGAGGGAAAAGCTGTAGCTTTTTGAGTTGAACTAACAGAACACAAATCAGTTTTTCAGACAGCTTCTCTTCGGTAAGTATCTTAGGATATTTCCATTTTCACCATAGCCCTCTATGGGCTTCCACATATCACATTGGAAATTCCTCAAAAACAGTCTTAGCCTAAGGCTTCTTGAGGGGAAAGTTGTAATTCTTTGAGATGAATTAACAGAACAGAAAGCAGTTTCTCGGAAAGCTTCTTTTCATTTTTTAATTGAAGGTATTTCCATTTTCACCATAGCCCTCTATGGGATTCCAAATATCACTATGCAAATTCCACAAGAACAGTGGAAGCGAAAGACTTCGGGAAGGGAAAAATGTAACGCTGTGAGATGAATTAACAGAACTCAAAGCAGTTTCTCAGATATCTTCTTTCCAGTTTTTAACGAAAGATATTTCCTTTTTCACCATAGTCCTCTATGGGCTTCCAAATATCACTTTACAAATCCCACAAGAACAGTCTTAGCGAAAGCCTTCTTGAGGGGAAAGCTGTAACTCGGTGAGATGCTTTAACAGAACACACGGCAGTTTCTCAAAAAGCTTCTTTCCAGTTTTTAACGGAAGATATGTCCTTTTTCACCATAGCCCTCTAGGAGTTTTCTAATATCACTTTGCAAATTTCACAAGAATAGTCTCAGTGAACTGCTTCTTGAAGGGAAACCTGTAACTCTGTGAGATGAACTAACAGAACACAAAGCAGTTTATCAGAAAGCTTCTTTACAGTTTTTATCGGAAAATATTTCCTTTTTCACCATTGCCCTCTATGAGATTCTAAATATCACTTTCCAAATTTCAGAAGAACAGTCTTAGTGAACGGCCTCATGAGGGGAAATCTGTGACACTTTGAGATGAATTAACAGAACACAAAGCAGTTTCTCAGAAAGCTTCTTTTCGGATTTTATCTTACTATATTTCCTTTTTCAACATAGCCCTCTATGGTCTTCCAAATATCACTTTGCAAATTACACAAGAACAGTCTTTGTGAAAGACTTCTTGAGGGGAAAGCTGTAACTCTCTGAGATGAATTAACAGAACACAAAGCAGTTTCTCAGAAAGCTTCTTTTCAGTTTTTATCTTAGGATATTTCCTTTTTCAGCATAGCCCTCTATGGGCTTCCAAAAACATTTTGCAAATTCCACAAGAACAGTCTTAGCGAAAGGATTCTGGAGATAAAAGCTGTAAATCTGTAAGATGAATTAAAAGAATTCAAAGCAGTTTCTCAGAAACCTTCTTTTCGTTTTTTATCTTAGGATATTTCCATTTTAACCATAGGGCTATAGGGTTTCCAAATATCACTTTGCAAATTCCAGAAGAAAAGTCTTAGCGAAAGGCTTCTTGAGGGTAAAGCTGTAACTCTGTAAGATGAATTAACAGAACACAAAACATTTTCTCAGAAACCTACTTTTCAGTTTTCACCTTAAGATATTTCCTTTTTCACCATAGCCCTCTATGGGATTCCAATTATCACTTTGAAAATTCCACATGAACAGTCTTAGCGAAAGTCTTCTTGAGGGGAAAGCTGTAACTCTGTGAGAGGAACTAACTGAACACAAAGCAGTTTCTCAGAAAGCTTCTTTCCAGTTTTTAACTGAGGATATTTCCTTTTTCACCATAGCCCTTTTGGGCTTCCATATATCACTTTGCGAATTCCACAACAACAGCCTTAGCGAAAGGCTTCCTGAGGTAAAAGAGTAACTCTGTGACTTGAATTAACAGAACACAAAGCCGTTTCCCAGAAAGCTTCTTTTCAGTTTTTATCTTGGGATGTTTCCTTTTTCACCATTGCCCTCTATGTGCCTCCAAATATCACTTTGCAATTCCACAAGAACAGTCTTAGTGAACGGCTTCCTGAGGTGAAAGCTGTAGCTCGGTGATATGTACTAACAGAACACACCGCATTTTCTCAGAATGGTTCTTTCCAGTTTTTAATGGAAGATATTTCCTTTTTCACCTTAGCCCTCTATGGGCTTCCAAATATCACTTTGCAAATTTCACAAAACAGTCTTAGTGAACGGCTTCTTGAGGGAAAAGCTGTAGCTCTGTGAGATGAACTAACAGAACACAAAGCAGTTTTTCAGACAGCTTCTTTTCGGTAAGTATCTTACGATATTTCCATTTTCACCATAGCCCTCTATGGGCTTCCACATATCACTTTGGAAATTCCTCAAAAACAGTCTTAGCGGAAGGCTTCTTGAGGGGAAAGCTGTAACTCTTTGAGATGAATTAACAGAACACAAAGCAGTTTCTCGGAAAGCTTCTTTTCATTTTTTAACTGAAGTTATTTCCATTTTCACCATAGCCCTCTATGGGATTCCAAATATCACTATGCAAATTCCACAAGAACAGTGGAAGCGAAAGACTTCTGGAGGGGAAAACTGTAACGCTGTGAGATGAATTAACAGAACACAAAGCAGTTTCTCAGATATCTTCTTTCCAGTTTTTAACGAAAGATATTTCCTTTTTCACCATAGTCCTCTATGGGCTTCCAAATATCACTTTGCAAATCCCACAAGAACAGTCTTAGCGAAAGCCTTCTTGACGGGAAAGCTGTAACTCGGTGAGATGATTTAACAGAACACACGGCAGTTTCTCAAAAAGCTTCTTTCCAGTTTTTAACGGAAGATATGTCCTTTTTCACCATAGCCCTCTATGGGCTTCCAAATATCACTTTGCAAATTCCACAAGAACAGTTTTACCGAAAGGCTTCTTGAGAAGAAAGCTGTAACTCTGTGAGATGAATTAACAGAACACAAAGCAGTTTCACAGAGAGCTTCATTTCAATTTTTATCTTTGGATGTTTTCTTTTTCATCATAGCCCTCTATGTGCCTTCAAATATCACTTTGAAAATTCCACAAGGAAAGTCTTAGTGAACGGCTTCTTGAGGGGAAAACTGTAACTCTGTGAGATGAATTAACAGAACACAAAGCAGTTTCTCAGATAGCTTCTTTCCAGTTTCTAACGGAGGAGATTTCCTTTTAAGCCAGCCCTCTATGGGCTTCCAAATATCACTTTGCAAGTTTCACAAGAACAGTCTTAGCGAAAGGCTTCCTGAGGGGAAAGTTGTAACTCTGTGAGATGAATTAACAGAACACAAAGCAGTTTCTCAAAAAGCTTCTTTTCAGTTTTTAACGGAAGATATTTCCTTTTTCAACATAACACTGTATGGGCTTCCAAATATCACTTTGCAAATTCCACAAGAACAGTCTTAGCGAAAGGCTTTTAGAGGGAAATGTTGTAACTATGTGAGATGAATTAACAGAACACAAAGCAATTTCTCAGAAAGCTTCTTTTCAGTTTTTATCTTACGATATTTCCTTTTTCACCATAGACCTCTATGGGCTTCCAAATCTCACTTTGCAAATTCCACAAGAACAGTCTTAGCGAAAGAATTATTGAGTGGAAAGCTGTAACTCTTTGAGGTGAATTAACAGAACAAAAAGGAGTTTCTCAGAAAGCTTCTTTCCGCTTTTTAACAGAAGATATTTCCTTTTTCACCATAGCGCTCTATGGGCTTCCAAATATCATTTTGCAAATCCCACAACAACAGTCTTAGCGAAAGGCTTCTTGAAGGGAAAGCTGTAACTGGGTGAGGTCTATTATCAGAACACCTGGCACTTTCTCAGAAAGCTTCTTTCCAGGTTTTAACTGAAGATATTTCCTTTTTCACCATAGCCCTCTATGGGCTTCCAAATATCACTTTGGAAATTCGACAGCAGCCTTAGCGAAAGGCTTTTAGAGGGAAATGTAACTCTGTGAGATGAATTAACAGAACACAAAGGAGTTTCTCAGAAAGCTTCTTTCCAGTTTTTAACGGAAAATAATTCCTTTTTCACCATAGCCCTCTATGGGATTCTAAATATCACTTTCCAAATTTCAGAAGAACAGTCTTAGTGAACGGCCTCTTGAGGGGAAATCTGTAACTCTCTGAGATGAATTAACAGAACACAAAGCAGTTTCTCAGAAATCTTCTTTCCAGTTTTTAACGGAAGATATGTCCTTTTTCACCATAGCCCTCTATGGTCTTGCAAATATCACTTTGCAAATTCCACAAGAACAGTCTTACCGAAAGGCTTCTTGAGAAGAAAGCTGTAACTCTGTGAGATGAATTAACAGAAAGCAAAGCAGTTTCTCAGAAAATTTCTTTCCAGTTTTTAATGGAAGATATGTCCTTTTTCACCATAGCCCTCTAGGAGTTTTCTAATATCACTTTGCAAATTTCACAAGAATAGTCTCAGTGAACTGCTTCTTGAAGGGAAAGCTGTAACTCTGTGAGATGAACTAACAGAACACAAAGCAGTTTATCAGAAAGCTTCTTTACAGTTTTTAACTGAAGATATTTCCTTTTTCACCATAGCCCTCTAAGGGCTTCCAAATATCACATTGCAAATGCCACAAGAACAGTCTTAGCGAAAGGCTGCTAGAGGGGAAAGCTGTAACTCGGTTAGATGTATTCACAGAACACACGGCAGTATCTCAGAATGCTTCTTTCCAGTTTTTAACGGAAGATATTCCCTTTTTCACCATAGCCCTCTAAGGGCTTCCAAATATCACTTTGCAAATTCCAAAAGAGCAGTCTTAGCGAAAGACTTCTGGAGCGGAAAGCTGTAACTCTCTGAAATGAATTAACAGAACACAGAGCTGTTCCTCAGAAAGCTTCTTTCCAGTTTTCAACCGAAGATATTTTCTTTTTCCCATAGCCCTCTATGGGCTTCCAAATATCACTTAGAAAATTCCACAAGAACAGTCTTAGCGAAAGGCTTCTTGAGGTGAAAGCTGTAACACGGTGAGATGTTTTAACAGAACACTCATCAGTTTCTCAGAAAGCTTCTTTCCAATTTTTAACGTAAGTTATTTCCTTTTTCACCATAGCCCTCTACGGGCTTCTAAGATCACTTTGCAAATTCCACAAGAACAGTCTTAGCGAAAGGCTTCTGGGAGCAAAGCTGTAATTCTGTGAGACGATCTAACAAAACACGAAGCAGTTTCTCAGAAATCTTCTTTTCGGTTTTTAATGGAAGAAATGTCCTTTTTCATCATAGCCCTCAATGGGCTTCCAAATTTCACTTTGCAAATTCCACAAGAACAGTCTTAGCGAAAGGCTTTTTGAGGGGAAAGCTGTAACTCTGGTGACGAATTAACAGAACACAAAGCAGTTTCTCAGAAAGCTTCTTTTCAGTTTTCGTCTTAGGATATTTCCTTTTTCACCGTAGCCCTCTATGGGCTTCCAAATATCACTTTGCATATTCCAAAAGAACAACCTTAGTGATCGGCTTCATGATAGGAAAGCTGTAACTCTGTGAGATTAATTAACGGAACACAAAGCAGTTTCTCAGAAAGGTTCTTTCCAGTTTTTAGCGGAAGATATTTCCTTTTTCACCATAGTCCACTATGGGCTTCAAAATATCACTTTGAAAATTCCACAAGAACAGTCTTAGTGAACGGCCTCTTCGGGGGAAATCTGTAACTCTCTGAGATGAATTAACAGAACACAAAGCAGTTTCTCAGAAATCTTCTTTCCAGTTTTTAACGAAAGATATTTCCTTTTTCACCAAAGTCCTCTATGGGATTACAAATATCAGTTTGCAAATTACACAAGAACAGTCTTAGTGAAGGGCTTCTTGAGGGGAAAGCTGTAACACTTTGAGATGAACTAACACAACACAAAGCAGTTTCCCAGACAGCTTCTTTTCGGTTTTTATCTTAGGATATTTCCATTTTCAAAATAGCCCTCTATGGGCTTCCAAGTATCACTTTGCAAATTCCACAAGAACAGTCTTATAGAAAGGCTTCTTGAGGGGAATGCTGTAACTCGGTGAGATGTATTAACAGAACACACGGCAGTTTCTCAGAAAGCTTCTTTCCAGTTTTTAACGGAAGTTATTTCCCTTTTCACCATAGTCCTCCATGGGCTTCCAAATATCACTTTGCAAATTCCAGAAGAACAGTCTTAGCGAAAGGCTTCTGAAGGGGAAATCTGTAACTCTGTGAGTTGAATTAACAGAACACAAAGCAGTTTCTCACAAATCTTCTTTCCAGTTTTTAACGGAAGTTAGTTCCTTTTTCACCATAGTCCTCTATGGGCTTCCAAATATGACTTTGCAAATTCCACAAGAACAGTCTTAGCGAAAGGCTTCTTGAGGGGGGAAGCTGTAACTCTGTGAGATGAATTAACAGAACACAAAGCAGTCTCTCAGAAAGCTTCTTTCCAGTATTTAACTGAAGATATTTCCTTTTTCACTATAGCCCTGTATGGGCTTCCAAATATCACTTTGGAAATCCCACAAGAACAGTCTTAGCGAAAGGCTTCTTGAGAGAAAAGCTGTACCTCGGTGATATGTACTAACAGAACACACCGCACTTTCTCAGAATGGTTCTTTCCAGTTTTTAACGGAAGATATTTCCTTTTTCACCTTAGCCCTCTATGGGCTTCCAAATATCACTTTGCAAATTTCACAAAACAGTCTTAGTTAACGGCTTCTTGAGGGGAAAGCTGTAACTCTGTGAGTGAACTAACAAAACACAAAGCATCTTTCCATACAGCTTCTTTTCGGTTTTTATCTTAGGATATTTCCATTTTCACCATAGCCTACTATGGGCATCGAAATATCACTTTGGAAATTCCACAAAAACAGTCTTAGCGGAAGGATTCTTGAGGCAAAAGCAGTAACTCTTTGAGATGAATTAACAGAACACAAAGCAGTTTCTCAGAAAGCTTCTTTTCAGTTTTTAACTGAAGGTATTTCCTTTTTCACCATAGCCCTCTATGGGCTTCAAAATATCACTTTGTAAATTCCACAAGAACAGCCTTAGCGAAAGGCTTCCTGAGGTAAAAGAGTAACTGTGAGTTGAATTAACAGAACACAAAGCAGTTTCTCAGAAAGCTTCTTTTCGGATTTTATCTTACTATATTTCCTTTTTCAACATAGCCCTCTATGGTCTTCCAAATATCACTTTGCAAATTACACAAGAACAGTCTTTGTGAAAGACTTCTTGAGGGGAAAGCTGTAACTCTCTGAGATGAATTAACAGATCACAAAGCAGTTTCTCAGAAAGCTTCTTTTCAGTTTTCATCTTAGGATATTTCCTTTATCAGCGTAGCCCTCTATGGGCTTCCAAAAACATTTTGCAAATTCCACAAGAACAGTCTTAGCGAAAGGATTCTGGAGATAAAAGCTGTAAATCAGTAAGATGAATTAAGAGAATTCAAAGCAGTTTCTCAGAAACCATCTTTTCGTTTTTTATCTTAGGATATTTCCATTTTAACCATAGGGCTATAGGGTTTCCAAATATCACTTTGCAAATTCCAGAAGAAAAGTCTTAGCGAAAGGCTTCTTGAGGGTAAAGCTGTAATCTGTAAGATGAATTAACAGAACACAAAACATTTTCTCAGAAACCTACTTTTCAGTTTTTACCTTAGGATATTTCCTTTTTCACCATAGCCCTCTATGGGATTCCAATTATCACTTTGAAAATTCCACATGAACAGTCTTAGTGAAAGTCTTCTTGAGGGGAAAGCTGTAACTCTGTGAGAGGAACTAACTGAACACAAAGCAGTTTCTCAGAAAGCTTCTTTCCAGTTTTTAACTGAGGATATTTCCTTTTTCACCATAGCCCTTTTGGGCTTCCACATATCACTTTGCAAATTTCACAAGAGCAGTCTTAGCGAAAGGCTTCTTGAGGGGAAAGCTCTAACTCTGTGAGATGAATTACCAGAACACAAAGCATTTTCTCACAAATCTTCGTTCCAGTTTTTAACGGAGGATATTTTCTTTCTCACCATAGTTCTCTATGGGCTTCCAAATATCACATTGCAAATCCCACAAGAACAGTCTTAGCGAAAGGCTTCTTGAGAGGAAAGCTGTAACTCAGTGAGACGTATTAACAGAAGACACGGCATTTTCTCAGAATGCTTCTTTCCAGTTTTTAACGGAAGATATTTCCTTTTTCACCATAGTCCCCTATGGGTATCCAAATATCACTTTCCAAATTTCACAAAACTGTCTTAATGAACGGCTTCTTGAGGGAAAAGCTGTAGCTTTTTGAGTTGAACTAACAGAACACAAATCAGTTTTTCAGACAGCTTCTCTTCGGTAAGTATCTTAGGATATTTCCATTTTCACCATAGCCCTCTATGGGCTTCCACATATCACATTGGAAATTCCTCAAAAACAGTCTTAGCCTAAGGCTTCTTGAGGGGAAAGTTGTAATTCTTTGAGATGAATTAACAGAACAGAAAGCAGTTTCTCGGAAAGCTTCTTTTCATTTTTTAATTGAAGGTATTTCCATTTTCACCATAGCCCTCTATGGGATTCCAAATATCACTATGCAAATTCCACAAGAACAGTGGAAGCGAAAGACTTCGGGAAGGGAAAAATGTAACGCTGTGAGATGAATTAACAGAACTCAAAGCAGTTTCTCAGATATCTTCTTTCCAGTTTTTAACGAAAGATATTTCCTTTTTCACCATAGTCCTCTATGGGCTTCCAAATATCACTTTACAAATCCCACAAGAACAGTCTTAGCGAAAGCCTTCTTGAGGGGAAAGCTGTAACTCGGTGAGATGCTTTAACAGAACACACGGCAGTTTCTCAAAAAGCTTCTTTCCAGTTTTTAACGGAAGATATGTCCTTTTTCACCATAGCCCTCTAGGAGTTTTCTAATATCACTTTGCAAATTTCACAAGAATAGTCTCAGTGAACTGCTTCTTGAAGGGAAACCTGTAACTCTGTGAGATGAACTAACAGAACACAAAGCAGTTTATCAGAAAGCTTCTTTACAGTTTTTATCGGAAAATATTTCCTTTTTCACCATTGCCCTCTATGAGATTCTAAATATCACTTTCCAAATTTCAGAAGAACAGTCTTAGTGAACGGCCTCATGAGGGGAAATCTGTGACACTTTGAGATGAATTAACAGAACACAAAGCAGTTTCTCAGAAAGCTTCTTTTCGGATTTTATCTTACTATATTTCCTTTTTCAACATAGCCCTCTATGGTCTTCCAAATATCACTTTGCAAATTACACAAGAACAGTCTTTGTGAAAGACTTCTTGAGGGGAAAGCTGTAACTCTCTGAGATGAATTAACAGAACACAAAGCAGTTTCTCAGAAAGCTTCTTTTCAGTTTTTATCTTAGGATATTTCCTTTTTCAGCATAGCCCTCTATGGGCTTCCAAAAACATTTTGCAAATTCCACAAGAACAGTCTTAGCGAAAGGATTCTGGAGATAAAAGCTGTAAATCTGTAAGATGAATTAAAAGAATTCAAAGCAGTTTCTCAGAAACCTTCTTTTCGTTTTTTATCTTAGGATATTTCCATTTTAACCATAGGGCTATAGGGTTTCCAAATATCACTTTGCAAATTCCAGAAGAAAAGTCTTAGCGAAAGGCTTCTTGAGGGTAAAGCTGTAACTCTGTAAGATGAATTAACAGAACACAAAACATTTTCTCAGAAACCTACTTTTCAGTTTTCACCTTAAGATATTTCCTTTTTCACCATAGCCCTCTATGGGATTCCAATTATCACTTTGAAAATTCCACATGAACAGTCTTAGCGAAAGTCTTCTTGAGGGGAAAGCTGTAACTCTGTGAGAGGAACTAACTGAACACAAAGCAGTTTCTCAGAAAGCTTCTTTCCAGTTTTTAACTGAGGATATTTCCTTTTTCACCATAGCCCTTTTGGGCTTCCATATATCACTTTGCGAATTCCACAACAACAGCCTTAGCGAAAGGCTTCCTGAGGTAAAAGAGTAACTCTGTGACTTGAATTAACAGAACACAAAGCCGTTTCCCAGAAAGCTTCTTTTCAGTTTTTATCTTGGGATGTTTCCTTTTTCACCATTGCCCTCTATGTGCCTCCAAATATCACTTTGCAATTCCACAAGAACAGTCTTAGTGAACGGCTTCCTGAGGTGAAAGCTGTAGCTCGGTGATATGTACTAACAGAACACACCGCATTTTCTCAGAATGGTTCTTTCCAGTTTTTAATGGAAGATATTTCCTTTTTCACCTTAGCCCTCTATGGGCTTCCAAATATCACTTTGCAAATTTCACAAAACAGTCTTAGTGAACGGCTTCTTGAGGGAAAAGCTGTAGCTCTGTGAGATGAACTAACAGAACACAAAGCAGTTTTTCAGACAGCTTCTTTTCGGTAAGTATCTTACGATATTTCCATTTTCACCATAGCCCTCTATGGGCTTCCACATATCACTTTGGAAATTCCTCAAAAACAGTCTTAGCGGAAGGCTTCTTGAGGGGAAAGCTGTAACTCTTTGAGATGAATTAACAGAACACAAAGCAGTTTCTCGGAAAGCTTCTTTTCATTTTTTAACTGAAGTTATTTCCATTTTCACCATAGCCCTCTATGGGATTCCAAATATCACTATGCAAATTCCACAAGAACAGTGGAAGCGAAAGACTTCTGGAGGGGAAAACTGTAACGCTGTGAGATGAATTAACAGAACACAAAGCAGTTTCTCAGATATCTTCTTTCCAGTTTTTAACGAAAGATATTTCCTTTTTCACCATAGTCCTCTATGGGCTTCCAAATATCACTTTGCAAATCCCACAAGAACAGTCTTAGCGAAAGCCTTCTTGACGGGAAAGCTGTAACTCGGTGAGATGATTTAACAGAACACACGGCAGTTTCTCAAAAAGCTTCTTTCCAGTTTTTAACGGAAGATATGTCCTTTTTCACCATAGCCCTCTATGGGCTTCCAAATATCACTTTGCAAATTCCACAAGAACAGTTTTACCGAAAGGCTTCTTGAGAAGAAAGCTGTAACTCTGTGAGATGAATTAACAGAACACAAAGCAGTTTCACAGAGAGCTTCATTTCAATTTTTATCTTTGGATGTTTTCTTTTTCATCATAGCCCTCTATGTGCCTTCAAATATCACTTTGAAAATTCCACAAGGAAAGTCTTAGTGAACGGCTTCTTGAGGGGAAAACTGTAACTCTGTGAGATGAATTAACAGAACACAAAGCAGTTTCTCAGATAGCTTCTTTCCAGTTTCTAACGGAGGAGATTTCCTTTTAAGCCAGCCCTCTATGGGCTTCCAAATATCACTTTGCAAGTTTCACAAGAACAGTCTTAGCGAAAGGCTTCCTGAGGGGAAAGTTGTAACTCTGTGAGATGAATTAACAGAACACAAAGCAGTTTCTCAAAAAGCTTCTTTTCAGTTTTTAACGGAAGATATTTCCTTTTTCAACATAACACTGTATGGGCTTCCAAATATCACTTTGCAAATTCCACAAGAACAGTCTTAGCGAAAGGCTTTTAGAGGGAAATGTTGTAACTATGTGAGATGAATTAACAGAACACAAAGCAATTTCTCAGAAAGCTTCTTTTCAGTTTTTATCTTACGATATTTCCTTTTTCACCATAGACCTCTATGGGCTTCCAAATCTCACTTTGCAAATTCCACAAGAACAGTCTTAGCGAAAGAATTATTGAGTGGAAAGCTGTAACTCTTTGAGGTGAATTAACAGAACAAAAAGGAGTTTCTCAGAAAGCTTCTTTCCGCTTTTTAACAGAAGATATTTCCTTTTTCACCATAGCGCTCTATGGGCTTCCAAATATCATTTTGCAAATCCCACAACAACAGTCTTAGCGAAAGGCTTCTTGAAGGGAAAGCTGTAACTGGGTGAGGTCTATTATCAGAACACCTGGCACTTTCTCAGAAAGCTTCTTTCCAGGTTTTAACTGAAGATATTTCCTTTTTCACCATAGCCCTCTATGGGCTTCCAAATATCACTTTGGAAATTCGACAGCAGCCTTAGCGAAAGGCTTTTAGAGGGAAATGTAACTCTGTGAGATGAATTAACAGAACACAAAGGAGTTTCTCAGAAAGCTTCTTTCCAGTTTTTAACGGAAAATAATTCCTTTTTCACCATAGCCCTCTATGGGATTCTAAATATCACTTTCCAAATTTCAGAAGAACAGTCTTAGTGAACGGCCTCTTGAGGGGAAATCTGTAACTCTCTGAGATGAATTAACAGAACACAAAGCAGTTTCTCAGAAATCTTCTTTCCAGTTTTTAACGGAAGATATGTCCTTTTTCACCATAGCCCTCTATGGTCTTGCAAATATCACTTTGCAAATTCCACAAGAACAGTCTTACCGAAAGGCTTCTTGAGAAGAAAGCTGTAACTCTGTGAGATGAATTAACAGAAAGCAAAGCAGTTTCTCAGAAAATTTCTTTCCAGTTTTTAATGGAAGATATGTCCTTTTTCACCATAGCCCTCTAGGAGTTTTCTAATATCACTTTGCAAATTTCACAAGAATAGTCTCAGTGAACTGCTTCTTGAAGGGAAAGCTGTAACTCTGTGAGATGAACTAACAGAACACAAAGCAGTTTATCAGAAAGCTTCTTTACAGTTTTTAACTGAAGATATTTCCTTTTTCACCATAGCCCTCTAAGGGCTTCCAAATATCACATTGCAAATGCCAC
Source organism: Chlorocebus sabaeus (assembly GCF_047675955.1). Lineage (NCBI taxonomy): Eukaryota > Metazoa > Chordata > Mammalia > Primates > Cercopithecidae > Chlorocebus > Chlorocebus sabaeus. Next base: position 133,121 of record NW_027326891.1, on the reverse strand, counting down.
AAGAACAGTCTTAGCGAAAGGCTGCTAGAGGGGAAAGCTGTAACTCGGTTAGATGTATTCACAGAACACACGGCAGTATCTCAGAATGCTTCTTTCCAGTTTTTAACGGAAGATATTCCCTTTTTCACCATAGCCCTCTAAGGGCTTCCAAATATCACTTTGCAAATTCCAAAAGAGCAGTCTTAGCGAAAGACTTCTGGAGCGGAAAGCTGTAACTCTCTGAAATGAATTAACAGAACACAGAGCTGTTCCTCAGAAAGCTTCTTTCCAGTTTTCAACCGAAGATATTTTCTTTTTCCCATAGCCCTCTATGGGCTTCCAAATATCACTTAGAAAATTCCACAAGAACAGTCTTAGCGAAAGGCTTCTTGAGGTGAAAGCTGTAACACGGTGAGATGTTTTAACAGAACACTCATCAGTTTCTCAGAAAGCTTCTTTCCAATTTTTAACGTAAGTTATTTCCTTTTTCACCATAGCCCTCTACGGGCTTCTAAGATCACTTTGCAAATTCCACAAGAACAGTCTTAGCGAAAGGCTTCTGGGAGCAAAGCTGTAATTCTGTGAGACGATCTAACAAAACACGAAGCAGTTTCTCAGAAATCTTCTTTTCGGTTTTTAATGGAAGAAATGTCCTTTTTCATCATAGCCCTCAATGGGCTTCCAAATTTCACTTTGCAAATTCCACAAGAACAGTCTTAGCGAAAGGCTTTTTGAGGGGAAAGCTGTAACTCTGGTGACGAATTAACAGAACACAAAGCAGTTTCTCAGAAAGCTTCTTTTCAGTTTTCGTCTTAGGATATTTCCTTTTTCACCGTAGCCCTCTATGGGCTTCCAAATATCACTTTGCATATTCCAAAAGAACAACCTTAGTGATCGGCTTCATGATAGGAAAGCTGTAACTCTGTGAGATTAATTAACGGAACACAAAGCAGTTTCTCAGAAAGGTTCTTTCCAGTTTTTAGCGGAAGATATTTCCTTTTTCACCATAGTCCACTATGGGCTTCAAAATATCACTTTGAAAATTCCACAAGAACAGTCTTAGTGAACGGCCTCTTCGGGGGAAATCTGTAACTCTCTGAGATGAATTAACAGAACACAAAGCAGTTTCTCAGAAATCTTCTTTCCAGTTTTTAACGAAAGATATTTCCTTTTTCACCAAAGTCCTCTATGGGATTACAAATATCAGTTTGCAAATTACACAAGAACAGTCTTAGTGAAGGGCTTCTTGAGGGGAAAGCTGTAACACTTTGAGATGAACTAACACAACACAAAGCAGTTTCCCAGACAGCTTCTTTTCGGTTTTTATCTTAGGATATTTCCATTTTCAAAATAGCCCTCTATGGGCTTCCAAGTATCACTTTGCAAATTCCACAAGAACAGTCTTATAGAAAGGCTTCTTGAGGGGAATGCTGTAACTCGGTGAGATGTATTAACAGAACACACGGCAGTTTCTCAGAAAGCTTCTTTCCAGTTTTTAACGGAAGTTATTTCCCTTTTCACCATAGTCCTCCATGGGCTTCCAAATATCACTTTGCAAATTCCAGAAGAACAGTCTTAGCGAAAGGCTTCTGAAGGGGAAATCTGTAACTCTGTGAGTTGAATTAACAGAACACAAAGCAGTTTCTCACAAATCTTCTTTCCAGTTTTTAACGGAAGTTAGTTCCTTTTTCACCATAGTCCTCTATGGGCTTCCAAATATGACTTTGCAAATTCCACAAGAACAGTCTTAGCGAAAGGCTTCTTGAGGGGGGAAGCTGTAACTCTGTGAGATGAATTAACAGAACACAAAGCAGTCTCTCAGAAAGCTTCTTTCCAGTATTTAACTGAAGATATTTCCTTTTTCACTATAGCCCTGTATGGGCTTCCAAATATCACTTTGGAAATCCCACAAGAACAGTCTTAGCGAAAGGCTTCTTGAGAGAAAAGCTGTACCTCGGTGATATGTACTAACAGAACACACCGCACTTTCTCAGAATGGTTCTTTCCAGTTTTTAACGGAAGATATTTCCTTTTTCACCTTAGCCCTCTATGGGCTTCCAAATATCACTTTGCAAATTTCACAAAACAGTCTTAGTTAACGGCTTCTTGAGGGGAAAGCTGTAACTCTGTGAGTGAACTAACAAAACACAAAGCAGCTTTCCATACAGCTTCTTTTCGGTTTTTATCTTAGGATATTTCCATTTTCACCATAGCCTACTATGGGCATCGAAATATCACTTTGGAAATTCCACAAAAACAGTCTTAGCGGAAGGATTCTTGAGGCAAAAGCAGTAACTCTTTGAGATGAATTAACAGAACACAAAGCAGTTTCTCAGAAAGCTTCTTTTCAGTTTTTAACTGAAGGTATTTCCTTTTTCACCATAGCCCTCTATGGGCTTCAAAATATCACTTTGTAAATTCCACAAGAACAGCCTTAGCAAAAGGCTTCCTGAGGTAAAAGAGTAACTGTGAGTTGAATTAACAGAACACAAAGCAGTTTCTCAGAAAGCTTCTTTTCGGATTTTATCTTACTATATTTCCTTTTTCAACATAGCCCTCTATGGTCTTCAAAATATCACTTTGCAAATTACACAAGAACAGTCTTTGTGAAAGACTTCTTGAGGGGAAAGCTGTAACTCTCTGAGATGAATTAACAGATCACAAAGCAGTTTCTCAGAAAGCTTCTTTTCAGTTTTCATCTTAGGATATTTCCTTTATCAGCGTAGCCCTCTGTGGGCTTCCAAAAACATTTTGCAAATTCCACAAGAACAGTCTTAGCGAAAGGATTCTGGAGATAAAAGCTGTAAATCAGTAAGATGAATTAAGAGAATTCAAAGCAGTTTCTCAGAAACCTTCTTTTCGTTTTTTATCTTAGGATATTTCCATTTTAACCATAGGGCTATAGGGTTTCCAAATATCACTTTGCAAATTCCAGAAGAAAAGTCTTAGCGAAAGGCTTCTTGAGGGTAAAGCTGTAACTCTGTAAGATGAATTAACAGAACACAAAACATTTTCTCAGAAACCTACTTTTCAGTTTTTACCTTAGGATATTTCCTTTTTCACCATAGCCCTCTATGGGATTCCAATTATCACTTTGAAAATTCCACATGAACAGTCTTAGTGAAAGTCTTCTTGAGGGGAAAGCTGTAACTCTGTGAGAGGAACTAACTGAACACAAAGCAGTTTCTCAGAAAGCTTCTTTCCAGTTTTTAACTGAGGATATTTCCTTTTTCACCATAGCCCTTTTGGGCTTCCACATATCACTTTGCAAATTTCACAAGAGCAGTCTTAGCGAAAGGCTTCTTGAGGGGAAAGCTCTAACTCTGTGAGATGAATTACCAGAACACAAAGCATTTTCTCACAAATCTTCGTTCCAGTTTTTAACGGAGGATATTTTCTTTCTCACCATAGTTCTCTATGGGCTTCCAAATATCACATTGCAAATCCCACAAGAACAGTCTTAGCGAAAGGCTTCTTGAGAGGAAAGCTGTAACTCAGTGAGACGTATTAACAGAAGACACGGCATTTTCTCAGAATGCTTCTTTCCAGTTTTTAACGGAAGATATTTCCTTTTTCACCATAGTCCCCTATGGGTATCCAAATATCACTTTCCAAATTTCACAAAACTGTCTTAATGAACGGCTTCTTGAGGGAAAAGCTGTAGCTCTTTGAGTTGAACTAACAGAACACAAATCAGTTTTTCAGACAGCTTCTCTTCGGTAAGTATCTTAGGATATTTCCATTTTCACCATAGCCCTCTATGGGCTTCCACATATCACTTTGGAAATTCCTCAAAAAGAGTCTTAGCGGAAGGCTTCTTGAGGGGAAAGCTGTAATTCTTTGAGATGAATTAACAGAACAGAAAGCAGTTTCTCGGAAAGCTTCTTTTCATTTTTTAATTGAAGGTATTTCCATTTTCACCATAGCCCTCTATGGGATTCCAAATATCACTATGCAAATTCCACAAGAACAGTGGAAGCGAAAGACTTCGGGAAGGGAAAAATGTAACGCTGTGAGATGAATTAACAGAACACAAAGCAGTTTCTCAGATATCTTCTTTCCAGTTTTTAACGAAAGATATTTCCTTTTTCACCATAGTCCTCTATGGGCTTCCAAATATCACTTTACAAATCCCACAAGAACAGTCTTAGCGAAAGCCTTCTTGAGGGGAAAGCTGTAACTCGGTGAGATGCTTTAACAGAACACACGGCAGTTTCTCAAAAAGCTTCTTTCCAGTTTTTAACGGAAGATATGTCCTTTTTCACCATAGCCCTCTAGGAGTTTTCTAATATCACTTTGCAAATTTCACAAGAATAGTCTCAGTGAACTGCTTCTTGAAGGGAAACCTGTAACTCTGTGAGATGAACTAACAGAACACAAAGCAGTTTATCAGAAAGCTTCTTTACAGTTTTTATCGGAAAATATTTCCTTTTTCACCATTGCCCTCTATGAGATTCTAAATATCACTTTCCAAATTTCAGAAGAACAGTCTTAGTGAACGGCCTCATGAGGGGAAATCTGTGACACTTTGAGATGAATTAACAGAACACAAAGCAGTTTCTCAGAAAGCTTCTTTTCGGATTTTATCTTACTATATTTCCTTTTTCAACATAGCCCTCTATGGTCTTCCAAATATCACTTTGCAAATTACACAAGAACAGTCTTTGTGAAAGACTTCTTGAGGGGAAAGCTGTAACTCTCTGAGATGAATTAACAGAACACAAAGCAGTTTCTCAGAAAGCTTCTTTTCAGTTTTTATCTTAGGAGGTTTCCTTTTTCAGCATAGCCCTCTATGGGCTTCCAAAAACATTTTGCAAATTCCACAAGAACAGTCTTAGCGAAAGGATTCTGGAGATAAAAGCTGTAAATCTGTAAGATGAATTAAAAGAATTCAAAGCAGTTTCTCAGAAACCTTCTTTTCGTTTTTTATCTTAGGATATTTCCATTTTAACCATAGGGCTATAGGGTTTCCAAATATCACTTTGCAAATTCCAGAAGAAAAGTCTTAGCGAAAGGCTTCTTGAGGGTAAAGCTGTAACTCTGTAAGATGAATTAACAGAACACAAAACATTTTCTCAGAAACCTACTTTTCAGTTTTTACCTTGGGATATTTCCTTTTTCACCATAGCCCTCTAGGGGATTCCAATTATCACTTTGAAAATTCCACATGAACAGTCTTAGCGAAAGTCTTCTTGAGGGGAAAGCTGTAACTCTGTGAGAGGAACTAACTGAACACAAAGCAGTTTCTCAGAAAGCTTCTTCCCAGTTTTTAACTGAGGATATTTCCTTTTTTACCATAGCCCTTTTGGGCTTCCAAATATCACTTTGCAAATTCCACAACAACAGCCTTAGCGAAAGGCTTCCTGAGGTAAAAGAGTAACTCTGTGACTTGAATTAACAGAACACAAAGCCGTTTCCCAGAAAGCTTCTTTTCAGTTTTTATCTTGGGATATTTCCTTTTTCACCATTGCCCTCTATGTGCTTCCAAATATCACTTTGCAATTCCACAAGAACAGTCTTAGTGAACGGCTTCCTGAGGGGAAAGCTGTAGCTCGGTGATATGTACTAACAGAACACACCGCATTTTCTCAGAATGGTTCTTTCCAGTTTTTAACGGAAGATATTTCCTTTTTCACCTTAGCCCTCTATGGGCTTCAAAATATCACTTTGCAAATTTCACAAAACAGTCTTAGTGAACGGCTTCTTGAGGGAAAAGCTGTAGCTCTGTGAGATGAACTAACAGAACACAAAGCAGTTTTTCAGACAGCTTCTTTTCGGTAAGTATCTTACGATATTTCCATTTTCACCATAGCCCTCTATGGGCTTCCACATATCACTTTGGAAATTCCTCAAAAACAGTCTTAGCGGAAGGCTTCTTGAGGGGAAAGCTGTAATTCTTTGAGATGAATTAACAGAACAGAAAGCAGTTTCTCGGAAAGCTTCTTTTCATTTTTTAATTGAAGGTATTTCCATTTTCACCATAGCCCTCTATGGGATTCCAAATATCACTATGCAAATTTCACAAGAACAGTGGAAGCGAAAGACTTCGGGAAGGGAAAAATGTAACGCTGTGAGATGAATTAACAGAACACACAGCAGTTTCTCAGATATCTTCTTTCCAGTTTTTAACGAAAGATATTTCCTTTTTCACCATAGTCCTCTATGGGCTTCCAAATATCACTTTACAAATCCCACAAGAACAGTCTTAGCGAAAGCCTTCTTGAGGGGAAAGCTGTAACTCGGTGAGATGCTTTAACAGAACACACGGCAGTTTCTCAAAAAGCTTCTTTCCAGTTTTTAACGGAAGATATTTCCTTTTTCACCATAGCCCTCTAGGAGTTTTCTAATATCACTTTGCAAATTTCACAAGAATAGTCTCAGTGAACTGATTCTTGAAGGGAAACCTGTAACTCTGTGAGATGAACTAACAGAACACAAAGCAGTTTATCAGAAAGCTTCTTTACAGTTTTTATCGGAAAATATTTCCTTTTTCACCATTGCCCTCTATGAGATTCTAAATATCACTTTCCAAATTTCAGAAGAACTGTCTTAGTGTACGGCCTCATGAGGGGAAATCTGTGACACTTTGAGATGAATTAACAGAACACAAAGCAGTTTCTCAGAAAGCTTCTTTTCGGATTTTATCTTACTATATTTCCTTTTTCAACATAGCCCTCTATGGTCTTCCAAATATCACTTTGCAAATTACACAAGAACAGTCTTTGTGAAAGACTTCTTGAGGGGAAAGCTGTAACTCTCTGAGATGAATTAACAGCACACAAAGCAGTTTCTCAGAAAGCTTCTTTTCAGTTTTTATCTTAGGATATTTCCTTTTTCAGCATAGCCCTCTATGGGCTTCCAAAAACATTTTGCAAATTCCACAAGAACAGTCTTAGCGAAAGGATTCAGGAGATAAAAGCTGTAAATCTGTAAGATGAATTAAAAGAATTCAAAGCAGTTTGTCAGAAACCTTCTTTTCGTTTTTTATCTTACGATATTTCCATTTTAACCATAGGGCTATAGGGTTTCCAAATATCACTTTGCAAATTCCAGAAGAAAAGTCTTAGCGAAAGGCTTCTTGAGGGTAAAGCTGTAACTCTGTAAGATGAATTAACAGAACACAAAACATTTTCTCAGAAACCTACTTTTCAGTTTTTACCTTAAGATATTTCCTTTTTCACCATAGCCCTCTATGGGATTCCAATTATCACTTTGAAAATTCCACATGAACAGTCTTAGTGAAAGTCTTCTTGAGGGGAAAGCTGTAACTCTGTGAGAGGAACTAACTGAACACAAAGCAGTTTCTCAGAGAGCTTCTTTCCAGTTTTTAACTGAGGATATTTCCTTTTTCACCATAGCCCTTTTGGGCTTCCACATATCACTTTGCAAATTTCACAAGAGCAGTCTTAGCGAAAGGCTTCTTGAGGGGAAAGCTCTAACTCTGTGAGATGAATTACCAGAACACAAAGCATTTTCTCACAAATCTTCGTTCCAGTTTTTAACGGAGGATATTTTCTTTCTCACCATAGTTCTCTATGGGCTTCCAAATATCACATTGCAAATCCCACAAGAACAGTCTTAGCGAAAGGCTTCTTGAGAGGAAAGCTGTAACTCAGTGAGACGTATTAACAGAAGACACGGCATTTTCTCAGAATGCTTCTTTCCAGTTTTTAACGGAAGATATTTCCTTTTTCACCATAGTCCCCTATGGGTATCCAAATATCACTCTCCAAATTTCACAAAACTGTCTTAATGAACGGCTTCTTGAGGGAAAAGCTGTAGCTCTTTGAGTTGAAACAACAGAACACAAATCAGTTTTTCAGACAGCTTCTCTTCGGTAAGTATCTTAGGATATTTCCATTTTCACCATAGCCCTCTATGGGTTTCCACATATCACATTGGAAATTCCTCAAAAACAGTCTTAGCCTAAGGCTTCTTGAGGGGAAAGCTGTAATTTTTTGAGATGAATTAACAGAACAGAAAGCAGTTTCTCGGAAAGCTTCTTATCATTTTTTAATTGAAGGTATTTCCATTTTCACCATAGCCCTCTATGGGATTCCAAATATCACTATGCAAATTCCACAAGAACAGTGGAAGCGAAAGACTTCGGGAAGGGAAAAATGTAACGCTGTGAGATGAATTAACAGAACACAAAGCAGTTTCTCAGATATCTTCTTTCCAGTTTTTAACGAAAGATATTTCCTTTTTCACCATAGTCCTCTATGGGCTTCCAAATATCACTTTACAAATCCCACAAGAACAGTCTTAGCGAAAGCCTTCTTGAGGGGAAAGCTGTAACTCGGTGAGATGCTTTAACAGAACACACGGCAGTTTCTCAAAAAGCTTCTTTCCAGTTTTTAACGGAAGATATGTCCTTTTTCACCATAGCCCTCTAGGAGTTTTCTAATATCACTTTGCAAATTTCACAAGAATAGTCTCAGTGAACTGCTTCTTGAAGGGAAACCTGTAACTCTGTGAGATGAACTAACAGAACACAAAGCAGTTTATCAGAAAGCTTCTTTACAGTTTTTATCGGAAAATATTTCCTTTTTCACCATTGCCCTCTATGAGATTCTAAATATCACTTTCCAAATTTCAGAAGAACAGTCTTAGTGAACGGCCTCATGAGGGGAAATCTGTGACACTTTGAGATGAATTAACAGAACACAAAGCAGTTTCTCAGAAAGCTTCTTTTCGGATTTTATCTTACTATATTTCCTTTTTCAACATAGCCCTCTATGGTCTTCCAAATATCACTTTGCAAATTACACAAGAACAGTCTTTGTGAAAGACTTCTTGAGGGGAAAGCTGTAACTCTCTGAGATGAATTAACAGAACACAAAGCAGTTTCTCAGAAAGCTTCTTTTCAGTTTTTATCTTAGGAGGTTTCCTTTTTCAGCATAGCCCTCTATGGGCTTCCAAAAACATTTTGCAAATTCCACAAGAACAGTCTTAGCGAAAGGATTCTGGAGATAAAAGCTGTAAATCTGTAAGATGAATTAAAAGAATTCAAAGCAGTTTCTCAGAAACCTTCTTTTCGTTTTTTATCTTAGGATATTTCCATTTTAACCATAGGGCTATAGGGTTTCCAAATATCACTTTGCAAATTCCAGAAGAAAAGTCTTAGCGAAAGGCTTCTTGAGGGTAAAGCTGTAACTCTGTAAGATGAATTAACAGAACACAAAACATTTTCTCAGAAACCTACTTTTCAGTTTTTACCTTGGGATATTTCCTTTTTCACCATAGCCCTCTAGGGGATTCCAATTATCACTTTGAAAATTCCACATGAACAGTCTTAGCGAAAGTCTTCTTGAGGGGAAAGCTGTAACTCTGTGAGAGGAACTAACTGAACACAAAGCAGTTTCTCAGAAAGCTTCTTCCCAGTTTTTAACTGAGGATATTTCCTTTTTTACCATAGCCCTTTTGGGCTTCCAAATATCACTTTGCAAATTCCACAACAACAGCCTTAGCGAAAGGCTTCCTGAGGTAAAAGAGTAACTCTGTGACTTGAATTAACAGAACACAAAGCCGTTTCCCAGAAAGCTTCTTTTCAGTTTTTATCTTGGGATGTTTCCTTTTTCACCATTGCCCTCTATGTGCCTCCAAATATCACTTTGCAATTCCACAAGAACAGTCTTAGTGAACGGCTTCCTGAGGGGAAAGCTGTAGCTCGGTGATATGTACTAACAGAACACACCGCATTTTCTCAGAATGGTTCTTTCCAGTTTTTAACGGAAGATATTTCCTTTTTCACCTTAGCCCTCTATGGGCTTCAAAATATCACTTTGCAAATTTCACAAAACTGTCTTAGTGAACGGCTTCTTGAGGGAAAAGCTGTAGCTCTGTGAGATGAACTAACAGAACACAAAGCAGTTTTTCAGACAGCTTCTTTTCGGTAAGTATCTTACGATATTTCCATTTTCACCATAGCCCTCTATGGGCTTCCACATATCACTTTGGAAATTCCTCAAAAACAGTCTTAGCGGAAGGCTTCTTGAGGGGAAAGCTGTAATTCTTTGAGATGAATTAACAGAACAGAAAGCAGTTTCTCGGAAAGCTTCTTTTCATTTTTTAATTGAAGGTATTTCCATTTTCACCATAGCCCTCTATGGGATTCCAAATATCACTATGCAAATTTCACAAGAACAGTGGAAGCGAAAGACTTCGGGAAGGGAAAAATGTAACGCTGTGAGATGAATTAACAGAACACACAGCAGTTTCTCAGATATCTTCTTTCCAGTTTTTAACGAAAGATATTTCCTTTTTCACCATAGTCCTCTATGGGCTTCCAAATATCACTTTACAAATCCCACAAGAACAGTCTTAGCGAAAGCCTTCTTGAGGGGAAAGCTGTAACTCGGTGAGATGCTTTAACAGAACACACGGCAGTTTCTCAAAAAGCTTCTTTCCAGTTTTTAACGGAAGATATTTCCTTTTTCACCATAGTCCTCTATGGGCTTCCAAATATCACTTTGCAAATCCCACAAGAACAGTCTTAGCGAAAGCCTTCTTGACGGGAAAGCTGTAACTCGGTGAGATGATTTAACAGAACACACGGCAGTTTCTCAAAAAGCTTCTTTCCAGTTTTTAACGGAAGATATGTCCTTTTTCACCATAGCCATCTATGGGCTTCCAAATATCACTTTGCAAATTTCACAAGAATAGTCTCAGTGAACTGCTTCTTGAAGGGAAAGCTGTAACTCTGTAAGATGAACTAACAGAACACAAAGCAGTTTATCAGAAAGCTTCTTTACAGTTTTTATCGGAAAATATTTCCTTTTTCACCATTGCCCTCTATGAGATTCTAAATATCACTTTACAAATTTCAGAAGAACAGTCTTAGTGAACGGCCTCATGAGGGGAAATCTGTGACACTTTGAGATGAATTAACAGAACACAAAGCAGTTTCTCAGAAAGCTTCTTTTCGGATTTTATCTTACTATATTTCCTTTTTCAACATAGCCCTCTATGGTCTTCCAAATATCACTTTGCAAATTACACAAGAACAGTCTTTGTGAAAGACTTCTTGAGGGGAAAGCTGTAACTCTCTGAGATGAATTAACAGAACACAAAGCAGTTTCTCAGAAAGCTTCTTTTCAGTTTTTATCTTAGGAGGTTTCCTTTTTCAGCATAGCCCTCTATGGGCTTCCAAAAACATTTTGCAAATTCCACAAGAACAGTCTTAGCGAAAGGATTCTGGAGATAAAAGCTGTAAATCTGTAAGATGAATTAAAAGAATTCAAAGCAGTTTCTCAGAAACCTTCTTTTCGTTTTTTATCTTAGGATATTTCCATTTTAACCATAGGGCTATAGGGTTTCCAAATATCACTTTGCAAATTCCAGAAGAAAAGTCTTAGCGAAAGGCTTCTTGAGGGTAAAGCTGTAACTCTGTAAGATGAATTAACAGAACACAAAACATTTTCTCAGAAACCTACTTTTCAGTTTTTACCTTAGGATATTTCCTTTTTCACCATAGCCCTCTATGGGATTCCCATTATCACTTTGAAAATTCCACATGAACAGTCTTAGCGAAAGTCTTCTTGAGGGGAAAGCTGTAACTCTGTGAGAGGAACTAACTGAACACAAAGCAGTTTCTCAGAAAGCTTCTTCCCAGTTTTTAACTGAGGATATTTCCTTTTTCACCATAGCCCTTTTGGGCTTCCAAATATCACATTGCAAATTCCACAACATCAGCCTTAGCGAAAGGCTTCCTGAGGTAAAAGAGTAACTCTGTGACTTGAATTAACAGAACACAAAGCCGTTTCCCAGAAAGCTTCTTTTCAGTTTTTATCTTGGGATGTTTCCTTTTTCACCATTGCCCTCTATGTGCCTCCAAATATCACTTTGCAATTCCACAAGAACAGTCTTAGTGAACGGCTTCCTGAGGGGAAAGCTGTAGCTCGGTGATATGTACTAACAGAACACACCGCATTTTCTCAGAATGGTTCTTTCCAGTTTTTAACGGAAGATATTTCCTTTTTCACCTTAGCCCTCTATGGGCTTCCAAATATCACTTTGCAAATTTCACAAAACAGTCTTAGTGAACGGCTTCTTGAGGGAAAAGCTGTAGCTCTGTGAGATGAACTAACAGAACACAAAGCAGTTTTTCAGACAGCTTCTTTTCGGTAAGTATCTTACGATATTTCCATTTTCACCATAGCCCTCTATGGGCTTCCACATATCACTTTGGAAATTCCTCAAAAACAGTCTTAGCGGAAGGCTTCTTGAGGGGAAAGCTGTAACTCTTTGAGATGAATTAACAGAACACAAAGCAGTTTCTCGGAAAGCTTCTTTTCATTTTTTAACTGAAGTTATTTCCATTTTCACCATAGCCCTCTATGGGATTCCAAATATCACTATGCAAATTCCACAAGAACAGTGGAAGCGAAAGACTTCTGGAGGGGAAAACTGTAACGCTGTGAGATGAATTAACAGAACACAAAGCAGTTTCTCAGATATCTTCTTTCCAGTTTTTAACGAAAGATATTTCCTTTTTCACCATAGTCCTCTATGGGCTTCCAAATATCACTTTGCAAATCCCACAAGAACAGTCTTAGCGAAAGCCTTCTTGACGGGAAAGCTGTAACTCGGTGAGATGATTTAACAGAACACACGGCAGTTTCTCAAAAAGCTTCTTTCCAGTTTTTAACGGAAGATATGTCCTTTTTCACCATAGCCCTCTATGGGCTTCCAAATATCACTTTGCAAATTCCACAAGAACAGTTTTACCGAAAGGCTTCTTGAGAAGAAAGCTGTAACTCTGTGAGATGAATTAACAGAACACAAAGCAGTTTCACAGAAAGCTTCATTTCAGTTTTTATCTTTGGATGTTTTCTTTTTCATCATAGCCCTCTATGTGCCTTCAAATATCACTTTGAAAATTCCACAAGGAAAGTCTTAGTGAACGGCTTCTTGAGGGGAAAACTGTAACTCTGTGAGATGAATTAACAGAACACAAAGCAGTTTCTCAGATAGCTTCTTTCCAGTTTCTAACGGAGGATATTTCCTTTTAAGCCAGCCCTCTATGGGCTTCCAAATATCACTTTGCAAGTTTCACAAGAACAGTCTTAGCGAAAGGCTTCCTGAGGGGAAAGATGTAACTCTGTGAGATGAATTAACAGAACACAAAGCAGTTTCTCAAAAAGCTTCTTTTCAGTTTTTAACGGAAGATATTTCCTTTTTCAACATAACACTGTATGGGCTTCCAAATATCACTTTGCAAATTCCACAAGAACAGTCTTAGCGAAAGGCTTTTAGAGGGAAATGTTGTAACTATGTGAGATGAATTAACAGAACACAAAGCAATTTCTCAGAAAGCTTCTTTTCAGTTTTTATCTTACGATATTTCCTTTGTCACCATAGACCTCTATGGGCTTCCAAATCTCACTTTGCAAATTCCACAAGAACAGTCTTAGCAAAAGAATTATTGAGTGGAAAGCTGTAACTCTTTGAGGTGAATTAACAGAACAAAAAAGAGTTTCTCAGAAAGCTTCTTTCCGCTTTTTAACAGAAGATATTTCCTTTTTCACCATAGCGCTCTATGGGCTTCCAAATATCATTTTGCAAATCCCACAACACAGTCTTAGCGAAAGGCTTCTTGAAGGGAAAGCTGTAACTCGGTGAGGTCTATTATCAGAACACATGGCAGTTTCTCAGAAAGCTTCTTTCCAGTTTTTAACTGAAGATATTTCCTTTTTCACCATAGCCCTCTATGGGCTTCCAAATATCACTTTGGAAATTCGACAGCAGCCTTAGCGAAAGGCTTTTAGAGGGAAATGTAACTCTGTGAGATGAATTAACAGAACACAAAGCAGTTTCTCAGAAAGCTTCTTTCCAGTTTTTAACGGAAAATAATTCCTTTTTCACCATAGCCATCTATGGGATTCTAAATATCACTTTCCAAATTTCAGAAGAACAGTCTTAGTGAACGGCCTCTTGAGGGGAAATCTGTAACTCTCTGAGATGAATTAACAGAACACAAAACAGTTTCTCAGAAATCTTCTTTACAGTTTTTAACGGAAGATATGTCCTTTTTCACCATAGCCCTCTATGGTCTTGCAAATATCACTTTGCAAATTCCACAAGAACAGTCTTACCGAAAGGCTTCTTGAGAAGAAAGCTGTAACTCTGTGAGATGAATTAACAGAAAGCAAAGCAGTTTCTCAGAAAATTTCTTTCCAGTTTTTAATGGAAGATATGTCCTTTTTCACCATAGCCCTCTAGGAGTTTTCTAATATCACTTTGCAAATTTCACAAGAATAGTCTCAGTGAACTGCTTCTTGAAGGGAAAGCTGTAACTCTGTGAGATGAACTAACAGAACACAAAGCAGTTTATCAGAAAGCTTCTTTACAGTTTTTAACTGAAGATATTTCCTTTTTCACCATAGCCCTCTAAGGGCTTCCAAATATCACATTGCAAATGCCACAAGAACAGTCTTAGCGAAAGGCTGCTAGAGGGGAAAGCTGTAACTCGGTTAGATGTATTCACAGAACACACGGCAGTATCTCAGAATGCTTCTTTCCAGTTTTTAACGGAAGATATTCCCTTTTTCACCATAGCCCTCTAAGGGCTTCCAAATATCACTTTGCAAATTCCAAAAGAGCAGTCTTAGCGAAAGACTTCTGGAGCGGAAAGCTGTAACTCTCTGAAATGAATTAACAGAACACAGAGCTGTTCCTCAGAAAGCTTCTTTCCAGTTTTCAACCGAAGATATTTTCTTTTTCCCATAGCCCTCTATGGGCTTCCAAATATCACTTAGAAAATTCCACAAGAACAGTCTTAGCGAAAGGCTTCTTGAGGTGAAAGCTGTAACACGGTGAGATGTTTTAACAGAACACTCATCAGTTTCTCAGAAAGCTTCTTTCCAATTTTTAACGTAAGTTATTTCCTTTTTCACCATAGCCCTCTACGGGCTTCTAAGATCACTTTGCAAATTCCACAAGAACAGTCTTAGCGAAAGGCTTCTGGGAGCAAAGCTGTAATTCTGTGAGATGATCTAACAAAACACGAAGCAGTTTCTCAGAAATCTTCTTTTCGGTTTTTAATGGAAGAAATGTCCTTTTTCATCATAGCCCTCAATGGGCTTCCAAATTTCACTTTGCAAATTCCACAAGAACAGTCTTAGCGAAAGGCTTTTTGAGGGGAAAGCTGTAACTCTGGTGACGAATTAACAGAACACAAAACAGTTTCTCAGAAAGCTTCTTTTCAGTTTTCGTCTTAGGATATTTCCTTTTTCACCGTAGCCCTCTATGGGCTTCCAAATATCACTTTGCATATTCCAAAAGAACAACCTTAGTGATCGGCTTCATGATAGGAAAGCTGTAACTCTGTGAGATTAATTAACGGAACACAAAGCAGTTTCTCAGAAAGGTTCTTTCCAGTTTTTAGCGGAAGATATTTCCTTTTTCACCATAGTCCACTATGGGCTTCAAAATATCACTTTGAAAATTCCACAAGAACAGTCTTAGTGAACGGCCTCTTCGGGGGAAATCTGTAACTCTCTGAGATGAATTAACAGAACACAAAGCAGTTTCTCAGAAATCTTCTTTCCAGTTTTTAACGAAAGATATTTCCTTTTTCACCAAAGTCCTCTATGGGATTACAAATATCAGTTTGCAAATTACACAAGAACAGTCTTAGTGAAGGGCTTCTTGAGGGGAAAGCTGTAACACTTTGAGATGAACTAACACAACACAAAGCAGTTTCTCAGACAGCTTCTTTTCGGTTTTTATCTTAGGATATTTCCATTTTCAAAATAGCCCTCTATGGGCTTCCAAGTATCACTTTGCAAATTCCACAAGAACAGTCTTATAGAAAGGCTTCTTGAGGGGAAAGCTGTAACTCGGTGAGATGTATTAACAGAACACACGGCAGTTTCTCAGAAAGCTTCTTTCCAGTTTTTAACGGAAGTTATTTCCCTTTTCACCATAGTCCTCCATGGGCTTCCAAATATCACTTTGCAAATTCCAGAAGAACAGTCTTAGCGAAAGGCTTCTGAAGGGGAAATCTGTAACTCTGTGAGTTGAATTAACAGAACACAAAGCAGTTTCTCACAAATCTTCTTTCCAGTTTTTAACGGAAGTTAGTTCCTTTTTCACCATAGTCCTCTATGGGCTTCCAAATATGACTTTGCAAATTCCACAAGAACAGTCTTAGCGAAAGGCTTCTTGAGGGGGGAAGCTGTAACTCTGTGAGATGAATTAACAGAACACAAAGCAGTCTCTCAGAAAGCTTCTTTCCAGTATTTAACTGAAGATATTTCCTTTTTCACTATAGCCCTCTATGGGCTTCCAAATATCACTTTGGAAATCCCACAAGAACAGTCTTAGCGAAAGGCTTCTTGAGAGAAAAGCTGTACCTCGGTGATATGTACTAACAGAACACACCGCACTTTCTCAGAATGGTTCTTTCCAGTTTTTAACGGAAGATATTTCCTTTTTCACCTTAGCCCTCTATGGGCTTCCAAATATCACTTTGCAAATTTCACAAAACAGTCTTAGTTAACGGCTTCTTGAGGGGAAAGCTGTAACTCTGTGAGTGAACTAACAAAACACAAAGCAGCTTTCCATACAGCTTCTTTTCGGTTTTTATCTTAGGATATTTCCATTTTCACCATAGCCTACTATGGGCATCGAAATATCACTTTGGAAATTCCACAAAAACAGTCTTAGTGGAAGGATTCTTGAGGCAAAAGCAGTAACTCTTTGAGATGAATTAACAGAACACAAAGCAGTTTCTCAGAAAGCTTCTTTTCAGTTTTTAACTGAAGGTATTTCCTTTTTCACCATAGCCCTCTATGGGCTTCAAAATATCACTTTGTAAATTCCACAAGAACAGCCTTAGCGAAAGGCTTCCTGAGGTAAAAGAGTAACTGTGAGTTGAATTAACAGAACACAAAGCAGTTTCTCAGAAAGCTTCTTTTCGGATTTTATCTTACTATATTTCCTTTTTCAACATAGCCCTCTATGGTCTTCCAAATATCACTTTGCAAATTACACAAGAACAGTCTTTGTGAAAGACTTCTTGAGGGGAAAGCTGTAACTCTCTGAGATGAATTAACAGATCACAAAGCAGTTTCTCAGAAAGCTTCTTTCCAATTTTGAACGGAAGATATTTCCTTTTTCACCATAGCCCTCTATGGGCTTCCAAATATCCCTTTGCAAATTCCACAAGAACAGACTTAGCGAAAGGCTTCATCAGGGGAAAGCTGTAACTCTGTGAGATGAATTAACAGAACACAAAGCAGCTTCTCAGAAAGATTCTTTACAGTTTTTTACAGAAGATATTTCAGTTTTCACCATAGTCCTCTAAGGGCTTTCAAATATCACTTTGCAAATTCCAAAACAACAGTCTTAGCGAAAGGCTTCTTGAGGGTATAGCTGTGACCCTGTGAGATGAATTAGCAGAACACAAAGCAGTTTCTCAGAAAGCTTCTTTCCAGTTTTAAACTGAAGGTATTTCCTTTCTCACCATAGCCCTCTATAGGCTTCCAAATATCACTTTGCAAATTTCACAAGAACAGCCTTAGCGGAAGGCTTCTTGAGGGGAAAGCTGTAGCTCTGAGAGATCAATTAACAGAACGCAAAGCAGTTTCTCAGAAAGCTTCTTTTCAGTTTTTATCTTAGCATATTTCCTTTTTCACCATTGCCCTCTACGGGCATCGAGATATCACTTAGCAAATTCCACAAGAAGAGCCTTAGCGAAAGGCTTCTTCAGGAGAACGCTCTAACTCTGTGAGATGAATTAACAGAACACAAAGCAGTTTCTCAGAAAGCTTCTTTCCACTATTTAACTGAAGTTGTTTCCTTCTTCACCATAGACCCCTATGGGCTCCCAAATATCACTTTGCAAATACCACAAGAACAGTCTTAGCGAAAGGCCTCTTGAGGGGAAAGCTGTAACTCTGTGAGATGAATTAACAGAACACAAAGCAGTTTCTCAGAATGCTTCTTTTCAGTTTTTATCTTAGGATATTTGCTTTTTTCATAGCCCTCTAAGGGCTTCTAAATATCACTTTGCAAATTTCACAAGAGCAGTCTTAGCGAAAGTCTTTTCCAGGGGAAAGCTGTAACTCTGAGAGATGAATTAACAGAACGCAAAGGAATTTCTCAGAAAGCTTCTTTCCAGTTATTTACTGAAGATATTTCCTTCTTTACCATAGCCCTCTATAGGCTTCCAAATATCACTTTGAAAATTCCACAAGAACAGCCTTAGCGAAAGGCTTCTTGAGGGGAAAGCTGTAACTCCGTGAGATCAATTAACAGAACACAAAGCGGTTTCTCAGAAAGTTTCTTTTCAGTTTCTATCTTAGGATATTTCCTTTTTCACGATAACCATCTACGGGTTTCCAAATATCACTTTGCAAATTCCACAAGAACAGTCTTACCGAAAGGCTTCTTGTTGTGAAAGCTATAACTCTGTGAGATCAATTAACAGAACACAAAGCAGTTTCTCAGAAAGTTTCTTTCCAGTTTTTAATGGAAGACAGTTCCTTTTTCACCATAGCCCTCTACTTGCTTCACAATATCACTTTGCTAATTCTACAAGAACAGTCTTTGCGAAAGGCTTCTTGAGGGGAAAGCTGTAACACTGTGTGATCAATTAACGGAAAACAAAGCAGTCTCTCAGAACGTTTCTTTCCAGTTTTTAACGGAAGATATTTCCTTTTTCACCATAGACCTCTAAGGACATCCAAATATCAATTTGCAAATCCCACAAGAAAAGTCTTAGCGAAAGGCTTCATGAAGGGAAACTGTAACTCTGTAGGATGATTTAACACAGCACAAAGCAGTTTCTCAGAAAGCTTCTTTCCAGTTTGTAACCGAAGATATTTCGTTTTTCACCATAGCCCCCTATGGGCTTCCAAATATCACTTTGAATATTCCACCAAAACAGTCTTAGCGAAAGGCTTCTTGAGGGGAAAGCTCTAACTCTGTGAAATGAATTAACAGAACACAAAGCTGTTTCTCAGAAAGCTTCTTTCCGGTTTTTAACGGAAGAGATTTCCTTTTTCACCATAGCCCTCTGTGGGCTTCCAAATATCACTTTGCCAATCCCACAAGAACAGTCTTAGCGACAGGCTTCATGAGGGGAAAACTGTAACTCTGTAAGATGATTTAACAGAACACAAAGCAGTTTCTCAGAAAGCTTCTTTTCGGTTTTTATCTTAGGATATTTCCCTTTTTGCCATAATCCTCTATCGGCTTCCAATATCACTTTGCAAATTCCACAAGAACAGTCTCAGTGAACGGCTTCTTGACGGGAAAGCTGTAACTGTGTGAGATGAATTAACAGACAAAGCAGTTTCTCAGAAAGCTTCTTTTCAGTTTTTATCTTAGGACAATTTCTTTTTCACCATAGCCTTATATGGGCTTCCAAATATCACTTTTCAAATTCCACAAGAACAAAGTTAGCGAAAGGCTTCTTCAGGGGAAAGCTGTAACTCTGTGAGTTGAATTAATAGAACACAAAGCAGTTTCTCAGAAATCTTCTATCCAGTTTTTAACGGAAGATATTTCCTTTTTCTGCATAGACTTCTAACGGCTTCCAAATATCACCTTGCAAATTCCACAGGAACAGTCTTAGTGAACGGCTTGTTGTGGCGAAAGCTATAACACTGTGAGATGAATTAAGAGAATACAATGAAGTTTCTCAGAAAGCTCCTTCTCGGTATTTATCTTAGGAAATTACCTTTTTTGCGATAATCCTCTATGGGCTTCCAATATCACTTTGCAAATTTAACAAGAACAGTCTCAGTGAACGGCTTGTTTAGAGGAAAGCTGTAACTCTGTGAGATGAATTAAGAGAACACAGCGCAGTTTCTCATAAAGCTTCCTTTCGGTTTTTATCTTAGGATATTTTCTTTTTCGCCAAAGCCTCCTATGATCTTCCAAATATCACTTTGCAAATTCCACAAGAATAGTCTTAGGGAAAGACTTCTTGAGGGGAAAACTGTAACTCTCTGAGATTAATTAACAAAAAAAAAGCAGTTTCTCAGAAATCATCTTTAAAATTTTTAACGGAAGATATTTCATTTTTCACCATAGCCCTCTATGGGTTTCCAAATATCACATTTCAAGTTCCACAAGAACAGTCTTAGCGAAAGGCGTTTGGAGGAGAAAGCTTAAATCTGTAATATGAATTAACAGACACAAAACTGTTTTTCAGAAAGCTTCTTTCCACTTTTTAACGGAAGATATTTCCTTTTTTCACCATGGCCCTCAATGGGCTTCCAAATATCACTTTGCAAATATCACAAGAACAATCTAACTGAACGGCTTCTTGAGAGGAAAGCTGTAACTCTGTGAGATGGACTAGCAGAACACAAAGCAGTTTCTCAGAAAGCTTCTTTCCAGTTTTTAACGGAAGATATTTCCTTTTCCACCATAGCCCTCTAAGGGCTTCCGAATATCACTTTGCAAATTCCACAAGAACAGTCTTAGCGAAAGGCTTCTTGAAGGGAAAACTGTAACTCTGTGAGATGAATTAACAGAACCCACAGCAGTTTCTCAGAAATCTTCTTTCCAGTTTTTAACGGAAGATATTTCCTTTTTCAGCATAGCCCTCTATGGGCTTCCAAATATCACTTTGCAAATTCCACAAGAACAGTCTTAGGAAAAGGCTTCTTGAGGTGAAAACTGTAGCTCTGTGAGATGAATTAATAGAACACAAAGCAGTTTCTCAGAAAACTTCTTTCCAGTTTATATCGGAAGATATTTCCTTTTTCACAATATCCCTCAATGGGCTTCCAAATATCACTTTGCAAATTTCACAAGAACAGCATTAGCGAAGGGCTTCTTGAGACAGGCTTTTTAGGGGAAAGCTGTAACTCTGTGAGTTGAACTAACAGAACAGAAAGCAGGTTATCAGAAAACTTGTTTACATTTTTTAACGGAAGATATTTCCTTTTTCACCGTATCCCTCTATGGGCTTCCAAATATCACTTTGCAACATCCACAAGAACAGTCTTACCGAACGGCTTCCTGAGGGGAAAGCTGTAGCTCTGTGAGATTAATTAACAGACAACAAAGCAGTTACTCAGAAAGTTTCTTTCCAGTTTTTAACGGAAGAGATTTCCTTTTTCACCATATCCCTCTATGGGCTTCGAAATATCACTTTGCAAATTCCACAAGAACAGTCTTAGTGAACGGCTTCTTGAGGGGAAAGGTATAACTCTGTGAGATGAATTAAGAGAACACAGTGCAGTTTTTCAGAAAGCATCTTTTCGGTTTTTATGTTACATATTTTCTTTTTCACCATAGCTCTCTAAGGGCTTCTAAATATCACTTTGCAAATTCCACAAGAACAGTCTTAGGGGAAGGCTTCTTGAAGGGAAAGCTGTAACACTGTGAGATGAATTAACAGAACACAAAGTAGTTTCTCAGAAAGCTTCTTTCCAGTTTTTAATGGAAGTTATTTCCTTTATTAACATAGCCTTCTATGGGTTTCCATATATCAGTTTGCAAATTTCACAAGAACAGTCTTAGCGAAGGGCTTCTTGAGGAGAAAACTGTAACTCTCTGAAATTAATTAACAGACAACAAAGCAGTTACTCAGAATTCTTCTTTCAAGTTTTTAACCGAAGATATTTCCTTTTTCACCATAGCCCTCTATGGGTTTCCAAATACCACATTTCAAGTTCCACAAGAACAGTCTTAGCGAAAGGCTATTTGAGGAGAAAGCTGTAAATCTGTAAGATGAATTAACAAGCACAAAACTGTTTCTCAGAAAGCTTCTTTCCAGTTTTTATCTTAGGATATTTCCTTTTTCACCGTAGCCCTCTATGGGCTTCCAAATATCACTTTGCAAATTCCACAAGAACCGTCTTAGAGAAAGGCTTCTTGAGGGGAAAGCTGAAACTCTGTGCGATGAATTAACCGAACACAAAACAGTTTCTCAGAAAGCCTCTTTTCAGTTTTTATCTTAGGATATTTCCTTTTTCACCATAGACCTCTATGGGCTTCCAAAAATCACTTTCAAATTCCACAAAAACAGTATTGGGGAAAGGCTTCTTGTCGGGAAAGCTGTAACTCTGTGAGATGAATTAACAAACACACAGCAGTTTCTCAGAAATCTTCTTTTCAGTTTTTAACGGAAGATATTTTCATTTTTGCCACAGCTCTCTATGGGCTTCCAAATATCACTTTGCAAATTCCACAAGAACAGTCTTAGGGAAAGATTTCTTCAGTGTAAAGCTGTAACTCTGTGAGATCATTTAAGAAAATACAAAGCAGATTCTCAGAAATCTTCTCTCAAGTTTTTAACGGAAGATATTTTCTTTTTCACCAGAGTCCTCTAAGGGCTTCCAAATATCACATTTGAAATTCCACAAGAACAGTCTTAGCGAAAGGCTTTTTGAGGAGAAAGATGTAAATCTGTAAGATGATTTAACAGACACAAAACAGTTTCTCAGAAATCTTCTTTTCAGTTTTTAATGGAAGATGTTTTCTTTTTCACGATAGCCCTCTATGGGCTTTCAAATATCACTGGGCAAATTCCACAAGAACAGCCTTAGCGAAAATCTTCATTGGGAGAAAGCTGTAACTCTGTGAGATGAATTAACAGAACACAAAGCAGTTTCTCAGAAACTTTTTTTCCAGTTTTTAATGGAAGATATTTCCTTTTCTACCATAGAACTCTATGGGCTTCCAAATATCACTTTGCAAATTCCACAAGAACAGTCTTAGTGAAAGGCTTCTTGAAAGGAAAGCTGTAACTCTGTGAGATGAATTAACAGAACCCACAGCAGTTTCTCAGAAATCTTCTTTCCAGTTTTTAACGGAAGATATTTCCTTTTTCACCATAGCCCTCTATGGGCATCCAAATATCACATTGCAAATTCCACAAGAACAGTCTTAGGGAAAGCCTTCTTGAGGGAAAAGCTGTGACTCCGTGAGATGAACTAACAGAACACAAATTAGTTTCTCAGAACGCTTCTTTTCGGTTTTTATCTTAGGATATTTCCATTTTCACCATAGCCCTGTAAGGGTTTCCAAATAAGACTTTGCAAATTCCACAACAACTGCGTTATTGAAAGGCTTCTTGAGGGGAAAGCTGTAATTCTCTGAAATGAATTCACAGAACACAAAGAAGTTTCTCAGAAAGATTCCTTTGGGTTTTTATCTTAGGATATTTGCTTTTTCAAAATAGCTCTCTATGGGCTTCTAAATCTCACGTTGCAAATTTCACAAGAGCAGTCTTCGGGAAAGGTTTCTTGAGGGAAAAGCTGTAACTCTGTGAGGTGACTTAACAGAACCCAAATCAGTTTCTCAGATATCTTATTTCCAGTTTTTAATGGAAGATATTTCCTTTTTCACCTTAAACCTCTGTGGGCTTCCAAATATCACTTTGCAAATTCCACAAGAAAAGTCTTAGCGAAAGGCTTCTTGAGGAGAAATCTGTAACTCTGTGAGATGAATTAACCGAACACAAAAGAGTTTCTCAGAAAGCTTCTTTCCCGTTTTTAAAGTAAAATATTTCCTTTTTCACCATAGCCCTCTATGGGCTTCCATATATCACTTTGCAAATTCCACAAGAACAGCCTTAGCGAAAGGCTTCTTGAGGGGAAAGCTGTAACTCTGTGAGATGAATTAACAGAACACAAAGCAGTTTCACAGAAAGCTACTTTTCAGTTTATATCTTTGGATATTTCCTTTTTCACCATAGCCCTCTATAGGCTTCCAAATATCAGTTTGCAAATTTCACAAAAACTGTCTTAGTGAACGGCTTCTTGAGGGGAAAGCTGTAACTCTGTGAGATGAACTAACAGAACACAAAGCAATTTCCCAGAAAGTTTCTTTTCAGTTTTTATCTTAGCATAATTCCATTTTCAGCTTATACCTCTATGGGCTTCCAAATATCACTTTGCATATTCCACAAGAACAGTCTTAGAGAAAGGCTTCTTGAGGGGAAAGCTAACTCTGCGAGATGAATTAACAGAAGACAAAGCAGTTTCTCAGAAAGCTTCTTTTCGGTTTTTATCTTAGGATATTTTCATTTGCACCATAGCTCTCTATGGGCTTCCAAATATCACTTTGCCAATTCCAAAAGAACAGTCTTTGCGAAAGGCTTCTTGAACGGAAAGCTGTAAATGTCTGAGATGAGTTAACAGAACAGAAAGCACTTCCTCAGAAAGCTTCTTTTCAGTTTTTATCTTAGGATATTTCCTTTTTCTCCATAGTGCTCCAAGGGCTTCCAAATATCACTTTGAAAATTCCACAAGAACAGTGGTAGCGAAAGGTTTCATGAGGGGAAAGCTGTAACTCTATGAGATGAATTAACAGAACACAAAGCATTTTCTCAGAAGACTTCTTTCCATTTTTTAACTGAAGATATTTCCTTTTTCACCATAGACCTCTTTGGGCTTTCAAATATCACATTGCAAATTCCACAAGAACAGTCTTAGCGAAAGGCTTCTTGTGGAGAAAGCTGTAATTCTGTGAGATGAATTAACAGAACACAAAGCAGTCTTTCAGAAATCTTCTTTCCAGTTTTTAACTGAAGATATTTCCTTTTTCAGAATGGCCGTTTATGGGCTTCCAAATATCACTTTGCAAATTCCACACAACAGTCTTAGCGAAAGGCTTCTTGAGGAAAAGCTGTAACTCTCTGAGATGAATTTAAAAAAACACATAGCAGTTTCTTAGAAAGATTCTTTCCAGTTTTTAACGGAAGATATATCCTTTTTCACCATCGCCCTCTAAGGGCTTCGAAATACCACTTTGCAAATTCCACAAGAACAGTCTTAGAGAAAAGTTTCTTAAGGGGAAAGCTGTAACTCTGTGAGATGAATTAACAGAACACAAAGCAGTTTCTCAGTAAGATTCCTTTGGGTTTTTATTTTAGTATATTTCCTTTTTCACCATAGCTCTCTATGGGCTTCCAAATATCACCTTGCAAATTCCACAAGAACAGTCTTAGGGAAAGGCTTCTTGAGGGGAAAGCTGTAACTCTGTGAGATGAATTAACAGAACC
Organism: Chlorocebus sabaeus; assembly: GCF_047675955.1. Classification (NCBI taxonomy): domain Eukaryota; kingdom Metazoa; phylum Chordata; class Mammalia; order Primates; family Cercopithecidae; genus Chlorocebus; species Chlorocebus sabaeus. Next base: position 108,169 of record NW_027326891.1, on the reverse strand, counting down.
CAAAGCAGTCTCTGAGAAATCTTCTTTCCAGTTTTTAACGGAAGATATTTCCTTTTTCACCTTAGCCCTCTGTGGGCTTCCAAATATCACTTTGCAAATTCCCCCACAAGACAGTTTCTCAGAAAGTTTCTTTCCAGTTTTTAAAGGAAGATATTTCCTTTTTCACCGTATCCCTCTATGGGCTTCCAAATATCACGATGCAAATTCCACAAGAACAACCTCAGTGAAAGGCTTCTTGAGGGGAAAGCTGTAACTCTCTGAGATGAATTAACAGAACACAAAAACAGTTTCCCAGAAAGCTTCTTTTCAGTTTTCATCTTAGGATATTTCCATTTTCACCTTAGACCTCGATGGGCTTCCAAATATCACTTTACAAATTCCACAAGAACAGTCTTAGCAAAAGGCTTCTTGGGGGGAAAGCTGTAACACTGTGAGATGAATTAACACAACATGAAGCAGTTTCTCAGAAAATTTCTTTTCGGTTTTTATCTTAGGATATTACCATTTGCACCATAGCCCCTATGAGCTTCCAAACATCTCTTTGCAATTTCCACAGGCACAGTCTTAGAGAAAGACTTCTTGAGGGGAAAGCTGTACCTCTCTGAGATGAATTAACAGAACAGAAAGCAGTTCCTCAGAAAGCTTCTTTTCAGTTTTTATCTTAGGATATTTCCTTTTTCACCATAGCCTTCTAATGTCTTCCAAATATCCCTTTGCAAATTCCACAAGAACACTCTTACCGAAAGGCTTCTTGAGGGGAATGCTGTAACTCTGTGAGATGAATTAACAGAACACAAAGCAGTTTCTCAGAAAGCTTCTTTCCAGTTTTTAACTGAAGCTATTTCCTTTTTCACCAAACCCCTCCATGGGCTTCCCCATGTCACTTTGCAAATTCCACAAGAACCGCCATCGCGATAGTCTTCTTGAGGAGAAAGCTGTAACCCTGTGAGATAAATTGACAGAACACAAAGCAGTTTCTCAGAAAGCTTCTTTTCAGTTTTTATCTTAGGATATCTCCTTTTTCACCATAGCCCTCTGTGGGCTTCCAAATATCACTTTGCAAATTCCACAAGAACAGTCTTAGGGAAAGGCTTCATGAGGGGAAAGCTGTAAATCTCTGAGATGAATTAACAGAACACAAAGTAGTTTCTCAGAAATCTTCTTTCCAGATTTTAATGGCAGATTCTTCCTTTTTCACCATAGCCCCCGATGGGGTTCCAAATATCACTTTTCAAACTCCACAAGATAAGACTTAGCTAAAGGTTTCTTGAGGAGAAATTTGTAACACTGTGAGATGAATTAACAGAACACAAAGCAGTTTCTCAGAAAGCTTCTTTTCAGTTTTTATCTTAGGATATTTCCATTTTCACCATAGCCCTCTATGGTTTTCGAAATGTCACATTGCAAACTGCACAAGAGCAGTCTTAGCAAAAGTCTTCTTGAGGGGAAAGATGTAACTCTGTGAGATGAATTAACAGAATACAAAGCAGTTTCTCAGAAATCTTCTTTCCAGTTTTTAAAAGAAGCTATTTCCTTTTTCACCATAGTCCTCTATGGGCTTCCAAATATCACTCTGCAAATTCCACAAGAGAAGCCTTAGCGAATGGCTTCTTGAGGGGAAAGCTGTAATTGTGTGAGATGAATTAAGAGAATACAAATCAGTCTCTCAGAAAGCTTCTTTCCATTTTTTAACTGAAGATATTTCCTTTTTCACCATGGCCCTTTATGGGCTTCCAAATATCACTTTGCAAATTCCACAAGAACAGTCTTAGCGAAAGGCTTCTTGAGGGGAAAGCCGTAACTCTGTGAGATTAATTAATGGAACACAAAGCTGTCTCTCAGAAAGCTTCTTTCCAGCTTTTTAAGGAAGATATTTCCTTTTTCACCATAGCTCTCTATGTGCTTCCAAATATCTCTTTGCAAATTCCACAAGAACATTCTTAGGGAAAGGCTTCTTGAGGGGAACGCTGTAACTCTGTGACATGAATTAACAGAACACAAGGCAGTTTCTCAGAAAGATTCTTTACAGTTTTTAATGGAAGATATTTTCTTTTTCACCATAGCCCTCTATGGGCTTCCAAATATTACTTTCCAAATTTCACAAGAACAGTCTTAGTGAACGGCTTCCTGAGGGGAAAGCAGTAACTCTGTGAGATGAACTACCAGAACACTAAGCAGTTTCTCAGAAAGTTTCTTTTCAGTTTTTATCTTAGTATATTTCCTTTTTCACCATAGCCCCTATGAGCTTCCAAACATCTCTTTGCAATTTTCACAAGATCAGTCTTAGAGAAAGACTTCTTGAGGGGAAAGCTGTACCTCTCTGAGATGAATTAACAGGACACAAAGCAGTTTCTCAGACAGCTTCTTTTCTTTATCTTAGGATATTTCCTTTTTCACCGTAGCCTTCTAAGGTCTTCCAAATATCCCTTTGCAAATTCCACAAGAACCCTCTTACCGAAAGGCTTCTTGAGGGGAAAGCTGTAACTCTGTGAGATGAATTAACAGAACACAAAGCAGTTTCTCAGAAAGCTTCTTTTCACTTTTTTTTAATATTACATGCTTAATTTATTTTTTATTTATAAAATTTTGTGTAACAATCACTCATGAAATATCAGAATTCTTATTACTTAGTACATAAAGAATATTCAACAAATATTGTTGCAGTAGAAAGCTAGTCAAGTATGAGCAGGGCAGTAGAGGGCTGCCCTCTTCCACACACCAAATGTGTTGGGGGACCCTCAGGTGATGGTCAAGGGGTTGTTAACTGTTTCTCTAAAGTAGTAATTGGTCATACCTGGTGTCAAGGAAAGGCCGGCTTCTAATAGAAAACACCTGAAACTGATCAGCAACTTCCCAATGAGCTCTCAGGAGTGAGGAGAAGTAAGGCAAGATCCCGGAAGTATGCCAATGTATAAAACCCCAAATCAAGAAGTCAAGCTGTGCACTTGGCTTCTCAAGTCTCCCACTTGGCCCTCTTCCAGGTTGTACTTCCCTTCTTTTCCTTTCTGTTTTAAAGCCTCTTAATAATCCTTCACTCCTGCTCTGAGAATTACCTCTGTCTCACTTTCTGCCTTATGCCCCTTAGTGGAATTCCTTCTGAGGAAGCAAGAATGGAGGGTGCTGCAAACCTATACAGATTCGCTGCCAATGTCTCCAGAACTCGGATGTCTTCCACAGGTAATAACATTGCTTTCAATATTTTTCATAATTATATCATGCTAAAAAACTAAGTATAACAGTGTCAAATACAAATACAATTAAAGCTTTTTGAATTCTATTTTACTTTACAAGTTTTTTTAAATCAAGTATGATTGTTCCTGGTGCCATTAAATTATAATTCTTTTCATATTTATATTTAATCATTTTATATAGAATTATTTTATATTTCTAGTACTTATTATTCTAGTATATCTCTTTTAGGCTTACTTTATGTCTCACTTTTATAAAAATAAGAAAAATATATATTTGATACATTACAATAACTTAGCAAAATGCTCAGGTATAATGCTCTTTAAAAATTAATATGCCATATTTATATAATAATGCTATAATTTTCTCATAAAATAATAAATCTTTTTAATGTTTGAAATTATAGGATAAGTGGTCTTTAATTTATTCCCCTTATTTGAATTTTCAGTAGTGAATATGTTCTTTCAAAAATATTTTTATGATAAATTCCAAATGCATACAATAGTGGATTACCTCTAGGTACTCATCATTCATTTCACCAACATCAACACTTGTCCAATTCCTTTTATCTTCACTCACTTCTCCCCATTTCCCCCAACCGCATTCCTGCCACAACTGCTGACTCAAACCGTTCAAAGGATTGTTTGGTCAATCCTTTTGTAACAATTTAGTTATGTGCTTTTCCTAAAAAATAAGTGGAAGATTATTTTTTATTTTTTATTTTTTAAAATTTTTTATTACAATTTTGTGGGTATATAGTAGATGTATGTATTTATGGGGTGCATGAGATGTTCTGATTCAGGCATGCAATGAATAATAATCAAATCATGTAAAATGGGGTATCCATTGTCTCAAGCATTTATCCTTTGTGTTACAAGCAATCCAATTAGACTCTTTTAGTTATTTTAAAATGCACAGTTAAATTATTCCTGACTATAGTCGCCTTGTTGTGCTATCAAATACTAGATCTTATTTATTCTTTCTGTTTTTTTGTACCCATTAACCATCTCCAGCTTTGCCTCAAACCCCCACTACCCTTCCCAGCCTCTGGTAACCATGCTTCTACTCTCTATCTCCATGAGTTCAATTCTTTTGATTTTTAGATCTCACAAATAAGTGAGAACATGAAATTAGAATTATTATTAAACAGATCTCAAAATGTGACTTAGTTGCGTATCTTCTCCTCCTCTCCCTGTATCAACCTGTTTCAGCCTGGAAGCCTCTACTGGGAAGGAGGGATGTGGTTGGTTGCTTCTTTTTTATATATATATATATTTTAAGTTCTAGGGTACATGTGCATAACGTGCAGGTTTTTTACATATGTATACTTGTGCCCTGTTGCTGTGCTGCACCCATCAACTCGTCAGCACCCATCAACTCGTCATTTACATCAAGTATAACTCCCAATGCAATCCCTCTCCCTTCCCCCTCCCCATGATAGGCCCCGGTGTGTGATGTTCCCCTTCCCGAGTCCAAGTGACCTCATTGTTCAGTTCCCACCTATGAGTGAGAACATGCGGTGTTTGGTTTTCTGTTCTTGTGATAGTTTGCTAAGAATGATGGTTTCCAGCTGCATCCATGTCCCTACAAAGGACACAAACTCATCCTTTTTTATGGCTGCATAGTATGCCATGCTGTATATGTGCCACATTTTCTTAATCCAGTCTGTCACTGATGGACATTTGGGTTGATTCAGTCTTTGCTATTGTGAATAGTGCCGCAATAAACATACGTGTGCATGTGTCTTTATAGCAGCATGATTTATAATCCTTTGGGTATATACCCAGTAATGGGATGGCTGGGTCATATGGTACGTCTAGTTCTAGATCCTTGAGGAATCGCCATACTGTTTTCCATAATGATTGAACTAGTTTACAATCCCACCAACAGTGTAAAAGTGTTCCTATTTCTCCACATCCTCTCCAGCACCTGTTGTTTCCTGACTTCTTAATGATCACCATTCTAACCGGTGTGAGATGGTATCTCATTGTGGTTTTGATTTGCATTTCTCTGATGGCCAGTGATGATGAGCATTTTTTCATGTGTCTGTTGGCTGTATGAATGTCTTCTTTTGAGAAATGTCTGTTCATATCCTTTGCCCACTTTTTGATGGGGTTGTTTGGTTTTTTTCTTGTAAATTTGTTTGAGGTCTTTGTAGGTTCTGGATATTAGCCTTTGTCAGATGAGTAGATTGCAAAAATTTTCTCCCATTCTGTAGGTTGCCTGTTCACTCTGATGGTAGTTTCTTTTGCTGTGCAGAAGCTCTTTAGTTTAATGAGATCCCATTTGTCAATTTTGGCTTTTGCTGCCGTTGCTTTTGGTGTTATAGACATGAAGTCTTTGCCCATGCCTATGTCCTGAATGGTACTACCTAGGTTTTCCTCTAGGGTTTTTATGGTATTAGGTCTAACCTTTAAGTCTCTAATCCATCTTGAATTAATTTTCGTATAAGGAGTAAGGAAAGGATCCAGTTTCAGCTTTCTGCTTATGGCTAGCCAATTTTCCCAGCACCATTTATTAAATAGGGAATCCTTTCCCCATTTCTTGTTTCTCTCAGGTTTGTCAAAGATCAGATGGCTGTAGATGTGTGGTATTGTTTCTGAGGACTCTGTTCTGTTCCATTGGTCTATATCTCTGTTTTGGTACCAGTACCATGCTGTTTTGGTGACTGTAGCCTTGTAGTATAGTTTGAAGTCAGGTAGCGAGATGCCTCCAGCTTTGTTCTTTTGACACAGGATTGTCTTGGAAATGCGGGCTCTTTTTTGGTTCCATATGAACTTTAAAGCAGTTTTTTCCAATTCTGTGAAGAAACTCATTGGTAGCTTGATGGGGATGGCATTGAATCTATAAATAACCTTGGGCAGTATGGCCATTTTCACAATATTGATTCTTCCTATCCATGAGCATGGAATGTTCTTCCATTTGTTTGTGTCCTCTTTTATTTCATTGAGCAGTGGTTTGTAGTTCTCCTTGAAGAGGTCCTTTACATCCCTTGTAAGTTGGATTCCTAGGTGTTTTATTCTCTTTGAAACAATTGTGAATGGAAGTTCATTCATGATTTGGCTCTCTGTTTGTCTGTTACTGGTGTATACGAATACTTGGGATTTTTGCACATTAATTTTGTATCCTGAGACTTTGCTGAAGTTGCTCATCAGCTTAAGGAGATTTCGGGCTGAGACAATGGGATTTTCTAAATATACAATCATGTCATCTGCAAAGAGGGACAATTTGACTTCTTTTCCTAAGTGAATCCCCTTGATTTCTTTCTCTTGCCTGATTGCCCTAGCCATTACTTCCAACTCTATGTTGAATAGGAGTGGTGAGAGAGGGCATCCCTGTCTTGTGCCAGTTTTCAAAGGGAATTTTTCCAGTTTTTGCCCATTCAGTATGATATTGGCTGTGGGTTTGTCATAAATAGCTCTTATGATTTTGAGGTACATTCCATCAATACCGAATTTATTCAGCGTTTTTAGCATGAAGGGCTGTTGAATTTTGTCAAAAGCCTTTTCTGCATCGATTGAGATAATGATGTGGTTCTTGTCTTTGGTTCTGTTTATATGCTGGATTATGTTTATTGATTTGCGAATGTTGAACCAGCCTTGCATCCCAGGGATGAAGCCCACTTGATCATGGTGGATAAGCTTTTTGATGTGCTGTTGAATCCGGTTTGCCCGTATTTTATTGAGGATTTTTGCATCGATGTTCATCAGGGATATTGGTCTAAAATTCTCTTTTTTTGTTGTGTCTCTGCCAGGCTTTGGTATCAGGATGATGTTGGCCTCATAAGATGAGTTAGGGAGGATTCCCTGTTTTTCTATTGATTGGAATAGTTTCAGAAGGAATGGTACCAGCTCCTCCTTGTACCTCTGGTAGAATTCAGCTGTGAATCCATCTGATCCTGGACTTTTTTTCGTTGGTAGGCTATTAATTATTGCCTCAATTTCAGAGCCTGCTATTGGTCTATTCAGGGATTCAACTTCTTCCTGATTTAGTCTTGGAAGAGTGTAAGTGTCCAGGAAATTATCCATTTCTTCTAGATTTTCTAGTTTATTTGCGTAGAGGTGTTTATAGTATTCTCTAATGGTAGTTTGTATTTCTGTGGGGTCGGTGGTGATAACACCTTTATCATTTTTTATAGCCTCTATTTGATTCTTCTCCCTTTTCTTCTTTATTAGTCTTGCTAGCGGTCTGTCAATTTTGTTGATCTTTTCAAAAAACCAACTCCTGGATTCATTGATTTTTTGGAGGGATTTTTGTGTCTCTATCTCCTTCAGTTCTGCTCTGATCTTAGTTATTTCTTGCCTTCTGCTAGCTTTTGAATGAGTTTGCTCTTGCTTCTCTAGTTCTTTTAAGTGTGATGTTAGAGTGTCAATTTTAGATCTTTCCTGCTTTCTCTTGTGGGCATTTAGTGCTATAAATTTCCCTCTACACACTGCATTAAATGTGTCCCAGAGATTCTGGTATGTTGTATCTTTGTTCTCATTGGTTTCAAAGAACATCTTTATTTCTGCCTTCATTTCGTCATGTACCCAGTAGTCATTCAGGAGCAGGTTGTTCAGTTTCCATGTAGTTGAGCGGTTTGGATTGAGTTTCTTAGTCCTGAGTTCTAGTTTGATTGCAGTGTGGTCTGAGAGACAGTTTGTTACCATTTCTGTTCTTGTACATTTACTGAGGAGTGCTTTACTTCCAACTATGTGGTCAATTTTGGAATAAGTGCGATGTGGTGCTGAGAAGAATGTATATTCTGTTGATTTGGGGTGTAGAGTTCTATAGATGTCTATTAGGTCTGCTTGCTGCAGAGATGAGTTCAATTCCTGGATATCCTTGTTAATTTTCTGTCTCGTTGATCTGTCTAATGTTGACAGTGGACTGTTGAAGTCTCCCATTATTATTGTATGGGAGTCTAAGTCTCTTTGTAAGGCTCTAAGGACTTGCTTTATGAATCTGGGTGCTCCTGTATTGGGTGCATATATATTTAGGATAGTTAGCTCTTCCTGTTGAATTGATCCCTTTACCATTATGTAATGGCCTTCTTTGTCTCTTTTGATCTTTGATGGTTTAAAGTCTGTTTTATCCGAAACTAATATTGCAACCCCTGCTTTTTTTGTTCTCTATTTGCTTGGTAAATCTTTCTCCATCCCTTTATTTTGAGCCTATGTATGTCTCTGCGTGTGAGATGGGTCTCCTGAATACAGCAGACTGATGGGTCTTGACTCTTTATCCAGTTTGCCAGTCTGTGTCTTTTAATTGGAGCATTTAGTCCATTTACATTTAAGGTTAAGATTGTTATGTGTGAACTTGATCCTACCATTATGATATTAACTGGTTATTTTGCTCGTTAGTTGATGCAGTTTCTTCCTAGCCTTGATGGTCTTTACATTTTGGCATGTTTTTGCAATGGCTGGTACCGGTTGTTCCTTTCCATGTTTAGTGCTTCCTTCAGGGTCTCTTGTAAGGCAGGCCTAGTGGTGACAAAATCTCTAAGCATTTGCTTATCTGTAAAGGATTTTATTTCTCCTTCACTTATGAAACTTAGTTTGGATGGATATGACATTCTGGGTTGAAAATTCTTTTCTATAAGAATGTTGAATATTGGCCCCCACTGTCTTCTGGCTTGTAGAGTTTCTGCCGAGAGATCTGCTGTTAGTCTGATGGGCTTCCCTTTGTGGGTAACCCGACCTTTCTCTCTGCCTGCCCTTAAGATTTTTTTCTTCATTTCAACTTTGGTGAATCTGGCAATTATGTGTCCTGGAGTTGCTCTTCTCGAGGAGTATCTTTGTGTTGTTCTCTGTATTTCCTGGATTTGAATGTTGGCCTGCCCTACTAGGTTGGGGAAGTTCTCCTGGATGATATACTGAAGACTGTTTTCCAACTTGGTTCCATTTTCCCCCTCACTTTCAGGCACCCCAATCAGACGTAGATTTGGTATTTTTACATAATCCCATACTTCTTGCAGGCTTTGTTCATTTCTTTTTTTCTTTTTTCTTTTGATTTCTCTTCTCACTTCATTTCGTTCATTTGATCCTTAATCACTGATACTCTTTCTTCCAGTTGATCGAGTCGGTTACTGAAGCTTGTGCATTTGTCACGTATTTCTCCTGGCATGGTTTTCATCTCTTTCATTTCGTTTATGACCTTCTCTGCATTAATTATTCTAGCCATCAATTCTTCCACTTTTTTTTTCAAGACTTTTAGTTTCTTTGCGCTGGGTACGTAATTCCTCCTTTAGCTCTGAGAAGTTTGATGGACTGAAGCCTTCTTCTATCATCTCGTCAAAGTCATTCCCCGTCCAGCTTTGATCCGTTGCTGGCGATGAGCTGCGCTCCTTTGCCGGAAGAGATGCGCTCTTATTTTTTGAATTTCCAGGTTTTCTGCCCTGCTATTTCCCCATCTTTGTGGCTTTATCTGCCTCTGGTTTTTAAAGGAAGATATTTCCTTTTTCACCACAGCCCTCTATGGGCTTCCAAATATCACTTTGCAAATTTCACAAGAACAATCTTAGTGAATGGCTTCTTGAGGGGAAAGCTGTAACTCTGTGAGATGAATTAACAGAACACAAAGCAGTTTCTCAGAAATCTTGTTTCCAGTTTTTAATGAAAGATATTTCCTTTTTCACCATAGCCCCCATGGGCTTCGAAATACCACTTTTCAAATTCCACAAGAACAGTCTTAGCGAAAGGCTTCTTGAGGAGAAAGGTGTAACTCTGTGAGATGAATTACCAGAACACAAAGCAGTTTCTCAGAAAGCTTCTTTTTGGTTTTTATCTCAGGATATTTCCATTTTCACCGTAGCCCTCTATGGGCTTCCAAATATCACTTTGCAAATTCCACAAGAACAGTCTTAGCGAAAGGCATCTTGAGGGGAAAGCTGTAAATCTGTGAGATGAATTAACAGAACACAAAGCAGTTTCTAAAAAACATTCTTTCCAGTTCTTAATGGAAGATATTTCCTTTTTCATCATAGCCCTCTAGGGGCTTCCAAATATCACCTTGAAAATTCCACAGGAACAATCTTAGTGAACGGCTTCTTGAGGAGAAAGCTATACATCTGTGTGATGAATTAAGAGAACATAATGCAGTTTGTCAGAAAGGTTCTTTTCGGTTTTTATCTTAAAATATTTCCTTTTTGCCATAACCCTCAATGGGCTTCTAAAATCACTTTGCAAATTCCACAAGAAGAGTCTTAGCGAAAGGCTTCTTGAGGGAAAAGCAGTAATCAGAAAGCTTCTTTCGAGTTTTTAACTGAAGATATTTCCTTTTACACCATAGCCCTCTAAGGACTTCCAAATACCAGTTTGCAAATTGCAAAAGAACAGTCTTAGCGAAAGGTTTCTTGAGGAGAAAGCTGTAACTCTGTGAGATGAATTAACAGAACACAAAGCAGTTTCTCAGAAAGCTTCTTTCCAGTATTTAACTGAAGATATTTCCTTTTCCACCATAGCCCTCGATGGGCTTCCAAATACCACTTTGCAAAATCCACAAGAACAGCCTTAGCAAAGGGCTTCTTGAGGGGAAAGCTGTAACTCTGTGAAATGAATTAACAGAACGCAAAGCAGTTTCTCAGAAAGCTTCTTTGCAGTTTTTATGTTAGGATATTTCCTTTTTCACCATAGACCTCTATGGGCTTCCAAATATCACTTTGCAAATTACACAAGAACAGTCTTAGCGAAAGGCTTCTTGAGAGGAAAGCTGTAACTCTGTGAGATGAATTAACAGAACACAAAGCAGTTTCTCCGAAAGCTTATTTTCAGTTTTTATCTTAGGCTATTTCATTTTTCACCATAGACCTCTACGGGCTTCTAAATATCACTTTCCAAATTCCACAAGAACAGTCTTAGGGAATGGCTTCTTAAGGGGAAAGCTGTAACTCTGTGAGATGAATTAACAGAACACAAAGCAGTTTCTCAGAAAGCTTCTATCCAGTTTTTAACTGAAGATATTTCCTTTTTCCCCATAGCCCTCTATGAACTTCCAAATATCACTTTGCATACTCCACAAGAACAGTCTTAGTGATCGACTTCTTGAGGGGAAAGCTATAACTCCGTGAGATGAGTTAAGAGGACACAATGCAGATTCTCAGAAGGTTTCTTTTCGGTTTTTGTCGTAGGATATTTCCTTTTTCAACATAGCCCTCTAAGTTCTTCCAAATACCACTTTGCAAATTCCACAAGAACATTCTTAATGAATGGATTCTCGAATGGAAAGCTGTAACTCTGTGAGATGAAATAACAGAACACAAAGCAGTTTCCCAGAAAGCTTCTTTCCGATTTTTAATGGAAGATATTTCCTTTTTCACCATAGCCCTCTAAGGTTTCTAAATATCACTTTCCAAATTCCACAAGAAGAGTCTTAGCGAAAGGATTCTTGAGGGGAAAGATGTAAATCTGTGAGATAAATTAATAATACACAAAGCAGTTTCTCAGAAAGCTTATTTCCAGTTTTTAACTGAAGATATTTCATTTTATAACACAGCCCTCTATGAGCTTCCAAATATCACTTTGCAAATTCCACAAGAACAGTCTTAGCGAAAGTCTTCTTGAGGAGAAAGCTGTAACTCTGTGAGAGGAATTAACAGGACACAAAGCACTTTCTCAGAAAGCTTCTTTCCAAATTTATAACGGAAGATATTTCCTTATTCACCATAGCCCTCTATGACTTTCTAAATACCACTTTACAAATGACACAAGAAGAGTCCTAGCGAAAGACTTCTTGAGGGGAAAGCTGTAATTCTGTGAGATGAATTAACAGAACAAAATGCAGTTTCTCAGAAAGCTTCTTTCCAGTTTTCAACAGAAGATGTTTCCTTTTTAACCATAGCCCTATAGGGGCTTCTAAATATCACTTTCCAAATTCCACAAGAACAGACTTAGTAAAGTTCTCCTTGATGGGAAAGCTGTAACTCTGTGAGATGAATTAACAGAACACAAAGCAGTTTCTCAGAAAGCTTCTTTCCAGTTTTTAACGGAAGATATTTCCTTTTTCACCAAAGCCCGCTATGGGCTTCCATATATCACTTTTAAAATTCCACAAGAACAGTCTTAGCGAAAGGCTTCTAGAGGAGAAACCTGTAACTCTGTGAGATGAATTAACAGAACAAAAAGCATTTTTTCAAAAAGCTTCTTTCCAGTTTTTAACGGAGGATATTTCCTTTTTTACCATAGCCCTCTATGGGCTTCTAAATATCACGTTCTAAATTCCACAAGAACAGTCTTAGCAAAAGGCTTCTTGAGGGGAAAGCTATGGCTCTGTGAGATGAATTAACAGAACACAAAGCAGTTTCTCAGAAAGCTTATTTTCAGTTTTTATCTTAGGCTATTTCCTTTTTCATCGTAGACCACTGTAGGCTTCTAAATATCACTTTCCAAATTCCACAAGAACAGTCTAAGGGTAAGGCTTCTTGACGGGAAAGCTGTAACTCTGTGAGACGAATTAACAGAACACAAGGCAGTTTCTCAGAAATCTTCGTTCTAGTTTTTAACGGCAGTTATTTCCTTTTTCACTATAGTCGTCTAAGGTCTTCCAAATATCACTTTGCAAATTTCACAAGAACAGTCTTAGCGAAAGGCGTCTTGGGGGAATGCTGTAACTCTGTGTGATGAATTAACAGAACACAATGCAGTTTCCCAGAAAGCTTCTTTCCACTTTTTAATGGAAGATATTTCCTTTTTCACCATAGCCCTCTATGGGCTTCCAATTATCACTTTGCAAATTCCACAAGAACAGTCTTAGCAAAAGGCTTCTTGAGGCGAAAGCTGTAACACTGTGAGATGAATTAATAGAACACAAAGCAGTTCCTCAGAAAGCTTCTTTCCAGTTTTTAACGGAAGATATTTCCTTTTTCACCAAAGCCCTCTATGGGCTTCCAAATATCACTTTGCAAATTCCACAAGAACAGCCTTAGTGAAAGACTTCTCGAGGGGAAAGCTGTAACTCTGTGAGATGAATTAACAAAACACAAAGAAGTTTCTCAGAAAGCTTCTTTCCAGTTTTTAACTGAAGATATTTCCTTTTTCACCATAGCCCTCTACGGGCTTCCAAATATCACTTTGCAAATTGCACAAGAACAGTCTTAGCGAAACGCTTCTTGAGGGGAAAGCTGTAACTCTGTGAGATGAATTAACAGAACACAAAGCAGTTTGTCAGAAAGCTTCTTTCCAGTTTTTAACGGAGGATATTTCCTTTTTCACCATAGCCCTCTATGGGCTTCTAAATATCACGTTCTAAATTGCACAAGAACAGTCTTAGTGAAAGGCTCCTTGAGAGGAAAGCTGTGACTCTGTGAGATGAATTAAGAGAACACAAATCAGTTTTTCAGAAAGATTATTTTCAGTTTTTATCTTAGGCTATTTCCTTTTTCACCGTAGACCTCTGTAGGCTTCTAAATATCACTTTCCAAATTCGAAAAGAACAGTCTTAGGGAAAGGCTTCGTTAGGGGAAAGCTGTAATTTTGTGAGATGAATTAACAGAACACAACGCAGTGTCTCAGAAAGCTTCTTTCCCGTTTTAAACCGAAGATATTTCCTTTTCACCATAGCTCTCTATGGCCTTCGAAATGTCACTTTGCAAATTCCACAAGAACAGTCATAGCAAAATGCTTCCTCAGGGGAATGCTGTAACTCTGTGGGATGAATTCACAGATCAGAAAGCTGTTTCTCAGAAAGCTTCTTTCTCACATTTATGGCGGATATTTCCTTTGGCCCTATAGTCTTCAAAGGGAACCGAATTATCCCTTCTCAGATTCCACAGAAATAAGGTTAGCAAACAGCTCTACGACATGTAGCTCTCACTCAGTGAGTGGAAGTCACATATCACAAAGCACTTTCACAAAAATTTCTTTTCAGTTTTTATCTTAGGATATTTCCTTTTTCACCATAACCCACTATGGGCTTACAAATACCACTATGCAAATTCCACAAGAACAGACTTACCGAAAGGCTTCTTAAGGGGAAAGCTGTAACTCTGTGAGGTGAATTAACAGAACACAAAGCAGTTTCTCAGAAAGCTTCTTTTCAGCTTTTATCTTAGGATATTTCCTTTTTCACCATAGCCCTGTAAGGGCTTACAAATATCACTATGAGTATTACACAAGAAGAGTCTTAGCAAAAGTCTTTTTGAGGGTAAAGCTGTAACTCTTTGAGATGAATTAACAGAACACAAAGCAGTTTCTTAGAAAGCTTCTTTCCATTTTTTAACTGAACATATTTCCCTTTTCACCACAGCCGTCTATGGGCTTCCAAATATCACTTTGCAAATTCAAAAAGAACAGTCCTAGCGAAAGGCTTCTGGAGTGGAATGCTGTAACTCTGTGAGATGAATTCACAGATCTCAGAGAAGTTTCTCAAAAAGCTTCTTTCTCACTTTTAGCGGCAGATATTTCCTTTGGCCCTATAGTCTTCAAAGGGAACCAAAATAACAGTTCTCCGATTCCATAGAAATAAGGCTATCAAACAGCTCTAGGAAATACAGCTGTAACTCAGTGAGTGGAAGTCACATAATACTAAACCGTTTCTCAGAGAGCCTCTTTCAGTTTTTATCTGAAGCTATATCCTTTTTCACCGTAGCCCTCTATGGGCTTCAAAATATCACTTTTTAAATACAACAAGAACAGTCTTAGCAAAAGACTTCTAGAGGGGAAAGCTGTAACTCTGTTAGGTGAATTAACAGAACACAAAGCAGTTTCTCAGGAATGTTCTTTACAGTTTTTATCTGAAGATATTTCATTTTCACCATAGCGCTCTATGGGCTTCCAAATATCACATTTCAAATTCCACAAGAACAATCTTAGCGAAAGACTACTTGAGGGGAAAGCTGTAAGTCTGTGAGATGAATTAAAAGAACACAAAGCAGTTTCTCAGAAAGCTTCTTTCCATTTTTTATCTGAGGATATTTCGTTTTCACCATAGCCGTCTATTGGCTTCCAAATATCATTTTTCAAATTGCGCAAGAATAATCTTAGCGAATGGCTTCTTGAGGGGAAAGCTGTAACTCTGTGAAATGAATTCGCAGATCACAAAGAAGTTTCTCAGAAAGCTTCTTTCTAACTTTTAGCAGCGGATATTTCCTTTGGCCCTACAGTCTTCAAAGGGATCCGAAATAACAGTTCTCAGATTCCACAGAAATAAGGCTGCCAAACAGCTCTACGAAATACAGCTTTAACTCAGTGAGTGGAAGTCATATATCACAAAGAAGTTTCTCAGAAAGCTTCTTTTCAGTTTTTAACTGAAGATATATCCTTTTTCACTATAGGTCACAATGAGCTTCCAAATATCACTTTGCATATTCCACAAGAACTGTCTTAGTGAAAGGCTTCTTGAGGGGAAACCTGTAACTCTGTGAGATGAATTAACAAAACACAAAGCAGATTCTCAGAAAGGTTCTTTTCAGTTTTTATCTTAGGATATTTACTTTTTCACCATCGACTTCTATGGGCTTACAAATATCACTTTGCAAATTCCAAAAAAACATTCTTAGCGAAAGGCTTCTAGAGGGGAAAGCTGAACTCTGTGAGGTGAATTAACAGAATACAAAGCAGTTTCTCAGAAAGCTTCTTTCCAGTTTTTAACTGAAGGTAGTTCCTTTTTCACCATAGCCCTCTACGGGCTTTCAAATATCACTTTGCAAATTCCACAAGAACAGTCTTAGTGAACGGCTTCTTGAGGGGAAAGCTGAAACTCTGTCAGATGAATTAACAGAACACAAAACAGTTTCTTCAAAAGCTTCTTTCCAGTTTTTATCCGAGGACATTTCCTTTTACACCATAGCCCTCTCACGGCTTCCAAATATCACTTTGCAAATTCCACAAGAACCATCTTAGCGAAAGACTTCTGGAGGGGAAAGCTGTAACTCTGCGAGATGAATTAACAGAACACAAAGCAGTTTCTCAGAAAGCTTCTTTCCAGTTTTTAATTGAAGATATTTCCTTCTTCACCATATCCCTCCATGGGCTTACAAATATCACAATGCAAATTCCACAAGAACATTCTTAGCGAAATGCTTCTTGAGGGGAAAGCTGTAACTCTGTGACATGAATTAACAGAACTCAAAGCAGTTTCTCAGAAAGCTTCTTTCCAGTTTTTATGTGGGGAAATTTCCTTTTTAACCATACCCCTCCATGGGCTTCCAAATATCACTTTGTAAACTCCAGAAGAACAGTCTTAGCGAAAGGATTCTTGATAGGAAAGCTGTAACTCTGTGTATGAATTAACAGAACACAAAGCAGTTTCTAAGAAAGCTTCTCTCCAGTTTTTAACTGAAGATATTTCCTCTTTCACCATAGCGCTCTATGGGCTTCCAAATATCTCTTTGGAAATTCCACAAGAACAGTCTTAGTGAAGGGCTTCTTGAGGGTAGAGCTGTAATACTGTGAGATGAATTAACAGAACACAAAGCAGTTTCTGAAAAAGCTTCTTTTCAGTTTTCATCTTAGGCGATTCCCTTTTTCACCATAGCCCTCGAGGGGTTCCAAATATCACTTCTCAAATCCCACAAGAATTGTCTTAGGGAAAGGCTTCTTGTGGGGAAAGCTGTAACTCTGTGAGGTGAACTCACAGATCACAAAGGAGTTTCTCAGAAAGCTTCTTTCTCACTTTCAGCAGCGGATATTTCCTTTGGCCCTATAGTCTTCAAAATGATCCGAAATAACAGTTCTCAGATTCCACAGAAATTAGGCTAGCAAACAGCTCTACGAAATAGAGCTGTAACTCAGTGAGTGGAAGACATATATCAAAAAGCAGTTTCTCGGAAACCTTCTTTTCAGTTTTTAACTGAAGATATATCTTTTTTCACCATAGCCCTCTTATGGCTTCCAAATATCACTTTGCAAATTCCAGAAGAACACTCTTATCGAAAGGCTTCTTGAGGGAAAAGCTGTAGCTGTGTGAGATGCATTAACAGAACACAAAGCGGTTTCGCAGAAAGATTCTTTCCAGTTTTTATGTTAGGATATATCCTTTTTCACCGAAGCCCTATATAGGCTTAAAAATATCACTTTGAAAATTAAACAAGAACAGTCTTAACAAAAGTCTTCTTGAGGGTAAAGCTGTAAGTCCTTGAGATGAATTAACAAAACACAGAGCAGTTTCTCGGAAAGCTTCTTCCCAGTTTGTAATTGAAGATATATCTTTTTTCACCATAGCCCTCTATGGGCTTCCAAATATCACTTTGCAAATTCCACAAGAGCAGTCTTCGCGAAAGGCTAATTGAGGGGAAAGCTGTAACTCTGAGAGACGAATTAAAAGAACAAAAAGCAGTTTCTCAGAAAGCTTCTTTCCAGTTTTTAACAGAAGATATTTCCTTTGTCACCGTAGCCCTCTATGGTCTTCCAAATATCACTTTGCAAATTCCAAAAGAACAGTCTTAGCGAAAGGCTTCTTGAGGAGAAAGCTGTAACTGCCTGAGATGAATTAACAGAACACAAAGCAGTTTCTCAGCAAACGTCTTTTCAGTTTTTATCGTAGGATATCTCGTTTGTCACATTAGCTCTCTATGGGCTTACAAATATCACCTTGCAAATTCCACAAGAACCGTCTTAACGAAAGGCTTGCTGAGGGGAAAGCTGTAACTCTTTGAGATGAATCAACAGAACACAAAGGAGTTTCTCAGAAAGCTTCTTTCCACCTTTTATCTTAGGATATTGCCTTTTTCACCATAGTCCTATTTGGGCTTAAAATATCACTTTGAAAATTACACAAAACAATGTTAGCAAAAGTCTTCTTGAGGGTAAAGCTGTAACACTTTGAGAGGAATTATCAGAACACAAACCACTTTCTCAGAAAGCTTCTTTGCAGTTTTTAATTGAAGATATTTCCTTTTTCATCGTAGACCTCTATGGGCTTCCAAATATCACTTTGCAAATTCCACAAGAACAGTCTTAGCGAAAGGCTTCTTGAGGGGAAAGCTGTAACTTTGTGAGATGTATTAACAGAACACAAAACAGTTTCTCAGAAAGCTACTTTCCAGTTTTTAGCTGAAGATATTTCCTTTATCACCGTAGCCCTCTGTGGGCTTCCAAATATCACGTTGCAAATTACACAAGAACAGTCTTAGGGAATGGATTCTTGAGGGGAAAGCTGTCACACAGTGAGATGAATTAATAGAACACAAAGCAGTTTCTCAGAAAGCTTCTTTCCAGTTTTTATCTGAGGACATTTCTTTTTCACCGTAACCCTCTATGGGCTTCCAAATATCACTTTGCAAATTCCAAAAGAACAGTCTTAGAGAACGGCTTCTTGAGGGGAGAGTTGTAATTCTGTGAGATGAATTAACAGAACACAAAGCAGTTTCTCAGAGAGCCTTTTTTCAGTTTTTATCTTAGGATATTCAATTTTTCACCAAAGCCCTCTGTGGACTTCCAAATATCACTTTGTAAATTCCCCAAGAAAAGTGTTAGCGAAAAACTTCTTGAGGGGAAAGCTGTAACTCTGTGAGATGAATTCACAGATCACAAAGAAGTTCCTCAGAAAGCTTCTTTCTCACTTTTAGCAGCGGATATTTCCTTTATCCCTTGAGTCTTCAAAGGGATTCGAAATAACAGTCCTCAGATTCCACAGAAATAAGGCTAGCACACAGCTCTACAAAATACAACTGTAACTCAGTGAGTGGAAGTCACATATCACAAAGCAGTTTCTCAGAAAGGTTCTTTTCAGTTTTTATCGGAAGATATATCCTTTTTCTCCTTAGCTCTCTATTAGCTTCCAAATATCACTTTGCAAATTCCACAAGAACAGTCTAAGCGAAAGGCTTTTTGAGGGGAATGCTGTAATTCGGTAAGATGAATTAACAGAACACAAAGCAGTTTCTCAAAAGTTTCTTTCTAGTTTTTATGTTAGAATGTTTCCTTTTTCACCAAAGCCCACAATGGGCTTCCATATATCACTTTGCAAATTCCACAAGAAGAGTCTTAGTGAAAGGCTTCTTGAGGGGAAAGCTGTAACTCTATGAAATGAATTAACGGAACACAAAGCAGTTTCTCAGAAAGCTTCTTTCCAGTTTTTTAACTGAAGATATTTCCTTTTTCTCCTTAGCCCACTAAGGACTTCCAAATATCACTTTCCAAATTCCACAAGAACAGTCTTTGCGAAAGGCTTCTTGAGGGGAAAGCTGTAAATCTGTGAGATGAATTAACAAAACACAAAGCAGTTTCTCTGAAAGTTTCTTTCCAGTTTTTATCTGAAGATATTTCCTTTTCACATTCGCCCTCTATGGGCTTCAAATATCACTTTACAAACTCCACAAGAGCAGTCTTAGTGATCGATTTCTTGAGGGGAAACCTGTAACTCTGTGAGATGAATTAACAGAACACAAAGTAGTTTCTCAGAAAGCTTCTTTTCAATTTTTATCTTAGGATATTTCCTATTTCACCATAGCCCTCTACGGGCTTTCATATATCACTTTGCAAATTCCACAAGAACCGTCTTAGGGAATGGCTTCTTGAGGGGAAAGCTGTAACTCTATGAGATGAATTAACAGAACACAAATCAGTTTCTCAGGAACCTTCTTTTCAGTTTTTAACTGAAGATATTTCTTTTTCACCATAGCCCTCTAAGGGCTTCCAAATATCACTTTCCAAATTCCACAAGAACAGTCTTAGCGAAAGGCTTCCTGAGGGGGAAGCTGTAACACTCTGAGATGAATTAACAGAACACAAAGCACTTTTTCAGAAAGCTTCTTTCCAGTTTTTAACTGAAGCTATTTCCTTTTTCACCATAGCCCTCTATGGGCCTCTAAATATCACTTTGTAAACACCACAAGAACAGTATTAGCAAAAGGCTTCTTCAGGGGAAAGCTGTAACCCTGTGAGATGATTTAACAGAACACAAAGCAGTTTCTCAGAAAGCTTCTTTTCAGTTTTTATCTTAGGATATTTCGTTTTTCACCATAGCCCTCTATGGGCTTCCAAATATCACTTTGCAAATTCCACAAGAACAGTCTTAGCGAATGGCTTCTTGAGGGGAAAGCTGTAACCGTATGAGATGAATTAACAGAAAACAAAGCAGTTTCTCAGAAAGTTTCTTTTCAGTTTTTAACTACAGATATTTCCGTTTTCACCATAGCTCTCTATGGGCTTCCAAATATCACTTTGCAAATTCCCCAAGAACAGACTTAGCCAAAGGCTTCTTGAGGGGAAAGCTGTAACTCTGTGAAATGAATTGACAGAACACAAAGCAGTTACTCAGAAAACTTCTTTCCAGTTTTTATCTTAGGATATTTCCTTTTTCACCACAGCCCTCTAAGGGCTTGCAAATATCACTTTGCAAATTCCAAAAGAGCAGTCTTATCGAAAGGCTTCTTTAGGGAAAAGCTGTAACTCTGTGAGATGAATTAACAGAACACAATGCAGTTTCTCAGAAAGCTTCTTTCCAGTTTGTAACGGAAGATATTTCATTTTCACGAAAGCCCTCTATGGGCTTTTAAATATCACAATGCAAATTCCACAAGAACAGACTTAGCGAAAGGCTTCTTCAGGGAAAAGCTGTAACTCTGTGAGGTGAATTAACAGAAAACAAACCAGTTTTTCAGAAAGTTTCTTTACAGTTTTTTACTGAAGATATTTCCTTTTTATACGTAGCCCACTATGGGCTTCCAAATATCACTTTGCAGATTCCACAAGAACAGTCTTAGTGATCGACTTCCTGAGGGGAAAGCTGTAACTCTGTGAGAAGAATTAACAGAACACAAAGCCATTTCTCAGAAAGATTCCTTTCAATTTTTATCTTAGGATATTTCTGTTTTCACCATAGTTCTCTAAGCACTTCCAAATATCACTTTGCAAATTCCACAAGAGCAGACTTAGCGAAAGTCTTCTAGAGAGGAAAGCTGTAACTCTGTGAGTTGAAATAACAGAACACAAAGCAGTTTCTCAGAAATCTTCTTTCCAGTTTTTAAATGAAGTTATTTCCTTTTCCACCATAGCCCTCTATGGGCATCCAAATATCACATTTCTAATTCCACACGAAGAGTCTTAGTTGAAGGGCTCCTTGAGGGGAAAGCTGTATCACTGTGAGATGAATTAACAGAACACAAAGCGGTTTCTCAGAAAGCTTCTTTCCAGTTTTTAACTGAACATATCTCCTTTTTCACTCTAGCCCTCTGTGTATTTCCAAATATCACTTTGCAAATTCCACAAGAACAGTCTTAGTGAACCACTTCTTGCGGGGAAAGGAGTCAATCTGTGAGATGAATTAACAGAACACAAAGCCGTTTTTCAGAAAGCTTGTTTCCATTTTTTAACTGAAGATATTTTCTTTTTCACCCTTAGCCCTCTTTGGGCTGCGAAATATCATTTTGCAAATTCCGCAAGAACAGTCTTAGTGAACGGCTTCTTGAGGGGCAAGCTGTAACTCTGTGATATG
This sequence comes from Chlorocebus sabaeus, assembly GCF_047675955.1. Classification (NCBI taxonomy): domain Eukaryota; kingdom Metazoa; phylum Chordata; class Mammalia; order Primates; family Cercopithecidae; genus Chlorocebus; species Chlorocebus sabaeus. The sequence continues at coordinate 86,629 of NW_027326891.1, read as the reverse complement.
AATTAACAGAACACAAAGCAGTTTCTCAAAAAGCTTCTTTCCTGTTTTTATCTGAAGATATTTCCTTTTCACCGTAGGCCTCTATAGGCTTCCAAATATCACTTTCTAAAGTCCCCAAGAACAGTCTTACCGGAAGGCTTCAGAGGGGAAAGCTGAAACTCGGAGATATGAATTCACAGATCACAAATAAGTTTCTCAGAAAGCTTCTTTCTCACATTTAGCGGTGGATATTTTCTTTAATCTTATAGTCTTCAAAGGGATACGAAATAACAGTTCTCATATAACACAGAAATAAGGCTAGCAAACAGCTCTACGAAATACAGCTGTAGCTCAGTGAGTGGAAGCCACATATCACAAAGCAGTTCCTCTGAAACCTTTTTTTTCAAGTTTTAACAGAAGATATATCCTTTTTCACCATAGCCCACTATGGGCTTCCAAATATCACTTTACAAATTCCACAAGAGCAGTCTTAATGGAAGGCATCTGGAGGGGAAAGCTGTACCTCTGTGAGATGAATTGACAGAACACAAAGCAGTTTCTCAGAAAGCTTCTTTCCAGTTTTTAACTGAAGGTATTACTTTTTCACTGTAGCCCTCTATGGGCTTCCAAATATCACTTAGCAAATTCCACAAGAACAGTCTTAGCGAACGGCTTCTTTAGGGAAAAGCTGTAACGCTGTGAGATGAATTTACAGAACACAAAGCAGTTTCTCAGAAAGCTTCTTTCCAGTTTTTAACTGAAGTTATTTCCTTTTCCACCATAGCCCTCTATGGGCATCCAAATATCACATTTCAAATTCCACACGAACAGTCTTATTTGAAGGGCTCCTTGAGGGGAAAGCTGTATCACTGTGAGATGAATTAACAGAACACAAAGTGGTTTCTCAGAAAGCTTCTTTCCAGTTTTTAACTGAAGGTATCTCCTTTTTCACTCTAGCCTTCTGTGTATTTCCAAATATCACTTTGCAAATTCCACAAGAACAGTCTTAGTGAACCACTTCTTGCGGAGAAAGGAGTAAATCTGTGAGATGAATTAACAGAACACAAAGCCGTTTTTCAGAAAGCTTGTTTCCATTTTTTAACTGAAGATATTTTCTTTTTCATCCTTAGCCCTCTTTGGGCTGCGAAATATCATTTTGCAAATTCCGCAAGAACAGCCTTAGTGAACGGATTCTTGTGGGGAAAGCTGTAACTTTGTGAGATGAATTAACAGAACACAAAGCAGTTTCTCAAAAAGCTTCTTTCCTGTTTTTATCTGAAGATATTTCCTTTTCACCGTAGCCCTCTATGGGCTTCCAAATATCACTTTGTAAAGTCCCCAAGAACAGTCTTACCGAAAGCCTTCTTGAGGGGAAAGCTGAAACTCGGAGAGATGAATTCACAGATCACAAATAAGTTTTTCAGAAAGCTTCTTTCTCACATTTAGCGGTGGATATTTTCTTTAATCTTATAGTCTTCAAAGGGATACGAAATAACAGTTCTCATATTACACAGAAATAAGGCTAGCAAACAGCTCTTCGAAAAACAGATGTAGCTCAGTGAGTGGAAGTCACATATCACAAAGCAGTTCCTCTGAAACCTTTTTTTCAGTTTTTAACAGAAGATATACCCTTTTTCCCCATAGCCCACTATGGGCTTTCAAATATCACTTTGCAAATTCCACAAGAGCAGTCTTAGCGGAAGGCATCTGGAGGGGAAAGCTGTACCTCTGTGAGATGAATTGACAGAACACAAAGCAGTTTCTCAGAAAGCTTCTTTCCTGTTTTTAACTGAAGATATTCCTTTTTCACTATAGCCCACTATGGGCTTTCAAATATCACTTAGCAAATTCCACAACAACAGTCTTAGCGAACGGCTTCTTTAGGGAAAAGCTGTAACGCTGTGAGATGAATTTACAGAACACAAAGCAGTTTCTCAGAAAGCTTCTTTCCAGTTTTTAACTGAAGTTATTTCCTTTTCCACCATAGCCCTCTATGGGCATCCAAATATCACATTTCAAATTCCACACGAACAGTCTTAGTTGAAGGGCTCCTTGAGGGGAAAGTTGTATCACTGTGAGATGAATTAACAGAACACAAAGTGGTTTCTCAGAAAGCTTCTTTCCAGTTTTTAACTGAAGATATCTCCTTTTTCACTCTAGCCCTCTGTGTATTTCCAAATATCACTTTGCAAATTCCACAAGAACAGTCTTAGTGAACCACTTCTTGCGGAGAAAGGAGTAAATCTGTGAGATGAATTAACAGAACACAAAGCCGTTTTTCAGAAAGGTTGTTTCCATTTCTTAACTGAAAATATTTTCTTTTTCACCCTTAGCCTTCTTTGGGCTGCGAAATATCATTTTGCAAATTCCCCAAGAACAGTCTTAGTGAACGGATTCTTGAAGGGAAAGCTGTAACTCTGTGAGATGAATTAACAGAACACAAAGCAGTTCCTCAAAAAGCTTCTTTCCTGTTTTTATCTGAAGATATTTCCTTTTCACCGTAGCCCTCTATGGGCTTCCAAATATCACTTTGTAATGTCCCCAAGAACAGTCTTACCGAAAGCCTTCTTGAGGGGATAGCTGAAACTCGGAGAGATGAATTCACAGATCACAAATAAGTTTCTCAAAAAGCTTCTTTCTCACATTTAGTGGTGGATATTTTCTTTAATCTTATAGTCTTCAAAGGGATACGAAATAACAGTTCTCATATTACACAGAAATAAGGTTAGCAAACAGCTCTACGAAATACAGCTGTAGCTCAGTGAGTGGAAGTCACATATCTCAAAGCAGTTCCTCTGAAACCTTTTTTTCAGTTTTTAACAGAAGATATATCCTTTTTCCCCATAGCCCACTATGGGCTTCCAAGTATCACTTTGCAAGTTCCACAAGAACAGTCTTAGCGGAAGTCATCTGGAGGGGAAAGCTGTACCTCTGTGAGATGAATTGACAAAACACAAAGAAGTTTCTCAGAAAGCTTCTTTCCTGTTTTTAACTGAAGATATTCCTTTTTCACTGTAGCCCACCATGGGCTTCCAAATATCACTTAGCAAATTCCACAAGAACAGTCTTAGCGAACGGCTTCTTTAGGGAAAAGCTGTAACACTGTGAGATGAATTTACAGAACACAAAGCAGTTTCTCAGAAAGCTTCTTTCCAGCTTTTAACTGAACATATTTCCTTTTTCACCATAGCCCTCTATGGGCTTCCAAATATCACTTTGCAAATTCCACAAGAACAGTCTTAGCAAAAGGCTTCTTGAGGAAAAAGCTGTAACTCTGTGAGATGAATTAACAGAATAGGTTTCTCAGAAAGCTTCTTTCCAGTTTTTAAGTGAAGATATTTCCATTTTCACCATAGCCCTCTATGAGCTTCCAAATATCATTTTGCAAATTTCACAACAACAGTCTTAATGAACGGCTTCTTGAGGGGAAAGCTATAACTCTGTGAGATGAATTAACGGAACTCAAAGCAGTTTCTCAAAAACCTTCTTTTCAGTTTTTATCTTAGGATATACCCTTTTTCACCATAGCCCTCTATTGTTTTCCAAATATCACTTTGCAAATTCCACGAGAACAGTGTTAGCGAAAGGCTTCTTGAAGGGAAACTGTAGCTCTGTGAGATCAATTCACAGATCACAAAGAAGTTTCTCAGAAAGCTTCTTTCACACGTTTAGCGGTGGATATTTCCTTGGGACGTATAGTCTTCAAAGAGATCCGAAGTAACATTTCTCAGATTCCACAGAAATAAGACTAGCCAACATTTCTACGAAATACAGCTGTATCGCAGTGACAGGAAATCACATATCACAAAGCAGTTTCTCAGAAATTTTCTTTTCACTTTTTAACTGAAGCTATATCCTTTTGCACCATAGCGATCTAGGGACTTCCAAAGACCAATTTGCAAATTCCACAAGAACAGTCTTGATGAAACGCTTCTTGAGGGGAAAGCTGTAACTCTGTGAGATGAACTAAGAGAACACAAAACCGTTTCTCAGAAAGCTTCTTTCCAGTTTTTAACTGAAGATATTTCCCTTTTCACCATAGCCCTCTATGGGCTTCCAAATATCAATTTGAAAATAACACAAGATAAGTCTTACTGAACGGCTTTTTGTTCACAAAGCAGTAACTCTCTGAGATGAATTAACAAAACACAAAGCAGACTCTCAGAAAGCTTCTTTTCAGTTTTTATCTTACGATATTTCGTTTTTCACCATAGTTCTCTAAGCACTTCCAAATATCACTTTGCAAATTTCACAAGAACAGTCTTAGTGAACGACTTCTTGAGGGGAATGTTGTAACTCTGTGAGATGGATTAACAGAACACAAAGCAGTGTCTCAGAAATATTCTCTTCAGTTTTTATCTTAGTATATTTTGTTTTTATCCATAGATCTCTATGGTTTTCCAAATATCTTTTTCCAAATTCCACAAAAACAGCTTTAGCGAAAGTTTTCTTGAGGGGAAAGCCGTAATTCTGTGAGATGAATTAACAGAACGCAAAGCAATTTCTCAGAAACCTTCTTTCCAGTTTTTATCTGAAGATATTTCCTTTACACCATAGTCCTCTATGGGCTTCCAAATATCACTTTGCAAATTCCACAAGAACAGTCTTAGTCAACGACTTCTTGAGGGGAAAACTGTAATTCTATAAGATGAATTAACAGAACACAAAGTCGTTTGTCAGAAAGCTTCTTTTCAGTTCTTATCTTAGGAAATTTCTTTTTCACCACAGCCCTCTATGGGCTTCCAAATATCACTTTACAAATTCCACAAGAACAGTCTTAGCAGAATGATTCTTGAGGGGAAAGCTGTAACACTGTCACATGAATTAACAAAACACAAAGCAGTTTCTCAGAAAACTTCTTTCCAGTTTATAACTGAAGATATTTCCTTTTTCACCATAGCCCCCTATGGGTTTCCAAATATCACTTTGAAAATTCCACAAGAACTGTCTTAGTGAACGGTTTCTGGAGGGCAAAGCTGTAACTCTGTGAGATGAATTAACGGGACACAAAGCAGTTTCTCAAGAAGCTTCTTTCCAGTTTTCATCTGAGGACATTTCCTTTTTCACCATAGCCCTCTATGGGCTTCCAAATATCACTTTGCAAATTCCACAAAAAAAGTCTTAGCGAAAGACTTCTTGAGGGGAAACCTGTAACTCTGTGAGATGAATTAACAGAAAACAAAGCAATTTCTCAGAAAGCTTCTATACAGTTTCTCACTGAAGATATTCCTTTTTTCACCATAACCCTATATGGGCTTCCAAATATCACTTTGCGAATTACACAAGAACAGTCTTAGCGAAAGGCTTCTATAGGGGAAAGCTGTAACTCTGTGAGATAAATTAACAGAACACAAAGCAGTTTCTCAGAAAGCTTCTTTCCAGTTTTTATCTAAGGACATTTCCTTTTTCACCGTAGCCCTCTATGGGCTTCCAAATATCACTTTGGAAATTCCACAAGAACAGTCTTAGCGAAAGACTTCTTGAGGGGAAAGCTGTAGCTCTTTCAGATGAAATAAGAGAACACAAAGCAGTTTCTCAGAAAGCTTCTTTCAGGTTTTTACCTGAAGATATTTACTTTTTCACAATAGGAGTCTCAGGGGTAACAAATATCACTTTGGAAATTCCACAAGAACAGTCTTAGTGTACGACTTTTTGAGGGGAAAGCTGTAACTCTGTGAGATGAATTAACAGAACAGAAAGCAGTTTCTAAGAAAGCTTCTTTTCAGTTTTTATCTTAGGATTTTCCTTTCTAACCGTAGCCCACTATGGGCTTCCAGATATCACTTTGCAAATTCCGCAAGAACAGTCTTAGCGAAAGGTTTCTTGAGGGGAAATCTGTTACTTTGAAAGATATATTACCAGAATATAAAGCAGTTTTTCAGAAAACTTCTTTCCAGTTTTTAATGAAGATATTTTCTTTTTCACCATCGCCCTCTACGGTCTTCCAGATATCACTTTGAATATTAAACAAGAACAGTCTTAGTCAACGACTTCTTGAGGGGAAACCAGTAACACTGTGAGATGAATTAAAAGAACACAAAGCAGTTTCACAGAAAGCTTCTATCCCATTTTTATCTGAGGACATTTACTTTTTCACCGTATCCCTCTAGGGTCTTCCAAATATCACTTTGCAAATTCCACAAGAACAATCTTTGCGAAAGGCTTCATGAGGGGAAAGCTGAAACTCTGTGAGATGAATTAACACACCACAAAGCAGTTTCTCAGATAGATTCTTTCCAGTTTTCAGCTGAAGATATTTTATTTTTCACCATAACCCTCCATGGGCTTCCAAATATCACTTTGCAAATTCCAAAAGAAGAGTCTTAGTGAACGGCCCCTTGAGGGGAAAGCTGTAACTCTGTGAGAGGAACTAGAAGAACACAAAGAAGTTTCTCAGAAAGCTTCTTTCCAGTTTTTAACTGAAGATATTTCCTTTTTTTCCGTAGCCCTCTATGGTCTTCCAAATATCACTTTGCAAATTTCACAATAACAGCCTTAGCGAAAGGCTTCTTGAGGGGAAAGCTATAACTCTCTGAGATGAATTAACAGTACACAAAATAGTTTCTTAGAAAGCTTCTTTCCAGTTTTTAACTTAAGATATTACCTTTTTCACCATAGCCCTCTACAGGCTTCCAAATATCACTTTCCAAATTCAACAAGAACAGTCTTAGTGAAAGCCTTCTTCAGGGGAAAGCTGTTACTCTATGAGATGAATTAACAGAACACAAAGCCGTTTATCAGAATGCTTCTTTCCAGTTTTTAGCGGAAGAGATTTCCTTTTTCACAATAGCCCTCTAAGGGCATCGAAATATCACTTTGCAAATTCCACAAGAACAGTCTTAGCGAAAGGCTTCTTGAGGGGATAGCTGTAACTCTGTGAGATGTATTAACAGAACACAACGTAGTTTCTCAGAAAGCTTCTTTCCAGTTTTTCAAAGAAGATATTTCCTTTTTCACCCTAGCCCTCTATGGGCTTCCAAATATCACTTTGGAAATTCCACAAGAACAGTCTTAGCGAAAGGCTTCTTGAGGGGAAAGCTGTAACTCTGTGAGATGAATGCACAGAACACAAAGTAGTTTCTCAGAAAACTTCTTTGCAGTTTTTAACTGAAGATATTTCTTTTTTTTTAATTTTTTTATTTTTTTTATTTTTTATTTTTTTATTTTTTTTATTATTATTATTTTTAATTTATTTATTATTATTAAACTTCAAGTTGTAGGGTACATGTGCACAACGTGCAGGTTTGCTACATATGTATACTTGTGCCATGTTGGTGTGCTGCACCCATCAACTCGTCATTTACATCAGGTATAACTCCCAATGCAATCCCTCCCCCCTCCCCCCTCCCCATGATAGGCCCCGGTGTGTGATGTTCCCCTTCCCGAGTCCAAGTGATCTCATTGTTCAGTTCCCACCTACGAGTGAGAACATGCGGTGTTTGGTTTTCTGTTCTTGTGATAGTTTGCTAAGAATGATGGTTTCCAGCTGCATCCATGTCCCTACAAAGGACACAAACTCATCCTTTTTTATGGCTGCATAGTATTCCGTGGTGTATATGTGCCACATTTTCTTAATCCAATCTGTCACTGATGGACATTTGGGTTGATTCCAAGTCTTTGCTATTGTGAATAGTGCTGCAATAAACATACGTGTGCATGTGTCCTTATAGCAGCATAATTTATAATCCTTTGGGTATATACCCAGTAATGGGATGGCTGGGTCATATGGTACATCTAGTTCTAGATCCTTGAGGAATCGCCATACTGTTTTCCATAATGGTTGAACTAGTTTACACTCCCACCAAGAGTGTAAAAGTGTTCCTATTTCTCCACATCCTCTCCAGCACCTGTTGTTTCCTGACTTTTTAATGATCGCCGTTCTAACTGGTGTGAGATGGTATCTCATTGTGGTTTTGATTTGCATTTCTCTGATGGCCAGTGATGATGAGCATTTTTCATGTGTCTGTTGGCTGTATGAATGTCTTCTTTTGAGAAATGTCTGTTCATATCCTTTGCCCACTTTTTGATGGGGTTGTTTGTTTTTTTCTTGTAAATTTGTTGGAGTTCTTTGTAGGTTCTGGATATTAGCCCTTTGTCAGATGAGTAGATTGCAAAAATTTTCTCCCATTCTGTAGGTTGCCTGCTCACTCTGATGGTAGTTTCTTTTGCTGTGCAGAAGCTCTTTAGTTTGATGAGATCCCATTTGTCAATTTTGGCTTTTGTTGCCGTTGCTTTTGGTGTTTTAGACATGAAGTCTTTGCCCATGCCTATGTCCTGAATGGTACTACCTAGGTTTTCCTCTAGGATATTTATGGTATTAGGTCTAACATTTAAGTCTCTAATCCATCTTGAATTAATTTTCGTATACGGAGTAAGGAAAGGATCCAGTTTCAGCTTTCTACTTATGGCTAGCCAGTTTTCCCAGCACCATTTATTAAATAGGGAATCCTTTCCCCATTTCTTGTTTCTCTCAGCTTTGTCAAAGATCAGATGGCTGTAGATGTGTGGTATTATTTCTGAGGACTCTGTTCTGTTCCATTGGTCTATATCTCTGTTTTGGTACCAGTACCATGCTGTTTTGGTTACTGTAGCCTTGTAGTATAGTTTGAAGTCAGGTAGCGTGATGCCTCCAGCTTTGTTCTTTTGACTTAGGATTGTCTTGGAGATGCGGGCTCTTTTTTGGTTCCATATGAACTTTAAAGCAGTTTTTTCCAATTCTGTGAAGAAGCTCATTGGTAGCTTGATGGGGATGGCATTGAATCTATAAATTACCTTGGGCAGTATGGCCATTTTCACGATATTGATTCTTCCTATCCATGAGCATGGTATGTTCTTCCATTTGTTTGTGTCCTCTTTGATTTCACTGAGCAGTGGTTTGTAGTTCTCCTTGAAGAGGTCCTTTACATCCCTTGGAAGTTGGATTCCTAGGTATTTTATTCTCTTTGAAGCAATTGTGAATGGAAGTTCATTCCTGATTTGACTCTCTGTTTGAGTGTCACTGGTGTATAAGAATGCTTGTGATTTTTGCACATTAATTTTGTATCCTGAGACTTTGCTGAAGTGGCTCATCAGCTTAAGGAGATTTTGGGCTGAGACAATGGGGTTTTCTAAATATACAATCATGTCGTCTGCAAACAGGGACAATTTGACTTCTTCTTTTCCTAACTGAATACCCTTGATTTCTTTCTCTTGCCTGATTGCCCTAGCCAGAACCTCCAACACTATGTTGAATAGGAGTGGTGAGAGAGGGCATCCCTGTCTTGTGCCAGTTTTCAAAGAGAATTTTTCCAGTTTTTGCCCATTCAGTATGATATTGGCTGTGGGTTTGTCATAAATAGCTCTTATTATTTTGAGGTACGTTCCATCAATACCGAATTTATTGAGCGTTTTTAGCATGAAGGGCTGTTGAATTTTGTCAAAAGCCTTTTCTGCATCGATTGAGATAATGATGTGGTTCTTGTCTTTGGTTCTGTTTATATGCTGGATTATGTTTATTGATTTGCGAATGTTGAACCAGCCTTGCATCCCAGGGATGAAGCCCACTTGATCATGGTGGATAAGCTTTTTGATGTGCTGCTGAATCCGGTTTGCCAGTATTTTATTGAGGATTTTTGCATCGATGTTCATCAGGGATATTGGTCTAAAGTTCTCTTTTTTGTTGTGTCTCTGCCAGGCTTTGGTATCAGGATGATGTTGGCCTCATAAAATGAGTTAGGGAGGATTCCCTGTTTTTCTATTGATTGGAATAGTTTCAGAAGGAATGGTACCAGCTCCTCCTTGTACCTCTGGTAGAATTCAGCTGTGAATCCATCTGGTCCTGGACTTTTTTTGGTTGGTAGGCTATTAATTATTGCCTCAATTTCAGAGCCTACTATTGGTCTATTCAGGGATTCAACTTCTTCCTGGTTTAGTCTTGGAAGAGTGTAAGTGTCCAGGAAATTATCCATTTCTTCTAGATTTTCCAGTTTATTTGCGTAGAGGTGTTTATAGTATTCTCTGATGGTAGTTTGTATTTCTGTGGGGTCGGTGGTGATATCCCCTTTATCATTTTTAATTGCATCGATTTGATTCTTCTCTCTTTTCTTCTTTATTAGTCTTGCTAGTGGTCTGTCAATTTTGTTGATCTTTTCAAAAAACCAACTCCTGGATTCATTGATTTTTTGGAGGGTTTTTTGTGTCTCTATCTCCTTCAGTTCTGCTCTGATCTTAGTTATTTCTTGCCTTCTGCTAGCTTTCGAATGTGTTTGCTCTTGCTTCTCTAGTTCTTTTAATTGCGATGTTAGAGTGTCAATTTTAGATCTTTCCTGCTTTCTCTTGTGGGCATTTAGTGCTATAAATTTCCCTCTACACACTGCTTTAAATGTGTCCCAGAGATTCTGGTATGTTGTATCTTTGTTCTCATTGGTTTCAAAGAACATCTTTATTTCTGCCTTCATTTCGTTATGTACCCAGTAGTCATTCAGGAGCAGGTTGTTCAGTTTCCATGTAGTTGAGCGGTTTTGATTGAGTTTCTTAGTCCTGAGTTCTAATTTGATTGCACTGTGGTCTGAGAGACAGTTTGTTATAATTTCTGTTCTTGTACATTTGCTGAGGATTGCTTTACTTCCGATTACATGGTCAATTTTGGAGTAAGTACGATGTGGTGCTGAGAAGAATGTATATTCTGTTGATTTGGGGTGGAGAGTTCTATAGATGTCTATTAGGTCTGCTTGCTGTAGAGATGAGTTCAATTCCTGGATATCCTTGTTAACTTTCTGTCTCGTTGATCTGTCTAATGTTGACAGTGGAGTGTTGAAGTCTCCCATGATTATTGTATGGGAGTCTAAGTCTCTTTGTAAGTCTCTAAGGACTTGCTTTATGAATCTGGGTGCTCCTGTATTGGGTGCATATATATTTAGGATAGTTAGGTCTTCCTATTGAATTGATCCCTTTACCATTATGTAGTGGCCTTCTTTGTCTCTTTTGATCTTTGATGGTTTAAAGTCTGTTTTATCAGAGACTAGTATTGCAACCCCCACTTTTTTGTGTTCTCCATTTGCTTGGTAAATCTTCCTCCATCCCTTTATTTTGAGCCTATGTATGTCTCTGCGTGTGAGATGGGTCTCCTGAATACAGCAGACTGATGGGTCTTGACTCTTTATCCAGTTTGCCAGTCTGTGTCTTTTAATTGGAGCATTTAGTCCATTTACATTTAAGGTTAAGATTGTTATGTGTGAACTTGATCCTGCCATTATGATATTAACTGGTTATTTTGCTCGTTAGTTGATGCAGTTTCTTCCTAGCCTTGATGGTCTTTACATTTTGGCATGTTTTTGCAATGGCTGGTACCGGTTGTTCCTTTCCATGTTTAGTGCTTCCTTCAGGGTCTCTTGTAAGGCAGGCCTAGTGGTGACAAAATCTCTAAGCATTTGCTTATCTGTAAAGGATTTTATTTCTCCTTCACTTATGAAACTTAGTTTGGCTGGATATAAAATTCTGGGTTGAAAATTCTTTTCTTTAAGAATGTTGAATATTGGCCCCCACTCTCTTCTGGCTTGAAGAGTTTCTGCCGAGAGATCTGCTGTTAGTCTGATGGGCTTCCCTTTGTGGGTAACCCGACCTTTCTCTCTGGCTGCCCTTAAGATTTTTTCCTTCCTTTCAACTTTGGTGAATCTGGCAATTATGTGTCCTGGAGTTGCTCTTCTCGAGGAGTATCTTTGTGTTGTTCTCTGTATTTCCTGGATTTGAATGTTGGCCTGCCCTAGTAGGTTGGGGATGTTCTCCTGGATGATATCCTGAAGAGTGTTTTCCAACTTGGTTCCATTTTCCCCCTCACTTTCCGGCACCCCAATCAGACGTAGATTTGGTCTTTTTACATAATCCCATACTTCTTGCAGGCTTTGTTCATTTCTTTTTCTTCTTTTTTCTTTTGGTTTCTCTTCTCGCTTCATTTCATTCATTTGATCCTCCATCGCTGACATTCTTTCTTCCAGTTGATCGAGTCGGTTACTGAAGCTTGTGCATTTGTCACATATTTCTCGTGCCATGGTTTTCGTCTCTTTCATTTCGTTTGTGAGCTTCTCTGCATTAATTACTCTAGCCATCAATTCTTCCACTTTTTTTTCAAGATTTTTAGTTTCTTTGCGCTGGGTACGTAATTCCTCCTTTAGCTCTGAGAAATTTGATGGACTGAAGCCTTCTTCTCTCATCTCGTCGAAGTCATTCTCTGTCCAGCTTTGATCCATTGCTGGCGATGAGCTGCGCTCCTTTGCCGGGGGAGATGCGCTCTTATTTTTTGAATTTCCAGCTTTTCTGCCCTGCTTTTTCCCCATCTTTGTGGTTTTATCTGCGTCTGGTCTTTGATGATGGTGATGTACTGATGGGGTTCTGGTGTAGGTGTCCTTCCTGTTTGATAGCTTTCCTTCTAACAGTCAGGATCCTCAGCTGTAGGTTGTAGCTGTAGGAGATTGCTTGAGGTCCACTCCAGACCCTGTTTGCCTGGGTATCAGCAGCAGAGGCTGCAGAAGATAGAATATTTCTGAACAGCGAGTGTACCTGTCTGATTCTTGCTTTGGAATCTTCCTCTCAGTGGTGTACTCCACCCTGTGAGGTGTGGGGTGTCAGACTGCCCCTAGTGGGGGATGTCTCCCAGTTAGGCTACTCAGGGGTCAGGGACCCACTTGAGCAGGGAGTCTGTCCCTTCTCAGATCTCAACCTCCGTGTTGGGAGATCCACTGCTCTCTTCAAAGCTGTCAGACAGAGTCGTTTGCGTCTGCAGAGCTGCTGCGTTTGTTATTATTTACTGTGCCCTGTCCCCAGAGGTGGAGTCTACAGAGACAGGCAGGTTTCCTTGAGCTGCTGTGAGCTCCACCCAGTTCGAGCTTCCCAGCAGCTTTGTTTACCTACTTAAGCCTCAGCAATGGTGGGCGCCCCTCCCCCAGCCTCGCTGCTGTCTTGCCGGTAGATCACAGACTGCTGTGCTAGCAATGAGGGAGGCTCCGTGGGTGTGGGACACTCCCGGCCAGGTGTGGGATATGATCTCCTGGTGTGCCTGTCTGCTTAAAGCGCAGTATTGGGGTGGGAGTTACCCGATTTTCCAGGTGTTGTGTGTCTCAGTTCCCCTGGCTAGGAAAAGGGATTCCCTTCCCCCTTGCGCTTTCCAGGTGAGGCAATGCCTCGCCCTGCTTCAGCTCTCGCTGGTCGGGCTGCAGCAGCTGACCAGCACCGATCGTCTGGCACTCCCCAGTGAGATGAACCCAGTACCTCAGTTGAAAATGCAGAAATCGCCGGTCTTCTGTGTCGCTCGCGCTGGGAGTTGGAGACTGGAGCTGTTCCTATTCGGCCATCTTGCTCCGCCCCCCTTTTATTTTTTTTTAATTTATTTATTATTATTAAACTTTAAGTTGTAGGGTACATGTGCACAACGTGCAGGTTTGTTACATATGAATACTTGTGCCATGTTGGTGTGCTGCACCCATCAACTCGTCATTTACATCAGGTATAACTCCCAATGCAATCCCTCGCCCCTCCCCCCTCCCCATGATAGGCCCCGGTGTGTGATGTTCCCCTTCCCGAGTCCAAGTGATATCATTGTTCAGTTCCCGCCTATGAGTGAGAACATGCGGTGTTTGGTTTTCTGTTCTTGTGATAGTTTGCTAAGAATGATGGTTTCCAGCTGCATCCATGTCCCTACAAAGGACACAAACTCATCCTTTTATGGCTGCATAGTATTCCATGGTGTATATGTGCCACATTTTCTTAATCCAATCTGTCATTGATGGACATTTGGGTTGATTCCAAGTCTTTGCTATTGTGAATAGTGCTGCAATAAACATACGTGTGCATGTGTCTTTATAGCAGCATAATTTATAATCCTTTGGGTATATACCCAGTAATGGGATGGCTGGGTCATATGGTACATCTAGTTCTAGATCCTTGAGGAATCGCCATACTGTTTTCCATAATGGTTGAACTAGTTTACAATCCCACCAACAGTGTAAAAGTGTTCCTATTTCTCCACATCCTCTCCAGCACCTGTTGTTTCCTGACTTTTGAATGATCGCCATTCTAACTGGTGTGAGATGGTATCTCATTGTGGTTTTGATTTGCATCTCTCTGATGGCCAGTGATGATGAGCATTTTTTCATATGTCTGTTGGCTGTATGAATGTCTTCTTTTGAGAAATGTCTGTTCATATCCTTTGCCCACTTTTTGATGGGGTTGTTTGTTTTTTTCTTGTAAATTTGTTTGAGTTCTTTGTAGGTTCTGGATATTAGCCCTTTGTCACATGAGTAGATTGCAAAAATTTTCTCCCATTCTGTAGGTTGCCTGTTCACTCTGATGGTAGTTTCTTTTGCTGTGCTGAAGCTCTTTAGTTTAATGAGATCCCATTTGTCAATTTTGGCTTTTGCTACCGTTGCTTTTGGTGTTTTAGACATGAAGTCTTTGCCCATGCCTATGTCCTGAATGGTACTACCTAGGTTTTCCTCTAGGATATTTATGGTATTAGGTATTTCTTATTTACCCTAGCCTTCTAGGGGCTTCCAAATATCACTTTGCAAATTCCACAAGAACAGTCTTACCGAGAGGCTTCTTCTGTGAATTAACAGAACACAAAGCAGTTTCTCAGAACGCTTCTTTCCAGTTTTAAAATGAAGATATTTACTTTTTCACCATAGTCCTCCATGGGCTTCCAAATATCACTTTTCATATTCCACAAGAACACTCATAGCGAAAGGTTACTCCAGGGGAAAGCTGTAAAACTTTGAGATGAATTAACAGAACACCAAACTGTTTCTCAGAGATCTTCTTTTCATTTCTTACTTGAAGACATTACCTTTTTCACCATACCCCTCTATAGGCTGCCAAATATCATTTTGAAAATTCCACAAGAACATACTTAGCGAAAGGGTACTTGAGGGGAAAGCTTTAACTCTGTGAGATGAATTAACAGAACAAAAAGCCGTTTCTCAGAAAGCTTCTTTCCAGTTTTTAACTTAAGAAATTTCCTTTTTCAGCATAGCCCTCTAGGGGCTTCCAAATACCACTTTGCAAATCCCACAAGAACACTCTTAGCGAAAGGCTTCTTGAGGGGAAGGCTGTAACTCTGTGAGATGAATTAACAGAACAGAAAGCAGTTTCTCAGAATGTTTCTATCCACAGTTTAACTGAAGATATTTCCTTTTTCACCGTAGCCCTCTATGGGCTTCCAAATATCACTTTGCAAATCCCACAAGAGCAGTCTTAGCGAAAGGCTTCTTGAGGGGAAAGCTGTAACTCGGTGAGGTGTATTAACAGAACACATGGAAGTTTCTCAGAAAGCTTCTTTCCAGTTTTTAACGGAAGACATTGCCTTTTTCACCATAGCCTCCTATGAGTTTGCAAATATCACTTTGCAAATTCCACAAGAGCAGTCTTAGTGAACGACTTCTTGAGGGGAAAGCTCTAATTCTGTGAGATGAATTAAGAGAACCCAAAGCCGTTTCTCAGAAAGCTTCTTTTCAATTTTTATCTTAGGATATTTCCTTTTTCACCATAGGCCTCTATGGGCTTCCAAATATCACATTGCAAATTCCACAAGAACAGTCTTAGTGAAAGGCTTCTTGAGGGGAAAGCTTTAACTCGGTGAGATGTATTACACCAACACACGGCAGTTTCTCAGAAAGCTTCTTTCCAGTTTTTAAATGAAGATATTTCCTTTTTCACCATAGCCCTCTGTGGGCTTCCAAGTATCACTTTGCAATTCTCTGGTTTCTCTTCAGATCGTATAAATCTTTCGCCTTTTACCAAATATGACTTTTCAATTTCCACAAGAACAGTCTTAGGGAAAGGCTTCTGGATGGGAAAGCTGTAACTCTGAAAGGTAAATTAACAGAACACAAAGCAGTTTCTCATGCAGCTTCTTTCCAGTTTTTAACTGAAGATATTTCCTTTTTCACCATAGCCCTCTATGGGCTTCCAAATATCACAGTGGAAATCCCACAAGAACAGTCTTAGCGAAAGGCTTCTTGAGGGTAAAGCTGTAATCAGTGAGGTGTATTAACAGAACACACGGCAGTTTCTCAGAAAGCATCTTTCCAGTTTTTAACGGAAAATGTTTCCGTTTTCACCATAGCCCTCTATGGGCTTCCAAATATCACCTTGCAAATTCCAAAAGAACAGTCTTAGGGAAAGGTTTCTGTAGGGGAAAGCTGTAACTCTGTGAGATGAATTAACAGAACCAAAGCAGTTTCTCAGAAAATTTCTTTCCAGTTTTTAACTGAAGAAATTTCCTTTTTCACCATAGCCTTCTATGGGCTTCCAAATATCACTGTGCAAATCCCACAAGAGCAGTCTTAGCGAAAGGCCTCTTGAGGGGAAAGCTGTCACTCGGTGAGGTGTATTAACAGAGCACACGGCAGTTTCTCAGAAATCTTCTTTCCAGTTTTTAACGGAAGATATTTCCTTTTTCACCATAGCCCTCTATGGGCTTCCAAATATCACATTGCAAATTCCACTAGAACAGTCTTAACCAACAGCTTCTTGAGAGTAAAGCTGTAACGCACTGAGATGTATTAAGAGAACACACGGCAGTTTCTCTGAAAGATTCTTTCCAGTATTTAATGGAAGATATTTCCTTTTTCACCATAGCCATCTATGGGTTTCCTAATATCACCTTGCACATTTCACAAGAACAGTCTTACTGAACGGCTTCTTGTGGAGAAAGCTGAAACTCTGTGAGATGACCTAACAGAACACAAAACAGTTTCTCAGAGAGCTTCTTTTCGGCTTTTAGCGGAAGATATTTCCTTTTTCACCTTAGCCCTCTATGGGGTTCCAAATATCACTTTGCAAATTCCACAAGAACAGTCCTAACGAAGGGCTTCTGTAGGGGAAAGTTGTAACTCTGTGAAATAAATTAACAGAACACAAAGCAGTTTCTGAGAAACCTTCTTTCCAGTTTTTAACTGAAGATACTTCCTTTTTCACCATAGAACTCTAGGGGTTCCAAATATCACTTTGCAAATTCCACAAGAATAGTCTTAGGGAAAGGCTTCTGGAGGGGAAAGCTGTAACTCTGTGAGATGAATTAACAGAACACAAAAAAGTTTCTCAGAAACCTTCTTTCCAGTTTTTAACTGAAGAAATTTTCTTTTTCACCATAGCGCTCTATGGGCTTCCAAATATCACTTTGCAAATCGCAAAAAAACAGTGTTAGCGAAAGGCTTCTTGAGGGGAAAGCTGTAAATCTGTGAGATGAATTAACAGAAAACAAAGCAGTTTCTCAGAAAGTTTCCTTTCAGTTTTTATCTTAGGTAAATTCCTTTTTCACCATAGCCCTCTATGGGCTTCCAAATATCACTTTGCAAGTTCCCCTAGAACAGCCTTAGTGAACGGCTTCTTGAGGGGAAAGCTGTAACTCGGTGGATGTATTAACAGAACACACGGCAGTTCCTCTGAAAGCTTCTTTCCCGTTTTTAACGGAAGATATTTCCCTTTTCACGGTAGCACTCCATGGGTTTGGAAATATCAATTTGCAAATTTCATAAGAATAGACTAGGTTGGGCACCTTGAGGGCAAAACTGAAACTCTGTGAGATGAACTAACAGAACACAAATCAGTTTGGCAGAAAGCTTCTTTTTGATTTTATCTTAGGATATTTCAATTTTCACCATAGCCCTCTTTGGGCATCCATATATCACTTGGCAAATTCCACAAGAACAGTCTTATCGAAAGGCTTCATGAGGGAAAACCTGTAACTCTTTGAGATGATTAACAGAACACAATGCAGTTTCTCAGAAAGCTTCTTTTCAGTTTTTAACGGAAGATATTTCCTTTTACACCATAGCCCTCTAGGGTCTTCCAAATATCACTCTGCAATTTCCACAACAACAGCCTTAGCGAAAGGCTTCTTGAGGGGAAAGCTGTAACTCTGTGAGATGAATTAACAGAACAGAAAGCAGTTTCTAAGAACGTTTCTTTCCAGTTTTTAACTGAAGATATTTCCTTTGTCACCATAGAACACTATGGGCTTCCAAATGTCACTTTGCGAATTCCACAAGAACCGTCTTAGAGAAAGGCTTCTTGAGGGGAAAGCTGTAACTCTGTGAGATGGATTAATAGACACGAAGCAGTTTCTCAGAAAGCTTCTTTTCAGTTTTTACCTTAGGATATTTCCTTTTTCACCATAGCCATCTAAGGGCTTCCAAATATCACTCTGGAAATACCACAAGAACAGTCTTAGCGAAAGGCTTCTTGAGGGGAAATCTGTAACTCTCTGAGATGAATTAACAGAACAAAAAGCAGTTTCTCAGAAAGCTTCTTTCCAGTTTTTAACGGAGGATATTTCCTTTTTCACCATAGCCCTGTATGGGCTTCCAAATATCACTTTGCAAATTTCACAAGAATAGTCTTAGCGAAAGACAACTTGAGGGGAAAGCTGTAACCATGTAAGATGAATAAACAGAATACAAAGCTGTTTCTCAGAAAGTTTCTTTTCAGTTTTTAACGGAAAATATTTCCTTGTTCACCATAGCCCTCTATGGACTTCCAAATATCACTTTGCACATTCCACAACAAAAGTCTTAGCGAAAGTCTTCTTGAGGGGAAAGCTGTAACTCTGTGCAATGATTTAACAGAACACAAAGTAGTTTGTCAGAAAGCTTCTTTCCAGTTTTTAACGGAAAATATTTCCTTTTTCACCATAGCCCTCTATGGGCTTCCTAATATCACTTTGCAAATTCCACAAGAACAGCTTTAGCGAAAGGCTTCTACAACGGAAAGGTGTAACTCTGTCAGATGAATTAACAGAACACAAAGCAGTTTCTCAGACAGTTTCTTTTCAGTTTTTAACGGAAGTTATTTCCTTTTTCACCATAGCCTTCTAAGGACTTCCAAATATGGTTTTTCAAATTCCACAAGAACACCATAGCGCAAGGCTTCTTGAAGGGAAAGCTGTAACTCTGTGAGATGATTCAACAGGACACAAAACAGTTCCTCAGAAAGCTACTTTCCAGTTTTTAACGGAAGATATTTCCTTTTTCATCGTAGCCCTCTATGGGACTCAAAATATCACTTTGAAAATTCCATAAGAACAGTCTTAGCAAAACGCTTTTTGAGGGGAAAGCTGTAACTCTGTGAGAAGAATTAAGAGAACACAAAGAAGTTTCTCAGAAAGCTTCTTTCCAATTTTTAACGGAAGATATTTCGTTTTTCTCCATAGCCCTCTATGGGCTTCCAAATTTCACTTTGCAAATCCCACAACAAGAGTCTTAGTGAAAGGCTTCTTGAGGGGAAAGCTGTAACTCTGTGCGATGATTTAACAGAACACAAAGTAGTTTGTCAGAATGCTTCTTTCCAGTTTTTAACGGAAAATATTTCCTTTATCACCATAGCCCTCTATGGGCTTCCACATATCAGTTTGCAAATTTCACAAGAACAGTCTTAGCCAAAGTCTTCTTAAGGAGAAACCTGTATCTCAGTGAGACGAATTAACGGAACACAAAGCAGTTTCATAGAAAGCTTCTTTTCAGTTTTTATCTTAGGATATTTCCTTTTTCAAAATAGCCCTCTAGGGCCTTCCAAATATCACTTTGCAAATTCCACAAGAAAAGCCTTAGCAAAAGGCTTCTTGAGGAGAAAGCTGTAACTCTGTGAGATGAATTAACAGAAAATAAAGCAGTTTCTCAGAAAGCTTCTTTACAGTTTTTAACTGAAGATATTTCCTTTGTCACCATAGAACACTATGGGCTTCCAAATGTCACTTTGCGAATTCCACAAGAACAGCCTTAGCGAAAGGCTTCTTGAAGGGAAAGCTGTAACACTGTGAGATGAATCAACACAACACAAAGCAGTTTCTCAGAATGCTTCTTTGCAGTTTTTATCTTAGGATATTTCCTTTTTCACCGTAGACCTCTATGGCTTCCAAATATCACTTTGCAAATTCCAGAAGAACAGTCTTAACAAAAGGCTTCTTGAGGGGAAAGCTGTAATTCTGTGCGAAAAATCACCAGAACACAAAGCAGTTTCTCAGAAAGTTTCTTTCCAGTTTTTAAGGGAAGCTATTCACTTTTTCACATTAGCCATCATTGGGCTTCCAAACATCACTTTCCAAATTCCACAAGAACAGACTTATTGAAAGACTTCTTGAGGGGAAAGCAGTAACTCTGTGAGGTGAATTAAGAGAACACAAAGCACTTTCTCAGAAAGCTTCTTTACAGTTTTTAACTGAAGATATTTCCTTTTTTACCATAGCCCTCTATGCTCTTCCAAATAACAATTTCCAAATTCCACAAGAACAGCCTTTGCGAAAGACTTCTTGAAGGGAAAGCTGTAACTCTGTGAGATGAATTAGCAGAACACAAAGCAGATTCTCAGGACGCTTCTTTCCAGTTTTTAACGGAAGATATTTCCTTTCTCACCACAGCCCTCTATGGCCTTCCAAATATCACTTTCCATATTCCACAAGAACAGTCTTAACGACAGGCTTCATGAGGGGAAAGCTGTAACTCTGTGAGATAAATTAACAAAACACAAAGCAGTTGCTCAGAAAGTTTCTTTCCAGTTTTTAACGGAAGATATTTCCTTTTTCACCGTAGACCTCTATGGGCTTCCAAATATCACTTTGCAAATTCCACAAGAACAGTCTTAGCGAAAGGCTTCTTGAGGGGAAAGCTGTAACTCTGTGAGATGAATTAACAGAACACAAACAGTTTCTCAGAAAGCTTCTTTCCAGTTTTTAACTGAAGATATTTAATTTTTCACCCTAGCCCTCTATGGGCTTCCAAATATCTCTTTGCCAATTCCACAAGAAGAGCCTTTGCGAAAGGCTTCTTGAAGGGAAAGCGGTAACTCTGTGAGATGAATTAACAAATGACAAAACAGTTTCTCAGAATGCTTCCTTTCATTTTTCATCTTAGTATATTTCCTTTTTCACTATAGCCCGCTATGAGCTTCCAAATATCACTTTGCAAATTCCACAAAAACAGTCTTAGCGAAAGGCTTCTTGAAGGGAAAGCTGTAACTCTGTGAGAAGAATTAAGAGAACACAAAGCAGTTTCTCAGAAAGCTTCTTTCCAGTTTATCATGGAAGATTCTTCCTTTTTCAGCATAGCTCTCTATGGGCTTACAAATATCACTTTCCAGATTCCACAAGACAGCCTTGGCGAAAGTCTTCTTGAAGGGAAAACTGTAATTCTGTGAGATGAATTAAGAGAAGACAAAGCAGTTTCTGAGAAAACTTCTTTCCAGTTTTTAACTGAAGATATTTCCTTTTTCACCTTACACTCTATGGGCTTCCAAATGTCACTTTCCAAATTCCACAAACACAGTCTTAGCGAAAGGCTTCTTAAAGGGAAAACTGTAACTCTGTGAGATGAATTAACATAACACAAAGCAGTTTTACAGAAAGCTTCTTTCCAGTTTTTAACGGAAGATATTTCCTTTTTCACCATAGCCCTGCATGGGCTTCCAAATATCACTTTGCAAATTCCACAACAACTGCCTTTGCGCAAGGCTTCTTGAGGGAAAAGCTGTAATTCAGTGAGATGAATTAACAGAACACAAAGCAGTTTCCGAGAAAGCTTCTTTACAGTTTTTTTCTTAGGTAATTTCCTTTTTCACCATAGCCCTCTATGGGCTTCCAAATATCACTTTGCAATTTCCAGAAGAACAGTCTTTGCGGTGGGCTTCTGGAGGGGAAAGTTTTAGCTCTGGGAGATGAATTAAGAGAACACAAAGCGAAAGGCTTCTTGAGGGGAAAGCTGTAATTCTCTGAGATGAATTAAGAGAACACAAAGCAGTTTCTAAGAAAGCTTCTTTCCAGTTTTTAACGGAAGACATTTCCTTTTTCAACATAGCCCTCTATGGGCTTCCAAATATCACTTTGCAAATTTCACAAGAACAGTCTTAGTGAACGGCTTCTTGAGGAGAAAGCTGAAACTCTGAGAGATGAACTAACAGAACACAAAGCAGTTTCTAAGAAAGCTTCTTTTCGGTTTTTAGCGAAAGATATTTCCTTTTTCACCATAGCCCTCTATGGGCTTCCAAATATCACTTTGCAAATTCCACAAGAACAGTCTTAGCGAAAGGCTTCTTGAGGAGAAAGCTGTAATTCTGTGAGATGAATTAACAGAACACAAAGCAGTTTCTTATAAAGCTTCTTTCCAGTTTTTAACTTAAGAAATTTCCTTTTTCAGCATAGCCCTCTAGGGGCTTCCAAATACCACTTTGCAAATCCCACAAGAACACTCTTAGCGAAAGGCTTCTTGAGGGGAAGGCTGTAACTCTGTGAGATGAATTAACAGAACAGAAAGCAGTTTCTCAGAATGTTTCTATCCACAGATTAACTGAAGAATTTTCCTTTTTCACCGTAGCCCTCTATGGGCTTCCAAATATCACTTTGGAAACCCACAAGAGCAGTCTTAGCGAAAGGCTTCTTGAGGGGAAAGCTGTAACTCGGTGAGGTGTATTAACAGAACACATGGAAGTTTCTCAGAAAGCTTCTTTCCAGTTTTTAACGGAAGACATTGCCTTTTTCACCATAGCCTCCTATGGGTTTCCAAATATCACTTTGCAAATTCCACAAGAGCAGTCTTAGTGAACGACGTCTTGAGGGGAAAGCTCTAACTCTGTGAGATGAATTAAGAGAACCCAAAGCCGTTTCTCAGAAAGCTTCTTTTCAATTTTTATCTTGGGATATTTCCTTTTTCACCATAGGCCTCTATGGGCTTCCAAATATCACATTGCAAATTCCACAAGAACAGTCTTAGTGAAAGGCTTCTTGAGGGGAAAGCTGTAACTCGGTGAGATGTATTACACCAACACACGGCAGTTTCTCAGAAAGCTTCTTTCCAGTTTTTAACTGAAGATATTTCCTTTTTCAAGATAGCCCTCTGTGGGCTTCCAAGTATCACTTTGCAATTCTCTGGTTTCTCTTCAGATCGTATAAATTTTTCGCCTTTTACCAAATATCACTTTACAATTTCCACAAGAACAGCCTTAGGGAAAGGCTTCTGGATGGGAAAGCTGTAACTCTAAAAGGTAAATTAACAGAACACAAAGCAGTTTCTCATACAGCTTCTTTCCAGTTTCTAACTGAAGATATTTCCTTTTTCACCATAGCCCTCTATGGGCTTCCAAATATCACAGTGGAAATCCCACAAGAACAGTCTTAGCGAAAGGCTTCTTGTGGGTAAAGCTGTAATCAGTGAGGTGTATTAACAGAACACACGGCAGTTTCTCAGAAAGCTTCTTTTCGGTTTTTATCTTAGGATATTTCCATTTCCACCATAGCCCTGTAAGGGTTTCCAAATAAGACTTTGCAAATTCCACAACAACTGCGTTATTGAAAGGCTTCTTGAGGGGAAAGCTGTAATTCTCTGAAATGAATTAACAGAACACAAAGAAGTTTCTCAGAAAGATTCCTTTGGGTTTTTGTCTTAGGATATTTGCTTTTTTACCATAGCTCTCTCTGGGCTTCTAAATATCACCTTGCAAATTTCACAAGAGCAGTCTTCGGGAAAGGTTTCTTGAGGGAAAAGCTGTAACTCTGTGAGGTGAATTAACAGAACCCAAATCAGTTTCTCAGATATCTTATTTGCAGTTTTTAACGGAAGATATTTCCTTTTTCACCTTAACCCTCTGTGGGCTTCCAAATATCACTTTGCAAATTCCACAAGAACAGACTTAGTGAACGGCTTCTTCAGAGGAATGCTGTAACTCTGTGAGATGAATTAACAGAACACAAAGCATTTTTTCAGAAAGCTTCTTTTCAGTGTTTCTCTTAGGATATTACCTTTTTCATCATAGCCCTCTAGGGGCTTCCAAATTCACTTTGCAAATACCACAAGAACAGTCTTAGCGAAAGACTTCTTGAGGGGAAAGCTCTCACTCTGTGAGATGAATTAACAGAACACAAAGCAGTTTCTCAGAAATCTTCTTTCCATTTTTAACGGAAGATATTTCCTTTTTTACCTTAGCCCTCTATCGGCTTCCAAATATCACTTGGCAAATTCCACAAGAACAGTCTTAGCGAAAGGCTTCTTCAGCGAAAATCTGTAACTCGGTGAGATGTCTTACGCGAACACAGGGCACTTTCTTAGAAAGCTTCTTTCCTGTTTGTAATGGTAGATATTTCCTATTTCACCGTTGCCCTCTTTGGGCTTCCAAATATCACTTTGCAAATCCCACAGGAACAGTCTTAGCGAAAGGCTTCTGGAAGGGAAAGCTGTAACCAGGTGAGATGAAATAACAGAACACAAAGCAGTTTCTCAGGAAGCTTCTTTCCAGTTTTAAACGGAAGATATTTCCTTTTTCACCATAGCGCTCTATTGTCTTCCAAATATCTCTCTGCAAATCCCACAAGAACAGTCTTAGCGAAAGGCTTCTTGAGGGGAAAGCTGTAACTCGGTGAGATGTATTTACAGAACACACGGCAGTTTCTCAGAAAGCTTCTTTCCACATTTTAACGGAAGATATTTCCTTTTTCACCATAGCCCTGTATGGGCTTCCAAATATCACTTTGCAAATTTTACAAGAACAGTCTTAGTGAACGGATTATTTAGGGGAAGGCTGTAATTCTGTGAGGTAAACTAACAGAACACACAGCATTTTCTCAGAAAGCTTCTTTTCAGTTTTTATCTTAGGATATTTCCTTTTTCACCATAGCCCTTTATGGGCTTCCAAATATCACTTTGCAAATCCCACAAGAACAGTCTTAGGAAAGGTTTCTTGAGCGCAAAGCTGTAACGCGGTGAGATGTCTTACACGAACACACGGCAGTTTCTCAGAAAGCATCTTTCAAGTTTTTAACGGTAGATATTTCCTTTTTCACTGTAGCCCACTATGGGCTTCCAAGTATCACTTTGCAAATTTCACAAGAACAGTCTTAGCGAAAGGCTTGTTGAGGGGAAATCTGTAAGTCAGTGAGAAGTATTAACACAACACACGGCAATTTCTCAGAATGCTTCTTTCCAGTTTTTAACGGAAGATATTTTCTTTTTCACCGTAGCCCTCTATGGGCTTCCAATTGTCACTTTGCAAATTTCACAAAAACAGCCTTACTGAACGGATTCTTGAGGGTAAAGCTGTAACTCAGTGAGATGAACTAACAGAACACAAAGCAGTTTCTCAGAAAGCTTCTTTTTGGTTTTTATCTTAGGATATTTCCATTTTCACCATAGCCCTCTATGGGCTTCCAAATATCACTTTGCAAATTCCACAAGAACAGTCTTAGCAGAAGGCTTGTGGAGGAAAAAGTTCTAACTCTGTGAGATGAAATAACAGAACACAAAGCAGTTTCTAAGAAATCTTCTTTCCAGTTTTTAACGGAAGATATTTCCTTTTAAACCATAGCCCCCTAGGGGCTTCAAAGTATCACTTTGCAAATTCCACAAGAACAGTCTTAGCGAAGGGTTTCTTCAGGAGAGAGGTGTAACTCTCAGAGATGAATTAACAGAACACAAAGCAGTTTCTCAGAAAGCCTCTTTCCAGTTTTTAACTGAAGATATTTCCTTTTTCACCATAGACCTCTGTGGGCTTCCAAATATCACTTTTCAAATCCCACAAGAACAGTCTTAGCAAAAGGCTTCTGGAGGGGAAAGCTATAACCCTGTGAGATGAATTAGCAGAACACAAATCAGTTTGTCAGAAAGCTTCTTTCCAGTTTTTAACGGTAGATATTTCCTTTTTCATCGTAACCCTCTATGGGCTTCCAAATATCTCTTTGCAAATCCCACAAGAACAGTCTCAGTGAAAGGTTTCTTGAGGAGAAAGCTGTAACTCGGTGAGATGTATTACACGAACACACGACAGTTTCTCAGAAAGCTCCTTTCCAGTTTTTAACTTAAGATATTTCCTTTTTCACCATAGCGCTCTATGGGCTTCCAAATATCACTTTGAAAATTCCACAAGAACAGTCTGAGGGAAAGGCTTCTGGAGGGGAAAGCTGTAACTCTGTGAGATGAATTAACAGAACACAAAGCGGTATCTCAGAAAGCTTTTTTCCAATTTTTAACTGAAGATATTTCCTTATTCACCATAGCCCTCTATGGGTTTCCAAATATCTCTCTGCAAATCCCACAAGACCAGTCTTAGCGAAAGGCTTCTTGAGGAGAAAGTTGTAACTCGGTGAGGTGTATTAACAGAACACACAGCAGTTTCTCAGAAAGCTTCTTTCCACTTTTTAACGGAAGTTATTTCCTTTTTCACCATAGCCCTCAAGGGGCTTCCAAATAACACTTTGAATATTCCACTAGAAACGTCTTAGCGAAAGGCTTCTTGAGGGGAAAGCTGTAATTTGGTGAGATGTATTAACATAACACACGGCAGTATCTCAGAGAGCTTCTTTCCAGTTTTTAACTGAAGATATTTGCTTTTTCACCATAGCCCAATATTGGTTTCCAAATATCACTTTGGAAATTTCACAAGAATAGTCTTAGTGAACGGCTTCTTGAGGGGATAGCTGTAACACTGTGAGATGAACTAACAGAACACAAATCACTTTCTCAGAAAGCTTCTTTACGGTTTTTAATGGAAGATATGGCGTTTTTCACCATTGCCCGCTATGGGCTTCCAAATTTCACTTTGCAAATTCAAAAAGAAAAGTCTTAGTGAAAGGCTTCTTGAGGGTAAAGCTGTAACTCTGTGAGATGAATTAGCAGAACACAAAGCAGTTTCTCAGAAATCTTCTTTCCAGTTTTTAACTGAAGATATTTCATTTTTCACCATAGCCCTCTATGGGCTTCTAAATATCACTTTGCAAATTTCACAAGAAGAGTCTTAGCGAAAGGCTTCTTGAGAAAAAAGCTGTAACTCTGTGAGATGAATTAACAGAATACTAAGCAGTTTCTCAGAAAGCTTCTTTTCAGTTTTTATCTTAGGCAATTTCCTTTTTCACCATAGACCTCTAAGGCCTTCCAAATATCACTTTGCAAATTCCACAAGAACAGTCTTAGCGAAGGGTTTTTGGAGGGGAAACCTGTAACTCTGTGAGACGACTTAAGAGGACACAAAGCAGTTTCTCAGAAAGCTTCTTTCCAGTTTTAAACGGAAGATATTTCCTTTTTCACCATAGCCCTATGTGGGCTTCCAAATATCACTTTGCAAATTCCACAAGAATTGTCTTAGTGAACGGCTTCTTTAGGGGAAAGCTGTAACTCTGTGAGATGAATTAACAGAACACAAAGCAGTTTTTCAGAAAGCTTGTTTTCTGATTTAACGGAAGATATTGCTTTTTCACCGTACCCCTCTATGGGCTTCCAATTTCACTTTGCAAAATCCACAAGAACATTCTTAGCTAAAGGCTTCTTGCGGGTAAAACTGTTACTCTGTAACATGAATTAACAGAACACTAAGGAGTTTCTGAGAAAGCTTCTTTTCAGTTTTTATCTTAAGATATTTCCTTTCTCACCGTAGCCCTCTATAGGCTTCCAAATATCACTTTGCAAATTTCACAACAACAGTCTTAGCGAAAGGCTTCTTGAGGGGAAAGCTGTAATTCTGTGGGATGAATTAACAGAACACAAAGCAGTTTCTCAGAAAGCTTGTTTCCTGATTTTAACTGAAGATATTTCGTATAGCCATCTATGGGCTTACAAATGTCACTTTGCAAATCCCACAAGAACAGACTTAGTGAAAGGCTTCTTGAGGGAAAAGCTGTAACTCTGTGAGATGAATTAACAGAACACAAAGTAGTTTCGCAGAAAGCTTCTTTCCAGTTTTTAACTGAAGATATTTTCTTTTTAACCATAGCCCTCTATGGGCTTCCAAATATCACTTTGCATATTTCACAAGAAAAGTCTTAGCGAAAGGCTTCTTGAGGGGAAAGCTGTAACTCTGTGAGATGAATTAACAGAACACAAAGCAGTTTCTCAGAAAGGTTCTTGCCAGTTTTTAACTGAAGATATTTCCTTTTTCACCAAAGCCCTCTATGGGCTTCAAAATATCACTCTGCAAATCCCACAAGAACAGTCTTAGCCAAAGACTTCTTTTGGGGAAAGCTGTAACTTGGTGAGATGTATTAACAGAACACACGGCAGTTTCTCAGAAAGCTTCTTTCCAGATTTTAAGGGAAGATATTTCCTTTTACACCATAGCCCACTAACGGCATCCAAAGTTCACTTTTCCAACTTCACAAAAACAGTCTTAGTGAACGACTTCTTGAAGGGAAAGCTGTAACTCTGAGAGATGAACTAACAGAACACAAAAAAGTTTTCAGAAAGCCTCTTTTCCGTTTTCATCTTAGGATATTTCCATTTTCACCATAGCCATCTATGGGATTCCAAATATCACTTTGCAAATTCCACAAGAACAGTCTAAGCGAAAGGCTTCTTGAGGGGAAAGCTGTAACTCTTTGAGATGAATTTGCAGAACACAAAGCAGTTTCTCAGAAAGCTTCTCTCCAGTTTTTAACTGAAGATATTTCCTTTTTCACCATAGCCCTGCATGGGCTTCCAAATATCACTTTGCAAATTCCACAGCAACTGCCTTAGCGTAAGGCTTCTTGAGGGAAAAGCTGTAATTCAGTGAGATGAATTAACAGAACACAAAGCAGTTTCCGAGAAAGCTTCTTTACAGTTTTTTTTCTTAGGTAATTTCCTTTTTCACCATAGCCCTCTATGGGCTTCCAAATATCACTTTGCAATTTCCAGAAGAACAGTCTTTGCGGTGGGCTTCTGGAGGGGAAGGTTTTAGCTCTGGGAGATGAATTAAGAGAACACAAAGCGAAAGGCTTCTTGAGGGGAAAGCTGTAATTCTCTGAGATGAATTAAGAGAACACAAAGCAGTTTCTAAGAAAGCTTCTTTCCAGTTTTTAACGAAAGATATTTCCTTTTTCACCATAGCCCTCTATGGGCTTCCAAATATCACTTTTCATATGCCACAAGAACAGTCTTAGCGAAAGGCTTCTTGAGGAGAAAGCTGTAATTCTGTGAGATGAATTAACAGAACACAAAGCAGTTTCTTATAAAGCTTCTTTCCAGTTTTTAACTTAAGAAATTTCCTTTTTCAGCATAGCCCTCTAGGGGCTTCCAAATACCACTTTGCAAATCCCACAAGAACACTCTTAGCGAAAGGCTTCTTGAGGGGAAGGCTGTAACTCTGTGAGATGAATTAACAGAACAGAAAGCAGTTTCTCAGAATGTTTCTATCCACAGATTAACTGAAGAATTTTCCTTTTTCACCGTAGCCCTCTATGGGCTTCCAAATATCACTTTGGAAACCCACAAGAGCAGTCTTAGCGAAAGGCTTCTTGAGGGGAAAGCTGTAACTCGGTGAGGTGTATTAACAGAACACATGGAAGTTTCTCAGAAAGCTTCTTTCCAGTTTTTAACGGAAGACATTGCCTTTTTCACCATAGCCTCCTATGGGTTTCCAAATATCACTTTGCAAATTTCATAAGAGCAGTCTTAGTGAACGACGTCTTGAGGGGAAAGCTCTAACTCTGTGAGATGAATTAAGAGAACCCAAAGCCGTTTCTCAGAAAGCTTCTTTTCAATTTTTATCTTGGGATATTTCCTTTTTCACCATAGGCCTCTATGGGCTTCCAAATATCACATTGCAAATTCCACAAGAACAGTCTTAGTGAAAGGCTTCTTGAGGGGAAAGCTGTAACTCGGTGAGATGTATTACACCAACACACGGCAGTTTCTCAGAAAGCTTCTTTCCAGTTTTTAACTGAAGATATTTCCTTTTTCAAGATAGCCCTCTGTGGGCTTCCAAGTATCACTTTGCAATTCTCTGGTTTCTCTTCAGATCGTATAAATTTTTCGCCTTTTACCAAATATCACTTTACAATTTCCACAAGAACAGCCTTAGGGAAAGGCTTCTGGAGGGGAAAGCTGTAACTCTGAAAGGTAAATTAACAGAACACAAAGCAGTTTCTCATACAGCTTCTTTCCAGTTTCTAACTGAAGATATTTCCTTTTTCACCATAGCCCTCTATGGGCTTCCAAATATCACAGTGGAAATCCCACAAGAACAGTCTTAGCGAAAGGCTTCTTGTGGGTAAAGCTGTAATCAGTGAGGTGTATTAACAGAACACACGGCAGTTTCTCAGAAAGCTTCTTTTCGGTTTTTATCTTAGGATATTTCCATTTCCACCATAGCCCTGTAAGGGTTTCCAAATAAGACTTTGCAAATTCCACAACAACTGCGTTATTGAAAGGCTTCTTGAGGGGAAAGCTGTAATTCTCTGAAATGAATTAACAGAACACAAAGAAGTTTCTCAGAAAGATTCCTTTGGGTTTTTATCTTAGGATATTTGCTTTTTTACCATAGCTCTCTCTGGGCTTCTAAATATCACCTTGCAAATTTCACAAGAGCAGTCTTCGGGAAAGGTTTCTTAAGGGAAAAGCTGTAACTCTGTGAGGTGAATTAACAGAACCCAAATCAGTTTCTCAGATATCTTATTTGCAGTTTTTAACGGAAGATATTTCCTTTTTCACCTTAACCATCTGTGGGCTTCCAAATATCACTTTGCAAATTCCACAAGAAAAGTCTTAGCGAAAGGCTTCTTGAGGAGAAAGCTGTAACTCTGTGAGATGAATTAGCCGAACACAAAAGAGTTTCTCAGAAAGCTTCTTTCCCGTTTTTAAAGTAAAATATTTCCTTTTTCACCATAGCCCTCTATGGGCTTCTAAATATCACTTTGCAAATTCCACAAGAACAGTCTTAGCGAAAGGCTTCTTGAGGGGAAAGCTGGAACTCTGTGAGATGAATTAACAGAACACAAAGCAGTTTCTCAGAAAGCTACTTTTCAGTTTATATCTTAGGATATTTCCTTTTTCACCATAGCCCTCTATGGGCTTCCAAATATCAGTTTGCAAATTTCACAAAAACTGTCTTAGTGAACGTCTTCTTGAGGGGAAAGCTGTAACTCTGTGAGATGAACTAACAGAACACAAAGCAATTTCCCAGAAAGCTTCTTTTCAGTTTTTATCTTAGCATAATTCCATTTTCAGCTTAGACCTCTATGGGCTTCCAAATATCACTTTGCATATTCCACAAGAACAGTCTTAGAGAAAGGCTTCTTGAGGGGAAAGCTGTAACTCTGCGAGATGAATTAACAGCAGACAAAGCAGTTTCTTAGAAAGCTTCTTTTCGGTTTTTATCTTAGGATATTTTCATTTGCACCATAGCTCTCTATGGGCTTCCAAATATCACTTTGCCAATTCCAAAAGAACAGTCTTTGCGAAAGGCTTCTTGAACGGAAAGCTGTAATTGTCTGAGATGAGTTAACAGAACAGAAAGCAGTTCCTCAGAAAGCTTCTTTTCATTTTTTATCTTAGGATATTTCCTTTTTCTCCATAGTGCTCCAAGGGCTTCCAAATATCACTTTGCAAATTCCACAAGAACAGTGTTAGCGAAAGGTTTCATGAGGGGAAAGCTGTAACTCTATGAGATGAATTAACAGAACACAAAGCGTTTTCTCAGAAGACTTCTTTCCATTTTTAAACTGAAAATATTTCCTTTTTCACCATAGACCTCTTTGGGCTTTCAAATATCACATTGCAAATTCCACAAGAACAGTCTTAGCGAAAGGCTTCTTGTGGAGAAAGCTGTAACTCTGTGAGATGAATTATCAGAACACAAAGCAGTTTGTCAGAAAGCTTCTTTCCAGTTTTTAACTTAAGATATTTCCTTTTTCACCATAGCACTCTATGTGCGTCCAAATATCACTTTCCAAATTCCACAAGGAGAGTCCTAGCGAAAGGCTTCTTGAGGAGAAAGCTGTAACCCTCTGAGATGAATTAACAGAACAAAAAGGAGTTTCTCAGAAGGCTTCTTTTCAGTTTTAAACTGAAGATTTTTCGTTTTTCACCGTAGCCCTCTACGGGCTTGCAAATATCACTTTGCAAGTTAAACAAGAACAGCCTTCGCGAAAGAATTCTTGAGGGGAAAGCTGTAACTCTGTGAGATGAATTAACAGAACACAGAGCAGTCTCTCAGAAATCTTCTTTCCAGTTTTTAACTGAAGATATTTCCTTTTTCAACATGGCCGTTTATGGGCTTCCAAATATCACTTTGCAAATTCCAAACAACAGTCTTAGCGAAAGGCTTCTTGAGGAAAAGCTGTAACTCTCTGAGATGAATTTAAAAAAACACATAGCAGTTTCTTAGAAAGATTCTTTTCAGTTTTTAACGGAAGATATATCCTTTTTCACCATCGCCCTCTATGGGCTTCGAAATACCACTTTGCAAATTCCACAAGAACAGTCTTAGAGAAAAGTTTCTTAAGGGAAAAGCTGTAACTCTGTGAGATGAATTAACAGAACACAAAGCAGTTTCTCAGTAAGATTCCTTTGGGTTTTTATTTTAGTATATTTCCTTTTTCACCATAGCTCTCTATGGGCTTCCAAATATCACCTTGCAAATTCCACAAGAACATTCTTAGGGAAAGGCTTCTTGAGGGGAAAGCTGTAACTCTGTGAGATGAATTAACAGAACCCAAAGCAGTCTCTGAGAAATCTTCTTTCCAGTTTTTAACGGAAGATATTTCCTTTTTCACCTTAGCCCTCTGTGGGCTTCCAAATATCACTTTGCAAATTCCCCCACAAAACAGTTTCTCATAAAGTTTCTTTCCAGTTTTTAAAGGAAGATATTTCCTTTTTCACCGTATCCCTCTATGGGCTTCCAAATATCACGTTGCACATTCCACAAGAACAACCTCAGCGAAAGGCTTCTTGAGGGGAAAGCTGTAACTCTCTGAGATGAATTAACAGAACACAAAAACAGTTTCCCAGAAAGCTTCTTTTCAGTTTTCATCTTAGGATATTTCCATTTTCACCTTAGACCTCGATGGGCTTCCAAATATCACTTTACAAATTCCACAAGAACAGTCTTAGCAAAAGGCTTCTTGGGGGGAAAGCTGTAACACTGTGAGATGAATTAACACAACATGAAGCAGTTTCTCAGAAAATTTCTTTTCGGTTTTTATCTTAGGATATTACCATTTGCACCATAGCTCTCTATGGGCTTCCAAATATCACTTTGCCAATTCCAAAAGAAGAGTCTTTGCGAAAGGCTTCTTAAACGGAAAGCTGTATATCTCTGAGATGAATTAACAGAACAGAAAGCAGTTCCACAGAAAGCTTCTTTTCAGTTTTTATCTTAGGATATTTCCTTTTTCTCCATAGCCCCCTAAGGGCTTCCAAATATCGCTTTGCAAATTCCACGACAACAGTCTTAGCAAAAGGCTTCTTGAGGAGAAAGCTGTAACTCTGTGAGATGAATTAACAGAACACAAAGGGTTTTCTCAGAAGACTTCTTTCCACTTTTTAACTGAAGATATTTCCTTTTTCACCATAGACGTCTTTGGGCTTTCAAGTATCACATTGCAAATTCCACAAGAACAGTCTTAGCGAAAGGCTTCTTGTGGAGAAAGCTGTAATTCTGTGAGATGAATTAACAGAACACAAAAAAGTTTCTCAGAAAGCCTCTTTTCTGTTTTTATCTTAGCATAATTCCATTTTCACCATAGCCCTCTATGGACTTCGAAATATCAGTTTGCAAATTCCACAAGAACACTCTTAGCGAACGGCTTCTTGATGGGAAAGATGTAACTATGTGAGATCAATTAACAGAACCCAAATCAGTTTCTCAGAAAGCTTCATTCAGTTTTTACCTTAGGATATTTCCTTTTTCACCATAGCCCTCTATGGGCTTCCAAATATTAATTTCCAAATTTCACAAGAACGGTCTTAGTGAACGGCTTCCAGAGGGGAAAGCTGTAACTCTGTGAGATGAACTAACAGAACACTAAGCAGTTTCTCAGAAAGTTTCTTTTCGGTTTTTATATTGGTATATTTCTTTCTTCACCATAGCCCCTATGAGCTTCCAAACATCTCTTTGCAATTTCCACAGGCACAGTCTTAGAGAAAGACTTCCTGAGGGGAAAGCTGTATCTCTCTGAGATGAATTAACAGAACACAAAGCAGATTCTCAGAAAGCTTCTTTTTAGTTTTTATCTTAGGATATTTCCTTTTTCAGCATAGCCTCCTAAGGTCTTCCAAATATCCCTTTGCAAATTCCACAAGAACACTGTTACCGAAAGGCTTCTT
Organism: Chlorocebus sabaeus; assembly: GCF_047675955.1. Lineage (NCBI taxonomy): Eukaryota > Metazoa > Chordata > Mammalia > Primates > Cercopithecidae > Chlorocebus > Chlorocebus sabaeus. The sequence goes on along the minus strand of NW_027326891.1, from coordinate 52,634 downwards.
GAGGGGAATGCTGTAACTCTGTGAGATGAATTAACAGAACACAAAGCAGTTTCTCAGAAAGCTTCTTTCCAGTTTTTAACTGAAGCTATTTCCTTTTTCACCAAAGCCCTCCATGGGCTTCCCCATGTCACTTTGCAAATTCCACAAGAACCGCCATCGCGATAGTCTTCTTGAGGAGAAAGCTGTAACCCTGTGAGATAAATTGACAGAACACAAAGCAGTTTCTCAGAAAGCTTCTTTTCAGTTTTTATCTTAGGATATCTCCTTTTTCACCGTAGCCCTCTGTGGACTTCCAAATATCACTTTGCAAATTCCACAAGAACAGTCTTAGGGAAAGGCTTCATGAGGGGAAAGCTGTAAATCTCTGAGATGAATTAGCAGAACACAAAGTAGTTTCTCAGAAATCTTCTTTCCAGATTTTAATGGCAGGTTCTTCCTTTTTCACCATAGCCCCCGATGGGGTTCCAAATATCACTTTTCAAACTCTACAAGATAAGACTTAGCTAAAGGTTTCTTGAGGAGAAATTTGTAACACTGTGAGATGAATTAACAGAACACAAAGCAGTTTCTCAGAAAGCTTCTTTTCAGTTTTTATCTTAGGATATTTCCATTTTCACCATAGCCCTCTACGGTTTTCGAAATATCACATTGCAAATTCCACAAGAGCAGTCTTAGCAAAAGTCTTCTTGAGGGGAAAGATGTAACTCTGTGAGATGAATTAACAGAATACAAAGCAGTTTCTCAGAAAGCTTCTTTCCAGTTTTTTAAAGAAGGTATTTCCTTTTTCACCATAGTCCTCTATGGGCTTCCAAATATCACTCTGCAAATTCCACAAGAGAAGCCTTAGGGAATGGCTTCTTGAGGGGAAAGCTGTAATTGTGTGAGATGAATTAAGAGAATACAAAGCAGTCTCTAAGAAAGCTTCTTTCCAGTTTTTATCTGAAGATATTTCCTTTTTCACCATGGCCCTTTATGGGCTTCCAAATATCACTTTGCAAATTCCACAAGAACAGTCTTAGCGAAAGGCTTCTTGAGGGGAAAGCCGTAACTCTGTGAGATTAATTAATGGAACACAAAGCTGTCTCTCAGAAAGCTTCTTTCCAACTTTTTAAGGAAGATATTTCCTTTTTCACCATAGCTCTCTATGTGCTTCCAAATATCTCTTTGCAAATTCCACAAGAACAGTCTTAGGGAAAGACTTCTTGAGGGGAAAGCTGTAACTCTGTGACATGAATTAACAGAACACAAGGCAGTTTCTCAGAAAGATTCTTTACAGTTTTTAATGGAAGATATTTTCTTTTTCACCATAGCCCCCTATGGGCTTCCAAATATTACTTTCCAAATTTCACAAGAACAGTCTTAGTGAACGGCTTCCTGAGGGGAAAGCTGTAACTCTGTGAGATGAACTACCAGAACACTAAGCAGTTTCTCAGAAAGTTTCTTTTCGGTTTTTATCTTAGTATATTTCCTTTTTCACCATAGCCCCTATAAGCTTCCAAACATCACTTTGCAATTTTCACAAGATCAGTCTTAGAGAAAGACTTCTTGAGGGGAAAGCTGTACCTCTCTGAGATGAATTAACAGAACACAAAGCAGTTTCTCAGAAAGATTCTTTTCAGTTTTTATCTTAGGATATTTCCTTTTTCACCGTAGCCTTCTAAGGTCTTCCAAATATCCCTTTGCAAATTCCACAAGAACACTCTTATCGAAAAGCTTCTTGAGGGGAAAGCTGTAACTCTGTGAGATGAATTAACAGAACACAAAGCAGTTTCTCAGAAAGCTTCTTTTCACTTTTTTTTTAATATTACATGCTTAATTTCTTTTTTATTTATATAATTTTGTGTAACAATCACTCATGAAATATCAGAATTCTTATTACTTAGTACATAAAGAATATTCAACAAATATTGTTGCAGTAGAAAGCTAGTCAAGTATGAGCAGGGCAGTAGAGGGCTGCCCTCTTCCACACACCAAATGTGTTGGGGGACCCTCAGGTGATGGTCAAGGGGTTGTTAACTGTTTCTCTAAAGTAGTAATTGGTCATACCTGGTGTCAAGGAAAGGCAGGCTTCTAATAGAAAACACCTGAAACTGATCAGCAACTTCCCAATGAGATCTCAGGAGTGAGGAGAAGTAAGGCAAGATCCCGGAAGTATGCCAATGTATAAAACCCCAAATCAAGAAGTCAAGCTGTGCACTTGGCTTCTCAAGTCTTCCACTTGGCCCTCTTCCAGGTTGTACTTCCCTTCTTTTCCTTTCTGTTTTAAAGCCTTTTAATAAACCTTCACTCCTGCTCTGAGAATTACCTCTGTCTCACTTTCTGCCTTATGCCCCTTAGTGGAATTCCTTCTGAGGAAGCAAGAATGGAGTGTGCTGCAAACCTATACAGATTCGCTGCCAATGTCTCCAGAACTCGGATGTCTTCCACAGGTAATAACATTGCTTTCAATATTTTTCATAATTATATCATGCTAAAAACTAAGTATAACAGTGTCAAATACAAATACAATTAAAGCTTTTTGAATTCTATTTTACTTTACAAGTTTTTTTTAATCAAGTATGATTTTTCCTGGTGCCATTAAATTATAATTCTTTTCATATTTATATTTAATCATTTTATATAGAATTATTTTATATTTCTAGTACTTATTATTCTAGTATATCTCTTTTAGGCTTACCTTATGTCTCTCTTTTATAAAAATAAGAAAAATATATATTTGGTACATTACAATAACTTAGCAAAATGCTCAGGTATAATGCTCTTTAAAAATTAATATACCATATTTATATAATGCTATAATTTTCTCATAAAATAATAAATCTTTTTAATGTTTGAAATTATAGGATAAGTGGTCTTTAATTTATTCCCCTTGTTTGAATTTTCAGTAGTGAATATGTTCTTTCAAAAATATTTTTATGATAAATTCCAAATGCATACAATAGTGGATTACCTCTAGGTACTCATCATTCATTTCACCAACATCAACACTTGTCCAATTCCTTTTATCTTCACTCACTTCTCCCCATTTCCCCCAACCGCATACCTGCCACAACTGATGACTCAAACCTTTCAAAGGATTGTTTGTTCAATCCTTTTGTAACAGTTTAGTTATGTGCTTTTCCTAAAAAATAAGTGGAAGATTATTTTTTATTTTTTATTGTTTATTTTTTAAAATTATTTCAATTTTGTGGGTATATAGTAGATGTATGTATTTATGGGGTGCATGAGATGTTCTGATTCAGGCATGCAATGAATAATAATCACATCATGTAAAATGGGGTATCCATTGTCTCAAGCATTTATCCTTTGTGTTACAAGCAATCCAATTAGACTCCTTTAGTTATTTTAAAATGCACAGTTAAATTATTCCTGACTATAGTCGCCTTGTTGTGCTATCAAATACTAGATCTTATTTATTCTTTCTGTTTTTTTGTACCCATTAACCATCTCCAGCTTTGCCTCAAACCCCCACTACCCTTCCCAGCCTCTGGTAACCATGCTTCTACTCTCTATCTCCATGAGTTCAATTGTTTTGATTTGTAGATCTCACAAATAAGTGAGAACATGAAATTAGAATTATTATTAAACAGATCTCAAAATGTGACTTAGTTGCGTATCTTCTCCTCCTCTCCCTGTATCAACCTGTTTCAGCCTGGAAGCCTCTAGTGGGAAGGAGGGATGTGGTTGGTTGCTTCTTTTTTTTTTTTTTTTTTTTAATATTTTAAGTTCTAGGGTACATGTGCATAACGTGCAGGTTGGTTACATATGTATACTTGTGCCCTGTTGCTGTGCTGCACCCATCAACTCATCAGCACCCATCAACTCGTCATTTACATCAGGTATAACTCCCAATGCAATCCCTCCCCCCTTCCCCCTCCCCATGATAGGCCCCGGTGTGTGATGTTCCCCTTCCCGAGTCCAAGTGATCTCATTGTTCAGTTCCCACCTATGAGTGAGAACATGCGGTGTTTGGTTTTCTGTTCTTGTGATAGTTTGCTAAGAATGATGGTTTCCAGCTGCATCCATGTCCCTACAAAGGACACAAACTCATCCTTTTTTATGGCTGCATAGTATTCCATGGTGTTTATGTACCACATTTTCTTAATCCAGTCTGTCACTGATGGACATTTGGGTTGATTCCAAGTCTTTGCTATTGTGAATAGTGCCGCAATAAACATACGTGTGCATGTGTCTTTATAGCAGCATGATTTATAATCCTTTGGGTATATACCCCGTAATGGGATGGCTGGGTCATATGGTACGTCTAGTTCTAGATCCTTCAGGAATCGCCATACTGTTTTCCATAATGATTGAACTAGTTTACAATCCCACCAACAGTGTAAAAGTGTTCCTATTTCTCCACATCCTCTCCAGCACCTGTGGTTTCCTGACTTTTTAATGATCACCATTCTAACTGGTGTGAGATGGTATCTCAGTGTGGTTTTGATTTGCATTTCTCTGATGGCCAGTGATGATGAGCATTTTTTCATGTGTCTGTTGGCTGTATGAATGTCTTCTTTTGAGAAATGCCTGTTCATATCCTTTGCCCACTTTTTGATGGGGTTGTTTGTTTTTTTCTTGTAAATTTGTTTGAGGTCTTTGTAGGTTCTGGATATTAGCCTTTGTCAGATGAGTAGATTGCAAAAATTTTCTCCCATTCTGTAGGTTGCCTGTTCACTCTGATGGTAGTTTCTTTTTTTTTTTTTTTTTTGAGACGGAGTATTGCTCTGTAGCCCGGGCTGGAGTGCAGTGGCCGGATCTCAGCTCACTGCAAGCTCCGCCTCCCAGGTTCACGCCATTCTCCTGCCTCAGCCTCCAGAGTAGCTGGGACTACAGGTGCCCGCCACCGCACCCAGCTAGTTTTTTGTATTTTTAGTAGAGATGGGGTTTCACCGTGTTAGCCAGGATGGTCTCGATCTCCTGACCTGGTGATCCGCCTGTCTCGGCCTCCCTAAGTGCTGGGATTACAGGCTTGAGCCACCGCGTCCGGCCTCTGATGGTAGTTTCTTTTGCTGTGCAGAAGCTCTTTAGTTTAATGAGATCCCATTTGTCAATTTTGGCTTTTGCTGCCATTGCTTTTGGTGTTTTAGACATGAAGTCTTTTCCCATGCCTATGTCCTGAATGGTACTACCTAGGTTTTCCTCTAGGGTTTTTATGGTATTAGGTCTAACCTTTAAGTCTCTAATCCATCTTGAATTAATTTTCGTATAACGAGTAAGGAAAGGATCCAGTTTCAGCTTTCTGCTTATGGCTAGCCAATTTTCCCAGAACCATTTATTAAATAGGGAATCCTTTCCCCATTTCTTGTTTCTCTCAGTTTTGTCAAAGATCAGATGGCTCTAGATGTGTGGTATTAGTTCTGAGGACTCTGTTCTGTTCCATTGGTCTATATCTCTGTTTTGGTACCAGTACCATGCTGTTTTGGTGACTGTAGCCTTGTAGTATAGTTTGAAGTCAGGTAGCGTGATGCCTCCAGCTTCGTTCTTTTGATATAGGATTGTCTTGGAAATGCGGGCTCTTTTTTGGTTCCATATGAACTTTAAAGCAGTTTTTTCCAATTCTGTGAAGAAACTCATTGGTAGCTTGATGGGGATGGCATTGAATCTATAAATAACCTTGGGCAGTATGGCCATTTTCACAATATTGATTCTTCCTATCCATGAGCATGGTATGTTCTTCCATTTTTTTGTGTCCTCTTTTATTTCATTGAGCAGTGGTTTGTAGTTCTCCTTGAAGAGGTCCTTTACATCCCTTGTAAGTTGGATTCCTAGGTGTTCTATTCTCTTTGAAGCAATTGTGAATGGAAGTTCATTCATGATTTGGCTCTCTGTTTGTCTGTTCTGGTGTATACGAATGCTTGTGATTTTTGCACATTAATTTTGTATCCTGAGACTTTGCTGAAGTTGCTTATCAGCTTAAGGAGATTTTGGGCTGAGACAATGGGATTTTCTAAATATACAATCATGTCATCTGCAAAGAGGGACAATTTGACTTCTTCTTTTCCTAACTGAATCCCCTTGATTTCTTTCTCTTGCCTGATTGCCCTAGCCAGGACTTCCAACACTATGTTGAATAGGAGTGGTGAGAGAGGGCATCCCTGTCTTGTGCCAGTTTTCAAAGGGAATTTTTCCAGTTTTTGCCCATTCAGTATGATATTGGCTGTGGGTTTGTCATAAATAGCTCTTATGATTTTGAGGTACGTTCCATCAATACCGAATTTATTGAGCGTTTTTAGCATGAAGGGCTGTTGAATTTTGTCAAAAGCCTTTTCTACATCGATTGAGATAATCATGTGGTTCTTGTCTTTGGTTCTGTTTATATGCTGGATTATGTTTATTGATTTGCGAATGTTGAACCAGCCTTGCATCCCAGGGATGAAGCCCACTTGATCATGGTGGATAAGCTTTTTGATGTGCTGTTGAATCCGGTTTGCCAGTATTTTATTGAGGATTTTTGCATCGATGTTCATCAGGGATATTGGTCTAAAATTCTCTTTTTTTGTTGTGTCTCTGCCAGGCTTTGGTATCAGGATGATGTTGGCCTCATAAGATGAGTTAGGGAGGATTCCCTGTTTTTCTATTGATTGGAATAGTTTCAGAAGGAATGGTACCAGCTCCTCCTTGTACCTCTGGTAGAATTCAGCTGTGAATCCATCTGGTCCTGGACCTTTTTTGATTGGTAGGCTATTAATTATTGCCTCAATTTCAGAGCCTGCTATTGGTCTATTCAGGGATTCAACTTCTTCCTGGTTTAGTCTTGGAAGAGTGTAAGTGTCCAGGAAATTATCCATTTCTTCTAGATTTTCTAGTTTATTTGCGTAGAGGTGTTTATAGTATTCTCTGATGGTAGTTTGTATTTCTGTGGGGTCGGTGGTGATATCCCCTTCATCATTTTTTATTGCGTCTATTTGATTCTTCTCCCTTTTCTTCTTTATTAGTCTTGCTAGCGGTCTGTCAATTTTGTTGATCTTTTCAGAAAACCAACTCCTGGATTCATTGATTTTTTCGAGGGATTTTTGTGTCTCTATCTCCTTCAGTTCTGCTCTGATCTTAGTTATTTCTTGCCTTCTGCTAGCTTTTGAATGAGTTTGCTCTTGCTTCTCTAGTTCTTTTAATTGCGATGTTAGAGTGTCAATTTTAGATTTTCCTGCTTTCTCTTGTGGGCATTTAGTGCTATAAATTTCCCTCTACACACTGCTTTAAATGTGTCCCAGAGATTCTGGTATGTTGTATCTTTGTTCTCATTGGTTTCAAAGATCATCTTTATTTCTACCTTCATTTCGTCATGTACCCAGTAGTCATTCAGGAGTATGTTTTTCAGTTTCCATGTAGTTGAGCGGTTTTGATTGAGTTTCTTAGTCCTGAGTTCTAGTTTGATTGCAGTGTGGTCTGAGAGACAGTTTGTTACCATTTCTGTTCTTGTACATTTACTGAGGAGTGCTTTACTTCCAACTATGTGGTCAATTTTGGAATAAGTGCGATGTGGTGCTGAGAAGAATGTATATTCTGTTGATTTGGGGTGGAGAGTTCTATAGATGTCTATTAGGTCTGATTGCTGTAGAGATGAGTTCAATTCCTGGATATCCTTGTTAATTTTCTGTCTTGTTGTTCTGTCTAATGTTGACAGTAGAGTGTTGAAGTCTCCCATGATTATTGTATGGGAGTCTAAGTCTCTTTGTAAGGCTCTAAGGACTTGCTTTATGAATCTGGGTGCTCCTGTATTGGGTGCATATATATTTAGGATAGTTAGCTCTTCCTGTTGAATTGATCCCTTTACCATTATGTAATGGACTTCTTTGTCTCTTTTGATCTTTGATGGTTTAAAGTCTGTTTTATCAGAGACTAGTATTGCAACCCCTGCTTTTTTTTGTGCTCCATTTGCTTGGTAAATCTTCCTCCATCCCTTTATTTTGAGCCTATGTATGTCTCTGCATGTGAGATGGGTCTCCTGAATACAGCAGATTGATGGTTCTTGACTCTTTATCCAGTTTGCCAGTCTGTGTCTTTTAATTGGAGCATTTAGTCCATTTACATTTAAGGTTAAGATTGTTATGTGTGAACTTGATCCTACCATTATGATATTAACTGGTTATTTTGCTCGTTAGTTGATGCAGTTTCTTCCTAGCCTTGATGGTCTTTACATTTTGGCATGTTTTCGCAGTGGCTGGTACCGGTTGTTCCTTTCCATGTTTAGTGCTTCCTTCAGGGTCTCTTGTAAGGCAGGCCTAATGGTGACAAAATCTCTAAGCATTTGCTTATCTGTAAAGGATTTTATTTCTCCTTCACTTATGAAACTTAGTTTGGCTGGATATGAAATTCTGGGTTGAAAATTCTTTTCTTTAAGAATGTTGAATATTGCCCCCACTCTCTTCTGGCTTGTAGAGTTTCTGCCGAGAGATCTGCTGTTAGTCTGATGGGCTTCCCTTTGTGGGTAACCCGACCTTTCTCTCTGGCTGCCCTTAAGATTTTTTCTTCATTTCAACATTGGTGAATCTGGCAATTATGTGTCTTGGAGTTGCTCTTCTCGAGGAGTGTCTTTGTGGTGTTCTCTCTATTTCCTGGATTTGAATGTTGGCCTGCCCTACTAGGTGGGGGAAGTTCTCCTGGATGATATACTGAAGAGTGTTTTCCAACTTGGTTCCATTTTCCCCCTCACTTTCAGGCACCCCAAACAGACGTAGATTTGGTCTTTTTACATAATCCCATACTTCTTGCAGGCTTTGTTCATTTCTTTTTCTTCTTTTTTCTTTTGATTTCTCTTCTCGCTTCATTTCGTTCATTTGATCCTTAATCACTGATACTCTTTTCCGGTTGATCGAGTCGGTTACTGAAGCTTTTGCATTTGTCACGTATTTCTCGTGTCATGATTTTCATCTCTTTCATTTCGTTTATGAAGTTCTCTGCATTAATTATTCTAGCCATCAATACTTACACTTTTTTTTCAAGACTTTTAGTTTCTTTGCGCTGGGTAGGTAATTCCTCCTTTAGCTCTGAGAAGTTTGATGGACTGAAGCCTTCTTCTATCATCTCGTCAAAGTCATTCTCCGTCCAGCTTTGATTCGTTGCTGGCGATGATCTGCGCTCCTTTGCCGGACGAGATGAGATCTTATTTTTTGAAATTCCAGCTTCTCTGCCCTGCTATTTCCCCATCCTTGTGGCTTTATCTGCCTCTGGTTTTTAAGAGAAGATATTTCCTTTTTCACCATAGCCCTCCATGGGCTTCCAAATATCACTTTGCACTTTTCACAAGAACTGCCTTAGTGAACGGATTCTTGAGGGGGAAGCTGTAATTCTGTGCGATGAATTAACAGAACACAAAGCAGTTTCTCAGAAATCTTGTTTCCAGTTTTTAACGAAAGATATTTCCTTTTTCACTATAGCCCCCATGGGCTTCAAAATATCACTTTTCAAATTCCACAAGAACAGTCTTAGCGAAAGTCTTCTTGAGGAGAAAGGTGTAGCTCTGTGAGATGAATTACCAGAACACAAAGCAGTTTCTCAGAAAGCTTCTTTTCGGTTTTTATCTTAGGATATTTTCATTTTCACCGTAGCCCTCTATGGGATTCCAAATATCACTTTGCAAATTCCACAAGAACAGTCTTAGCGAAAGGCATCTTGAGGGGAAAGCTGTAAATCTGTGAGATGAATTAACAAAACACAAAGCAGTTTCTTAAAAACATTCTTTCCAGTTTTTAACGGAAAATATTTCCTTTTTCATCATATCCCTCTATGGGCTTCCCAATATCACCTTGAAAATTCCACAGGAACAATCTTAGTGAACGGCTTCTTGAGGGGAAAGCTATAACTCTGTGAGAGGAATTAAGAGAACATAATGCAGTTTCTCAGAAAGATTCTTTTCGGTTTTTATCTTAGAATATTTCCTTTTTGCCATAACCCTCTATGGGCTTCTAAAATCACTTTGCAAATTCCAGAAGAAAAGTGTTAGCGAAATTCTACTTGAGGAGAAAGCTGTAATTCTGTGAGATGAATTAACAGGACAAAAAGCACTTTCTCAGAAATCTTCTTTCCAGTTTATTACGGAAAATATTTCCTTATTCACCATAGCCCTCTATGGCCTTCTAAATACCACTTTAGAAATGACACAAGAACAGTCCTAGCGAAAGACTTCTTGAGGGGAAAGCTGTAAGTCTCTGAGATGAATTAACAGAACACAAAGTAGTTTCTCAGAAAGCTTCTTTCCAGATTTTAACGGAAGATACTTCCTTTTTCACCATAGCCCTATATGGGCTTCCAAATATCACTTTGCAAATTCCACAAGAACAGATTAGTAAAGGTCTTCTTGAGGGGAAAGCTGTAACTCTGTGAGATGAATTAACAGAACACAAAGCAGTTTCTCAGAAAGCTTCTTTCCAGTTTTTAACTGAAGATATTTCCTTTTTCACCGTAGCCCTCTATGGGCTTCCAAATATCACTTTGCAAATTCCACAAGAACAGTCTTACCAAAAGGCTTCTTGAGGGGAAAGCTGTAACTCTGTGCGATGAATTAACAGAACACAAATCAGTTTGTCAGAAAGCTTCTTTTCAGTTTTTATCTTAGGATGTTTCCTTTTTCACCTTTGGCCTCTAGGGGCTTCCAAATATCACTTTGCGAATTCCACAAAAACAGTCTTAGGGCAAGGCTTCATGAGGGGAAAGCTGTAACTCTGTGAGATGAATTAACAGAACACAAAGCAGTTTCTCAGATAGCTTCTTTCCAGTTTTCAACGGAAGATATTTCCTTTTTAACCATAGCCCTATATGGGATTCCAAATATCACTTTGCAAATTCCACAAGAACAGATTAGTAAAGGTCTTCTTGAGGGGAAAAGCTGTAACTCTGTGAGATAAATTGACAGAACACAATGCAGTTTCTTAGAAGGCTTCTTTTCAGTTTTTATCTTAGCATATTTCCTATTTCACCAAAGCCCTCTATGGGCTTCCAAATATCACTTTGCAAATTCCACATGAACAGCTTTAGCAAAAGGCTTCCTGAGGGGAAAGCTGTGACTCTGTGAGATGAATTAACAGAACACAAAGCAGTTTGTCAGAAAGCTTCTTCCCAGTTTTTAACTGAAGATGTTTCCTTTTTCACCGTAACCCTCCATGGGCTTGCAAATGTGACATTGCAAATTCCACAAGAACCGCCATAACGAAAGTGTTCTTGAGGGGAAAGCTGTAACTCTGTGAGATAAATTGACAGAACACAAAGCAGTTTCTCAGAAAGCTTCTTTTCAGTTTTTGTCTTAGGATACCTCCTTTTTCACCATAGCCCTCTGTGGGCTTCCAAATATCACTTTGCAAATTCCACAAGAACAGTCTTAGGGAAAGGCTTCATGAGGGGAAAGCTGTAAGTATCTGAGATGAATTAACAGAACACAAAGTAGTTTCTCAGAAATCTTCTTTCCAGATTTTAACGGAAGATACTTCCTTTTTCACCGTAGCCCCCTATGGGCTTCCAAATATCATTTTGCCAATTCCACAAGAACAGCCTTAGCGAAAGGCTTCTTGAAGGGAAAGATGTAACTCTGTGAGATGAATTAACAGAACAGAAAGCAGCTCCTCAGAAAGCTTCTTTCCACTTTTTAACGGAAGATATTTCCTTTTTCACCATAGCCTGCTATGGGCTTCCAAATATCACTTTGCAAATTCCACAAGAACAGTCTTAGTGAAAGGCTTCCTGAGGGGAAAGCTGTAACTCTTTGAGATGAATTAACAGAACACAAAGCAGTTTCTCAGAAAGTTTCTTTCCACTTTTTAACGGAAGATATTTCCTTTTTCACCATAGCTCTCTATTTGCCTCCAAATATCACTTTGCAAATTCCACAACAACAGTTTTAGCGAAAGGCTTCTTGAGGGGAAAGCTGCAACTCTGTGAGATGAATTAACAGAACACAAAGTAGTTTCTCAGAAAGCTTCTTTTCAGTTTTTATCTTATGATACTTCCTTTTCCACCATATCCCTCTATGGGCTTCCAATATCACTTTGAAAATTCCACAACAACAGTTTTAGCGAAAGTCTTCTTGAAGTGAAAGCTGTAACTCTGTGAGATGAATTAAAAGAAAACAAAGCAGTTTCTCAGAAAGCTTCTTTCCAGTTTTTAACTGAAGATATTTCCTTTTTCACCGTAGCCCTCTATGGGCTTCCAAATATCACTTTGCAATTTCCACAAGGACAGTCTTACCGAAAGGCTTCTTGAGGGGAAAGCTGTAACTCTGTGCGATGAATTAACAGAACAGAAATCAGTTTCTCAGAAAGCTTCTTTTCAGTTTTTTTCCTAGGATATTTGCTTTTTCACCATAGCCCGCTGTGGGTTTCCAAATTTCACTTTGCAAATTCCACAAGAACACTCTTAGCGAAAGGCTTCTTGAGGGCAAAGCTGTAACTCTGTGAGATGAATTAACAGAACACAAAGCAGTTTCTCAGAAAGCTTCTTTCCAGTTCTTAAGGAAAGTTATTTCCATTTTCACCCTAGCACTCTATGGGCTTCCAAATATTACTTTCAAAATTTCCCAAAAACAGTCTTAGTGAACGGATTCTTGAGGGGAAAGCTGTAACTCTGTGAGATGAATTAACAGAACACAAAGCAGTTTCTCAGAAAGCTCCTTTCCAGTTTTTAACTGAAGATATTTTCTTTTCCACCGTAGCCCTCTATGGGCTTCCAAATATCACATTGCAAATTGCAGAAGAACAGTCTTAGCGAAAGGCTTCTTGAGGGAAAAGCTGTAATCAGAAATCTTCTTTCGAATTTTTAACTGAAGATATTACCTTTTACACCATATCCCTCTAAGGACTTCCAAATATCACTTTTCAAATTCCACAAGAACAGTCTTAGCGAAAGGCTTCTAGAGGGGAAAGCTGTAACTCTGTGAGATGAATTAAGGGAACACAAAGCAGTTTTTCAGAAAGCTTATTTTCAGTTTTTATCTTAGGCTATTTCCTTTTTCACCGTAGACCTCTGTAGGCTTCTAAATATCACTTCCCAAATTCGACAAGAACAGTCTTAGGGAAAAGCTGCGTTAGGGGAAAGCTGTAACTTTGTGAGCTGAATTAACACAACACAACGCTGTGTCTCAGAAAGCTTCTTTCCGGTTTTAAACCGAAGATATTTCCTTTTCACCATAGCTCTCTATGGCATTCGAAATGTCACTTTGCAAATTCCACAAGAACAGTCATAGTGAAAGGCTTCCTCAGGGGAAAGCTGTAACTCTGTAGGATGAATTCACAGATCAGAAAGCTGTTTCTCAGAAAGCTTCTTTCTCACTCTTATGGTGGATATTTCCTTTGGCCCTATAGTCATCAAAGGGAACCGAATTATCCCTTCTCAGATTCCACAGAAATAAGGTTAGCAAACAGCTCTACGACATAGAACTCTCACTCAGTGAGTGGATGTCACATATCCCAAAGCAGTTTCTCAGAAAAGTTCTTTTCAGTTTTTATCTTAGGATATTTCCTTTTTCACCATAACCCTTTATGGGCTCACAAATACCACTCTTCAAATTCCACAAAAACAGTCTTACCGAAAGGCTTCTTAAGGGGGAAGCTGTAACTCTGTGAGGTGAATTAACAGAACACAAACAGTTTCTCAGAAAGCTTCTTTTCAGCTTTTATCTTAGGATATTTCCTTCTTCACCATAGCCCTATAAGGGCTTACAAATATCACTATGAGTATTACACAAGAAGAGTCTTAGCAAAAGTCTTTTTGAGGGTAAAGCTGTAACTCTTTGAGATGAACTAACAGAACACAAAGCAGTTTCGTAGAAAGCTTCCTTCCATTTTTTAACTGAAGATATTTCCCTTTTCACCACAGCCGTCCATGGGCTTCCAAATATCACTTTGCAAATTCAAAAAGAACAGTCCTAGCAAAAGGCTTCTTGGGTGGAATGCTGTAACTCTGTGAGATGAATTCACAGATCTCAGAGAAGTTTCTCAGAAAGCTTCTTTCTCACTTTTAGCGGCAGATATTTCCTTTGGCCCTATAGTCTTCAAAGGGATCCAAAATAACAGTTCTCCGATTCCATAGAAATAAGGCTATCAAACAGCACTAGGAAATACAGCTGTAACTCAGTGAGTGGAAGTCACATAATACTAAACCGTTTCTCAGAAAGCCTGTTTCAGTTTTTAACTGAAGCTATATCCTTTTTCACCGTAGCCCTCTATGGGCTTCAAAATAGCACTTTGAAAATACAACAAGAACAGTCTTAGCGAAAGTCATCTAGAGGGGAAAGCTGTAACTCTGTTAGGTGAATTAACAGAACACAAAGCAGTTTCTAAGGAATGTTCTTTACAGTTTTTATCTGAAGATATATCCTTTTTCACCATAGCCCTCTATGGGCTTCCAAATATCACTTTGCAAATTCTACAAGAACAATCTTAGCGAAAGACTTCTTGAGGGGAAAGCTGTAAGTCTGTGAGATGAATTAAAAGAACACAAAGCAGTTTCTCAGAAAGCTTCTTTCCAGTTTTTATCTGAGGATATTTCGTTTTCACCATAGCCGTCTATTGGATTCCAAATATCATTTTTCAAATTGTGCAAGAATAATCTTAGCGAAAGGCTTCTTGAGGGGAAAGCTGTAACTCTGTGAAATGAATTCGCAGATCACAAAGAAGTTTCTCAGAAAGCTTCTTTCTAACTTTTAGCGGCGGATATTTCCTTTGGCCCTACAGTCTTCAAAGGGAACCGAAATAACAGTTCTCAGATTCCACAGAAATAAGGCTGCCAAACAGCTCTATGAAATACAGCTTTAAATCAGTGAGTGGAAGTCATATATCAAAAAGCAGTTTCTCAGAAACCTTCTTTTCAGGTTTTAACTGAAGATATACCTTTTTTCACCATAGTCCTCTAAGGGCTTCCAAATATCACTTTGCAGATTCCAGAAGAACACTCTTATGGAAAGGATTCTTGACGGGAAAGCTGTAACTCTTTGAAATGAATTAACAGATCACAAAGCAGTTTCTAAGAAAGCCTCTTTCCAATTTTTAACTGAAGATATTTCCTATTTCACCATAACCGTCTATGGGCTTACAAAATATGACTTTGCAAATTCCACAAGAACAGTCTTAGCGAAAGGCTTCTTGAGGGAAAAGCTGTAGCTCTGTGAGATGTATTAACAGAACACAAAGCGATTTCTCAGAAAGATTCTTTCCAGTTTTTATGTTAGGATATTTCCTTTTTCACCGTAGCCCTATATAGGCTTAAAAATATCACTTTGAAAATTAAACAAGAACAGTCTTAAAAAAAGTCTTCTTGAGGGTAAAGCTGTAAGTCTTTGAGATGAATTAACAAAACACAGAGCAGTTTCTCAGAAAGCTTCTTCCCAGTTTGTAACTGAAGATATTTCTTTTTTCACCATAGCCCTCTAAGGGCTTCCAAATATCACTTTGCAAATTCCACAAGAGCAGTCTTCGCGAAAGGCTACTTGAGGGGAAAGCTGTAACACTGTGAGATGAATTAAAAGAACACAAAGCAGTTTCTCAGAAAGCTTCTTTCCAGTTTTTAACTGAAGATATTTGCTTTTTCAAAGTAGCCCTCTATGGTCTTCCAAATATCACTTTGCAAATTCCAAAAGAACAGTCTTAGCGAAAGGCTTCTTGAGGGGAAAGCTGTAACTGCCTGAGATGAATTAACAGAACACAAAGCAGTTTCTCAGCAAACGTCTTTTCAGTTTTTATCGTAGGATATCTCCTTTTTCACATTAGCCCACTAAGGGCTTACAAATATCACGTTGCAAATTTCACAAGAACCGTCTTAGCGAAAGGCTTGCTGAGGGGAAAGCTGTAACTCTTTGAGATGAATCAACAGAACACAAAGGAGTTTCTCAGAAAGCTTCTTTCCACTTTTTATCTTAGGATATTGCCTTTTTCACCATAGCCCTATTTGGGCTTAAAATATCACTTTGAAAATTACACAAAACAATGTTAGCAAAAGTCTTCTTGAGGGTAAAGCTGTAACACTTTGAGAGGAATTGTCAGAACACAAACCAGTTTCTCAGAAAGCTTCTTTGCAGATTTTAATTGAAGATATTTCCTTTTTCATCGTAGACCTCTATGGGCTTCCAAATATCACCTTGCAAATTCCACAAGAACGGTCTTAGCGAAAGGCTTCTTGACGGGAAAGCTGTAACTTTGTGAGATGTATTAACAGAACACAAAACAGTTTCTCAGAAAGCTGCTTTAAAGTTTTTAGCTGAAGATATTTCCTTTTTCTCCGTAGCCCTCTGTGGGCTTCCAAATATCTGGTTGCAAATTCCACAAGAACAGTCTTAGGGAACGGCTTCTTGAGGGGAGAGTTGTAACTCTGTGAGATGAATTTACAGAACACAAAGCAGTTTCTCAGAAAGCTTCTTTTCAGTTTTTATCTTAGGATATTCAATTATTCACCAAAGCCCTCTATGGGCTTCCAAATATCACTTTGCAAATTCCCCAAGAAAAGTGTTAGCGAAAAACTTCTTCAGGGGAAAGCTGTAACTCTGTGAGATGAATTCACAGATCACAAAGAAGTTTCTCAGAAAGCTTCTTTCTCACTTTTAGCAGCGGATATTTACTTTATCGCCATAGTCTTCAATGGAATTCGAAATAACAGTCCTCAGATTCCACAGAAATAAGGCTAGCACAGAGCTCTACAAAATACAGATGTAACTCAGTGAGTGGAAGTCACATATCACAAAGCAGTTTCTCAGCAAGGTTCTTTTTAGTTTTTATGGGAAGATATATCCTTTTTATCCTTAGCTCTCTATGGGCTTCCAAATATCACCTTGCAAATTCCACAAGAACAGTCTTAGCGAAAGGCTTTTTGAGGGGAATGCTGTAATTCTGTAAGATGAATTAACAGAACACAAAGCAGTTTCACCAAAGCTTCTTTCTAGTTTCTATGTTAGAATGTTTCCTTTTTCACCATAGCCCACAATGGGCTTCCAAATATCACTTTGCAAATTCCACAAGAAGAGTCTTAGTGAAAGGCTTCTTGAGGGGAAAGCTGTAACTCTATGAGATGAATTAACAGAACACAAAGCAGTTTCTCAGAAAGCTTCTTTCCAGTTTTTTAACTGAAGATACTTCCTTTTTCACCTTAGCCCTCTAAGGGCTTCCAAATATCACTTTGCAAATTCCACAAGAACAGTCTTTGCGAAAGGCTTCTTGAGGGGAAAGCTGTAACTGTGTGTGATGAATTAACAGAACACAGAGCAGTTTCTCACAAAGCTCCTTTCCAGTTTTTAACTGAGACACATTTCCTTTTTCACCACAGACCTCTACTGGCTTTCAAATATCACTTTGCAAATTCCACAAGAACACTCTTAGTGAACGACTTCTTGAGGGGAAATCTGTAACTCTGTGGGATGAATTAACAGAACACAAAGCAATTTCTCAGAAAGCTTCCTTCCAATTTCTATCTGAGGACATTTCCTTTTTCACCAGGGCCCTCTATGTGCTTCGAAACATCACTTTGAAAATTCCACAAGAACAGTCTTAGTGAAAGGCTTCTTGAGGGGAACGCTTTAACACTGTGAGATGAATTAACAGAACCCAAAGTAGTTTCTCAGAAAGCTTCTTTTAAGTTTTTATCTGAGGACAGTTCCTTTTTCACCTTAGACCTCTCTGGCTTCCAAATATCACTTTGTAAATTCCACAAGAACGGTCTTAGGAAAGGCTTCTTGAGGGGAAATCTGTAACTCTGTGAGGTGAATTAACAGAACACAAGCAGTTTTTCAGAAAGTTTCTTTACAGTTTTTTACTGAAGATATTTCCTTTTCAACCGTAGCCCACTATGGGCTTCCAAATATCACTTTTCAAATTCCTCAAGAACAGTATTACTGAACGGATTCTTGAAGGTAAAGCTGCCACGCTGTGAGATGAATTAACAGAACACAAAGCAGTTTCTCCGAAAGCTTCTTTTTAGTTTTTATCTTAGGATATTTCCTTTTTCACCATAGCCCTCTTTGGGCTTCCAAATATCACTTTGCACATTCTCCAAGTACAGTCTTCGTGAACGGCTTCTTGAGGGGAAAGCTGTAACACGGTAGATGAATTAACAGAACAAAAAGAAGTTTCTCAGAATGCTTCTATTCAGTTTTTATCTTAGGATACTTCACTTTTCACCATAGCCCTCTATGGGCTTCTAAGTATCACATTTCAAATTCCACAACAACAGTCTTAGTAAATGGCTTCATTAGGGGAAAGCTGTAAATCTTTGAGATGAATTCACAGAACACAAAGCAATTTCTCAGAAAGCTTCTTTTCAGTTTTTATCATAAGATATTTCCTTTTTCACCATAGCCCTCAATGGGCTTCCAAATCACACTTTGCAAATTCCACAAGAACAGTCTTCGTGAACGGCTTCTTTAGAGGAAAGCTGTAACACTGTGAGATGAATTAAAAGAACACAAAGCAGTTTCTCAGACAGCTTCTTGCCAGTTTTAAATGAAGATATTTCCTTTTTTACCATAGCCCTTTAAGGGGTTGCAAATATCACTTTGCATATTCCACAAGAACAGTCTTAGTGAACGACTTCTTTAGGGCAAAGCTGTAACTCAGTGAGGTGAATTAACAGAACACAAAGCAGTTTCTCACAAAGCTTCTTATCAGTTTTTATGTTAGGATATTTCCTTTTTAACCATAGCCCTCTATGGGCTTTCAAATATCACTTTGCAAATTCCACAAAAACAGTCTTAACGAAAGGCTTCATGAGGGGAAATCTGTAACTCTGTGAGATGAATTAACAGACCATAAAACAGTTTCTCAGAAAGCTTCTTTCCAGTTTTCAACTGAAGATATTTCCTTTTCACCATAGCCCTCTATGGGCTTCCAAATATCACTTTGCAAATACCAGAAGAACAGTCTCAGCGAAGGGCTTATTGAAGGGAAAGCTGTAACTCTGTGAGATGAATTCACAGAACACAAAGAAGTTTCTCAGAAAGCTTCTTTCTCACTTTTAGCGGTCGATATTTCCTTTGTCCCGATAGTTTTCAAAGGGATCCGAAATAACAGTTCTCAGATTCCACAGTAATAAGGCTAGAAAACAGCTCTACGAAACACAGCTGTAACTCAGTGAGTGGAATTCACATATCACAAACCAGTTTCTCTGAAAGCCTATTTTCCGTTTTTAACTGAAGAAATATCCTTTTTCACCATAGCCATCAATCGGTTTCCAAATATCACTTTGAAAATTCCACAAGAACAGTCTTAGCGAAAGGCTTCTTGAGGGGAAAGCGGTAACTCTGTGAGATGAATTAACAGACCACAAAGCAGTTTCTCAGAAAGCTTCTTTCCAGTCTTTAACTGAAGATATTTCCTTTTTCCCCATAGCCCTCTATAGGCTTCCAAATGTCACTTTGCAAATTCCACAAGAACAGTCTTAGCGAAAGCCTTCTTGAGGGAAAAGCTGTAACTCTGTGAGATGAATTAACAGAAAACAAAGCAGTTTCTCAGAACGCTTCTTTCCAGTTTTCAACTGAAGGTATTTCCTTTTTCACCATAGCCCTCTATGGGCTTCCAAATACCACTTTGCAAAATACACAAGAAGAGTCTTAGTGAACGGCTTCTTCAGGGGAAAGCTGTAAATCTGTGAGATGAATTAACAGATCACAAAGCAGTTTCTCAGAAAGCTTCTTTGCAGTTTTTATCTTAGGATATTTCCTTTTTCACCATAGCTCTCTATGGGCTTCCAAATATCACTTTGCAAATTCCACAAGAACAATCTTAGCGAAAGGCTTCTTGAGGGGAAAGCTGTAAATTTGTGAGATGAATTAACAGAACTCAAAGCAGTTTCTCAGAAAGTTTCCTTCCAGTTTTTATCTGAAGATATTTCCTTTTCACAATCGCCCTCTATGGGCTTCAAATATCACTTTGCAAACTCCACAAGAGCAGTCTTAGTGGTCGATTTCTTGAGGGGAAAACTGTAACTCTGTGAGATGAATTAACAGAACACAATGTAGTTTCTCAGAAAACTTCTTTGCGGTTTTTATCTGAGGACACTTCCTTTTTCACCATAGCCCTCTATGGGCATTCCAATATCATTTTGCAGATTCCACAAGAACAGTCTTAGTGAAGGACTTCCTGAGGGGAAAGCTGTAACTCTGTGAGAAGAATTAACAGAACACAAAGCCGTTTCTCAGAAAGCTTCCTTTCAATTTTTATCTTAGGATATTTCCGTTTTCACCATAGTTCTCTAAGCGCTTCCAAATATCACTTTGCAAATTCCACAAAAGCATACTTAGCGAAAGGCTTCTAGAGGGGAAAGCTGTAACTCTGTGAGTTGAAATAACAGAACACAAAGCAGTTTCTCAGAAATCTTCTTTCCAGTTTTTAACTGAAGTTATTTCCTTTTCCACCACAATTCTTTCCAGTTTTTAACTGTAGATATCTCCTTTTAACTCTAGCCCTCTGTGTATTTCCAAATATCACTTTGCAAATTCCACAAGAACAGTCTTAGTGAACCACTTCTTGCGGGGAAAGGAGTCAATCTGTGAGATGAATTAGCAGAACACAAAGCCGTTTTTCAGAAAGCTTGTTTCCGTTTTTTAACTGAAGATATTTTCTTTTTCACCCTTAGCCCTCTTTGGGCTGCGAAATATCATTTTGCAAATTCCGCAAGAACAGTCTTCGTGAATGGCTTCTTGAGGGGCAAGTCTGTGAGATGAATTAACAGAACACAAAGCAGTTTCTCAAAAAGCTTCTTTCCAGTTTTTATCTGAAGATATTTCCTTTTCACCGTAGCCCTCTATGGGCTTCCAAATATCACTTTGTAAAGTCCCCAAGAACAGTCTTACCGAAAGCCTTCTTGAGGTGAATGCTGAAACTCGGAGAGATGAATTCACAGATCACAAATAAGTTTCTCAGAAAGCTTCTTTCTCACATTTAACGGTGGATATTTTCTTTAATCTTATAGTTTTCAAAGGGATACGAAATAACCGTTCTCATATTACACAGAAATAAGGCTAGCAAACAGCTCTACGAAATACAGCTGTAGCTCAGTGAGTGGAAGTCACATATCACAAAGCAGTTCCTCTGAAACCTTTTTTTCAGTTTTTAACAGAAGATATATCCTTTTTCACCATAGCCCACTATGGGCTTCCAAATATCACTTTGCAAATTCCACAAGAACAGTCTTAGCGGAAGGCATCTGGAGGGGAAAGCTGTACCTCTGTAAGATGAATTAACAGAACACAAAGCAGTTTCTCAGAAAGCTTCTTTCCAGTTTTTAACTGAAGATATTCCTTTTTCACCGTAGCCCACTATGGGCTTCCAAATATCACTTAGCAAATTCCACAAGAACAGTCTTAGCGAAAGGCTTCTTGAGGGGAAAGCTGTAACTCTGTGAGATGAATTAACAGAATAGGTTTCTCAGAAAGCTTCTTTCCAGTTTTTAAGTGAAGATATTTCCATTTTCACCATAGCCCTCTATGAGCTTCCAAATATCATTTTGCAAATTTCACAACAACAGTCTTAATGAACGACTTCTTGAGGGGAAAGCTATAACTCTGTGAGATGAATTAACGGAACGCAAAGCAGTTTCTCAAAAACCTTCTTTTCAGTTTTTATCTTAGGATATATCCTTTTTCACCATAGCCCTCTATTGTTTTCCAAATATCACTTTGCAAATTCCACGAGAACAGTCTTAGCGAAAGGCTTCTTGAGGGGAAACTGTAGCTCTGTGAGATCAATTCACAGATCACAAAGAAGTTTCTCAGAAAGCTACTTGCACACATTTAGTGGCGGATATTTCCTTTGGACCTATAGTCTTCAAAGAGATCCGAAGTAACATTTCTCAGATTCCACAGAAATAAGGCTAGCCAACAGTTCTACGAAATACAGCTGTATCTCAGTGACAGGAAATCATATATCACAAAGCAGTTCCTCAGAAAGCTTCTTTTCACTTTTTAATTGAAGCTATATCCTTTTTCACCATAGCGATCTTTGGACTTCCAAAGACCACTTTGCAAATTCCACAAGAACAGTCTTGGTGAAAGGCTTCTTGAGGGGAAAGCTGTAACTCTGTGAGATGAACTAAGAGAACACAAAATCGTTTCTCAGAAAGCTTCTTTCCAGTTTTTAACTGAAGATATTTCCCTTTTCACCATAGCCCTCTATGGGCTTCCAAATATCAATTTGAAAATAACACAAGATCACTCTTAGTGAACGGCTTTTTGTTCGGAAAGCTGTAACTCTCTGAGATAAATTAACAAAACACAAAGCAGTCTCTCAGAAAGCTTCTTTTCAGTTTTTTATCTTACGATATTTCGTTTTTCACCATAGTTCTCTAAGCACTTCCAAATATCACTTTGCAAATTTCACAAGAACAGTCTTAGTGAACGACTTCTTGAGGGGAATGCTGTAACTCTGTGAGATGGATTAACAGAACACAAAGCAGTTTCTCAGAAACATTCTTTCCACTTTTTAACTGAAGATATTTCCTTTTTCCCCATAGCACTCTATGGGCTTCCAAATATCACTTTGCAAAATCCACAAGAACAGTCTTAGGGAACGTTTTCTTGAGGGGAAAGCTGTAAGTCTGTGAGATGAATTCAGAGAACACAAAGCAGTTTCTCAGAAATTTTCTTTTCAGTTTTTATCTTAAGATATTTGCTTTATAACCATAGATCTCTATGGTTTTCCAAATATCTTTTTCCAAATTCCACAAAAACAGCTTTAGCGAATGTTTTCTTGAGGGGAAAGCCGTAATTCTGTGAGATGAATTAACAGAACACAAAGCAATTTCTCAGAAAGCTTCTTTCCAGTTTTTATCTGAAGATATTTCCTTTACACCGTAGTCCTCTATGGGCTTCCAAATATCACTTTGCAAATTCCACAAGAACAGTCTTAGTGAACGACTTCTTGAGGGGAAAGCAGTAATTCTATAAGATGAATTAACAGAACACAAAGTCGTTTCTCAGAAAGCTTCTTTTCAGTTCTTATCTTAGGAAATTTCTTTTTCACCACAGCCCTCTATGGGCTTCCAAATATCACTTTGCAAATTCCACAAGAACAGTCTTAGCGGAATGCTTCTTGAGGGGAAATCTGTAACACTGTCAGATGAAAAAACAGACCAGAAAGCAGTTTTTCAGAAAACTTCTTTCCAGTTTATAACTGAAGATGTTTGCTTTTTCACCATAGCCCCCTTTGGGTTTCCAAATATCTCTTTGAAATTTCCATAAGAACGGTCTTAGTGAACGGTTTCTGGAGGGCAAAGCTGTAACTCTGTGAGATGAATTAACGGAACTCAAAGCAGTTTCTCAAGAAGCTTCTTTCTAGTTTTCATCAGAGGACATTTCCTTTTTCACCATAGCCCTCTATGGGCTTCCAAATATCACTTTGCAAATTCCACAAGAAAAGTGTTAGAGAAAGTCTTCTTGAGGGGAAACTGAAACTCTGTGCGATGAATTAACAGAACACAAAACAGTTTCTCAGAAAGCCTCTTTTCAGTTTTTATCTTAGGATATTTCCTTTTTCACCATAGACCTCCATGGGCTTTCAAAAATCACTTTCAAATTCCACAAGACAATTCTTAGCGAAAGAATTCTTGAGGGGAAAGCTGTAACTCTGTGAGATGAATTAACAGAAAACAAAGCAGTTTCTCAGAAAGCTTCTATACAGTTTCTAACTGAAGATATTCCTTTTTTCACCATAACCCTATATGGGCTTCCAAATATCACTTTGCGAATTACCCAAGAACAGTTTTAGCGAAAGGCTTCTCGAAGGGGTAAGCTGTAACTCTGTGAGATGAATTAACAGAACACAAAGCAGTTTCTCAGAAAGCTTCTTTCCAGTTTTTAACGGAAGATATTTCCTTTTTCACCATAGCGCTCTATGGGCTTCCAATATCACTTTGCAAAATCCACAAGAAGAATCTTAGAGAATGGCTTCTTCCTGGGAAAGCAGTAACTCTGTGAGATGAAGTAACAGAACACAGAGCAGTTTCTCAGAAAGCTTCTTTCCAGTTTTTAACGGATGATATTTCCTTTTTCTCCGTAGCCCTCTATAGGCTTCCAAATATCACTTTGAAAATTCCACAAGAAGAGTCTTCGCGAAAGTCTTCTACAGGGGAAAGCTGTAACTCTCTGAGATGAATTAACAGAACACAAAGTAGTTTCTCAGAATGATTCTTTTCAGTTTTTATCTTAGGATATTTCCTTTTTCACCTTAGCCCTCTATGGGCTTGAAAATATCACCATGAAAATTCCAAAAGAACAGTCTTAGCGAAAGGCTTCTTGAGGTGAAAGCAGTGACTCTGTGAGATGAATTAACAGAACACAAAACAATTTCTCAGAAAGCTTCTCTCCAGTTTTTAACGGAAGATATTTCCTTTTTCACCCTAGCGCTCTGTGGGCTTCCAATATCACTTTGTAAAATTCACAAGAAGAATCTTAGAGAATGGCTTCTTCCTGGAAAAGCAGTAACTCTGTGAGATGAATTAACAGAACACAGAGCAGTTTCCCAGAAAGCTTCTTTCCAGTTTTTAACGGAAGATATTTCCTTTATTCCCATAGCCCTCTAAGGGCTTCCAAATATCAGTTACCATATTCCAGAAGAACAGCCTTAGCGAAAGGCTTCTTGAAGGGAAACCTATAACTCTGTGAGATGAATTAACAGAATACAAAGCAGTTTCTCAGAAACCTTCTTTCCAGTTTTTCCGAAAGATATTTCCTTTTTCACCATAGCCCTCTATGGGATTCCAAATATCACTTTGGAAATTCCACAAGAACAGCCTTAGCGAAATTCTTTTTGAAGGGAAAGCTGTAACTCTGTGAGATGAATTAACAGAACACAAAGCAGTTTCTCAGAAAGCTTCTTTTAAGTTTTTAATGGAAGATATTTCCTTTTTCACCATAGCCTTCTATGGGCTTCCAAATATCCCTTTGCCAATTCCACAAGAACAGCCTTAGCGAAAGGCTTCTTGAAGGGAAAGATGTAACTCTGTGAGATGAATTAACAGAACACAGAGCAGTTTCTCAGAAAGCTTCTTTCCAGTTTTGAACGGAAGATATTTCCTTTTTCACCATAGCCCTCTATGGGCTTCCAAATATCCCTTTGCCAATTCCACAAGAACAGCCTTAGCGAAAGGCTTCTTGAAGGGAAAGATGTAACTCTGTGAGATGAATTAACAGAACACAGAGCAGTTTCTCAGAAAGCTTCTTTCCAGTTTTGAACGGAAGATATTTCCTTTTTCACCATAGCCCTCTATGGGCTTCCAAATGTCCCTTTGCCAATTCCACAAGAACAGCCTTAGCGAAAGGCTTCTTGAAGGGAAAGATGTAACTCTGTGAGATGAATTAACAGAACACAGAGCAGTTTCTCAGAAAGATTCTTTCCAGTTTTGAACGGAAGATATTTCCTTTTTCACCATAGCCCTCTATGGGCTTCCAAATATCACTTTGCCAATTCCACAAGAACAGCCTTAGCGAAAGGCTTCTTGAAGGGAAAGTTGTAAGCCTGTGAGATGAATTAACAGAACGCAAAGCAGATTCTCTGAAAGCTTCTTTCCAATTTTTAACAGAAGATATTTCCTTTTTCACCATAGCCCTCTAGGGGCTTCCTAATAATACTTTGAAAATTCCACAAGAACAGCCTTAGCGAAAGGATTTTTGAAGGGAAAGCTGTAACTCTGTGAGATGAATTAACAGAACACAAAGCAGTTTGTCAGAAAGCTTCTTTCAATTTTTTACTGAAGATATTTACTTTTCACCATAGTCACTCTATGGACTTCCAAATATCACTTTGGTAATTCCACGAGAACAGCCTTAGCGAAAGTCTTCTTGAAGGGAAAGCTGTAAATCTGTGACATGAAGTAACAGAACACAAAGCAGTTTCTCAGAATGCTTCTTTTCATTTTTTAACTTAGGATATTTCCTTTTTCACCGTAGCCCTCTATGGGCTTCCAAATATCACTTTGCAAATTCCACAAGAACAGTGTTAGCGAAAGGCTTCTGAAGGGGAAAGCTGTAACTATGTGAGGTGAACTATCAGAACACAAAGCAGTTTCTCAGCAAGCTTCCTTCCAGTTTTTAACGGAAGATATTTCCTTCTTCACCATAGCCCTCTATGGACTTCCTAATATCACTTTAGAAATTCCACAAGAACAGCCTTAGCGAAAGGCTTCTTGAGGAAAAATGTGTAACACTGTGAGATGAATTAACAGAACACAAAGCAGTTTCTCAGAAAGTTTCTTTTCAGTTTTTATCTTAGGATAAATCCTTTTTCACAATAGCCCTCTATGGGCTTCAAAATATCACTATGCAAATTGCTCAAGAACAGTGTCAGCAAAAGAATTCTTGAGGGCAAAGCTGTAACTCTGTGAGAAGAAATCACAGAACACAAAGCAGTTTCTCAGAAAGCTTCTTTCCAGTTTTTCACGGAAGACATTTCCTTTTTCACCGTAGCCCTCTATGGGCTTCCAAATATCACTTTGCTAATTCCACAAGAACAGCCTTAGCGATAGGCTTCTTGAGGGGAAAGATATAATTCTGTGAGATGAATTAACAGAACACAAAGAAGTTTCTCAGACGGCTTCTTTCCAGTTTTTAACTGAAGATATTTCCTTTTTCAAAATAGCCCTCTATGGGCTTCCAACTATCACTTTGCAAATTCCAAAGGAACAGCCCTAGCAAAAGGCTTCTTGAAGGGAAAGCTGTAACTCTGTGAGATGAACTAACAGAACACAAAGCAGTTTCTCAGAAAGCTTCCTTCCAGTTTTTAACGGAAGATATTTCCTTTTTCACCTCAGCCCTCTGTGGGCTTCCAAATATCACTTTGCAAATTCCACAGGAACAGCCTTAGCGAAAGACTTCTTGAGGGGAAAGCTGTAACTCTGTGACATGAATTAGCAGAACACAAAGCAGTTTCTCAGAAAGCTTCTTTTCAGTTTTTATCTTAGGATATTTCCATTTTCACCATAGTCCTCTATGGGCTTCCAAATATCACTTTGCAAATCCCACAAGAACAGCCTTAGCGACAGGTTTCTTGAGTGCAAAGCTGTTACGAGGTGAGATGTCATCCACGAACACACGGCAGTTTCTCAGAAAGCATTTTTCAAGTTGTTAACGGTAGATATTTCCTTTTTCACCGTAGCCCTCTATGGGCTTCGAAATATCACTTTGCAAATTTCACAAGAGCAGCCTTAGTGAACGGATTCTTGAGGGTAAAGCTGTACCTCAGTGAGATGAACTAACAGAACACAAAGCATTGTCTCAGAAAGCTTCTTTTCGGTTTTTATCTTAGGATATTTCCATTTTCACCATAGCCCTCTATGGGCTTCCAAATATCACTTTGCAAATTCCACAAGAACAGTCTTAGCAGAAGGCTTGTGGAGGAGAAAGCTCTAACTCTGTGAGATGAATTAACAGAACACAAATCAGTTTCTAAGAAAGCTTCTTTCCAGTTTTTACGGAAGATATTTCCTTTTACACCATAGCCCCCTAGGGGCTTCAAAATATCACTTTGCAAATCCCACAAGAACAGTCTTAGCGAAGGGATTATTGAGGAGCGAGCTGTAAGTCTCTGAGATGAATTAACAGAACACAAAGCAGTTTCTCAGAAAGCCTCTTTCCAGGTTTTAACTGAAGATATTTCCTTTTTCACCATAGCCCTCTATGGTCTTCCAAATATCATATTGCAAATCACACAGTAACAGTCCTAGCTAAAGGCTTCTGGAAGGGATAGCTGTAACCCTGTGAGGTGAAATAACAGAACACAAAGCAGTTTCTCAGAAAGCTTCTTTCCAGTTTTTAACTGAAGATATTTCCTTTTTCACCGTAGTCCTCTAAGGGCTTTCAAATATCACTTTGCAAATCCCACAAGAACAGTCTCAGTGAAAGGCTTCTTGAGGAGAAAGCTGTAACGCGGTGAGATGTATTACACGAACACACGGCAGTTTCTCAGAAAGCTTCTTTCCAGTTTTTAACGGAAGATATTTCCTTTTTCCCCGTAGCACTCTATGGCCTTCCAAATATCACCTTGAAAATTCCACAAGAGCAGTCTTAGGGAAAGGCTTCTGGAGGGGAAAGCTGTAACTCTGTGAGATGAATTAACAGAACACAAGGCAGTATCTCAGAAAGCTTCTATCCAGTTTTTAACTGAAGATGTTTCCTTATTCACCATAGCCATCTATGGGCTTCCAAATATCTCACTTCAAATCCCACAAGACCAGTTTTAGCGCAAGGCTTCTTGAGGGGAATGCAGCAACTCGGTGAGGTGTATTAACAGAACAAACAGCAGTTTGTCAAAAAGCTTCTTTCCACTCTTTAACGGAAGATATTTCCTTTTTCACCATAGCCCTCTAGGGGCTTCCAAATATCACTTTGAAAATCCCACTAGAACAGTCTTAGCGAAAGTCTTCTTGAGGGGAAAGCTGTAATTTGGGGAGATGTATTATCAGAACACACGGCAATTTTTCAGAAAGTTTCTTTCCAGTTTTTAACGGAAGATATTTTCTTTTTCACCATAGCCCTCTATGGGTTTCCTAATATCACTTTGCAAATTTCACAAGAACAATCTTAGTGAACGGCTTCCTGAGGGGAAAGCTGAAACTCTGTGAGATGAACTAACAGAACAGAAAGCAGTTTCTCAGAGAGCTTCTTTTCGGATTTTATTGGAAGATATTTCCTTTCTCACCATAGCCCTCTACGGGCTTCCAAATATCATTTCGCAAATTCCACAAGAACAGTCTTCGCGAAAGACTTCTTGAGGGGAAAGCTGTAACTCTGTGAGATGACTTAACAGAACACAAAGCAGTTTCTCAGAAAGCTTCTTTCCAGTTTAAACTGAAGATATTTCCTTTTTCACCATAGCCCTCAATGGGCTTTCTAATATCACTTTGCAAATTCCACAACAACAGCCTTAGCGAAAGGCTTCTTGAGGTGAAAGCTGTAAATCTGAGTTGAATTAACAGAACACAAAGCAGTTTCTCAGAAAGCTTCTTTTCAGTTTTTATCTTAGGATATTTCCTTTTTCACCATAGCCCTCCTTGGGTTTCCAAATATCACTTTTCAAATCCAACAAGAACAGTCTTAGCGAAAGGCCTCTTGAGGGGAAAGCTGTAACTCTGAGAGATGAATTAACAAAACACAAAGCAGTTTCTCTGAAAGCTTCTTTCCACTTTTTAACTGAAGATATTTCCTTTTTCTCCATAGCCCTCTATGGGCTTCCAAATATCACTTTGCAAATTCCACAAGAACAGTCTTAGTGAAAGGCTTCTGGAGGGGAAGCTGTAACTCTGGGAGATGAATTAACAGAACACAAAGGAGTTTTTGAATAAGCTTCTTTTCAGTTTTTATCTTAGGACATTTATTTTTTCACCATAGCCCTCTATTGGCTTCCAAATATCACTTTGAAAATTTCACAACAACAGTTTTAGCGAAAG
Source organism: Chlorocebus sabaeus (assembly GCF_047675955.1). Lineage (NCBI taxonomy): Eukaryota > Metazoa > Chordata > Mammalia > Primates > Cercopithecidae > Chlorocebus > Chlorocebus sabaeus. The sequence goes on along the minus strand of NW_027326891.1, from coordinate 23,288 downwards.
GCTTCTTGAGGGGAGGGCTGTAAATCTGTGAGTTGAATTAACAGAACACAAAGCAGTTTCTCAGAAATATTTTTTCAAGTTTTTAACGGAAGAAATTTCCTTTTTCACCATAGCCCTCTGTGGACTTCCAAATATTACTTTGCAAATCCCACAAGAACAATCCTAGCGAAAGTCTTTTTGAGGGGAAAGCTGTAACTAGGTAAGGTGCATTAAGAGAACTCATGGCAGTTTCTCAGAAAGCTTATTTCCAGTTTTTAACTGAAGATATTTCCTTTTTGCCCATAGCCCTCTATGGGATTCCAAATATCACTTTGCAAATTCCACAAGAAGAGTCTTAGTGATCGGTTTCTTGAGGGGAAAGCTGTAACTCTGTGAGATGAATTAAAAGAACACAAAGCAGTTTCTCAAAAAGCTTTTTTCCAGTTTTTAACGAAAGATAATTCCTTTTTCACCATAGACCTCTACGGGCTTCCAAATATCACTTTGCAAATTCCACAAGAACAATCTAAGCGAAAGGCTTCTTGAGGGGAAAGCTGTAACTCTGTGAGACGAATTAACCGAACACGAAGCAGTTTCTCAGAATGCTTCTTTCCAGTTTTTAACTGAAGATATTTCCTTTTTCACCAGAGCCCTCTATGGACTTCCATATATCACTTTGAAAATTCCACAAGAACAGTCTTAGCGAAAGGCTTCTTGAGGGAAAAGCTGTAACTCTGTGAGGTGAAGTAAAAGAACACAAAGTTGTTCTGCAGAAAGCATCTTTTCAGTTTTTAGCGGAAGATATTTCCTTTTTCACCTTAGCCATCTATGGGCTTCCAAATATCACTTTGAAAATTCCACAGGAAGAGTCTTAGGGAAAGGCTTCTGGAGGGGAAAGCTGTAACTCTGTGAGATGAGTTAACAGAACACAAAGTAGTTTCTCTGAAAGCCTTTTCCACTTTTTAAGGTAAGATACTTCCTTTTTCACCATAGCCCTCGATGGGCTTCCAAATATCACTTAGAAAATACCACAAGAACAGTCTTATGGAGTGTCTTATTGAGGGGAAAGCTGAAACTCTGTGAGATGAATTAACAGAACACAAAGCAGTTTCTCAGAAAACTTCTATACAGTTTTTAACTGAAGATATTCCCTTTTTCACCATAGCCCTGTAAGGGCTTAAAAATATCACTCTGCATATTCCACAAGAACAGTCTTAGGGAAAGGCTTCTTGAGGGGAAAGCTGTAACTCTGTGAGATGAATTAACAGAACACAAACCATTTTCTCAGAAATATTCTTTCCAATTTTTAACGGAAGCTATTTCCTTTTTCACCATAGCACCCTATGGGCTTCCAAATATCACTTTGCAAATTCCACAAGAACAGTCTTAGCGAAAGGCTTCTGTAGGGGAAAACTCTAAGTCTGTGACATGAATTAACAGAGCACAAAGTAGTTTGTAAGAAAGATTCTTTTCAGTTTTTGTCTTAGGATATTTCTTTTTTCACCATAGCCCTGTTTGGGCTTCTAAGTATCTCTTTCCAATTTCCACAAAAAGTGTCTTAAGGAAAGACTTCTTGAGGGTAAAGGTGGAACTCTGTGAGGTGAATTAAGAGAACACAAAGGAGTTTCTCAGAATGCCTCTTTCTAGTTTTTAAAGGAAGATATTTCCTTTTTCACCATAGCCCCCTATGGGCTTCCAAATATCACTTTGCAAATTCCACAAAAATTGTCTTAAGGAAGGGCTACTTGAGAGGAAAGCTGTAACGCTGTGAGATCAAATAACAGAACACAAAGCAGTTTCTCAGAAAGCCTCTTTCCAGTTTTTAACGGAAGATACTTCCTTCTTCATCATAGCCCTCTATGGTCTTCCAAATATCGCTTTGCAAATTCCATAAGAACAGTCTTAGCGAAAGTCTTCTTGAGCGGAAAGCTGTAACTCTGTGAGATGAATTAACAGAACACAAAGCAGTTTCTCAGAAAGCTTCTTTTAAGTTTTTATCTTAGGATATTTCCTTTTCCACCATAAAGCTCTATGGGCTTCCAAATATCACTTTGCAAATTTCACAAGAACAGTCTTAGCGAAAGTGTCCTGGAGGGGAAAGCTGTAAATCTGTGAGATGAATTAACAGAGTACAAAATAATTTTTCAGAAAGCTTCTTTTCAGTTTTTGTCTTAGGATATTTCCTTTTTCACCATAGCCCTCTATGGGATACTAAGTATCACTATCCAATTTCCACAAAATCAGTTTTAGCGAAAGGCTTCTTGAAGGGAAAGCTGTAACTCTGTGACATGAACTAACAGAATACAAAGCAGTTTCTCAGAAAGCTTCTTTCCAGTTTTTAACGGAAGGTATTTCCTTTTCCACCATAGCCCTTTTAGGGCTTCCAAATATCACTTTGAAAATTCCTCCAGAACTGTCTTATCGAAAGGCTTCTTGAGTAGAAAGCTCTAACTCTGTGAGATGAATTAGCAGAACACAACGTAGTTTCTCAGAAAGCTTCTTTCAAGTTTTTAACTGAAGATATTTCCTTTTTCACCATAGCCCTCTATGGGCTTCCAAATATCACTTTGCAAATTCCACAAGAACAGTCTTAGCGAAAGGAATCTTGAGGGAAAGCTGTAACTCTGTCAGATGAATTAACTTAAAACCACGCTGTTTCTCTGAAAGCTACTTTCCAGTTTTCAACTGAAGGTATTCCCTTTTTCAACATAGACCTCTATGGGCTTCCAAATATCACTTTGCAAATTCCACAAGAACAGTGTTAGTGAAAGGCTTCTAGAGGGGAAAGCTGTAACTGTGTGAGATGAATTAACAGAACACAAACCAGTTTCTCAGAAATATTCTTTCCAATTTTTAACGGAAGATATTTCCTTTTTCACCATAGAACTCTACGGCCTCCAAATATCACTTTGCAAATTCCACAAGAACAGTCTTAGCGAAAGACTTCTGCAGGGGAAAGCTCTAAGTCTGTGACATGAATTAACAGAGCACAAAGTAGTTTGTAAGAAAGATTCTTTTCAGTTTTTGTCTTAGGATATTTCTTTTTTCACCGTGGCCCTCTATGGGCTGCTACGTATCCCTTTCCATTTTCCACAAAAACTGTCTTAAGGAAAGGCTTCTTGAGGGGAAATGTGTGACTCTGTGAGTTGAATTAAGAGAACACAAAGGAGTTTCTCAGAATGCCTCTTTCCAGCTTTTAACGGAAGATTTTTCCTTTTTCACCGTAGCCCTCTATGGGCTTCCAAATATCACTTTGCAAATTCCACAAAAACTGTCTTAGCGAAAGACTACTTGAGAGGAAAGCTGTAACTCTGTGAGATGAAATAACAGAACACAAAGCAGTTTCTCAGAAAGCCTCTTTCCAGTTTTTAACGGAAGATATTTACTTCTTCACCATAGCCCTCTATGGTCTTCCAGATATCGCGTTGCAAATGCCATAAGAACAGACTTAGCGAAAGGCTTCTTGAGCGAAAAGCTGTAACTGTGTGAGATGAATTAACAGAACACAAAGCAGTTTCTCAGAAAGCTTCTTTTAAGTTTTTATCATAGGATATTTCCTTTTCCACGATAGAGCTCTATGGGCTTCCAAATATCACTTTGCAAATTCCACAAGAACTGTCTTAGCGAAAGGGTCCTGGAGGGGAAAGCTGTAAATCTGTGAGATGAATTAACAGAACACAAAGCAGTTTCTCAGAAAGCTTCTATCCAGTTTTTAACGGAAGATATGTCCTTTTTCACCGTAGCCCTCTATGGGCTTCCAAATATCACTTTGCAAATTCAACAAGAACAGTCTTAGCGAAAGGCTTCTGGAGGGATAAGCTGTAACTCTGTGACATGAATTAACAGAACACAAAGCAGTTTCTCAGAAAGCTTCTTTTTAGTTTTTATCTTAGGATATTTCCTTTTTCAGCAAAGCCCTCAATGGGCTTCCAAATATCACTTTGCAAAATCCACATAACCAGTCTTATCGAAAGGCTTCTTGAGGGAAAAGCTGTAACTCTGTGAGATGAATTAACAGAACTCAAAGCAGTTTCTCAGAAATCTTCTTTACAGTTTTTAACGGAATATATTTATTTTTTCACCGTAGCCATTTATAGGCCTCCAAATATCACTTTGCAAATTCCACAAGAACAGTCTTTGCGAAGGGCTTCTTGAGGGGAAAGCTGTAACTCTGTGAGTTGATTTAACAGAAAACAAAGCAGTTTCTAAGAGAGCTTCTTTTCAGTTTTTATCTTAGGGTATTTCCTTTTTCACCATAGCCCTCTAAGGGCTTCAAAATATCACTTTGCAAATTCCACAAGATCAGTCTCAGCCAAAGACTTGTGGAGGGGAAAGCTGTAACTCAGTGAGATGAATTAGCAGAACACAAAGCAGTTTCTCAGAAAGCTTCTTTTCAGTTTTTAACTGAAGATATTTCCTTTTTCACCGTAGCCCTCTAATGGCTTCCAAATATCACTTTGCAAATACCACAACAGCAGCCTTAGCGAAAGGCTTCTTGAGGGTAAAGCTGTAACTCTGTGAGTTGAATTAACAGAAAACAAAGCAGTTTCTCAGAAAGTTTATTTTCAGTTTTTATCTTAGGATATTTACTTTTTCACTATAGTCCTCTAAGGGCTTCCAAATGTCACTTGGTAAATTCCACAAGAACAGTCTTAGTGAACGGCTCCTTGAGCGGAAAGCTGTAACACTGTGAGATAAACTAAGAGAACAGAAAGCAGTTTCTCAGAAAGGTTCTTTTCAGTTTTTATCTTAGGATATTTCCTTTTTCACCATAGCCCTCTAAGGGCTTCTAAATATCACTTTGCAAATTACACAAGAGCAGTCTTAGCGAAAGGCTTCTTGAGGGGAAAGGTGTAACTCTTTGAGATGAATTAACAGAACACAAAGCAGTTTCTCAGAATGTTTCTTTTCAGTTTTTAACTGAAGATATTTCCTTTTTCACCATAGCCCACTTTGGGCTACCAAATATCACTTTTCAAATTCCTAAAGAAGAGTCTTAGTGAAGGGCTTCTGGAGGGGAAATCTGTAACTCTGTGAGATGAACTAACAGAACACAAAGTAGTTTCTTAGAAATCTTCTTTCCAGTGTTTAACGGAAGATATATCCTTTTTACCATAGCCCCCTAAGGTCTTCCAAATAACACTTTGCAAATTCCACAAGAACAGTCTTAGCGAAAGGCTTCCTGAGGGGAAAGTGTGTAACTCTGTGAGATGAATTAACAGAACACATAGCAGCTTCTCAGAAAGTTTCTTTCCAGTTTTTAACGGAAGATATTTCCTTTTTCACCGTAGCCCTCTATGGGCTTCTAAATATATCTTTGAAAATTCCACAAGAACAGCCTTAGCGAAAGGCTTCATGAGGGGAAGGCTGTAACTCTGTGAGATGAATTAGCAGAACACAAAGCAGTTTCTCAGAAAGCTTCTTTACAGTTTTTAACTGAAGATATTTCCTTTCTCACCATAGCCCTCTAGAATTCCAAATATCACCTTGCAAATTCCACTGGAACAGTCTTACCAAAAGGCTTCCTGAATGGAAAGCTGTAACTCTGTGAGATGAATTAACATAACACAAAGTAGTTTGTAAAAAAGCTTCTCTTCAGTTTTTATCTTAGGATATTTCCTTTTCCACCATAGCCCTCTATGGGCCTCCAAATATCACTTTGCAAATTCCACAAGAACAGTCTTAGCGAAAGGGTTCTGGAGGGCAAAGCTAAAACACTGTGAGATGAATTAAGAGAACACAAAGCAGATTCTCAAAAAACCTTCTTTTCAGATTTTATCGCAGGATATTTCCTTTTTCACCAGAGCGCTCTATGGTCTTCCACATATCACTTTGCAAATTCCACAAGAACAGTCTTAGTGGAAGGCTTTCTGAGGCGAAAGCTGTAACACTGTGAGATCTATTAACAGATCAAAAAGCGGTTTCTCAGAAAGGTTCTTTCCAGTTTTTAACTGAAGATATTTCCTTTTTCACCATAGCCCTCTATGGGCTTCCAAATATCACTTTGCAAATTCCACAAGAACAGTCTTAGGGAAAGGCTTCTTGAGGGGAAAGCTGTAACTCTGTGAGATGAATTAACAGAACACAAAGCAGTGGCCAGGAAAGCTTCTTTTCGGTTTTTATCTTAGAATATTTCCTTTATCACCGTAGCCCTCTATGGGCTTCCAAATATCACTCTTCAAATTCCACAAGAACAGTCCTGGCGAAAGGCGTCTTGAGGGGAAAACTGTAACTCTGTGAGATGAATTAACAAAACGCAAAGTAGATTGACAAAAAAGCTTCTTTTCATTTTTTATCTTATGATATTTCCTTTTTCAACATAGCCCTCTATAGGCTTTCAAATAACACTTTGCTAATTCCACAAGGACAGTCTTAGCGAAAAGCTTCTTCAAGGAAAAGCTAAAACCCTGTGAGATGAATTAAGAGAACACAAAGCAGTTTCACAAAAAGCTTCTTTTCAGTTTTTATCTTAGGATACTTCCTTTTTCACCATAGCCCTCTATTGTCTTCCAAATATCACTTTGCAAAATTCCACAAGAACAGTCTTAGGGAAAGGATTCTTGAGTTTAATGCTGTAATTCTGTGAGATGAATTAACAGAACCCAAAGCAGTCTCTCAGACACTTCTTTCCAGTTTTTAACTGAAGATATTTCCTTTTTCACCATAGCCCTCCATGGACTTCCAATTATCACCTTGTAAATTCCAGAAGAACAGTCTTAGCGAAAGACTTCTTTCTGGGAAAGCTGAAAATCTGTGAGATGAATTAACAGAACAGAAAGTCAGTTTCTCAGAAATCTTCTTTTCAGTTTTTATCTTAATATATTACCTTTTTCACCGTAGCCCTCTATGGGCTTCCAAATATCACTTTGGAAATTCCACAAGAACAGTCTTAGCGAAAGACTTCTTGAGGTGGATGCTGGAACTCTCTGAGATGGATTAACAGAACACAAAGCTGTTTCTCAGAAGGCTTCTTTCCAGTTTTTAACTGCAGATATTTCCTTTATCAGCATAGCCGTCTAAGGATTCCAAATATCACTTTGCAAGTTCCACAAGAACAGTCTTAGCGAAAGACTTCTTGAGGGTAAAGCAGTAACTCTGTGAGATGAATTAACAGAACACAAAACAGTTTCTCAGAAACTTTCTTTCCAGGTTTTAACGGAAGATATCTACTTTTACACCATAGTCATCTATGGGCTTCCAAATATCACGTTGCAAATTCCACAAGAACAGTCTTAGAGAATGGCTTCTGAGAAGAAAGCTGTAACCCTGTGAGATGAATTAACAGAACACAAAGCAGTTTCTCAGAAAAATTGTTTGTAGTTTTTAATGGAAGATATTTCCTTTTTCACCGTACCCCTCTATGGACTGCCAACTATCACCTTGCGAATTCCACAGGAACAGACTTAGTGAACGGCTTCTTGACGGGACAGCTGTAACTCTGTGAGATGAATTAAGAGAACACAATGCAGTTTCTCAGAAAGCTTCTTTATGGTTTTTATCTTAGGATATTTCCTTTTTCGCCATAACCCTGTATGGGCTTCCAAATATCACTTTGTAAATTCCTCAAGAACAGCCTTAGCGAAAGGCTTCTGGAAGGGAAAGCTGTAACTCTGTGAAATGAAATAAGAGAACACAAAGCAGTTTCTCAGAACGCTTCTTTCCAGTTTTTAAATGAAGATATTTCCTTTATAACGAAAGCTCTCTATGGGCTTCCAAATATCACTTTGCAAATTCCACAAGAACAGTCTTAGCGAAAGGCTTTTTGAGGGGAATCCTGTAAGTCGGTGAGATGTATTAACACAACACACGGTAATTTCTCAGAATGCTTCTTTCCAGTTTTTAACGGAAGATATTTCCTATTTCAGCATAGTCCTCTATGGGCTTCCAAATATCATTTTGCAATATTCACAAGAACAGTCTTAGTGAACGGATTCTTGAGGGGAAAGCTGTAACTCTGTGAGATGAACTAACAAAACACAAAGCAGTTTCTCAGAAAGCTTCTTTTTGGTTTTTATCTTAGGATATTTCCATTTTCACCACAGCCCTCTATGGGCTTCCAAATATCACTTCACAATTTCCACAAGAACAGTCTTAGCGAAAGTCTTCTTGACGGAAAAGCTGTAACTCTGTGAGATGAATTAACAGAACACAAAGCAGATTCTCAGACATCTTCTTTCCAGTTTTTAACGGAAAATATTTCCTTTTACACCATAGCCCCATATGGACTTCAAAATATCACTTTGCAAATTCCACAAGTACAGTCTTAGCGAAGGGCTTCTTGAGGAGACAGCTCTAACTCTCCGAGATGAATTAACAGAACACTAAGCAGTTTCTCAGAAAGCCTCTTTCCAGTTTTTAACTGAAGATATTTCCTTTTTCACCATAGCCCTCTATGGGCATCCAAATATCACTTCGCAAATCCCACAAGAACAGTCTTAGCAAAAGGCTTCTGGAAGGGAAAGCTGCAACACTGTGAGATGAATTAGTAGAACACAAATCAGTTTCTCAGAAAGCTTCTTTCAAGTTTTTAATGGAAGATATTTCCTTTTTCACCGTAGCCCTCTATGGGCTTCCAAATATCTCTTTGCAAATCCCACAAGAACAGTCCCAGTGAAAGGCTTCTTGAGGAGAAAGCTGTAACTCGGTGAGATGTATTACACGAACACACGGCAGTTTCTCAGAAAGCTCCTTTCCAGTTTCTAACGGAAGATATTTCCTTTTTCACCATAGCGCTCTATGGGCTTCCAAATATCACCTTCCAAATTTCACAAGAACAGCCGTAGCGAAAGGCTTCTTGAAGGGAAAACTGTAACTCTGTGAGATGAATTAACAGAACACAAAGCAGTTTCACAGAAAGCTTCTTTCCAGTTTTTAACGGAAAATATTTCCTTTTTCACCATAGCCCTCTATGGGATTCCAAATATCACTGTGCAAATTCCACAAGAACAGTCTTAGGGAAAGGATTATTGAGGGGAAAGCTGTAATTCTGTGAGATGAATTAACAGAACACAAACCAGTTTATCAGAAAGCTTCTTTCCAGTATTTAACGGAAGATATTTCTTTTTTCACCGTAGCCTTCTATGGGCTTCCAAATATCAGTTTGCAAATTCCACAAGAAGAGTCTTAGCGAAAGGATTCTTGAAGGAAAAGATGTAACTCTTTGAGATGAATTAACAGAACACAAAGCAGTTTATCAGATAGCTTCTTTTCTCTTTTTATCTTAGGATATTTCCATTTTCACCACAGCCCTCTAAGGGCTTCCAAATATCACTTTGCAAATTCCATAAGAACAGTCTAAGCGAAAGGCTTATTGAGGGAAAAGATGTAACTCTTTGAGATGAATTAACAGAACACAAAGCAGTATCTCAGAAAGCTTACTTTCAGATTTTAACTGAAGATATTTCCTTTTTCACCATAGCCCTCTAGGGATTCCAAATATCACTTTGCAAATTCCACAACAACAACTTTAGCGAAAGGCTTCTTAAGGGGAAAGCTGTAATTCTGTGAGTTGAATTAACAGAACACAAATCAGTTTCTCAGAAAACATCTTTTCAGTTTTTTTCTTGGGCTATTTCCTTTTTCACCAAAGCCCTCCAGGAGCTTCCAAATATCACTTTGCAAATTCCACAAGAACAGTCTTAGTGAACGGCTTCTTCAGGGGAATGCTAAACTCTGTGAGATGAATTAACAGAACACAAAGCAGTTTTTCAGAAAGCTTCTTTTCAGTGTTTATGTTAGGATATTTCCTTTTTCATCATAGCCCTTAGGGGCTTCCAAATTCACTTTGCAAATTCCACAAGAACAGTCTTAGCGAAAGGCTTCTTGAGGGGAAAGCTCTAACACTGTGAGATGAATTTAGACAACACAAAGCAGTTTCTGAGAAATCTTCTTTCCAGTTTTTAACGCAAGATATTTCCTTTTTTACCTTAGCCCTCTATGGGCTTCCAAATATCACTTTGCAAATTTCACAAGAACAGTCTTAGTGAACGGATTATTGAGGGGAAGGCTGTAATTCTGTGAGGTGAACTAACAAAACACACAGCATTTTCACAGAAAGCTTCTTTTCAGTTTTTATCTTAGGCTATTTCCATTTTCACCATAGCCCTCTATGGGCTTCCAAATATCACTTTGCAAATCCCACAAGAACAGTCTTAGTGAAAGGTTTCTTGAGCGCAAAGCTGTAACGCAGTGAGATGTCTTACACGAACACACGGAAGTTTCTCAGAAAGCATCTTTCAAGTTTTTAACGGTAGATATTTACTTTTTTACCGTAGCCCTCTATGGGCTTCCAAATATCACTTTGCAAATTTCACAAGAACAGTCTTAGCGAAAAGCTTGTTGAGGGGAAAGCTGTAAGTCAGTGAGATGTATTAACACAACACACGGCAATTTCTCAGAATGCTTCTTTTCGGTTTTTAATGGAAGATATTTCCTTTTTCACCATAGCCCTCTACGGGTTTCCAATTATCACATTGCAAATTCCACAAGAACAGTCTTAGCGAAAGACTTCTTGAGGGAAAGCTGTAACTCTTTCAGATGACTTAACAGAACACAAAGCAGTTTCTCAGAAAACTTCTTTCCAGTTTTAACTGAAAATATTTCCTTTTTCACCATAGCCCTCAATGGGCTTCCAAATATCAGTTTGCAAATATCACAAGAACAGTCTTAGCGAAAGGCTTCTTGAGGGGAATCCTGTAAGTCGGTGAGATGTATTAACACAACACATGGTAATTTCTCAGAATGCTTCTTTCCAGTTTTTAACGGAAGATATTTCCTATTTCACCATAGTCCTCTATGGGCTTCCAAATATCATTTTGCAATATTCACAAGAGCAGTCTTAGTGAACGGATTCTTGAGGGGAAAGCTGTAACTCTGTGAGATGAACTAACAAAACACAAAGCAGTTTCTCAGAAAGCTTCTTTTTGGTTTTTATCTTAGGATATTTCCATTTTCACCACAGCCCTCTATGGGCTTCCAAATATCACTTCACAATTTCCACAAGAACAGTCTTAGCGAAAGTCTTCTTGACGGAAAAGCTGTAACTCTGTGAGATGAATTAACAGAACACAAAGCAGTTTCTCAGACATCTTCTTTCCAGTTTTTAACGGAAAATATTTCCTTTTACACCGTAGCCCCATATGGGCTTCAAAATATCACTTTGCAAATTCCACAAGTACAGTCTTAGCGAAGGGCTTCTTGAGGAGACAGCTCTAACTCTCCGAGATGAATTAACAGAACACTAAGCAGTTTCTCAGAAAGCCTCTTTCCAGTTTTTAACTGAAGATATTTCCTTTTTCACCATAGCCCTCTATGGGCATCCAAATATCACTTCGCAAATCCCACAAGAACAGTCTTAGCAAAAGGCTTCTGGAAGGGAAAGCTGCAACACTGTGAGATGAATTAGTAGAACACAAATCAGTTTCTCAGAAAGCTTCTTTCAAGTTTTTAACGGAAGATATTTCCTTTTTCACTGTAGCCCTCTATGGGCTTCCAAATATCTCTTTGCAAATCCCACAAGAACAGTCCCAGTGAAAGGCTTCTTGAGGAGAAAGCTGTAACTCGGTGAGATGTATTACACGAACACACGGCAGTTTCTCAGAAAGCTCCTTTCCAGTTTCTAACGGAAGATATTTCCTTTTTCACCATAGCGCTCTATGGGCTTCCAAATATCACCTTCCAAATTTCACAAGAACAGCCGTAGCGAAAGGCTTCTTGAAGGGAAAACTGTAACTCTGTGAGATGAATTAACAGAACACAAAGCAGTTTCACAGAAAGCTTCTTTCCAGTTTTTAACGGAAAATATTTCCTTTTTCACCATAGCCCTCTATGGGATTCCAAATATCACTGTGCAAATTCCACAAGAACAGTCTTAGGGAAAGGATTATTGAGGGGAAAGCTGTAATTCTGTGAGATGAATTAACAGAACACAAACCAGTTTATCAGAAAGCTTCTTTCCAGTATTTAACGGAAGATATTTCTTTTTTCACCGTAGCCTTCTATGGGCTTCCAAATATCAGTTTGCAAATTCCACAAGAAGAGTCTTAGCGAAAGGATTCTTGAAGGAAAAGATGTAACTCTTTGAGATGAATTAACAGAACACAAAGCAGTTTATCAGATAGCTTCTTTTCTCTTTTTATCTTAGGATATTTCCATTTTCACCACAGCCCTCTAAGGGCTTCCAAATATCACTTTGCAAATTCCATAAGAACAGTCTAAGCGAAAGGCTTATTGAGGGAAAAGATGTAACTCTTTGAGATGAATTAACAGAACACAAAGCAGTATCTCAGAAAGCTTACTTTCAGATTTTAACTGAAGATATTTCCTTTTTCACCATAGCCCTCTAGGGATTCCAAATATCACTTTGCAAATTCCACAACAACAACTTTAGCGAAAGGCTTCTTAAGGGGAAAGCTGTAATTCTGTGAGTTGAATTAACAGAACACAAATCAGTTTCTCAGAAAACATCTTTTCAGTTTTTTTCTTGGGCTATTTCCTTTTTCACCAAAGCCCTCCAGGAGCTTCCAAATATCACTTTGCAAATTCCACAAGAACAGTCTTAGTGAACGGCTTCTTCAGGGGAATGCTAAACTCTGTGAGATGAATTAACAGAACACAAAGCAGTTTTTCAGAAAGCTTCTTTTCAGTGTTTATGTTAGGATATTTCCTTTTTCATCATAGCCCTTAGGGGCTTCCAAATTCACTTTGCAAATTCCACAAGAACAGTCTTAGCGAAAGGCTTCTTGAGGGGAAAGCTCTAACACTGTGAGATGAATTTAGACAACACAAAGCAGTTTCTGAGAAATCTTCTTTCCAGTTTTTAACGCAAGATATTTCCTTTTTTACCTTAGCCCTCTATGGGCTTCCAAATATCACTTTGCAAATTTCACAAGAACAGTCTTAGTGAACGGATTATTGAGGGGAAGGCTGTAATTCTGTGAGGTGAACTAACAAAACACACAGCATTTTCACAGAAAGCTTCTTTTCAGTTTTTATCTTAGGCTATTTCCATTTTCACCATAGCCCTCTATGGGCTTCCAAATATCACTTTGCAAATCCCACAAGAACAGTCTTAGTGAAAGGTTTCTTGAGCGCAAAGCTGTAACGCAGTGAGATGTCTTACACGAACACACGGAAGTTTCTCAGAAAGCATCTTTCAAGTTTTTAACGGTAGATATTTACTTTTTTACCGTAGCCCTCTATGGGCTTCCAAATATCACTTTGCAAATTTCACAAGAACAGTCTTAGCGAAAAGCTTGTTGAGGGGAAAGCTGTAAGTCAGTGAGATGTATTAACACAACACACGGCAATTTCTCAGAATGCTTCTTTTCGGTTTTTAATGGAAGATATTTCCTTTTTCACCATAGCCCTCTACGGGTTTCCAATTATCACATTGCAAATTCCACAAGAACAGTCTTAGCGAAAGACTTCTTGAGGGAAAGCTGTAACTCTTTCAGATGACTTAACAGAACACAAAGCAGTTTCTCAGAAAACTTCTTTCCAGTTTTAACTGAAAATATTTCCTTTTTCACCATAGCCCTCAATGGGCTTCCAAATATCAGTTTGCAAATATCACAAGAACAGTCTTAGCGAAAGGCTTCTTGAGGGGAATCCTGTAAGTCGGTGAGATGTATTAACACAACACATGGTAATTTCTCAGAATGCTTCTTTCCAGTTTTTAACGGAAGATATTTCCTATTTCACCATAGTCCTCTATGGGCTTCCAAATATCATTTTGCAATATTCACAAGAGCAGTCTTAGTGAACGGATTCTTGAGGGGAAAGCTGTAACTCTGTGAGATGAACTAACAAAACACAAAGCAGTTTCTCAGAAAGCTTCTTTTTGGTTTTTATCTTAGGATATTTCCATTTTCACCACAGCCCTCTATGGGCTTCCAAATATCACTTCACAATTTCCACAAGAACAGTCTTAGCGAAAGTCTTCTTGACGGAAAAGCTGTAACTCTGTGAGATGAATTAACAGAACACAAAGCAGTTTCTCAGACATCTTCTTTCCAGTTTTTAACGGAAAATATTTCCTTTTACACCGTAGCCCCATATGGGCTTCAAAATATCACTTTGCAAATTCCACAAGTACAGTCTTAGCGAAGGGCTTCTTGAGGAGACAGCTCTAACTCTCCGAGATGAATTAACAGAACACTAAGCAGTTTCTCAGAAAGCCTCTTTCCAGTTTTTAACTGAAGATATTTCCTTTTTCACCATAGCCCTCTATGGGCATCCAAATATCACTTCGCAAATCCCACAAGAACAGTCTTAGCAAAAGGCTTCTGGAAGGGAAAGCTGCAACACTGTGAGATGAATTAGTAGAACACAAATCAGTTTCTCAGAAAGCTTCTTTCAAGTTTTTAACGGAAGATATTTCCTTTTTCACTGTAGCCCTCTATGGGCTTCCAAATATCTCTTTGCAAATCCCACAAGAACAGTCCCAGTGAAAGGCTTCTTGAGGAGAAAGCTGTAACTCGGTGAGATGTATTACACGAACACACGGCAGTTTCTCAGAAAGCTCCTTTCCAGTTTCTAACGGAAGATATTTCCTTTTTCACCATAGCGCTCTATGGGCTTCCAAATATCACTTTGAAAATTCCACAAGAACAGCCTTAGGGAACGGCTTATGGAGGGGAAAACTGTAACTCTGTGAGATGAATTAACAGAACACAAAGCAGTATCTCAGAAACCTTCTTTCCAGTTTTTAACTGAAGATATTTCCTTATTCACCATAGCCCTCTATGGGTTTCCAAATATCTCTCTGCAAATCCCACAAGAACAGTCTTAGCGAAAGGCTTCTTGAGGTGAAAGCAGTGACTCTGTGAGATGAATTAACAGAACACAAAACAATTTCTCAGAAAGCTTCTTTCCAGTTTTTAACGGAAGATATTTCCTTTTTCACCATAGCCCTCTAGGGGCTTCCAAATATCAATTTGAAAATTCCACTAGAACAGTCTTAGCGAAAGGCTTCTTGAGGGGAAAGCTGTAATTTGGTGAGATGTATTAACAGATCACATGGCAGTATCTCAGAGAGCTTCTTTTCAGTTTTTAACTGAAGATATTTCCTTTTTCACTGTAGCCCAAAATTGGTTTGCAAATATCACTTTGCAAATTTCACAAGAATAGTCTTAGTGAACGGCTTCTTGAGGGGATAGTTGTAACACTGTGAGATGAACTAACAGAACACAAAGCACTTTCTCAGAAAGCTTCTTTACGGTTTTTAATGGAAGATATGGCGTTTTTCACCATTGCCCGCTATGGGCTTCCAAATTTCACTTTGCAAATTCAAAAAGAAAAGTCTTAGTGAAAGGCTTCTTGAGGGTAAAGCTGTAACTCTGTGAGATGAATTAGCAGAACACAAAGCAGTTTCACAGAAAGTTTCTTTCCGGTTTTTAACTGAAGATATTTTATTTTTCCCCATAGCCCCCTATGGGCTTCTAAATATCACTTTGCAAATTTCACAAGAAGAGTCTTAGCGAAAGGCTTCTTGAGGAAAAAGCTGTAACTCTGTGAGATGAATTAACAGAATACTAAGCAGTTTCTCAGAAAGCTTCTTTTCAGTTTTTATCTTAGGCAATTTCCTTTTTCACCATAGCCGTCTATGGGCTTCCTAATATCACTTTGCAAATTAAACAAGAACAGTCTTAGTGAAGGGCTTCTGGAGTGGAAAGCTGTAACTCTGTGAGACGACTTAACAGGACACAAAGCAGTTTCTCAGAAATCTTCTTTCCAGTTTTTAACGGAAGATATTTCCTTTTTCACCATAGCCCTCTATGGGCTTCCAAATATCACTTTGCAAATTCCACAAGAATAGTCTTAGTGAACGTCTTCTTGAGGGGAAAGCTGTAACTCTGTGAGATGAATTAACAGAACACAAAGCCGTTTCTCAGAAAGCTTCTTTTCGGGTTAACGGAAGATATTGCTTTTTCACCGTACCCATCTATGGGCTTCAAATTTCACTTTGCAAAATCCACAAGAACATTCTTAGCTAAAGGCTTCTTGAGGGTAAAGCTGTTACTCTGTAAGATGAATTAACAGAACACTAAGCAGTTTCTGAGAAAGCTTCTTTTCAGTTTTTATCTTAGGATATTTCCTTTCTCTTTTTTTTTTTTTTTTTTTTAATTTATTTATTATTATTAAACTTCAAGTTGTAGGGTACATGTGCGCAACGTGCAGGTTTGCTACATATGTATACTTGTGCCATGTTGGTGTGCTGCACCCATCAACTCGTCATTTACATCAGGTATAACTCCCAATGCAATCCCTCCCCCCTCCCCCCTCCCCATGATAGGCCCCGGTGTGTGATGTTCCCCTTCCCGAGTCCAAGTGATCTCATTGTTCAGTTCCCACCTACGAGTGAGAACATGCGGTGTTTGGTTTTCTGTTCTTGTGATAGTTTGCTAAGAATGATGGTTTCCAGCTGCATCCATGTCCCTACAAAGGACACAAACTCATCCTTTTTTATGGCTGCATAGTATTCCATGGTGTATATGTGCCACATTTTCTTAATCCAATCTGTCACTGATGGACATTTGGGTTGATTCCAAGTCTTTGCTATTGTGAATAGTGCTGCAATAAACATACGTGTGCATGTGTCCTTATAGCAGCATAATTTATAATCCTTTGGGTATATACCCAGTAATGGGATGGCTGGGTCATATGGTACATCTAGTTCTAGATCCTTGAGGAATCGCCATACTGTTTTCCATAATGGTTGAACTAGTTTACAATCCCACCAACAGTGTAAAAGTGTTCCTATTTCTCCACATCCTCTCCAGCACCTGTTGTTTCCTGACTTTTGAATGATCGCCATTCTAACTGGTGTGAGATGGTATCTCAGTGTGGTTTTGATTTGCATTTCTCTGATGGCCAGTGATGATGAGCATTTTTTCATGTGTCTGTTGGCTGTATGAATGTCTTCTTTTGAGAAATGTCTGTTCATATCCTTTGCCCACTTTTGAATGGGGTTGTTTGTTTTTTTCTTGTAAATTTGTTTGAGTTCTTTGTAGGTTCTGGATATTAGCCCTTTGTCAGATGAGTAGATTGCAAAAATTTTCTCCCATTCTGTAGGTTGCCTGCTCACTCTGATGGTAGTTTCTTTTGCTGTGCAGAAGCTCTTTAGTTTGATGAGATCCCATTTGTCAATTTTGGCTTTTGTTGCCGTTGCTTTTGGTGTTTTAGACATGAAGTCTTTGCCCATGCCTATGTCCTGAATGGTACTACCTAGGTTTTCCTCTAGGATTTTTATGGTATTAGGTCTAACCTTTAAGTCTCTAATCCATCTTGAATTAATTTTCGTATAAGGAGTAAGGAAAGGATCCAGTTTCAGCTTTCTACTTATGGCTAGCCAGTTTTCCCAGCACCATTTATTAAATAGGGAATCCTTTCCCCATTTCTTGTTTCTCTCAGCTTTGTCAAAGATCAGATGGCTGTAGATGTGTGGTATTATTTCTGAGGACTCTGTTCTGTTCCATTGGTCTATATCTCTGTTTTGGTACCAGTACCATGCTGTTTTGGTTACTGTAGCCTTGTAGTATAGTTTGAAGTCAGGTAGCGTGATGCCTCCAGCTTTGTTCTTTTGACTTAGGATTGTCTTGGAGATGCGGGCTCTTTTTTGGTTCCATATGAACTTTAAAGCAGTTTTTTCCAATTCTGTGAAGAAGCTCATTGGTAGCTTGATGGGGATGGCATTGAATCTATAAATTACCTTGGGCAGTATGGCCATTTTCACGATATTGATTCTTCCTATCCATGAGCATGGTATGTTCTTCCATTTGTTTGTGTCCTCTTTGATTTCACTGAGCAGTGGTTTGTAGTTCTCCTTGAAGAGGTCCTTTACATCCCTTGGAAGTTGGATTCCTAGGTATTTTATTCTCTTTGAAGCAATTGTGAATGGAAGTTCATTCCTGATTTGGCTCTCTGTTTGACTGTCACTGGTGTATAAGAATGCTTGTGATTTTTGCACATTAATTTTGTATCCTGAGACTTTGCTGAAGTTGCTGATCAGCTTAAGGAGATTTTGGGCTGAGACAATGGGGTTTTCTAAATATACAATCATGTCGTCTGCAAACAGGGACAATTTGACTTCTTCTTTTCCTAACTGAATCCCCTTGATTTCTTTCTCTTGCCTGATTGCCCTAGCCAGAACATCCAACACTATGTTGAATAGGAGTGGTGAGAGAGGGCATCCCTGTCTTGTGCCAGTTTTCAAAGGGAATTTTTCCCGTTTTTGCCCATTCAGTATGATATTGGCTGTGGGTTTGTCATAAATAGCTCTTATTATTTTGAGGTACGTTCCATCAATACCGAATTTATTGAGCGTTTTTAGCATGAAGGGCTGTTGAATTTTGTCAAAAGCCTTTTCTGCATCTATTGAGATAATGATGTGGTTCTTGTCTTTGGTTCTGTTTATATGCTGGATTATGTTTATTGATTTGTGAATGTTGAACCAGCCTTGCATCCCATGGATGAAGCCCACTTGATCATGGTGGATAAGCTTTTTGATGTGCTGCTGAATCCGGTTTGCCAGTATTTTATTGAGGATTTTTGCATCGATGTTCATCAGGGATATTGGTCTAAAATTCTCTTTTTTTGTTGTGTCTCTGCCAGGCTTTGGTATCAGGATGATGTTGGCCTCATAAAATGAGTTAGGGAGGATTCCCTCTTTTTCTATTGATTGGAATAGTTTCAGAAGGAATGGTACCAGCTCCTCCTTGTACGTCTGGTAGAATTCAGCTGTGAATCCATCTGGTCCTGGACTTTTTTTGGTTGGTAGGCTATTAATTATTGCCTCAATTTCAGAGCCTACTATTGGTCTATTCAGGGATTCAACTTCTTCCTGGTTTAGTCTTGGAAGAGTGTAAGTGTCCAGGAAATTATCCATTTCTTCTAGATTTTCCAGTTTATTTGCGTAGAGGTGTTTATAATATTCTCTGATGGTAGTTTGTATTTCTGTGGGGTCGGTGGTGATATCCCCTTTATCATTTTTAATTGCGTCGATTTGATTCTTCTCTCTTTTCTTCTTTATTAGTCTTGCTAGTGGTCTGTCAATTTTGTTGATCTTTTCAAAAAACCAACTCCTGGATTCATTGATTTTTTGGAGGGTTTTTTGTGTCTCTATCTTCTTCAGTTCTGCTCTGATCTTAGTTATTTCTTGCCTTCTGCTAGCTTTCGAATGTGTTTGCTCTTGCTTCTCTAGTTCTTTTAATTGTGATGTTAGAGTGTCAATTTTAGATCTTTCCTGCTTTCTCTTGTGGGCATTTAGTGCTATAAATTTCCCTCTACACACTGCTTTAAATGTGTCCCAGAGATTCTGGTATGTTGTATCTTTGTTCTCATTGGTTTCAAAGAACATCTTTATTTCTGCCTTCATTTCGTTATGTACCCAGTAGTCATTCAGGAGCAGGTTGTTCAGTTTCCATGTAGTTGAGCGGTTTTGATTGAGTTTCTTAGTCCTGAGTTCTAATTCGATTGCACTGTGGTCTGAGAGACAGTTTGTTATAATTTCTGTTCTTGTACATTTGCTGAGGAGTGCTTTACTTCCAATTACGTGGTCAATTTTGGAGTAAGTACGATGTGGTGCTGAGAAGAATGTATATTCTGTTGATTTGGGGTGGAGAGTTCTATAGATGTCTATTAGGTCTGCTTGCTGCAGAGATGAGTTCAATTCCTGGATATCCTTGTTAACTTTCTGTCTCGTTGATCTGTCTAATGTTGACAGTGGAGTGTTGAAGTCTCCCATGATTATTGTATGGGAGTCTAAGTCTCTTTGTAAGTCTCTAAGGACTTGCTTTATGAATCTGGGTGCTCCTGTATTGGGTGCATATATATTTAGGATAGTTAGCTCTTCCTGTTGAATTGATCCCTTTACCATTATGTAATGGCCTTCTTTGTCTCTTTTGATCTTTGATGGTTTAAAGTCTGTTTTATCAGAGACTAGTATTGCAACCCCCGCTTTTTTGTGTTCTCCATTTGCTTGGTAAATCTTCCTCCATCCCTTTATTTTGAGCCTATGTATGTCTCTGCATGTGAGATGGGTCTCCTGAATACAGCAGACTGATGGATCTTGACTCTTTATCCAGTTTGCCAGTCTGTGTCTTTTAATTGGAGCATTTAGTCCATTTACATTTAAGGTTAAGATTGTTATGTGTGAACTTGATCCTGCCATTATGATATTAACTGGTTATTTTGCTCGTTAGTTGATGCAGTTTCTTCCTAGCCTTGATGGTCTTTACATTTTGGCATGTTTTCGCAGTGGCTGGTACCGGTTGTTCCTTTCCATGTTTAGTGCTTCCTTCAGGGTCTCTTGTAAGGCAGGCCTAGTGGTGACAAAATCTCTAAGCATTTGCTTATCTGTAAAGGATTTTATTTCTCCTTCACTTATGAAACTTAGTTTGGCTGGATATAAAATTCTGGGTTGAAAATTCTTTTCTTTAAGAATGTTGAATATTGGCCCCCACTCTCTTCTGGCTTGAAGAGTTTCTGCCGAGAGATCTGCTGTTAGTCTGATGGGCTTCCCTTTGTGAGTAACCCGACCTTTCTCTCTGGCTGCCCTTAAGATTTTTTCCTTCATTTCAACTTTGGTGAATCTGGCAATTATGTGTCTTGGAGTTGCTCTTCTCGAGGAGTATCTTTGTGGCGTTCTCTGTATTTCCTGGATTTGAATGTTGGCCTGCCCTACTAGGTTGGGGAAGTTCTCCTGGATGATATCCTGAAGAGTGTTTTCCAACTTGGTTCCATTTTCCCCCTCACTTTCAGGCACCCCAATCAGACGTAGATTTGGTCTTTTTACATAATCCCATACTTCTTGCAGGCTTTGTTCATTTCTTTTTCTTCTTTTTTCTTTTGGTTTCTCTTCTCACTTCATTTCATTCATTTGATCCTCCATCGCTGACATTCTTTCTTCCAGTTGATCGAGACGGTTACTGAAGCTTGTGCATTTGTCACGTATTTCTCGTGCCATGGTTTTTGTCTCTTTCATTTCGTTTGTGAGCTTCTCTGCATTAATTACTCTAGCCATCAATTCTTCCACTTTTTTTTCAAGATTTTTAGTTTCTTTGCGCTGGGTACGTAATTCCTCCTTTAGCTCTGAGAAATTTGATGGACTGAAGCCTTCTTCTCTCATCTCGTCGAAGTCATTCTCCGTCCAGCTTTGATCCGTTGCTGGCGATGAGCTGCGCTCCTTTGCCGGGGGAGATGCGCTCTTATTTTTTGAATTTCCATCTTTTCTGCCCTGCTTTTTCCCCATCTTTGTGGTTTTATCTGCCTCTGGTCTTTGATGATGGTGATGTACTGATGGGGTTTTGGTGTAGGTGTCCTTCCTGTTTGATAGCTTTCCTTCTAACAGTCAGGATCCTCAGCTGTAGGTTGTAGCTGTAGGAGATTGCTTGAGGTCCACTCCAGACCCTGTTTGCCTGGGTATCAGCAGCAGAGGCTGCAGAAGATAGAATATTTCTGAACAGCGAGTGTACCTGTCTGATTCTTGCTTTGGAATCTTCCTCTCAGGGGTGTACTCCACCCTGTGAGGTGTGGTGTGTCAGACTGCCCCTAGTGGGGGATGTCTCCCAGTTAGGCTACTCAGGGGTCAGGGACCCACTTGAGCAGGGAGTCTGTCCCTTCTCAGATCTCAACCTCCGTGTTGGGAGATCCACTGCTCTCTTCAAAGCTGTCAGACAGAGTCGTTTGCGTCTGCAGAGCTGCTGCGTTTGTTATTATTTACTGTGCCCTGTCCCCAGAGGTGGAGTCTACAGAGACAGGCAGGTTTCCTTGAGCTGCTGTGAGCTCCACCCAGTTCGAGCTTCCCAGCAGCTTTGTTTACCTACTTAAGCCTCAGCAATGGCGGGCGCCCCTCCCCCAGCCTCGCTGCTGCCTTGCCGGTAGATCACAGACTGCTGTGCTAGCAATGAGGGAGGCTCCGTGGGTGTGGGACACTCCCGGCCAGGTGTGGGATATGATCTCCTGGTGTGCCTGTCTGCTTAAAGCACAGTATTGGGGTGGGAGTTACCCGATTTTCCAGGTGTTGTGTGTCTCAGTTCCCCTGGCTAGGAAAAGGGATTCCCTTCCCCCTTGCGCTTTCCAGGTGAGGCAATGCCTCGCCCTGCTTCAGCTCTCGCTGGTCGGGCTGCAGCAGCTGACCAGCACCGATCGTCTGGCACTCCCCAGTGAGATGAACCCAGTACCTCAGTTGAAAATGCAGAAATCGCCGGTCTTCTGTGTCGCTCGCGCCGGGAGTTGGAGACTGGAGCTGTTCCTATTCCAGGATATTTCCTTTCTCACCGTAGCCCTCTATAGGCTTCCAAATATCACTTTGCAAATTTCACAAGAACAGTCTTAGCGAAAGGCTTCTTGAGGGGAAAGCTGTAATTCTGTGATATGAATTAACAGAACACAAAGCAGTTTCTCAGAAAGCTTCCTTCCTGTTTTTAACTGAAGATATTTCGTTTTTCAGCATAGCCCTCTATGGGCTTACAAATGTCACTTTGCAAATTTCACAATAACAGACTTAGTGAAAGGCTTCTTGAGGGAAAAGCTGTAACCCTGTGAGATGAATTAACAGAACACAAAGCAGTTTCTCAGAAAGCTTCTTTCCAGTTTTTCACTGAAGATATTTTCTTTTTACCATAGCCCTCTATGGGCTTCCACATATCACTTTGCAAATCCCACAAAAACTGTCTAAGCCAAAGACTTCTTTTGGGGAAAGCTGTAACTTGGTGAGATGTATTAACAGAACACAAAGCAGTTTCTCAGAAAGCTTCTTTCCAGATTTTAACGGAAGATATTTCCTTTTACACCATAGCCCTCTAACGGCATCCAAAGTTCACTTTTCAAATTTCACAAGAACAATCTTAGTGAACGACTTCTTGAAGGGAAAGCTGTAACTCTGTGAGATGAACTAACAGAACACTAAGAATTTTTCAGAAAGCTTCTTTTCGGTTTTCATCTTAGGATATTTCCATTTTCACCTTAGCCATCTATGGGCTTCCAAATATCACTTTGCAAATTCCACAAGAACAGTCTTAGCGAAAGGCTTCTTGAGGGGAAAGCTGTAACTATTTGAGATGAATTTACAGAACACAAAGCAGTTTCTCAGAAAGCTTCTCTCCAGTTTTTAACTGAAGATATTTCCTTTTTCACCATAGCCCTGCATGGGCTTCCAAATATCACTTTGCAAATTCCATAACAACTGCCTTAGCGTAAGGCTTCTTGAGGGAAAAGTTGTAATTCTGTGAGATGAATAAACAGAACACAAAGTAGTTTCTCAGAAAGCTTCTTTCCAGTTTTTAATGGAAGGGATTTTTGAGTAGAAA